>NC_133468.1:30267500-30892500 GCF_048565385.1 Saimiri boliviensis | reverse complement strand
GAATTCGAAAGAAACTGAGTCCCACAAAGGTAACCAAAGAGTGCTTCTGGGGGCTACTGGTGGGGCACTAAGAGGGAGGTCCTTGTTCTGAAAATGTGCAGGAAGTATTCGAGGAAGATGAGAATTTCTGTCACATAGCAGAACGATACATGTTTGGATGTATAAATGGTAGCGGAGATACTTTTCAGAGGCGTACAGGCATAGATAGCCATGTTCTAAGCTTAAAGGGCAACCTAAGCAAACCTGGCATGCCATAATGTCAGCGGTCAGTGGATCACCTACATCAGATCAAATGTCAGTTCTCAGTCTCCTCCAGATCCACTGAAACAAAACTTCTGCCTGGAAATTTATTAGGTTGCTGCAAAAGTAATTGCGGTTTTTGTCATGACTTTTAATGGCCAAAACTGCAATTACTTTTACAGCAACCTAATATATCTAACATCCAGTCAGGAGATATGCTGTCCAAATAAGGGTGATTTTAACTGGCAGTACTTGCTGAAAGTGTGTTCACCAGGCTAATCTACTGCAAAGTTATTTTTTCCCTTTCAAATGGATAAGTAACTTGTAGGGGAAATATCTGAGACCAACTAAATATCCTCTTTGTCTTTAATCTTTCACCTACAACCCATGTATGGTTTTTACTAAAGTAATTATTATAATGACAGTGGCAAAATGATGACCATGGTCAATTTCAAGCCACCAAGATTTGGCAACCATCTCACAAAATTCCTGTATATTTACCCATTGGTTCTAGAAAGCAGGACTGGGCTAACTCTAGTAGTCTGCTTTAAATATGTCCATGTCTACATCTACTTCTGTCTGTCTATCATCTATCAATTATCTGTCCAACTATCACCTATCTACTTACCTATTTTCTATCATATATCATTTATCTATCTATTAATCTATCACAATAGAACTTGCTGTGATAAAGGAAATAGTGTATTGTTTTACTGTTTCATACAGAAATCACTAGACACATAAGGCTATTGAGCACTGGACATGTGGCTAGTGCCACTGAAGAACAATTTTAAATGGTATTTAAGCTTAATTGAATGAAATTTGATTTTAAATAGCCACATGTGGATAGAGGCTACCTTATTGGACAGGAGAGCTCTAAACTTTGAGCGTACAGTTCAATTCCGCATCAGTATCATCAGGTTCACGGTAACTGAATACAATTATTAGATAGTTTAATTTACCCACAACTACATCACAGAAATCTTCACTGGTAAATCACAGCTCTGTTGACCTTTCTCACACTCATTTAATATTGGTTTTAGTTGTGAATTACATGGTTGGAGCAGGCACCATATTTATTTCTGTGTTCCAGGTCTCTAAGGTCCTAATCCAGTCCTGATCAAATAGATGAGTGATGGAGCATCCTGAGCTTCTCTCAGGAGACAAATCAAGAGGGGAGCCAACTTGTAATCATAGGAGCTTATGCTCTTTTAATGCCATTCATCAGACTACAATCAGTCACCAATCATATAGCCTTTTTTCCATCTCTAGTTCCTGTACATCCTGAGATAGCAAATTCTGAAACCTGTAGCCTAGATCTATCACCTAACACCTCTCAAAGATAAAATCCATGCTTCTCAAGCTAGGCTATGCAAACAAATCACTGCATCTTGTGAAAGTTCAGATTTTGAATCTGTAGTTCAAGGGTGGGGTTTGAGATTTTGCATTTCTAATAAACTCCCAGATGCCTCTGAACTGTGGACCACACTCTGAGTAGCTAGAGATGGTTTGTAGTCTAGTATTGGTCCCTTAACTTCCCTCAAACATATCTACAGGAAAGGTCCTTTAATTTTCCCTATATTTAACCATTAATGTTGCAAATTCCCTCAAAGTTTGTCAAGGTATATTGTAGCTAAAATAAATTACATCTTTCTTGGGGGAGAAGACTACCCCATATTAATTTACAATAAAGTACTTTTAGGATCATTCAAGAAGCATACCCATAACACTGAGTAGGTTATGTAGAAACACTCTCTCTGGAAATTACCCAGTTGTGCAGGTGTTGGGGATGGCAGGAGGAGAAGTGGATGGCCCACATTCTTGTATACCTTGGGGAAAACTGGATGAAAATGATTTGCCTTGTTCTGGCTCTGTAAGATACATATCAAAGTGAAACCACCCCCAGTGTGACTCTGAATTGCTTTTCTGTTTTTTCCCCTAGGGATTTGAGGGCTTCACTTAGATTTCTCTTCATCTAAACTATGATGCCCTCCATTGACCTAATTTACTTAAAATGTCTTTCCTCTCCTTTCAGCTCTGTCTGATCTGGAGCTCGTGGCCCAATCAATTATCTTTATTTTTGCTGGCTATGAAACCACCAGCAGTACTCTTTCCTTCATTATGTATGAACTGGCCACTCACCCTGATGTCCAGCAGAAACTGCAGGAGGAAATTGATGCAGTTTTACCCAACAAGGTGAGTGGATGATACATGGAGAAGGAGGGAGGAGGTGAAGCCTTAGCAAGAATGCCTCCCCACCACTTCCCAGGAGAATTTTTATAAAAAGCATAATTAGTGATTCTTTCACTGACACTATGTAGGAAGGCTCTGAGGAGAAACACAAGGGGAGAAACATAGAGAATGGTTGTGACTAGCAAAACTATAAGATCTTTGTAAAACAGTACTGGCCCTGGTTCATCTGCTTTCTGTTACCACAATAATGCTAAGTTAAAAACATCCAAAAACCTCAGTGGCATCCAACAATAAGCATTTGTTGCTCACACGTCTGGATAGTGAGCTCTGCTGACATTGGCAGGACTGGCTCTGGTCTGGCTGTGGTCTGACAGAGCTTGGTCCTGGGTGTGCTGTGCAGGCTGACTCACCTCTGCCCCATACCTGTCTCATGTTCCAGTCAGGTAGCCACTGGTGAAGAAGCCAAGCTAGGAACCAGGGTATCTGACTCCTGAGCTGAACTCTTAACCTCTATAATACTGCCTTCCAAATATAACACCAAGTACAAGGTACATATCACCCACAGTGTTTTCAGGCCTCTGCCAAAACTGGGATTCTTTGTGGTATGAAGAAACCTAGCTTCTGGGGCTGGCCCTGGTGTGGCAGTGAGGTGAACACAAAGGGACAGAGATTACAGTCCAGCCCTGAAGTAACAACTAGGAGACTGTTTCAACAAATGAGGACAGGGCTGTTCCAGCCTCTTTATAACTTTCACTAGCATTGAAATTGTGTGCTCTGGTGACATCCAACCAGAATCTTCTTTTGTCATATTTGGGATAGAAAGGGACTAGTTTATTCTCAAATTATTGATAGAGATTTTATATAATACAGTGTGTCTTTCCACATTTATTTATATAACAAAAGTCCTGCTTTTTTTTTTTTTTTTTGTACACACAGACATATATAATACAAATCCTGCTTTGTAACTCTTGTTTGTATGTATAACAAAAAGTTACCATGCAGGACTTTGCAACCAATAATCCTTGTGTGGCACAGATAATTTGCTCCTTTTATCTGTTTTTACTTTCCTGGTTACAGGCATGTGACTTCTTTTTTGAAAGGTGACAGTCACTTTATCACATTTTATTTGATGCTAGTTGTCATAGCCTATTAGTCACATCTATTTCCATGAGAAAGAAAAACCACTATACAGTTATGCTAAAGATTTTTAGTACCTGGGGTGAGGATGGTCCCGAATGTCTCCCACCTTCATTACTCCTCCACACATCTCAGTGGGCCATTCAGCACATCAGTGGGCATAACAGTTATTAAAATACTTTATGAATGCTACGATCCTTTACCAGTATGAGTTAGTCTCTGAAGCTCCTAACACTTCAGTAATACTACATGGACTGAGTTAAAAGTTAATTCAAATTCTCAATGTATCCAAATCTGTTTCTTTCTTTCCAGGCACCAGCCACCTATGATACTGTGCTACAGATGGAGTATCTTGACATGGTGGTGAATGAAACACTCAGATTATTCCCACTTGCTATGAGACTGGAGAGGGTCTGCAAAAAAGATGTTGAAATCAATGGGATGTTCATTCCCAAAGGGGTAGTGGTGATGATTCCAAGCTATGCTCTTCACTATGACCCAAAGTACTGGACAGAGCCTGAGAAGTTCCTCCCTGAAAGGTACAAGGCCCCTGGGAAGGGAGCCCTCCCTGAACCAGACTGGTTCAAGCATATTCTGCTCTCTTAATCTACAGGACAGTCATGTGGTTGTACAATCATTTGCTTGTCTTTTTTAAAAGTTATTTTTATTTTTATTTATTTTTTTATTTTTTTGAGACGGAGTTTCGCTCTTGTTACCCAGGCTGGAGTACAACGGCGCAATCTCGGCTCACCGCAACCTCTGCCTCCTGGGCTCAGGCAATTCTCCTGCCTCAGCCTCCTGAGTAGCTGGGATTACAGGCACGCACCACCATGCCCAGCTAATTTTTTGTATTTTTAGTAGAGATGGGGTTTCACCATGTTGACCAGGATGGTCTCGATCTCTTGACCTCGTGATCCACCCGCCTCGGCCTCCCAAAGTGCTGGGATTACAGGCTTGAGCCACTGCGCCCGGCCCAAAAGTTTTTTTAAAATCATCAAACTGATCATTGTCACACTTTACAAACCACAGACTAGAAAAAAGAAAGCTACAGCTACCCACAGTCCCAACAACTTAAGATGAAGGTCATCAATTATGTCCTTAAGGGTCATAAGTCTCCAAAATATATGGACTCTTAAAAACACATGATCATAATGCTATTATTATTTATCCCTCAAAGGAATATTTTTTCCTTAATATAATCAAATATTTAGGAATCAAATTTGAATAAAATTTTTTTATTGGCTCTAATCTTCAAAGAATTTATAGCTTAGTGGAACAGACAAAGCAGTGATGATACTGCTGTACATCAGTACAGTAGCATCATATGGCCATGTAAATTATCTGACTTAAACTATTTTATGGAGGAATGGGGGAGAAAGAAGGAGAAACAGGGAGAAATGGAGTGAACAAGAAGGAGGGAAGGTAGGGAGGAGACGGAGGAGAATTAGAAAAACAAGAGAGGAGAGGAGAAGGAAAGTGCAAAATAACAATTTTGAAATAGTGCAAGACAATTTCCCCTTCTCCTTCCACATGACCAACATAAGTGTGAGTTGAGGCAGGAACCTACTTTTCCATCAATCAGTCTCATCACTTATTTGCCTTTTATAGTGTCAACACATCACCAGCAAGAATATAAGTTTAGTGTTTAGAAATAAATATTCTTGGCCGGGCATGGTGGCTCATGCTTGTAATTTCAACACTTTGGGAGGCCGAGGCAGGCGGATCATGGTCAAGAGATCGAGACCATCCTGGCCAACATGGTGAAATCCCATCTCTACTAAAAATACAAAAATTAGCTGGGCATGGTGGTGAGTGCCTGTAGTCCCAGCTATGCAGGAGACTGAGGCAGGAGAATCATTTGAACCTGGGAGGTGGAGGTTGCAGTGAGCCAAGATTGTGCCATTGCACTCCAGCCTGGGCAACAGAGTGAAACTCCATCTCAAAAAGAAAGAAAGAGAAAGATTCTATGCAACACCATTTATCTCATCTCAACAAGACTGAAAGCTCCTATAGTGTAAGGAGAGTAGAAAGGATCTATAGCTTACAATTCTCATCGCAAAATAAGCATAGCAGGATTTCAATGACCAGCCCACAAAAGTATCCTGTATACTACTAGTTGAGGAGTGGGCCCTAAGTAAGAAACCCTAACATGTAACTCTTCAGGGTATTATGTCATTAACTTTTTAATCTACCAATCTGAAATTAGGTTCAGTAAGAATAACAAGGACAACATAGATCCTTACATATACACACCCTTTGGAACTGGACCCAGAAACTGCATTGGCATGAGGTTTGCTCTCATGAACATGAAACTTGCTCTAATCAGAATCCTTCAGAACTTCTCCTTCAAGCCTTGTAAAGAAACACAGGTAAGTAAATTTTTGTATAAATAATGTTTTGCTAAAAATTCTTTTAACTGAATGGTCTATATTTTTTAAAAAGAATATGCTCATTTAATCTTTTAATAATTTCTTCTATGGGCCAAAGAATATATTTGGACCCATCTATGATTTTTAAGGGTGCTTCTGTTGTGGAGTCAAAAAGCCATAGCATTAAAAACATCATCTAAAGTCAATGTAGATTACCATGCCATGATTATGTGCAGTCTCTCTGAACTTGAGCAAAGTTTAAATTCCATTTCAAGTTGATTGGAAAGATAAGTATTTTGCACAATCATGAAGTGCAATGATTACCTTGTTTTGACTTTTCAATGGTGCTCTCCCTCACCAGAACTTATAGAGGCTTTCTCATGACAGTGGTTCCCAACCACTAGCTGTACATTTGAATCACCAGGGAGCTTTAAAAATTCATGATGCCTGGGACATCTCAGTAATTCTAAACTAATTTGCCCAGAGTGTGGCTTTAAAAGCTCCCACATTGTTTCTCATGTGAAGCCAAGGTTGAGAATGACTAATTTAAGCATTTCTGGTAGATATGAAGGACTACCACAGTCCAAGACCATCCTGACTGACCTCACCTTCCAGATGCCTAGCTCTATCCAACTGGGCTACTTTTCAACCCAGTTATAACTCTATTAATGTTCTTTCCTCTTTCTTGCTCATTCTGTTCTTATCTTTCAAGTCCTAGTTCAATTCCCAAGCCCTTCCAAAGTGTCTTCTCCACCTAGTCCAGGGTCCCTCTCCTCTGCTCTGTTATTGGTTACTGGAGGCTATTATTATATAATTTCATAGTTTGCTATTAAATCACTGAGTTTTGTTCTCTTTTCTCTGTATCTAAGAATATCTTCCTTCCTTAACAATATTCTCTCATTTTACTCCTTTTAAAATATCCCAGTGGTGCCTTACAAGAGACTTTATCTAATGCAAGCATTTGGTAAATATTTAAGGAGTGATGTGCAGTCAATTGGCTTGCATAAAAACTATTTAATGTGAACATATAACAAATGACATTCATGTATATATTTAAGCTATTTAATGTGAACATTTAACAAATGACATTCATGTATATATGTGTGTGCATGTGTGCACATGTGCATGTGCATGTCTGCAGGGAAATATATTCATGCCTTTTGAAATTTTTTAAATAATAAGGTTTTATGTTTGTAGAAAGATTAGGAATCTTTTCCCTGAAGAAGTTAAAGAATAGATGTTATTGATTCATATTAAGGACTACCACAGTTAGTCCTTAATATTAAGCAAGACCCTATCAATCTTATTTCTAGGTCTTATGTATTTATTATGCAACTCTGCCCCTTAAGTAAGTTTTCTACATAGGAGAGGAAGAAGATACAGATGGTTTCCGTATTATTTCCATATTCCATATTATTTATAGCTTCATGTCAGCTGTGTAGCTATCCTATATGTGTGCTTAGGCAGGGGACTCAGTCCTGAGAGAAAGTGGTCCTCTGGCACACCTGGGATGGGGAAGGTACTCCCTGGTAAGCTTCCAAGCTGGCACTTCTTGATCTCCGTGGCAGTTTTCTTGCCCTTTACTCTGTGGAGATCAGAATATTACTCTGTTGTGTTCCCTCAATACTGAAGGAGTGTCTCAGTAAGAATGGGGCTTAAAAAAAAAAAAAAAGAATGGGGCGAAAAGTTGAGTAGAAACACTGTAGGAATTAATTGAGGGGTTCCCCACTTGCACTACCCTTAGAAGCCAAGGGGAGATGTGAAAAAATAAAATGATAATGCTTACTGAAGGTGTCTTCCCATCTTTACACTGGATGGGTTCAATTGGGAGGAATTACTGGACTCTGGAAGTTGAAGACTGTCCATATAATTGAAATGTACAATAGCTACTCATGATCACCTTGAAAGTTTCAACATATACAAAATTCACTTTATATGACTCTTCAAAAATAGTTTGCCATCATACCTAATAATCTGGTTTAAATTTTAAAAACTCATCCTTTTTACTTACAATTTGAATCCAAAAGGAACACAGGTTCCCACGAATTTGTCTCAAGCCTGGCACAGAATAGGTGCTCCATAAATATTTTGTTAAATGATAGATGATGAATGGTCTCACACTATCCAGTCTTCACACATTATAGAGTAAGTATAAAGAATCCAAGATTTGTAGTGCTGAAGGTAGTTTTCATATGTTCACAAAGCATTATTGTCATTAATGCATTTTTTTTTTTACTTTGATGCTATACTTTCTACTTTTGCTTTATTTAATGCTTCTCAATATGCTTGTTTAACTGTTGCAGATCCCCCTGAAATTACGCTCAGGAGGACTTCTTCAAACAGAAAAACCCATTGTTCTAAAGGTTGAGCCAAGGGATGGGACTGTAAGTGGAGCCTGAACTTCTGCTTTGCTCTTGAAGAAAGCTGTGCCTCAGAACATCAGAGACCTCAAATTACTTTCTGAATAGAATCTTGAAATAAATATGGGCTTAATCTAATGTACTGCATAAATAACTGGGGATTATGTACATGCATTGAGCTATCTCACTGACCGTGTAGAGTGTTACAGTTGGTAATATGAAAGGGATGACCTAGATTTGGCTTCTCTGCTTCTCATAGGACTATCTCCATCACCCCCAGTTAGCACCATTAACTCCTTCTGCACTCTAAGAGAATAAACATTTCTCAATAATTTCATCCATAATTATTAATGAAAATAAGAATTATTTTTATGACTCTAACCGTGATATTTATATGAGATATTTTATCAGGAGTATTCTATGAAAAGTTTTATATTAAGCAAATAAATAAAAATCTCTTTACAAAAGTATTATTGCATGCTTTCCTGCACATTAAGGAGAAATCTATAGAAGTGAATAACTGAGAACCAACAAGTAAATATTTTTGATCATTGTAACCACTGTTGGTGTGGGGCCTTTGTCAGAACTCAAATTTGATTACTAACATAGGTGGAAGTTAATCCACTGTGTCTTTGCCCATTATTTAGAAAGAACATTCACAGTTTAATTATGCCTTTTTTGACTGGGCACAGTGGCTCACACCTGTAATCCCAGCACTTTGATCACCTAAAGTCAGGAGTTCGGGACCAGCCTGGGCAAAGTGGTGAAACCCATGTCTACTAAAAATGCAAAAATTAACTGTGTGTGGTGGCATGTGCCTGTAATCTCAGCGACCCAGGAGGCTGAGGCAGGAGAATCACTTGAACCTGGGAGGTGGAGGTTGCAGTGAGCCAAGATTACAGCACTGCACTCCAGCCTGGGTGACAGAGTGAGACTCCATCTCAAAATATATTTTGTAACATACAACTGAAGCTCTTACTATAGTATTAGTTTTGAGTTAATGTTTTCAGCCCAGCTCCCCTGATATTTCTGGGAGAAGGAAACACGTTTTCTTACACCTCCTGCATTCCATCCTCAACTCCTGCCTTAATACAATGAACACTTAATAAAAGGGAGTCAGTTGGCCAATTGACTGGGCAACAAGGCTAAAAGCATTCATTCCTTTTCTTTTCCTATTCCTTCCTTTACTTTCCCTTTCTGAAGAATTTAGTCCAAAAGCCACTAGGTGGGTGGCAGCCAGACAGTGGCCACACATTAAGGTAGAGAAGAGAGAGTCATGGGGTCTCCAAGTCAGAAACCAAGTAAGGTGAGGACCAAGTAGATGTTCTTGTGGAGAGACAGCCTGGCCAGGGTATGGGAGTCCAAGCAAGCAGAGAAGGGGTCCACCCAGAGGGGTGGCCAGCAACAGCTAGAGCCTAAATAGGGCCTACAGAACCCAAGCGAGGAGAGAAGGGCATCTATGAGTGGGAGGGGATGGGTAAGAGCTGGCTACACAAAGGGGATTGATCAAATAAGTAAATATATTAAGGATGATGGAAGCCAGTCTTCTCACCTTTGCAGAAGGGAGTCATGGATTCAGAAAGGGAGAAAACTAGCATGAATCCTATGAAATTAGATTGAAATGAATGTATCCGTGTATATTCATATCCTTCTAGATAGATAAAAGATAACAGATGATATAGACATAAATGTATGTATGTGTGTGTACAAAAAACATACGTTCCCTACTTCTCTCCACTGATAAGGCTAGGTAACAATGACATTTCAATAGCAATGAGCACACTTAGTGCCTAGATGTTGGCTTATGAATACCATTTTGCACTAAAGGGAACCAGAGCTCTTCAGAGAAATGGCTGATTGCAGGGCTAGGATTAAGAATGTTCAAGATAAGCCTAGGATACATTTTGTGCCAGAAAGCAAGAAACTGTTCAAATGATTTCCAAGTAATGTTTGGAAATGATATTTGAAAATGATTTCCAAATGATATTTCCAAATGATTTCCAAACAATTTCCAAATGATATTTGGAAAAACCTAAAGATTCCACCAAAGAACGATTAGAACTTATATACAAATTCAGTAAATTTGCAGAATACAAAATCAACATTCAAAAATCAGTATCATTTCTATCTGCCAATAGTGAACAATCTGGCAAAAATTTAAAAAGTAACCCCATTTACAATAGCCACAAATTAAATACCTAGGAATTAATCAAAGAAGAGAAAGATCTCTACAATGAATACTGTAAAACACTGATGAAAGAAATTGAAGACACAAAAAGGATATTCCATGTTTATATATTGTAAGAATCGATATTAAAAATGTCCAACTACCCAAAGCAATGTACAGATTCAATGCAATCCCTCAAAATGCCAATGCCATTCTTCAAAGAAACAGATTTTAAAATCCTAAAATTCAGATGGAACTACAAAAGACCCAGAATAGCCAAAGCTATGTTCAATAAAAAGGACAAAACTTGAGAAATCATATTACCCAATTTCAAATTATGCTACAGAGGTACAGTAACCAAAACAGCATGATACTTGTATAAAAACAGACACACAGACCAATGAAATACAATAGAAAACCCAGAAACAAATCCACACATCTTCAGTGAACTCATTTTCGACAATATTGCCAAGAACATACACTTGGGAAAAGAAGGTCTCTTCAATAAATGGTGCTGGGAAAGCTGAATATCAATATGCAGAAGAATGACACTAGACCCCTATATTTCACCAGACACAAAAATCAAATTAAGGTGGATTAAAGACTGAAATCTGGCTGAGCACAGTGGCTCATGCTTGTAATCCCAGCATTTTGAGAAACCAAGGTAGGTGGATAACTTGAGGTCAGGAGTTTGAGATCAGCCTGACCAACATGGTAAAACCCTACCTCTACCAAAAAATACAAAAGTCAGCTGGGCATAGTGGTGCATGCCTGTAGTCCCAGCTACTCAGGAGGCTGAGGTGGGAGGATCACTTGGACCCGGGAGGTGGAGGTTGCAGTGAGCCAAGATAATGCCAATGCACCCCAGCCTGTGCAACAGAGTAAGAATCTGTCTCTAAAAAAGAAAGAGTCCACAGGAAAGATCGCAGAATAGGAATAGCCCTGGTGTGCAGCTCCCAGCAAGATCAATGCAGAAGGCAGGTGGATTTCCACATTGCTAACTGAGGGATCACAGCTCCTTGCTAGCAAGGGAACAAAACTGGATGGAGACTGAGTTTTATGAATTGACAGAGGCAGGCTTCAGAAAGTGGGTAATAACAAACTTCTCTGAGCTAAAGGAGAGATTTTTTGTCAGCACCAGGCCCACCCTACAAGAGCTCCCAAAGGAAGCACTAAAAATGGAAAGGAACAACGGGTACCAGCTGCTGCAAGAACATACCAAATTGTAAAGACCATGAGCGCTAGGAAGAAACTGCACCAACTAACGGGCAAAATATCCAGCTAACATCATAATGGCAGGATCAAATTCACATATAACAATATTAACCTTAAATGTTAATGGGCTGATAGCCCCAATTAAAAGACACAGACTGGCAAACTGGATAAAGAGTCAAGATGCACTGGTGTGCTATATTCAGGAAACTTATCTCACATGCAAAGACACACATAGGCTCAAAATAAAGGGATGGAGGATGATTTACCAAGCAAATGGAAAGGAAAGAAAAAAGCAAGGGTTGCAGTCCTAGTCTCTCATAAAATAGACTTTAAGCCATCAAAGATCAAAGGAGACAAGGAAGGCATTACATAATAGTAAAGGGCTCAATGCAACAAGAAGAACTAACTATCCTAAATATTTATGCCACCAATGCAGGAGCACCCAGATACATAAAGCAAGTTCTCAGAGACCTAAAAAGAGACTTACACTCCCACACAATAATAGTGGGAGACTTTAACACCCCACTGGCAGTATTAGACAGATCAATGAAACAGTATATTAACAAGGATATCCAGGACATAAACTCAGCTCTGGACCAAGCAGACCTAATAGAAAGCTACAGAACTTTCCACCCAACATCAACAGAATATACATTCTTCTCAGCACCACACTGCACTTATTCTAAAATTGACAACATGATTGGAAGTAAAACACTCATCAGCAAATGCAAAAGAACAAAAATCAAACAGTCTCTCAGGCCACAGTGCAATCAAATTAGAACTCAGGATTAAGAAACTCACTCAAGGGTGCAGTGGCTCATGCCTGTAATCCCAGCTCTTTGGGAGACTGAGGTGGGTGGATCAAGAGGTCAGGAGATCAAGGCCATCCTGGTCAACATGGTGAAACCCCATCTCTACTAAACTATGAAAAAACTAGCCAGGCATGGTGGTACATGCCTGTAGTCCAAGCTACTCAGGAGGCTGAGGCAGGGGAATGGCTTGAACCTGGGAGGCAGAGGTTGCAGTGAGCTGAGATTGTGTCACTAAACTCCAACCTAGCGACAGAGCAAGACTCCGTATCAAAAAACAAAGAAACAAACAAAAAACTCACTCAAAACCATGCAACTACATGGAAACTGAACAACCTGCTCCTGAATGACTGCTGGATACATAAAAAAATGAAGGCACAATTAAACATGTTCTTTGAAACAAATGAGAACGAAGATACAATGTCCCAGAATCTCTGGGACACATTTAGAGCAGTGTGTAGAGTGAAATTAATAGCACTAAATATCCACAAGAGAAAGCATGAAAGATCTAAAATCGATACCTTAATGTCACAATTAAATGAACTAGAGAAGCAAAAACAAATTCAAAAGCCAGCAAAAGACAAGAAATAACTAAGATCAGAGCAGAACTGAAGGAGACAGAGACACAAAAAAACTATTCAAAAAATCAATGAATTCAGTGCTGGTTTTCTGAAAAGATCAACGAAATAGATTGACCACTAGCCAGACTACTAAAGAAGAAAAGAGAGAAGAATCAAATAGATGCAATAAAAAAAATGATAAAGGTAATATCACTACTGATCCCATAGAAATGTAAACCATCATCAGAGAATACTATAAACATCTCTATGCAAATAAAACCAAAAATCTAGAAGAAATGGATAAATTCCTGGACACTTACACCTTCCCAAGACTAAACCAGGAAGAAGCTGAATCCCTGAATTGACCAATAATAAGGTCTGAAATTGAGATAGCCATTAATAGCCTACCAACCAAAGTCCAGGACCAGATGAGTTCACAGCCAAATTCTACCAGAGGTACAAAGAGGAGCTAGTACCATCCCTTCTGAAACTATTCCAAACAATACAAAAATAGAGAATCCTCCCTAACTCATTTTATGAGGTCAACATCATCCTAATACCAAAACCTGGTAAAGACAAAACTAAAAAAGAAGACCAGAGAAAGAAATAAAGGCATTCAAATAGGTAAAGAGGAAGTCAAATTGTCTCTATTTGCAGATGGCGTGATTGTATATTTAGAAGACCCCATCATCTCAGCCCAAAATCTCCTTAAGCTGATAAGCAACTTCAGCAAAGACTCGGGAGACAAAATCAATGTGCAAAAATCACAAGTATTCCAATACACCAATAACAGACAAACCAACAGTCAAATCATGAATCAACTCCCATTCACAACTGCTATGAAGAGAACTAAACATCTAGGAATATAAGGATGTGAAGTACCTCTTCAAGGAAAACTACAAACCACTGCTAAAGGAAATAAGAGAACATAAACAGATGGAAAAACATTCCATGCTATGGTTAGGAAGAATCAATACTGTGAAAATGGCCATATTGCCCAAAGTAATCTATAAATTCAATGTGATCCCCATCAAGCTAACACTGACTTTCTTTATAGAATTGGAAAAAAAAAAAAAAAAAAACACCTTAAATTTTATATGGAACGAAAATAGAGCCTGCAGAGCCAAAACCATTCTTTTTTTTTTTTTTTTTTTTTTTTTTGAGACAGAGTTTCACTGTTGTTACCCAGGCTGGAGTGCAATGGCGTGATCTCGGCTCACCGCAACCTCCGCCTCCTGGGTTCAGGCAATTCTCCTGCCTCAGCCTCCTGAGTAGCTGGGATTACGGGCACGCACCACCATGCCCAGCTAATTTTTTTTTTTGTATTTTTAGTAGAGACGGGGTTTCACCATGTTGACCAGGATGGTCTTGATCTCTTGACCTCGTGATCCACCCACCTCGGCCTCCCAAAGTGCTGGGATTACAGGCTTGAGCCACCGCGCCCGGGGAGCCAAAACCATTCTAAGCAAAAAACAAAGCGGGCAGCATCATGCTACCTGACTTCAAACTATAAAACAAGGCTCCAGTAATCAAAAAAGCAGAGTACTGGTACCAAAACAGATATATAGACCAATGGAACAAAACAGAGGCCTCAGAAATAATGCCACACATCTATAAACATCTTATCTTTGACAAAACTGACAAAAACAAGCAAGGGGGAAAGAATTCCCTGTTTAATAAACGGTGTTGGGAAAACTGGCTAGCCATATGCAGAAAGCTGAAACTGGATCCCTTCCTTACACCTTATACAAAAATTAACTCAAGATGTATTAAAGATTTAAATTTAAGACCTAAAACCATGAAAACCCTAGAAGAAAACCTATGCGATAGCATTCAGGACAAAGGCATGGGCAAAGACTTCATGACTAAAACACCAAAAGCAATGGCAACAAAAGCCAAAATTGACAAATGGGATCTAATTAAACTAAAGAGCTTCTGCACAGCAAAAGAACCTGTCATCACAGTGAACAGGCAACCTATAGAATGGGAGAAAATGTTTGCAGTCTACCCATCTGACACAGGGCTAATATCCAGAATCTACAAAGAACTTTTAAAAATTTACAGGAAAAAACCCCATCAAGAAGTGGGCAAAGGACATGAACTGACCCTTCTCAAAAGAAGACATTTATGGGCCGGGCGCGGTGGCTCAAGCCTGTAATCCCAGCACTTTGGGAGGCCAAGGTGGGTGGATTACGAGGGCAAGAGATCGAGACCATCCTGGTCAACATGGTGAAACCCCGTCTCCACTAAAAATACAAAAAATTAGCTGGGTATGGTGGTGTGTGCCTGTAATCCCAGCTACTCAGGAGACTGAGACAGGAGAATTGCCTGAACCCAGGAGGCAGAGGTTGCAGTGAGCCGAGATCGCACCATTGCACTCCAGCCTGGGTAACAAGAGCGAAACTCTGTCTCAAAAAAAAAAATAAAGAAGACATTTATGTAGCCAAAAAAGACATGAAAAAATGCTCATCATCACTGATCATTAGAGAAATGCATATCAAAACCACATTGAGAGACCATCTCATGCCAGTTAGAATGGTGATCACTAAAAAGTGAGGATAAAACAGATACTGGAGAGGATGTGGAGAAATAGGAACGCTTTTACACTGTTGATGGGAGTATAAATTAGTTCAACCATTGTAGAAGACAGTGTGGTAATTCCTCAAGGTTCTAGAACCAGAAATACCATTTGATCCAGCAATCCCATTACTGGGTATATATATATATACCCAAAGTATTATAATCCATTCCATTATAAAGACACATGCACAAGTATGTTTATTGCAACACTATTCACAATAGCAAAGACTTGGAACCACCCGAAATGCCCATCAATGATAGACTGGATTTTTAAAAAGTGGCACATTTATACCATGGAATACTATGCAGCCATAAAAAGGATGAGTTCATGTCCTTTGCAGGGACATGGATGAAGCTGGAAACTATCATTCTCAGCAAACTAACATAAGAACAGAAAACCAAACACCACATGTTCTCACTCATAAGTGGGGGCTGAACAATAAGAACACATACACACAGGAAGGGGAATATTACACACCGGGGCCTGTCAAGGGGTGGGGGGCTAGGGAAGGGATAGTATTAGGAGCAATAACTAATGTGGATGACGGGGTGATGAACGCAGCCAACCACCATGGCATATGTATACCTACACAACAAATATGCATGTACCCCAGAACTTAAAGTACAATTTTTAAAAAGGAAAATAAAAATAGAAACATTAAAAAAAGACTGAAATTTGACCTAAATGATGAAATTGCCACAAGAAAACATTATGGAAACTTTTCAGGACACTGATCTGGGCAAAAATTTCTAAAGTAAGACCCCACAAGCACAGGCAACCAAAGCAAAAATGGACAAATGGAATCACATCAAGTTAACAAGCTTTTGCGCCATGATGAAAGCAAATCAACAAAACGAAGAATGGGAGAAAATATTTTCAAACTAACACTCTGACGACAGATTAATAGCCAGAATATATAGAGAGCTCAAACAACTCTGTAGGAAAAAGTCTAATAATCCAATCAAAAAATGGGCAAAGATTTCTTTGACACTTCTCAAAAGAAGACATACAATTGCCAAATAGGCATATGAAAAGGTGCTTAACATCACTGACCATCAGAGAAATGCAAATCAGAACTACAATGAGACATCATCTCACCCCAGCCAAAATGGTTTTTATCCAAAAGACAGGCAATAACAATTGCCAGTGAGAATGTGGAGAAAAGGGAACCCTTGCACACTGTTGGTGTAAATTACTACAACCATTATAGAGAACAGTTTGGCGTTTCCTCAAAAAATTAAAAATAGAGATACTCTAAGATCCAGAAATTCCAGTGCTGGGTATATACCTGGAAGAAAGGAAATCAGTATATTGAAGAGACATCTTCACTCCCATGTTCACAATAGCCATTATTCCCAAATGCCAAGACTTGGAAGCAACCTAAGTGTCCATCAACAGATGGAAGAATAAGAAAGTACTCCACAATAGAGGGCAATTCAGCCATGAAAAAGGCATGAGGTCCTGTTATTTGTAACAACATGGATGGATCTGGAGGTCATTATGTTAAGTTGAAATCAGGCAGGTACAGAAAGACAGACATTGCATGCTCTCACTTACTTGTGAGACCTACAGATCAAACCAATTGAGCTAATGTCTAGGCATTAGTAAATTTTGTACCCTAAGTACTAGGAGCACAGCTTTTAAAATACATGATGAATGCTTTAATACAGGAATGAATAGATGAGAGGCACACAGTGGTTGAGTGTTCTTCTGATACATAATATCTTGCTTGACATATCAGTACAACTCTCAACAGGTAAGTCTCTTCATGTTAAGTTACCTTCTGAGAAAGTAAGTGGCAGAACATGCCTTCTATTATTTTCCTTTGCAGAACAAGACCAATTGCATTAGTTGGGATGCAGTGCTGACTGTATTTGAGTCCCAAGCAATTACTAGTCTATTGCTATCACCACAGAGTCAGAGGGGATGACACCCAGGGGCCCAGCAATCTCACCCAAGGCAACTCCACCAACCTTTCTGGCCACCCACTGTGTGTACAGTACTCTGCTAAGGACCAGGGTCATGACAATAAATAACACACTGTGCCCTTGAGGAGCTAACCTCTGCTAAGGGAAACAGACACAGAAACCCATAATAATGGCAGAGAGGAAAGAGGACCATAGGACTGTGTGAGGGGCACAGGAGGTACCCAGAGGAGGAAATGGTCACATCTGTATGAGGAGGTTGGTAAGGAAATACTTTAACAGAAGGGGTATATCTGGTTGGCCTTGGAAGGATGCATAGAAGTCATCTAAGGGGCACAGGTACACTCCAGGCAGAGGTTATTGCATGGGTACACATCTGTAGGTATGTCTTGTTGGGATGGATTTCAAGTATTCTGGAATGAGGACAGCCATGGAGACAAGGGCAAGTGAAAGGAGATCTAACAGATTTCATGCCAATGGCTCCACTTGAGTTTCTGATAAAAACCTAGAACCTTTGGACTCTCCAATAACACTGATTAAGTTGTTTATGATTCCTCATAGAATGTGAACTCACAGGAGGTCAGCAAAGGGGTGTGTGCAATCTTTTGCTACTGGTTACAGCTGCAACCCCGCCTCCTTCACCAGCACATAAACATTTCAGCAGCCTGGCTGAATGACTGCTGTGCAGGGCAGGGAAGGGCCAGACACACAGCCCAGCAAACAGCAGCACACTACTGAAAGGAAAACTCAGAGGATACAGTCGAGGAAGAAAAGTGGTGATGGACCTCATCCCAAATTTGGCAGTGGAAACCTGGCTTCTCCTGGCTCTCAGCCTGGTGCTTCTCTATCTGTGAGTAACTATCCAGGCTCCTCTGTTTCCTTGGAATTGGGGTGCTAATCAGGCCCCTTTTCCCTTATCTGCTTTGAAGATAAAAACAGATGTTCAAGGAGACGTAGCTTAAGTGTTGAACGCTACAAACACACAGAAGCTATTATTGATCTTACGCAGCTCTATGAAGGAATAAATAAGCATTTCTTTCATCCACCTTCTAATTTTGGTGACTAGGAGAGTTTAGGGACAGCATTTGGTGGTGAGAATGATCTGATTAGCTTATATTTGAACTGATCAATGAAAACACGGCAGAGGCTGATTACAAACTACTGAACATGACAGCCAGTGTGACCCTCATCCCCTTCCCAGGCTCTGGGGATTCTGGGAACGGGAGGGAGTAGCTTGGGTTTTTGTCTCATTATCTTCATTTTCTGGGTTCTATGTCTGCTGGGAGAGATGTGTAGAACTATTGTCCCCTTGGACCTGGTGGTTCCTGCTCCCCTGCCTTCCCCCCAGGATATCATTTACGTAAGGCACCAGGGAACACCAAAACTTACGGGAAGCTGTCCCTTGGTTCTTCCCTCTTTACTATGCCACACCCTAGAAAATCTGCTCTCTTCTATGACTCAATCCTCCACCCTGTCATACACAGAACTATTTATCTTGAAATGATTAATCTCTAGAGCAAAGGAGACTTCGAGAAAGTTTTGAAGTTTTATTCTTTGCTTTAATCTTTTTCCTCCAGTCTCTCAGAGGCTAGAATTAATATAGAGCTTTGTTTCTCACTTAATGGGAATCTGCTAGCAGCCCAAAAAGGAGCTGTGAAAGCCAATTGGGATTTTACACATTTTTTCCCCTTTATGTCACAGTACAGGAGGATGAACCCTCTCGGTGGTGGGATTCCTGGAATCCTAGAGCAGGTAGAGAGAAGAGTTACTTTCTACTGTGGGCAGTGGAGGCTCGACCCATCACATCTGACTTCTACCTCAAGTTGCCTTTTATTAAGAGAAGAGAGAACCACAATGACATGAAAATAGAAAATATAAACCTCATTTTCTCTCTTTCACAGAAAACTTAGGAATTCAATGAGTTGTGGCAACATGGTTTCCATTTTCTAACATTTTTAAATGAATTGATATGGTTTAAATTCATTCATTTTTAAACCAGAAATTTTTGGAGATAGACTATTTCCAGCAAGTTCCTTCTGGATGATAAGAGGGCTGTTAGTTCAGTATTTGTGAAAATAAATGTGGGTAAAATTATCTCACTTTTCCAGACTAATGTCAGGAATATGAGTCTAATGCACAAATGCATATCTCTAAGATAAGACTGCATATGTCTTTTTAAATACACCTGCCTGACAGCTTAATACCTCCTTTTTGAATACACCTGCTTAGCAGGTAATCTTACACTCTCAGGGCAGGGAAGCAAGCAAGACTGTGAGCCACTGATAATAGCAAAAGCATCCAGGTAGGATCAGTATGAAGTGAGAAAATATTCCTCAGCTCTCAGGGTACAACTCCAAAGAGATATTCATGGGTCCTGGCCCCACAGTGGAGGTCACTCAAAGGGCAAACAGGTTGGCATCTCATCTGCTTCAAGCCTGGACATGGGGCACCATCTGTGTCACTCTGTGTGTAGTCTGCCATGTTGTGGGGCTGTCACTACAGATTTGGGCAGCCGGGCAGGCACTACCTTAGCCTTAGACAATGCTGATGCAGCCCAGGACTCAGAAACTGTAGTGTAGACCATGTCCCCCTTAGGCCAACACGATTATGTACAACAGATGACTGGCTTTTCTGTTAGCCTCTTCATTGGAACCAAAAGCAGCATTACTCTACCAAACAGAGGACAGCTGGAAAAAAACTAAAGACTTCGCCCAGCTCACCCTCTGCCTTGACATGGTACCATGTGAATCTAGACACTCACCAAGAACTTTCCTCAGGGCCAATGCTGCTGACACATTAACTCAACAGCTTGTCCTCACCTGAGAGGTCACGTAACTTGTTTAAAGTTCAGGAGCAGAGATTAGTATCGTTGATTTGCCATGGCTGTGACAACAAAGGAGGGAACGGAAGTGGAAAACCCAAGGCCACGCTGGTGTTGGCAGGCGGTGCACTTCCACTAACTATCCTGGGGCAGGGACCACATGTGTGACTGGGCCTGCTCAAACTGTCCCTGCTGGGTCCTCAAAGCCCCGCCCTTCATGTAATTTCTCAATTCTGTTTTACTACATAGTATGAGTCACTGGATTTTTACACAATGTTTGGAACCTATACGGCCTTAAAGGCTGAACTCTAAAGAAGAGTAAACAAGGTCTTAATACAACTCTCTGGGACATTTTATCTTTACTTATATGCCATACTGCATCTTTTGCTATCAACAGGAAGGTACCTGGACTTTAGAAGGCCCCTCTCTGTCTTTTAGCTGAAAGCACATATGAGGCATGTGGATTCTTTTATGCACATCATCTTTGTCAGCCACATTTCTGTAGTTTGCCTCTCTGGAGCCAACCTTATGGGACTAGAAGCTTCACAGCTCAATCAGAGTCTGGCAGCCTCTTCCTTCAGCCTCTCTTCTTCCTCCAGTTTTCCACTCCTCAATCACAACAGAGGGGGCAGGTCTACAAGGATCCAGAACCCTCAGTTGGAAGAGTTTGCACATGATTCATGAAAGATGAGTTGCAGGCAGGCCTGCCATAGCGAATGCCAGGCTTTATGGGTTTCTCCTCAGAGATAGTTCCTGTGCAGAGGCAGTGAACTGACTGCTGTCTGACTGACCACCTTGAAAAAGATGAGTGTGCCTGGTACTGTGCTTCTCAGGTGAGTATTGCCTGAGAAGTATTAGTTGTTGGTTCTTCTGCACACCATCATTCAAGGATATATGGGTCATCCATCCCCCTTAAGTAACTCAAATCAACCAGATCATCTGACCACAGACACTGAGGTGTAGCTGAAAAGTGCCCACATTTCCATAAGGCCGATAGAAGCCATGAACACAGTTGTCAATCTGTAGAAACAAGGACTGCGTGACTCCTCCAAGGCCTCTCTGTGAATCAAGCTTTAAGAAGGGCCAGATCCTAAAAGAGGGTCAGAGCTTAGAGGAAAGAAAAAGTATAAAAGTCTCCGAGCAAATTATAAGGGCAGTGTCACCATAGGCTTTTGGTGGCCCTCTGTCACTGAGTGGATGCAGTGATGCAAAATCTCATCATCAGTGCAGAAGACAAAAAATTGTTACCCACTACCTCAGATGAGAACCCCAAATCAGGGAAGAGTGCACTTATTAAATAGACATAAGTGAATGAAGTACCCTGGAAGAATTCCCACTTGAACCTCTCAGGAGCACTCACGTGTGAGGGCATTTATCAAGTATTCACTCCAGGATTGGGATCATGAAGACTTCAGCTGCTTTCAGTGAATCATTGAGAGTTTGGGGGATCTCAGAGTCAGGGAAGGATATGATGAGTGAATGCAATTACTGACATTGGAGTTGCTGTTATTATTTATCATGTACATATTAACTCCCTCTCTTGACCATCCAAGTTCCTCAGTCAGAAACTGATCAGCCCTCCAATCTATAGTCACAACCCCTATGACCTGATTGCTGTTTCACTTCATAGATACGGGACCCGTTCACATGGAATTTTTAAGAAACTGGGAATTCCAGGACCCACACCTCTGCCTTTTCTTGGAAATATTTTGTCCTATCGTCAGGTGAGTCGTTTGAGCTTCCTCTTTTGCTTCTTATGGTTGCAAACATCAGCTTAGTTCCATCAGTAAAAATGCCCCTCCTTGGGAGGCAGTTCTGAGGCTTCACATATTTAGAAATGGTGGGACTGGGCATGGTGGGTCATGCCTGTAATCTCAGCAATTTGTGAGGTCAAGACTGGAAATGACTTGAGTCCAGGAATTTTGAGACCAGCATGGGCAACACAGTGAGATCACCATCTCTAAAAAGAAAACATTACCTGGGCATGATATAGTAGCCCAAGCCTGCAGTCCCAGCTACTCTGAATGCTGAGGTGGGAGAATTGCCTGAACCCAGGAAGTCAAGGCTGCATTGATCATGCCACTGCACTCCATCTTGGTCAACAGAGCAAGATTGTTTCAAAAAAAGAAAGAAACAAAAAGAAAAGAAAGAAAGAGAAAGAAGAAAGAAGGAAGGAAGGAGAGAGAAAGAAAGAAGAAAGAGAAAGAAAGAGAAAGAAAGAAGGAAAGGAAGAAAGAAAGAAGAACAAAAGAAAGAAAAGAGAAGAAAGAACAAAAGAAATGGTGTGTAGGCTCCACCCAGAGCATGGCCAGGTTTACCCCAGGGCTTTCTTGCTAATTCTCAGGAGCCTCGGGTTTCCCTCAGTTGAACAGCCCTGATCTCAAGTAGATCAGCGCTTGATGTTCAAGACTTGATGTGCAGATTCTGTGGCACCATAAAAAGTATTTACTTTTTGTTCCATGTAGATTCTCAGGAAGGTATAGTCATACTTAGTTAGTATTAAGAGAAAAGCAGGAAGGGGGCCCTGGCAGTGGTTCATTATCTGTGTGTACCAGATTCAAACTTGTCTCTTTGTAGCAAGAGCCTTTTCCCCCCTCTTCCTCCTGGACAGTTTTGAAACTTTATTCTATTAGGCAACTTAAGTATTCACCATCAGGAAATTTGCACCTACTCGAATTTTCTCAAGAACTGCTAAATTCTCTAGGCATATTTCCAAGGCTCTACCCCAGCTGTTGTAACATCTTTTGCATATTTGAGAGAAAGAACAAGAGTGTTCTGCTTGACTTCTTTTCCTTGAAAGGCTGCACCCTATGGGCGAGTCTGAGCAGGCAGTGGATGTTAACTGAGATGAGATGGTGGTTGTCTATCAACCTTAGATACTTAAGTACAAAATCAATTGTGTGTGTGTGTGTGTGTGTGTGTGTGTGTGTGTGTTTACACAAAGAAGTGGCCACTTAGGAAAAATCATTAGAAAGGCAATAATTTGTCAAAATTATTAAATATTTAATTTTACTGAACAGAATGTCATATGTGCCACATAGACTGTGAACTGTGGCCAAGCCTTTGTGGCTACCCTGGTCTGAAGCTTTGCCCAGGGTCTGGCTCCTGGAGGAAAAGTCACAGCTCATGTCCAGAAGGCCAGCAACAGCAACCTGCTCTCTGGCTCAGATTTCCTATCCTGTGTACCTGAAGCTTGTTTCTCAGATTCTAATTCTCACAACTGAGGCCTCTGTTTTCTGATTACTGTTTGAGAATTCTACACAATTTTACCCTTAATAAAAGCAGTAATTCCTTCTTCATCTTTTCCAGATCAACTGATCTGGAAAATGTTGTAGTAGAATAATATTTCTGGAACCTTATTTTACATAGTTAAAACATCACTGCTGAATCTTAGCAAGAGGAAGGTTTGCTTTTAAATTTCAGAAATGAAAACTCAGAGCATGCACTGTAATTTTCTGGGTGTGATGTGAAGAGGCAGCATTTCTCCAGTTTTTCTGTGTTAAGCTAGAAAACTGGAAAGGAAATCCAGGCCTCCTTTACAAGAGCCCCTGAAGGAAGCACTAAACCTGGAAAGGAACAACCAGTACCAGCTACTACAAAAACACAACAAATTGTAAAGATCATCAACACTATGAAGAAACTGCATCAACTAATGGGCAAAACAACCAGCTAGCATCAAGATGGCAGGAACAAATTAACACATAACAATATTAACCTTAAATGTAAATAGGCAAAATGTCCCAATCAAAAGACACAGACTGGCAAACTGGATAAAGAGTCAAGACTCCTTGTTGTGCTGTATTCAGGAGAACTATCTCACATGCAAAGACACACATGGGCTCAAAATAAAGGGATGGATTTACCAAGCAAAAGGAGAGCAAAAAAAGCAGGGGTTACAATCCTAGTCCCTAATAAACAGACTTTAAACCAACAAAGGTCAAAAGAGACAAAGAAGGGCATTACATAATGGTAAAGCGATCAATGCAACAAGAACAGCTTACTATTCTAAATATATATACACCCAATGCAAGACACCCAGATACGTAAAGTAAGTTCTTAATGACCTACAAAGAGACTTAGACTCCCACACAATAATACTGGGAGACTTTAACACTCCACTGTCAATATTAGACAGATCAATGAGACAGAAAATTAACAAGGATATCCAGGACTTAAATAAACTCAGTTCTGGACCAAGTGAACCTAATACACATCTACAGAACTCTCCACCCAACATCCACAGAATATACATTCTTCTCCATACATCACACTTACCCTAAAATTGACCACATAATTGGACGTAAATCACTCCTCAGCAAATGCAAATTAATGGAAACCATAACAAACAGTTTCTCAAACCACCAAGCAACTAAATTAGAACTCTGGATTGAGAAATTCACTCAAAACCACACAACTACATGGAAACTGAACAACCTGCTCCTAAATGACTACTGGATAAGTAATGAGATGAATGGAGAAATGAAGATGTTCTTTGAAACCAATGAGAATGAAGACACAAGGTATCAGAATGTCTGGGACACATTTAAAGCAGTGTGTAGAGGAAAATTTATAGCACGAAGTGCCCACATGAGAAGTGAGGAAAGATCTAAAATCGATACTCTAATGTCATCATTAAAAGAACTAGAGGAGCAAGAGCAAACAAATTCAAAAGCTAGCAGACGACAAGAAATAACTAAGATCAGAGCAGAACTGAAGGAGATACAGACACAAAAAACCCTTCAAAAACATCAATGAATTCAGGAGCTGCTTTATGAAAAGATCAACAAAACAGATCGAACACTAACCAGACTAATAAAAAAGAAAAGAGAAAATAATCAAAAAGATACAATAAAAAATGATAAAGGGGATATCACCACCTATCCCACAGAAATACAAACTACCATCAGAGATTACTACAAATATCTCTATGCACATAAACCAGCAAACCTAGAAGAAATGGATAAATTCCTGGATACTTACACCCTCCCAAGACTAAACCAGGGAGAAACTGAATCCCTAAATAGACCAATAAGAAGATCTCAAATTGAGACAGCAATTAATAGCCTACCAACTAAAAAGTCCAAGACCAGACGGGTTCACAGCAGAATTCTATCAGAGGTACAAGGAGGAGCTGGTACCATTCTTTCTGAAACTAATCCAAACAATACAAAAAGAGAGAATCCTCTCTAACTCATTTTATAAGACCAACATCATCCTGATAACAAAACCTGGCAGAGACACAACTAAAAAAAAAAAATTTCAGGCCAATATCCATAATGGACATTGATACGAAAATCCTCAATAAAATACTGGCAAAATGAATCCAACAGCATATCAAGAAGCTTATCCATCACAATCAAGTCAACTTCATCCCCAGGATGAAAGGCTGGCTCAACGCACACAAATCTATAAATGTAATCCATCACATAAACAGAACCATCTATGATTATCTATATAGACGCAAAGAAGGCCTTTGACAAAATTTAACAGCCCTTTATGCTAAAAACACTCAATAAACTAGGTATCAATGAAAAGTATCTCAAAATAATAAGAGTTATTTATCACAAACATACAGCCAATATCATACTGAATGGGCAAAACCTGGAAGCATTCCCTTTTAAAACCAGCACAAGACAAGGATGCCCTCTCTCACTACTCCTATTCAATATAGTATTGGAAGTTCTGGCCAGGGCAATCAGGCAAAAGAAAGAAATGAGGGGTATTCAATTAGGAAAAGAGAAAGTCAAATAGTATCTATTTGCAGATGGCATGATTGTATATTTGGAAGACCCCATCATCTCAGCAATAAATCTCCTTAAGCTAAGTCTAAGCAACTTCAGCAAAGATTCAGGAGACAAAATCAATGTGCAAAAATCACAAGCATTCCTATACACCAATAACAGACAAAGAGCCAAATCATGAGTGAACTCCCATTCACAATAGCTACAAAGAGAATAAAATACATAGGAATACAACTAACAAGGGATGTGAAGGACCTCTTCAAGGAGAACTATAAACTACTGCTCAAGGAAATAAGAGAGGACACAAACAAATGGAAAAACATTCCATGCTCATGGTTAGGAAGAATCAGTATCATCATGAAAATGGCCATACTGCCCAAGTAATTTATAGATTCAGTGTGATCCCCAACAAGCTACCATTGACTTTCTTCACAGAATTGGAAAAACCACTGTAAACTTCATTTGGAACCAAAAAAGAGCCCCCATAGCCAAGACAATCCTAAGGAAAAAAAAAGAAAACAAAAGAAACAAAGCTGGAGGCATTACACTACCTGACTTCAAACTATACTACAAGGCTACAGTAATCAAAACAGCATGGTACTGGTACCAAAATAGAGATATAGAGCAATGGAACAGGACTGAGGCCTCAGAAATAACACTACACATCTACAACCATCTGATCTTTGAAAAACCTTACAGAAGCAAGCAATGGGGAAAGGATTCCCTGTTTAATAACTGGTGTTGGGAAAACTGGCTGGCCATATGCAGAAAGCTAAAACTGGATCCCTTCCTTACACTTTATACAAAAATTGATTTAAACATAAAACCTAATACCACAAAAACTCTAGAAGAAAACCAAGGCAATACCATTCAGGACATAGGCATAGGCAAGGACTTCATGGCTAAAACACCAAAAGCAATGGCAACAAAAGCCAAAATACACAAATGGGATCTAATGAAACTTAAGAGCTTCTGCACAGCAAAAGAAACTATCATTAGGGTGAACCAGCAACCAACAGAATGGAAAAAATTTTTGCAATCTACCCATCTGACAAAGTGCTAATATCCAGAATCTATAAATAACAAACAAACTTAAAAGAGAAAAATCAAAACCTCATCAAAAAGTGGGCAAAGGATATGAACAGACACTTCTGAAAAGAAGACATTTATGTAGTCAACAAACATATGAAAAAGCTCATCTTCACTGGTCATTAGAGAAATGCAAATCAAAACCACGTTGAGATACCATCTCACACCAGTTAGAATGGCAATCATTAAAAAATCAGGAGACAGATGCTGGGGAGAATGTGGGGAAACAGGAACACTTTTTACACTGTGGTTTGGAGTGTAAATTAGTTCAACAATTGTGGAAGACAGTGTGGCGACTCCTCAAGGATCTAGAACTAGAAATACCATTTGATCCAGCAATCCCGTTACTGGGCATATACCAAAACGATTATAAATCATGCTATTATAAAGATACATGTACATGTATGTTTATTGAGGCACTGTTTACAATAGTAAAGACTTGGAACCACCCCAATTGCCCATCAGTATATAGACTGGATAAAGAAAATGTGGCATATATATACCATGGAATACCATGCAGCCATAAAAAAGGATGAGGTGATGTCTCTTGCAAGGACATGGATGAAGCTGGAAACCATGATTCTCAGTAAACTAACACAAGAACAGAAAACCAAATACTGCATGTTCTCACTCATAAGTGGGTGTTGAACAATGAGAACACATGGACACAGGGAGGAGAACATCACACAGTGGGGCCGGTTGGTGGGTTGGGCCTAGGGGAGGGATAGCTGAGGGTGAAGGGACTGGGAGGGATAACGTTAGGAGAAATACCTAATTTAGATAACAGGGGGACAGATGCAGCAAACCACCATGGCACGTGTATATCTAGGTAACAAACCTGCACATTCTGAACATGTACCCCAGAACTTATAGTATAATAATAAAAAAAGGTAGTCCACTTTTTCACTTGCTCATTCGATGACACACTCAGTCACTCACTCACTTTATCACTCAACAACATGTCTTAGACTTATCTAAATCTGCAAGACTAAAAGACGTCCCTGGTTTCTTTTAACTTTCTAATTCTGCTAGAATTCTAGAGAGAGCACATGAGATAAATGAAAAGGATACCGATGGAAGAGATAAAATATTATGCATTCCCTGCAGAAACTCACTTTTCCTCAGCCTCAATTTGGCCCCTGCCATTGCAGGTGATCATGAAGGAGGTTAGGAGACTTTAGAGAGAATAAAAAACAAAAAACAAAAATACATCAGAAAGACAGAGTTACTTACTAGTCATAGACAAGGGTGAGTCCTTCAGCACTTGGAGAAAATTCAAGAGTGACTTTATATTCCCCATTTCAAATATATCCTCTGTTTTCTTGCCTTTCCCTTCAAATGTCTCTGAATAAGCTTCCTCTAACTGCCAGTGAAAGACAGCAGGCCTGATTTCATTGGATGCAACTGTTTTCAGTCCCAGTTAGAGGTAGGGTTCATTCTACTTAAAATAATAATCAAATTGTATTTTGTTTCTCCTCACAGGGTATCTGGAAATTTGACTCAGAATGTCATAAAAAGTATGGGAAAATGTGGGGGTGAGTACTCTGGAAACCTCCATTGGATAGATCTGCTTCTGTGATGAGGTTACCCCACTGCACAGAGGATAGTCTCTGTCCAGGGCTTCATGTGATGAAGCTCTTGTCAACCTAAATACAAACAGAGAGAGGTTCTCTGAAAGAAGACGATAATTATTTAGAGTATTGCAATGGGACTCTGCGTGCATTTGCAAATTCAGGGAGGTAAAGCAAGACAAAGATGCTCTATATGAGGAGGATTTCATAAATGTTTTGAGATAATTACTGTTAGTTGCAAAGATCAATAACAAAGGTAGTGCCACACCAAGGTTGAACAGGCAGTTGCTGGGCAGGTGTCCTTGCAGAAATATTTTTGTGTAAAAATTGAAATGGCCTTTGTGCAAAGTTGTGTTTTTAGTAGAGTCTTGTGATCGTTTTGTTACTAGGAACACAAAGGTGAGAATCCTCTCTTCAGAGCCTTCTTGGGATTTGTCAGGTTTAAAAAAATAGTGACGTCACTTTGGTTCTGACATGTTCACACTTGCTATTGTAAAATTTTCAAGGCTTGTCCTACCAAGGATCCATGTCACCAGGTGTCGAGGTCTTCAGTCTGAACTAGGCTGGGAGCATTGTGGTTACAACTCTTCTCCAGGCTTTGTTGGCTTAGGGACTCCCAGCATTGCCTTCTGACCAGTGTCTGCCTATTCCTCTTTTCTTTTTTTCTTCCTTAGGTGACCTTTTATCACATGCATTGTCTCAGACTCTTCTAATATGTGCTCATAAATGCATGGCATCATCTCCTTCCCACATCGATTCACTTCCAATTAAAAGCCTAAACTCTTTCATTTAGACATTGGATTTAACAGGTGCTTCTGAAAGAAGAGTTGAGAGATAACAGAGAAACAGACTGGGAAACCATTTATGTTCCACTTTTTTAAACTTTCTCTTCAAGTATGAAATTTTTGGTTCCGCCTTGCTTTTAAAATTTAAGCCAAGACCTTTTAATAGAAGGATATACAAGTACTTATTGGTTTATACCATTTTGCTTACTTTGAAGAAGAGATGCTGAATATTCTTAAACCATTGTGTTCACTGGGGGCTGACGGACTGTGATTTTATCAGGTGGCCTCAGCCAGTTGCAGCAGCTGTTCCCTGTCAGAGGTGCTAGAGGTTTGGTGAGAGCAGTGGAGAAGGGGCAGTGGTGTGTTTGTTCACTAGAAGTAAGTGGGAGAAGGCTTTGTTTCTTTGTGCTTCTTCGTCTTCTCTCACCAAGTCCTCAGAAACCGCAGTGCTGGCTGCAGGGTGCTGTGGAGCTGGCACGGGCCATACAGGCAACACGACTGAGTAGAAAGAACACACAGCTCGGGAGGTCCATGGGCCCCCACACCAACTGCCACTTGCAACATTTACTCTTGTGAGCATCTGATGATTTACCTGCCTTCAGTTTTTCATGGAAATAATATTCTTTTTGATAATGAAATATTTTAAACATATGAAACGTTATGGAGAGTGGCATAGGAAATAACCATGTACGCACCACCCAGCTTAACAAATGCTCTCCTGTCATTTCTAACCATGATCTCTTTCAAGAGCTCTTTCGTCTTTCAATGTCCCTTCCTTGTTTGAGCCACATTACCCTTCATTGTATGAAGACTTGGGTGGCTCCTGTGTCTGACTCTTGCTGTGTGTCACATCCTAATGAACTACAAACTAAGGTTGCTGTGTATGGTACAACTAGAGGTATGGATTACATAACATCATGATCAAAGTGTGGCTTCCTGGGTGTGGCTCCAGCTGAAGAATCAGGTTTGTGAAGTTTAATCAGCTCTGTTGTCCCCACACAGATCATATGATGGTCAACTCCCTGTGCTGGCTATCACAGATCCTGACATGATCAAAGCAGTGTTAGTGAAAGAATGTTATTCTGTCTTCACAAACCGGAGGGTAAGTAAGCATCCATTTTTTGAAATTTAAATAATGACTGTTAGATTAATTTTCATTTTAAAGAAACTCATATATTCACAGAAAGTTACCTAAAAAATGTACAGGAAGGTTCCATGTACCCTTCAACCTGTCTCCCCCAAAGGTAACATCTTGCAATCTTGCATAACTATAAATATAGTATACACATATTATTAGGTTGGCACAAAATTTATTGCAGTTTGCCATTTAAAAACTGCAATAACTTTTGCACCAACTTAATAATACAGTACAGGAAATTGACTTTAATATAGAGTACAGAGCTTATTCAGATTTCACCGTTACACGTGCCCTTGTTTGTGTGTGTTTTTGTATGTGTGTAGTTCTAAGCAAATTTATGACATTCATAGATTTGTGCAGTGACCAGCACCATCAAGATGCGACCCATTCTGTCACCATGTGGCTCCCTCCTGCTATCCTACAGTCACAACACGGAGTTTGTCTTTTTCTCTGACAGGTCTATATTCATAGCAAACTTTTATTTATTTGAGGTGGCCAATGTATTAATATTTCCTTTTATGGATTGTTCCTTTGGTGTCAAATCTGAAAATCCTTTGCCTCACTCTCCTTCCTACCTTGTTTTTTCTAAGAGTTATATAGTTTAACACTTTACAAAATGTAACTCTATTATCCATTTTGTGTCAATATTTGTAAAAGTTATGAGATTTAGATCAAGGTTCATTTTTTTTGTGGACTATGGCTGTCCAAATATTCCAACAGCATTTTGGGAAGGTGAGCATATTGTCAAAAATCAGCTGAGCATATTTTGTGCATCTATTTCTTATTGTTTATTCTGTCCCATTGGTGAGTGTGTTTACACCAATACCACACTGTGGTGACTCTAGTAGCTGTACAGTAACTCTTATCATATAGAGTGATTCTTTCCACTTTATTTACATTTTCAAAATGGTTTTAGCTTTTCTTGTCCCTTGCCTTTCCATAAAAACTCAGAATAAGCTTGTAAATGTCTGTAAACAAATCTGCCATAATTTTGATAAATTAAAGCAGAGGTGTCCAATATTTTGGCTTCCCTGGGCCACAATGGAAGATGAATTGTCTGGAACACAAATAAAATACACTAACACTAATGATAACTGATAAGCTAAAAAAGAAAAAAAGTCCGTGTATAGTTTTCATTTTATCTACCACCACATATAAGCAAAAATGTCCTTGCATAATAATCCTAATTATGCACTGCCCCATTCAGAGGATCTTTTAAAATCGTTGAATGGGTCCCAAGTTTGTAATCACTGATATAGAAAATGTACATATCTAAGTTTAAAAAACTTCACTACTTTGGTATTTTTTATTATAAAAGAAAAGAGGGCAATGTAAAACCAGTGGGGTACTTGACATTGTTTTTGAGAAACGAATGCATCAATATCTGGCTTGATGGAAGTAGTTGCAATTCTCGGTGAGTTATCAAGATGCTCATCAGATATTTTGATTCTAATTTTACTCTTCATGTGCTTCATCCTTGAAAATAGTTGCTCACAAATGTAGACGCTGCCAAAAAGCAATGAGATGAAAAAGGTGTGATTGTGAAGCGAGGGATATTTGTCATTGGGAAGACAGGTCTTACAAAAGTCCAGTAAAGAAACACAATCACATTTTTCTTCAGGTTGAATGTCAGACTGCAGCTCTGGGCATTCCATTTGAAAATTGGCAGGTAACATATTTATGTTAATGGAAAATGGAGTCACAAATATACCAAAATATTGATTATTTTTTCAGAAATCTTGAAATTCCTGTTTTCAAATTCCTGTATCAAATTGAAAAGCAAGGCTGCGTATTTTTTGCTGTTCACAGGACCGTGTTTAGCCAAAGTGTCAAAATGCATAAAATTGTTTGCCTTTATTTCAACTTGCCATAATTTCAGTTTCATTTGGAATGCTGTTATGGTTTGAGACACTGTATTGTTAAGTTGATTTTCACCTTGAAGACACAGGTTTAACTCACTTAAATGGGCCTTCAAATCCACTAAAAATGCTAAATCTGTAAGCCAGTTTTCACTGTCAAGTTCTGGCACAAATTTTGTGTTTGATATCATAAACTGCTTGACTTCATGTCACAAAGCATAAAATCTTCACAACATTTTGCCTTGACTTAACCACATTACTTCTAAAAAGTGAATGACATTGCTAGAGTCAGCATCCATACTTTTAAGGAATTCCTGCAACTAGCGATGGTGAATTCCTGCAACTAGTGATGGTGAATTCCTGCAACTAGCGATGGTGAATTCCCTGGCCCTTGTGAAATTCACAGCCTTGATAATAATTTGCATGATGTTATCCATTTTTAAAGCCTGTGCATATGGATTTTCTTATTATGCAATAATACTTGATCAAAGGTGAGTTTTGTGTGGCAACTGCATCATCTTCTATTAATTTTACAAGTCCCATTCTTTTACCCACCGTCACCAGGGCACCATCTATAGCTATATCAGATATGTTCATAATAAACAAAGAAAATTGCTTTAACGTATTTTTCACTGCTTTGTATAAATCTCTTGATTTAGTTGTGTCTTTTAATGGCACATTTAGAAATAGAAATAAAAATGGTGACATTTCTATTTCTTCAGTGACATTATATTCATCATCAATACCTCCAATAAAAATGGCAAGTTGTGCCATATCTGTAGTGTCAGTGCCTTCATCCATCACCAAAGCTAAAATTTTAAATTAGCAGATTTACTCTCCAAACATCTTTCAATAGATTTCCCAATTTCTTCAGTTCTCCTAGGTATAGTCTGGTGAGGCAAACTGATTTTAGAAATATCAGTTTCTCAAGACAAATAATATCTACCACATCTTCTGTACATTGCTTAATAAACTCACCATCAGTAAATGGTTTTGATTTTTTGCTATTAAATTTGCTACCACATAACTAGCCTTTATGATAGAATTTGTTTGAGTTGTAACTGTAAAAAATTTTTGTTGTTGTTGAAAAGACAGACTTTTAGGGGAGCATCACACACCGAGGTCTGTGGTTGGGAGGATTAGGGGAAGGACAGCTGGGGGAAGGGAGCTGGGGAGGGACAACATGGGGAGAAATGCTAGATATAAGTGATGGGGATGGAGGCAGCAAACCACACTGCCATGTATGTACCTATGCAACAAGGCTGCATGTTCTTCATGTGTACCCCAGAACCTAATATGCATATATATATATATATATATATATATATATATAGAGAGAGAGAGAGAGAGAGAGAGAGAGAGAGAGAGAGAGAAAAGACAGACTTTTTTTCAGTTCTGCTATTTTGTGCTTGAAACACATTCCTTGATATGTACCAAATTTGTCAGCATGTTTTTGCATACAATTTGCCTCTTCAAATTGTAGTCTTTGAAAACTGGCACAAATACCACAGAAATTAAGGAGAGTGCTTTGCTATTTACCTTAAAAAGAATAGAATAGAAGTCATTTGTCCACTTTTCATTGAACAATCTTCCTGCATCCATAATTTTTTTTTAGGGTTCTGTTTCCTTTTTAAGACATTGTGGAAGCTATGCTAGAATTAAAAACATTATATATATAAGCAACTATATTTAATTTTATTATGAAAATTTGGGCCAGGCACGGTGGCTCATGCCTGTAATCCCAACACTTTGGGAGTCTGAGGCAGGTGGATCATCTGAGGTCGGGAGTTTGAGACCACCCTGACCAAGATGGAGAAACCCCTTCTCTACTAAAAATACAAAGCATTAGCCAGGCATGGTGGTGCATGCCTGTAATCCCATCTACTTGGGAGGCTGAGGCAGGATAATTGCTTGAACTCAGGAGGCAGAGGTTGCAGTGAGCCAAGATTGTTCCACTGCACTCCAGCCTGGGCAACAAGAGTGAAACTCCATCTCAAAAAAGAAAAAGAAAAGAAAAAGCAAAGCTTAATAATCAAGTAAGAATATTTACATGTCTTCTAAATAATACTGAACACCTATCATTTACAACCATAGATTGAAATACTATTGATAATCACTATGTTTTACTTGCAAGGTTGCCACAAACACACCTAATATCTGATGGTGTCAATTCAACTGTCTATGAGTGGAAGATAACACACACTGGAAGTCGCACATCACCACAAAACTGAATCCACACATTTGTACAAATGGCGAGAGTGCCTGGTGTACAGCAGTGCTCTACCTTCTCTAGAATACACACTTGAATTCTTTGTCACAATTCACTTTACATGGCATTGCAATAGAGTCCTCTCGCTCTTTATTTTGTTAATTGTAATGGTTTTTCATTTCTTCTGGCCGAACTGTTTGCAATTATAATGCAAATTATAGACAATACTCCATTATTTGTGGCTGTGACATCCTCTGATTATCCCATTCCACTCCATTGTCATCTACAAAGTTCACACTTGAGAACTGCACAGTCAAATTACAAAAGAAAAATTGCAAAAAAAAAAAAAAAATCACAAAATGTTTTCAGAAAGTTTCAAAATTTGTGTTGGGCTATGCTCAAAGCCATCTTGGACTGCCTGAGGCCTGTAGGCCACAAGTTGTACAAGCCTGAATTAAGCCAATAGAACAATTCAAGGATAATCTGTACCTTTACTATGTTTAGTCTTTCATTCCATGAATATACTATGCCTCTCCACTTCTTTAGCTTTTATTTCTTTCCTCAACATATTGTAGTTTTTAGCATAGAGATCCTGCACATCTTTTGTTAGATTTACACCTGAAATAATTTGTTTTTGTTGGAGTAAATGTAAATGATGCTGTTTTTCTTATATTTTCAGATATTAAGTTATGTAGAAATGTAAATAATTGTGGGTATTGATCTTGTATCCCACAGCCTTGCAGAGATCACTTATTAGTTCTAGAAATCTTTTTGTATATTCCTTGACATTTTACACATTGACAATTATGTCACCTGAAAATAATGATAATTCTATTATTTTCTTTCCAATCTGTATGCTTTTTATTTCTTTTTCTTATTGTATTAAGACATCCAGTATGCTCTTCAGGAAGAATGCTGAGTGGGCATTTTTAAAAAATTGTTCCTTTTTTTTTTTTTTCCATCCTCAAAGAAAAACTCTCAGTAAGAATAATGGTTCCTGATCTTGGAAAAAACCATTCAATCCTTCATCATTAAATGTGATTTAGCTGATTTTTTTTTTTAATAGATTGTCATTATTAAGTGAAGGAGCTGTCTCTCTCTTCCTAGTTTATTGAGATTTTATCATGAGTGCTGGAAGTATACATTTTAAAACAAAACATAGTTGTGGAAGATAAAAGAAATTTCCAAGCATGCTGGCTTGATAGGCCAGCCCCAAGTTGGGAAAAAGAATTACCTCTTTCTTTTTCCTTCTATGTATGAAATAAAAAATTAAGAGAAAACAGTTTTCATGGAATTGCATTATTACTTGAAAACAGGTTCCTAAAGTATTACCTACTTTTGAAAAAAAAATCACCACATCATGGCATCCCCTTTTCAAGTTGCCCATGTATTAAAGATGGTGTATTAAAGACAGAGCTGGTCTGAGGCAACATACAGTCTGCCAAGGTCACCTGCCTATCTGTAATCAATCCTTTTCTACTCTGCACATTCCTGGGGAAGTGCTAGGTCTTGTTCCTGTCTACTCCATTGGAAGAACAGTTCCCTACCACGTGGAGCATTTGCACTTAAAAGGAGACTGAGATATAGAGGCTTGAGATCATATCAGATGGCTGGGTCTCCTTACTTCCACTCCTGCCCCACATATACTCAGAAGAGGCTAGGCATCTAGGATCTCTATTGAGCATCTTGAATATGGCCTGCCATATCATATACAGTTACTAAATATTGGTTAAATAAGTCATATCTGTTCAATATATTTTGTACAACCATAAAGAGCTCCGCAACTAATGTGAGACAAAATGTTTCTGCTTTGAACTCTAGCCTTTTGGCCCAGTAGGACTCATGAAAAGCGCCATCTCCATAGCTCAGGATGAAGAATGGAAGAGAATACGATCATTGCTGTCTCCGACCTTCACCAGTGGAAAACTCAAGGAGGTATGAAAATAACATGAGTTTTCAGTAGAAATGTAAAGAATGAATCTGGGGACAGGTAGAAAGTAAGATCACAGTCCCTTTCCACGGGGTTGTCCACTGAGTTTGAGCTTCCTAAAAATGGTCTTTTATCTTTATGTACAGAAAAGACATCACAAAATTTGTTATAAAAATGTCACTTACTGCTCCATGCTGGGGAAAGCCCTGTCCTTCTGGGACTTGAGTATGCATATTTAACTAGAGGTAGTAAGTAATCTGTTTTGTGCTTAGATGTTCCCCATCATTGCCCAATATGGAGATGTGTTGGTGAGAAACCTGAGGCGGGAAGCAGAGAAAGGCAAGCCTGTCACCATGAAAGAGTAAGTAGGAGCATAGCCATGGGGTTCTAAGCTATTACGGGCCCCTCCAGCTGCGTGCCATGGAACTGATATTCCCACTGTTGTGTTACTCCAGTGATGAGACAAAAGCAGGGCAGTGTCGCAACTCCAAAGAGCCACCTAAGAGGGAGTGGCTCCCATAAGGAGGCAAGTCAGCAGGAAAAAGGGCCTTCTCTCTGATGCACAGGAGCCAAGATTTACTTACCTGTTAACTTGGCACCATAAATATTCTGGGAGATTAAATATATACTTTAGAAATTTAAAAAACATGATCGTATCAATGTTTTGAGTGTAGTGGATATGGAACTGTGAGTAAGAAAGCATTTGGTACTTGTTGACTTGCATTGGGTAGGCTGAGAAAGTTACAGCGGGGAACTTGGAACAATTTTAATCCCTTCACGGTTTTTCTCAGGGTATCAGCAAACTATGAAATATTAAAGCTTCACACCTCTTCCTTCCTCTCCAATCTCAAAAGAGAAAAGATGCTAGAAACCTATGTGTAGGGCAACCCTATTATTAGCTGTCTACGTTGGTAAATGCTTGAATTGTTCAACAACAGGTATAATTTGAGCCTGTCCTTGGGACCATCACTCAGCTATAGGATTCCCCAAATCAATGTTGGAGAGATCTATTTTTTTAAACCAGAACATTCTTGGTTGTTACATTTTATAAAAATGATTCTGTTCTCAGAGCAACCTCAGGTCAGAGGAGCTGGGGATAGCAGGGTTTTCCAGAGCTATAGCAGAGAGTATAGAGAATAAAGGATGGTATTTCTGGGAACTCAGAACAGGGTGTTGTTGTTTTGTAAAGTCCTGAAGAGGAATCAGTTCTGGGCATAGAGTCTATAGTCAGACAACATCACCTTTCTTGAATCCACTAGGAAGAATTAATTATTCTACTCATGTCCTGTTGAAGCACAGTGCTTACACATCTTGTATCATCCACTCTCAACACATGCTACTGTAGTTGTCTGATAATGGGTCTCTGTCTTCCTATGATTGGGCTCCTCGACCTCAGAAGTGAGTCTAACTCAGCTCAGTGTCTCCATCACCCCTAGTGCAGGGCCACCTGCATCACCGGCACCCAATAACCACCTTATAAAGGAGTGTGATGGGAGATGATCCAGCAGATAGTTCTGAAAGTCTGTGGCTCTTTACCTGTCTTGACTGGACATGTGGGTTTCCTGTTGCATGTATGCTGGAAGAATGGTAAAGAGGTGCTGATTTTAATTTTCCATGTCTTTCTCTTCTCAGCATCTTTGGGGCCTACAGCATGGATGTGATCACTGGCACATCATTTGGAGTGAACATCGACTCTCTCAACAATCCGAAAGACCCCTTTGTGGAAAGTGTTAAGAAGTTCCTAAAATTTGATTTCCTCGATCCATTATTTCTCTCAATAAGTATGTAGACTATTATTTCTTTCTCTCTCCTTTTAAAAATAACTGCTTTCTTGACACATAATTCACATATCATATAATTCATCCACTTAAATGTACAATTCCATTGTTTATAAGATAATAATAAATACATGTGACCATCACTATTGTAAACTAAAACATTTTTGTCAATCTAGAGTCCTCATACATTTTTCGTTATCAACACCCTGCCATAAACTCCACTGCCTTAAGCAACCATTTGGCTATTCTGGACACTTTATAGAAATAATATCACTGATTTTTCTCTGTTGTTTTTTATTATCTATTTCATGAGTTTGTACTTTAGTCCTTGTTATTTTCTTTCTTCTGCTGGCTTTAGATTTGGTTTGCTATTCTTCTCTTAGTGTTTTGTGATGTAAATGGTAATTATCAATTTGAGATATTTTATTCTTTTATATTTAGGTATTACAGCCATCAGTTTCCCTCTGATCACCTCTTTGGCTACATCCCATGTTTTGGCATATCATGTTTTCTTTTTGTTCATCTCAAAACAATTTATTCTTGCCATTTAGATTTCTGCTTTGACTCACTGGTCACTTAAAACTGTAATGTTTAAGTTCCACAAATGTATGAGTTTCCAAAATTTCTTTCCCTTATTGACTTCTGGTTTCATTCCATGGAAATTTGATGTATATATACTGTGCTATTTCTATCTTGACTATTATTTACTGAACAGCATTATTAATTTAAGAAGCAGATTATGGTCTGATTAACCCACAAACTCTAGTCCAATAAATAAAGGCTAAGAGGGCAGGGAATTTAATTCTGTTCCTTTGGTCACTCGAAAGATACAGAAGGTACCACTGATCTCACTGCTGTAGTGGTGGTTTCTATGGATAGACCTGCCCTTGCTTAGTCACTGGCATGAAAGAGGGGCAAACATGATCAAAGGAATGGGTTCCAGTTGAGAACCTAATGTTCTTACTCTTATTACTGGTAGAGAAAATTATAATTGCTCGAGATAAATTTTGCATTTTCATTATAATTTCCTTTTGTTTTGTTTTTCCCACAGTACTCTTTCCATTCCTTACCCCAGTTTTTGAAGCATTAAATATCTCTCTGTTTCCAAAAGATGCTATAAATTTTTTAAAGAAATCTGTAAACAGAATGAAAATAAGTCGCCTCAACGATAAACAAAAGGTAAAATCTGGTGGTGGTTAAATGATAGTGTTTAGTTTTTGATAAATTTAGATTTTATACATACAGTAGTGTATGCATCTTTATTTTTAAAAAATAAAGTAAGAGAACTTAATGTTTCGAACAAGAGAAGTCATTTGGTAGAAATGGAGAAGGAGATTGGGGAAGGAGATAAGAATAAGTCAGAGAGACAGCATTTAAAATTTGACATCAGGAACAACAATTAGTATGTCATGACATAAACAGCACTGAGATACAACTTTACTACTTCACTTCCCTTCAATACATTGCCAAAGGATAAAGATTCCTATTTGAAAATATATTTTACTGGCATTATGCTTTCCTCACATCACAGATTGGTAAAGAATCATTTCAAATCCAAGCCTGTTATTTTACTTATTCTGCAATGAAAGGCCCAATCAGGCTACCTGCCAACTGCTGACATGTAGTGTGTGGTAAATTTGAGTGCTTCACAGCCTGGAATGAGCAGGGGTCTTTTCTGAGAATTGAGATTGCAAGGCTGGCTAACTCAGCTTTGCCTTCATGAGCCCTAGAGGCCAGCTGAAGGATGTCTGCAGGTCAGGGAGGTAGGACCAGGTAACTCAGGTGTCAATGAAGATTGTATAGAGTCTGAGAATGTTGGAGTATTTGAAAACCTTCCCCAAAAAAAGCTACTGATGAGTTCGGAAAATGTCAGGAGATTAATCTATGTAGACATTGCTGAAGAAGATGGTAGAAAAATAAAAGATCCAGGACTTCCTCCTGGGTAAGTAGTTATGACCACAGATGGAACTGGCAACTCTTTGGCTAGGAAGTTGTGTCCAAAAGACAGAAAAGGTGAGCAACAGGGAGGGCAAGAACCAAAAAGCAATTGGACATGATAGCTAGATTGGTTTGAGAAAAACATCCTTCTTTCCAAGAATTTGGATGAATGTTTTTTTCACTGGTGACTCAGGCAACACTGTCAGATTTCTGGTCTTCAAGAAACCATAGGGAGGTTTAAGGAGAGAAGTCAAGAAGGGAGGTTGACTACTGCACTTTGGATTTACTTCCGGCTGCATGAGTTACATTCTGTCAATGAAATTTGTCTTTTGGCTTCTAGCACCGAGTAGATTTCCTTCAGCTGATGATTGACTCCCAGAATTCAAAAGAAACTGCATCCCACAAAGGTAACCAAGGAGTGCTTCTGGGGGCTACTGGTGGGGACATTAAGAGGGAGGTCCTTGCTCTAGAAATGTGCAGGAAGTATTCGAGGAAGATGAGAATTTCTGCCACATAACAGAAAAACACACATTTATATGTTGTAAATGGTAGCTGGAGGCACTTTCCAGAAGCCCACAGGTACAGCCATGTTCCAGGCTTGAAATAACCCTAAGCAAACCTAGAATGCTTGGTGGACAGTCAGTGGTTTGTGGATCACCTACATGAGATCAAATGCCGGTTCTCAGCCTCCTCCAGATCCACTGAGTGAGAACCTCTACTTGGACATTTATATCAAACATCCCAATCAGGAGGCACACCGTCCCAGTAAGGGTGATTTCAACTGGCAGTACTTGATGAAAGCATGTTTGCCAGGTTAATTTACTGCGAAGTTTTATTTTTTGCTTTGAAATGGGTAAGTAATTAATGGGGGAAGCCTCTGAGACCATGTAAATATCTTGTCTTAAATCTTTTACCTACCAGTTTAACGACCATAGATGGTTTTGACTGAAACCATTATTACTAAGACAGTGGCAAAATGGTAACTATGGTCAATTTCAAGCTACCAGGATTTGGCAATCATCTCACAAATTCCCGAATATGTAACAACTGGTTCTAGAAAGCAGAACTGGGTTGACTGCAGTTTATCACTTTAAACATGTTCATGTCTACATCTACTTCTATCTGTCTGCCTGACTATCAATCATCTATCTATCTATAATCTATCAATTAATCTTCTACGTATCTATCTATCTATAATCTATCAATTAATGTTCTACTTATCTCAATAAACCTTACTATGATAAAGGAAATGGTCTATCATTTCACTGTTCCACATGGAAATCACGAGACAACAAATTTCAACTCAGTATAATGGGGTTCAATGTAACTGAATAAAATAATTGGATGGTTGAATTTACCCACAGTACGATAAAGATATCCTCACTGGTAAATCACAACTCTGTAGAACTTTCTCATTCTCATTTAATATTGTGTTTGGTTGTGAATTACATGGTTGCAGCAGGCACCACATTTATTTCTGTGTTCCACATCTCCAAAGGTCCTAATCAAGTCCTCATCAAACAGACTAGTGATGGACCATCTTGACTTTCTCTCAGGAGAAATATCAAGAGGGAGGCCAACCTGTAATCACAAGAACTTCTGCTATTTTAATGCCATTCATCAGACTGCAGTCAATCACCATGCTTCTGGCTTTTTGTCTATCTCCGCAGTTTTGTACATCCTGAGATAGTCCATTTTGAGAACTGTACCCTAGATCTTGTAATGCCTGATGCCTCTCAAACATGTAATCCATGCTGCTCAAGTGAGGTTGTGCACACAAATCACCACATCTCTTCAAAGTTTGGATTTTGATTCAGTAGTTCAACAGTGGGGTTTGAGATTCTGCATCTCTAGTAAGCTCCCTGACCCCAGATGCATCTGGTGCTGCTGGTCCATGAAATATACCTTGAGTAGCAAGAGGTGATCTGTAGCTCAATATTTGTCTTTCAAGTTCCTTCAAACATACATAGAGAAAAGGTCCTAAATATTGCAAATTTTTTCAAAGTTTGTCAAGCTATCTTGTAGAAAATCAAATTTTTCTTGGGGAAAATGTTACCCCATATTTACTTACAGATAAAGTACTTTTAGGAGCATTCAAGGCACACTCCCATAATGCCGAGTATGTCAGACAGAAATGCTCTCTCTGGAAATTACAGAGCAGTGCTGGTGCTGGGATGCCATGAGGAGGAGGAGATGGCCCACAGTCATGTAGACCATGGGAAAACATGGATCAAAATGATTTTGCCTCATTCTGGCTCTGTAAGGTACACATCAGAATGAAAACCACCCCCAATGTGACTCTGAATTGCTTTTCTGTTTTTTCCTCTTGAGATTGGAGAGCTTCACTTAGATGTCATCTAAGCTGTGATGTTGTACATCAACCTGATTTATCTAAAATGTCATTCCTCTCCTTTCAGCTCTGTCTGATCTGGAGCTTGTGGCCCAATCAATTATCTTCATTTTTGCTGGCTATGAAACCACCAGCAGTGTTCTTTCCTTCACTATATACGAACTGGCCACTCACCCTGATGTCCAGCAGAAACTGCAGGAGGAAATTGATGTAGTTTTGCCCAATAAGGTAGGTGGATGACCCCTGGAGATGAAGGGAAGAGATGATGCCTTAGCAAGAATGCCTCCTCACCACTTCCCAGGAGAATTTCTATAAAAAGCATAATCAATGATTCTTTCACTGACACTATGTAGGAAGGCTCTGAGGAGAAAAACAAGGGGAGAAATGCAGAGAATGGTTGTGACTAGCAAAACTGTAAGATCTTTGTAGAACAGTACTGGCCCTGGTTCATCTGCTTTCTGTTATGACAATAATGCTAAGTTAAAAACATCCAAAAACCTCAGTGGCATCCAACAATAAGCATTTGTTGCTCACACGTCTGGATAGTGAGCTCTGCTGACATTGGCAGGACTGGCTCTGGTCTGGCTGTTGTCTGACAGAGCTTGGTCCTGGGTGTGCTGTGCAGGCTGACGCACCTCTGCCTCATACCTGTCTCATGTTCCAGTCAGGTAGCTACTGGTGAAGAAGCCAAGCTAGGAACCAGGGTATCTGACTCCTGAGCTTGTTGAAGTTCAGAGGAGCGCTTAGCTTCCCTGAGAGGGCATTTCTCCAGGTTCATGGTCTATCACTCTCTCAAAAATAAGGGAGAGGCTACAGCACACTGTACTCGTAAAGTAAAATACCGGACTTAAAAAGTGGTTGCAGAAAGTGATTTATTTAGATAGAAAAAGAGAAAAAGGGGAAGGAGAGAGGAAGAAACAGCTTACTCTCATACTTAGTGAGAGAAAGAAAAGCCGCTCTCACACTGAGTGAGAAGGTGTCCCAGAGGGAGAAAACCAGAGAAGGAAAACTCCCCTCACACTGAGTGACAGAATTCAGAAAGATGGAATCCAGGAAAGGAAAGATAGCTTCCACACTGGGTGGAAGGGGACCCCAGAGGGAAAATCCAGGAGGGGAAAGAGAGCTCCCACTATATGGGATGGAATTTCAGAGAGCAGGACATCCGGTGTGGGTGAAGGAGCATGGGAATTTATCCTGGGAGAAATTCCCACCTCCCCAAGTTCCTCTGGCTAATGAAAGGAGTTCCTTAAAACTTCTGCTGGGGTGATTGACCCTTAGTTTCTTCCCGTGCCCATGAAATTGAAACATAAACTGTTAAATCTCCTGGATTGAGAGAGATGAGAAGGGGGCATGGCACTGGGAAGTTCTTGCAGCCACCACCCCCAGCCTATCCTCAAGTTTTTAATGGAGTTTTTATATAATATAGTGTTTATATCATTCATATATATATATAATAGTTGCCAAGTGGGACTTTGCAACCAATAATCCTTTGTAGAAGAAGAGATTTGCTCTTTTCCCTGTTTTTCTTTCTTGGTACAGACATGTGACCTCTTTTTGAAAGATGATAGTGTCTTTGGTGTATTTTATTTGGTGGTAATGGTCACAGCCTATTAATCACATTTTCTCCCATGAGAAAGGAAAACCACTACATGGTCATGCTAAGGATTTCAGTCCCTGAGGTGAGGTTGGTCCTGAATATCTCCTATGTTCATAACTCTTCCACACATCTCAGTAGGTCACTGAGCACATCAATGGGCAAGACGATTGTTAAAATACTTTACAAATGCTATGATCATTTACCAGTAAGAGTTATTCTCTGGAGCTTCTAACACTTCAGTAATACTGCATGGAATGAGTTGAAAGTTAATTCAAAATCTCAGTTTATCCAAATCTGTTTCATTCTTCCCAGGCACCTGCCACCTATGATGCCGTGATACAGATGGAGTACCTTGACATGGTGGTGAATGAAACGCTCAGATTATACCCAATTGCTATTAGACTTGAGAGGGTCTGCAAGAAAGATGTTGAAATTAATGGGGTGTTCATTCCCAAAGGGACACTGCTGGTGATTCCAACCTATGCTCTTCACCATGACCCAAAGTACTGGACAGAGCCTAAGGAGTTCCGCCCTGAAAGGTACAAGGCTCCCGAGAAAATGGAGCTTACCCTGAACCAGGCTGGTTCAAGCATATTCTGCCTCTCTTAATCTACATGACAATTGTGTGGTTGTACAATCATTTGCTTGTAAGTCTTTTTATCACAAAAAAGTGATAAAGGTCAAACTTTGCAAATCACAGACAAGAAAAAATGAAACGACAGCCATCCACTGTCCCAACACATTAAAATGAAGATCATGAATTAAGTCCTTGTGGGCATTTTTCTATGCCTATATAGATTTTTTAAAACTAGAATGTTATCACTTTTTGATTTGAATTGCTGCTTACTTTATTTAACAGGAAACTATCCACTGACCTACATTACTATAAATATAAATACAAATATATATAAATATATATATATGTTGCATATGCCATAAACCATTTAACCATGATGTTAGTTCATGTATATAGGTGTTTTATTCCTTGCAGTTTTTTCTATGCTGTGCCCTTTAGCTCTCTGAATTTAACAGCAACTTTAAAAGACTCACACATTCCATTTTCTTTCAACATTGCTTGCTGTTTCCTCTATGGTAATTATAAAAGTGCAGGCTGAGGTCCTGAGAAGTCCTTGTCCCTAATGGATTAAACCACTTCACTGAGGACACACGACAGCACAGGTCCTCCTGGTTCTGTCTGTGGCAGTCCTGTGCCAGCTCCCTTATACTCTCAGTAGACATCTCATACACTCCTCCTTGGAGGTGTCTTGAGCATACTCTTCTGGGAATTCAGGGACAAAGTCAGGCTTTGGGCACAGTTGGCACTCTAGACATAGTTGGTGTTTTCCCATTATTGTATTATTAAGCAAAATTTAGAATGAAATGTTTAGAGTACTGGCTGGTGATTCAGGATGCTTGGGAGCTAGACTTTCATTGGCCCCTACCTACAAGTTTGCTGATGGCAGGGACCTTGTCTTGTTGGCCATGGTGTCCCTAGTGCCAGCATAGAGTCTGCACATAATACTTGTTCACAGAGTAAGTCAGAGCTGACCAAGTTCTCTGTTTTCTGGGGTAGAGGACTTCATATTTCCTGCAAGCTCAGTACTTCCACCTGCTGGGGCTGCACTAATACAAAATCAGAGACCACTTGCTGTACTTCACTTTGAATCATTCAATCTCCAAACAGATAGTGCTTGCCATGTGTCAGAAACTTGGCCAGGCAGGGAGAAATCGATGTGATTCATATAAATCCAAATCATGTAATTTACATAAATCCAAATCACGTAAATTTATATAAATCTAAATCATAAATTTATATAAATCAAAATCATATATATCATCTAAATCATACATATCATCTAAATCATGTATGTCATCTAAATCAAACTTGCTCTAATCAGAGACCGTCAGAACTTTTCCTTCAAACCTTGTAAAGAAACACAGGTTGGTAAACTTTCTGTATGTTTTGTGTTCTCAATGAAGTGGCTTAAACCATTAGGAATGAGGACTTCTCAGAACCTCAGGAACTCATATATAATCATATGATCTAGATTTATATAAATATAAATTTATATATACAGTATACTTTCTGTATGCTTGTGTCCTCAATGAATTGGCTTAAACCATTAGGGATGAGGACTTCTCAGGACCTCATATATAATCATATGATTTAGATTTATATAAATGAATTTATATAAATTTATATAAATGAATTTATATAAATTTATATAAATCTAAATCATATGATTATATATAAATTTATATAAATCTAAATCATGTGATTAATATAAATCCATTTATAAAAATCTAAATCATATATATCTAAATCATATATAAATCTAAATCATGATTATCTAAGTCTAAGTCATATATGAATCTAAATCATATATATATCTAAATCATGATTATCTAAATCTAAATAATATATAAATCTAAATCATATGATTTCAAGATTAATATATAAATCTTGAAATCATATGATTATTATTTATATATTATTTAGATTTAGATAATCATATAATTTAGATTTATATCAATGGGTTTATCTAAATCATATGATTTATATAAATCATAAGATATGTGTGTGTGTATAGGAGAATGTTCCACATATACACAAGTGTACTCTATAGACACCAGCCTATAGAATAGTTTTCCTCTAACTCCATGTATCTATCACTGGTCCCAACAGCCATCAAACCATGTTAGCTGCCCCATCCAAATGCCACCACCACTCTCCTCCTGACTGTCATGTTATTTTGAAGCAAAGCCTGTAAATATTTCCGAATGTTCTCCAAAATATAAAGACTCCTGTAAAAACATAATATAAAAATGTCGGCCGGGCGCAGTGGCTCAAGCCTGTGATCCCAGCACTTTGGGAGGCCGAGGTGGGTAGATCATGAGGTCAAGAGATCGAGACCATCCTGGTCAACATGGTGAAACCCCATCTCTACTAAAAATACAAAAAAATTAGCTGGGCATGGTGGCACGTGCCTGTAATCCCACCTACTCAGGAGGCTGAGGCAGGAGAATTGCCTGAACCCAGGAGGCGGAGGTTGCAGTGAGCCAAGATCACGCCATTGCACTCCAGCCTGGGTAACAAGAGCGAAACTCCATCTCAAAAAGAAAAAAAAAAACGTCATTATTACTTTCCTCAAATCAACATTTTTTCCTTACTATAATCAAATATTTAGAAATCAAATTTGAATAAAACACGGGTCAATCTTGAAAGAACTTATAGCCTTGGCAGGTGTCCCCAAACTTTTTACACAGGGGCCAGTTCACTGTCTCTCAGACCGTTGGAGAGCCACCACATACTCTGCTCCTCTCACTGACCACCAATGAAAGAGGTGCCCCTTCCTGAAGTGCGGCGGAGGGGCAAAATAAATGGCCTCAGGGGGCCGCATGTGGCCCGCGGGCCATAGTTCGGGGATGCTTGGCCTAGTGGAACAGATAAAGGAAAGCAGTGATAACCTTACAGTAGGGTAGCATCATATGCTCATGCAAATTATTCGACTTAAACTATTCTATGAGAATGTGGGGGAGAAACAGACGGAGAGAAGAACAAGGAAGAGAACGACGAGGAGAAGCAGGCAGAGAAGAAGGCAGACAGCGGAAGGTGGAGAGGAGGAGGAGGAGGAGGGGAATTAGAAAAATGGATGACAGGAGAAGGAAAGGGAAGAGCAACAACTTGAAACAGCACAAGACATCTTCTCCTCCTTTCTCAATGAGCATGTGACCAACATTAGTGTCAGTAGAGGTAGGAACCCACTTTTCCATCCATCAGTCTCATCACTTATGTGCCTTTTATAGCGTGAACACATTGCCACCCTGAATATAATTTTAGGTTTAGAGATAAATATTATTTGCAAAAATATTCACCTCATCTCAAGGAAGCTCAATGCTCCTATAGCATATGGAGAATGGAAAGGACCTGTAGGTTAAAATTATTAAACAAAATAACCAAAGCAGGATTTCAATGACCGGCTCACAAAAGTATCCTGTATCCTACTGGTTGGGAAGTGGAGGGGGGCGGTTCTTAAGAACTCCTAATATGTAACTGTGGTTTTTATGTTTCATTTGCTTTTTAATAGGTTCAGTAAGAAGAACAAGGACAGCATAGATCCTTACATATACACGCCCTTTGGAACTGGACCCAGAAACTGCATTGGCATGAGGTTTGCTCTCATGAACATGAAACTTGCTCTAATCAGAGTCCTTCAGAACTTCTCCTTCAAACCTTGTAAAGAAACACAGGTCAGTATACTTTCTGCATGTTCCATTAAGAACGTTTCTAACCAAAGGGTATAAAAGAATATGCATGTTTATCTTTTAATAATTTGTTCTATGGTCCACATAATCTGTTTGGATCCATCTTTGATCATTAAGGGTGCTTTGGTTTTGGACCTCAAAACCTGTAACATTAAGAACATCATGTAAAGTCAATGCAGATTAGCATGACATGATTATGTGCAGCCTCTCTGAACCCTAGTTAAGTTTAAATTCAGTTTCAAGTCAATTGGAAGGAAGAGGAAGTGTTCTGCATAATCATCAAGTGCAATGATTACCCTGCTGTGACTTTTAAATGGTGTTCTCCATCACCAGAACTTGCAGAAGCTCTCTCATGACAGTGGTTCTCAACCACTAGCTGTATATTAGAATCATCAGGGAGCTTTAAAAGTTAATGAGGGGCCGGGCGCGGTGGCTCAAGCCTGTAATCCCTGCACTTTGGGAGGCCAAGGCGGGTGGATCACGAGGTCAAGAGATCGAGACCATCCTGGTCAACATGGTGAAACCCCGTCTCCACTAAAAATACAAAAAAATTAGCTGGGCATGGTGGCACGTGCCTGTAATCCCAGCTACTTAGGAGGCTGAGGCAGGAGAATTGCCTGAGCCCAGGAGGCGGAGGTTGCGGTGAGCCGAGATCGCGCCATTGCACTCCAGCCTGGGTAACGAGAACGAAACTCCGCCTCAAAAAAAAAAAAAAAAAAAGTTCATGAGGACTGCGACATCTCAGAAATTCTTAACTAATTGCCCCAGAACATGCCCCAGAACATGCCCCAGAACAGCATGACTTTAAAAGCTCCCTGATTGGTTCTCAAGTGAAGCCAAGATGAAGAATGACTAATTTGAGGCATTTCTAGCGGATATAAAGGACTGCCATAGAGCAGGGCTATCCTTAATGTTTGACCTTATGTTCTAGGTGATAAATTTATAGAAAGACTTAGAATCTTTTCTCTGAAGAAGTTAAAGAGCAGATGTCATTGACTAATATTAAGCAATAGCCTATAAGTCTTATTTCTATACCTACATATTTAATATGCAACTCCATCCCTTAAGTACACTTTGTGCTTGCGAAAGGAGGGAGATGGAGATGGCTGCCATCTTATCTACGGCTTCAGGGCATCTGTGTAGCTTTCCTATGTGTGTATTCAGGCAGGAGGCTCAGCCCTGAGAGACAGTGGGCCTGGCACACCTGGGACAGGGAAGATACTCCCTGGCAAGCTCTCAGGCATCTCAGGCTGGCACTTCCATGTATCCATGGCAATTTGCTTTCCCCTCGCCGAAGTGAGATCAGAATGTTACTCTGTTGGTGGCTCCCCCAACAGTGACGGAGCAACTCAGTGACAACAGGCCTAGAAGTTGAGTCAAAACACTGTAGGACTTGAGAACTGCCTTGTTTGCACTACCCTTGGAAGCCAAGAGGAGATGTTAAAAAGAAAAGAATAATTCTTCCTGAAGACCTCTTCCCATCATTGCACTTGATGGGTTCAATTGGGAGGGGTTATTAGACTCTGGAAGTTGAAAACGGCCCACATAATTAACCTGTACAATAGCTACCTTGGAAGTTTTAACCTACAAAAATTTAACTTTATATGGCTCTTCAAAAATAGTTTGCCATAATACCTAATAATCTGGATTCGATTTTGAAAACTCATCCTTTTTGCTTAAAATTTAAATAAAAAAAGAACACAAGTCCACAAGAATTTGTCTCAGGCCTGGTACAGAATTGGTACTCCATAAATATTTTGTTAAATGATGGACGGTGAGTGCTTTTACTATCCAATATTTACCCAGCTTACAGATGAAGTATGAAGAATCCAAGATACATGGTGTTGAGAGTAGTTTTTATATGCTTCCAAAGCATTACTGTCATTCATGTATTTTTTCTACTTTGCTTTCATTTCATCTATTAATTCTCCATATGCTTGTTTAACTATTGTAGATCCCCTTGAAATTAGGCGTGCAAGGACTTCTTCAACCAGAAAAACCCATTGTTCTAAAGGTTGAGTCAAGAGATGGAACCCTAAATGGAGAATGAGTTATTCTAAGAACTTCCACTATGTGCATCAAGAAAGCTGTGCCCCAGGACACTAGAGATCTCAATTTACTTTGTCAATAAAACCTTGAAATAAAGATGGGCTTCATCTAGTGTGCCGCATGAACAATTGGTGATTTTTTACATTCATGGAACTCTCCCGGTGTCTGTGTAGAGTGTTAGGCATTATGTAATATAAAAGAGATGGCCAGATAAGTGACAGGTAGATTCAGCTTCTCTGCTTGTCATAGGACTATCTCTGCCTAGCTCTAGTTAGCATTGTCAGCTTCTCCTGAACTCTCATCAGAGAATAAACATTTCTCATTTGATCCACAATTTTTTTTAAAAATAAGAATTATTGTGATGACTCTAACAGTGACATTTATTTCAGGTTTTATCTGTAATATTCTATAATAAGTTTTATGCCAACAAAGCAATAAAAACTCCTTTACGAAAGTATTATCTGATGCCTTCCTGCACACTAAAGAGAAATCTATAGAACTGAATGACTAACAACCAGCAAATAAACATTTTTGTGTCATTGTAATCACTGTTGTTATGGGGCCCCTGTCAGAACTCCACTTTGATTATTAACATAGGCGACAGTTCATCTACTGTGACTTTGGAGAGCATATTCATGGTTTCATTCTGCCTTCTTTGAAGCATACATTATTTGTAACATTCAGCTGAAGCACTTATTAAATTATTAGTTTTGATTTATTGCTTTTACTTCATCTCCCCTGAAATTTCTGGAAGACAGGAAACATGTTTTCCTATACATCTTGCATTCCGTCTTCCCCTCCCAATTATCTTAATGCAATGAACACTGAATAAAAAATGGTCAGTTGGTCAGTTGACTGGGCAGCATGTCTAAAAGCACTCATGCATTTCCCTTTTTTGCTCCTTCCTTTCCCCTCCCTTTCTGAATCCTAAAGCCATTAGGTGAGTCGCAGCCATGTGGTAGCCACACGTTAAGGTGAAGGAGAGAGTCATGGTAGTTCCAAGTCAGATTCCAAGTGTGCTGGGGAAGGCGTCCACATGGAGGAGCAGCCTGACCTGGATGCAGGAGCCCAAGCAATCAGAGTCCACACAGAGAGGGAACTGAAAGAGCAGCCAGAGCATATCTAGGGCATGGAAAACCCACGTGAGGTGAGGAGGGTATCCACGAGTGGAAGGGGATGAGTGAGAGTTGGCTATGTACAGGGGATTGACCAAATAAGTAAATTAAGTATACTGGAAGCCAGGTGCGTCACTTTTGCAGAAAAGTCATGGATTCAGAAAGAGAGAAAACTAGCGTGAATCCTACAGCGTTAGATAGAAATGGATTTATCAGTGTATAATCATCCTTTTCTAGATGGGTAAATGGATAGACAGACAGATGATAGATAATGGATAGCCGATAATTAGATAGATGTAAATGTATGTGTATGTGTGTGCATGCGTGTGTGTGTGTGTGTGTGTGTGTGTGTGTGTAAAACATACATTCCCTACTTCTCTCCACTGAGAGGACTAAGTAACAATGACATTTCAATAGCAATAGCACACTTAGTGCCCAGATCCTGGCTTATGAATACCATTTTCCACTGAAGGGAACCAGAGCTCCTTAGAGAAATGGGTGACTCCAGTGCTAGGACTAAGAATGTTCAAGGCCGGGCGCGGTGGCTCAAGCCTGTAATCCCAGTACTTTGGGAGGCCGAGGCGGGTGGATCACGAGGTCGAGAGATCGAGACCATCCTGGTCAACATGGTGAAACCCCATCTCTACTAAAAATATTAAAAATCAGCTGGGCATGGTGGCATGTCCCTGTAATCCCAGCTACTCAGGAGGCTGAGGCAGGAGAATTGCCTGAACCCAGGAGGCGGAGGTTGCGGTGAGCTGAGATTGCGCCATTGCACTCCAGCCCGGGCAACAAGAGCAAAACTCCGTCTCAAAAAAAAAAATGTTCAAGATGAGCCTTGGACACTTTATGTGCCAGGAAGTAAGAAAATGCTCAAATGGTTTCTAAATGATATTTGGAAATGGTTTCTAAATGATATTTTCATATGACTTCCAAATGACAGTTATAAAAAACCTAAAGACTCCACCAAAGAACATTAGAACTGATAAACAAATTCAGTAAAGTGTCAGGATACAAAATCAATGTACAAAATTAGTAGCATTTCTATATGCCAGCAGGGAACAATCCGAAATAAAATCGATAGCCACAAATAAAATTAAATGGCTAGAAATTAATTTAATCAAAGAAGTGAAAGATTTCTACAATTAGAACTGTACAATGCTAATGAAAGAAATTGAAGAGCACACAAAAACATAGAAAGATATTCCAAGTTTATATATTGCAAGAATCAATATTGTTTAAAAATGTCCATAATACTAAAGGAATATACAGATTCAATGTAATCACTATCCAAAAACCAATGACATTCTTCACAGAATTTTTTTTTTTTTTAATCCTAAAATTTAGTCCCTGGGCAAGATGGCCAAATAGGAACAGCTCCAGTGCATAGCTCCCAGAGACTGCTGTAGAAGGTGGGTATTTCCACATTTCTAACTGAGGTACCTGGTTCAACACACTGGGGCTGGTAGGACAATAGGTGCAGCCCGAGGAGGGTGAGCCAAAGCAGGGTGGGGCATCGCTTCACCCAGGAAAATGCAAGGAGCTGGGGAACTCCCTCTCCTAGCCAAGGAAAGCCATTAGAGAATGTTCCCTGTACTCCAGGCCAGACACTGCACTTTTCCCATGGTCTTCACAATCTACAGACCAGCAGATTCCCTCCAGTACCTATACAACCACAAGGGCCCTGGGTTTCCACCACAAAACTGGGTGGCCATTTGGGCAGAAACTCACCTAGCCACAGCAGCCCTTTTTTCATAACCTAGGGGTGCCTGGAACATCAGCAAGACAGAAGCATTCACTCCACTGGAAGGGGGCTGAAGCCAGGGCCAAGTGATCTGACTCAATGGGTCCCACCACCATGGAAACCAGCAAGCTACGATCTACTGGCTTGAAATTCTCGCAGCTAGCACAGCAGTCTTAGCTCAACCTGAGACTTTGGAGCTTGGCAGGGGGAGTGGCATCCACGATTGCTGAGGATCACATAGGTGGTTTCAATCTAAGAGTATAAACAAAGTTACTGGGAAGTCTGAACTGGGCAGAGCCCATGGCAGCTTATCAAGGTCTCTGCAGACAGATTGTGTCACTAGACTCCCTCCTCACTGGACAAGGCATCTCTGAAAAAAGGTAGCAGCCTGTCAGAGAGTTATAAATAAAGCCCACACCTTCCTAAGACAGAGCACCTGGGAAAAGGGGCAGTAGTGGGCAGCTTCAGCAGACCTAAATGTTTCTGCCTGGCAGCTCTGAAGACAGCAGTGGATTTCCCAACACAGCATTCAAGCTCTGATAAGGTACAGACTGCATCCTCTAGTGGCTCCCTGACTCCCGTGTATCCTGGCTGGGAGACACCCTCCAGTAGGGGCCGACTGCACCTCATACAGGAGAGCTCAGGTTGGCATCTGGCAGGAACCCCTCTGGAAAGAAGCTACCAGGGGAAGGAACAGGCAGCAATCTTTGCTGTTCTGAAGCCTCCACTGGTGATTCCCAGGCAAGCAGGGTCTGGAGTGGACCTCCAGCAAACTCCAGCAGACCTGCAGCAAAGGGGCCTGACTGTTAGAAGAAAAACTAACAAACAGAAAGAAATAGTTTCAGTATCAACAAAAAAGATATCTACTCAGAGACCCCATCCAAAGGTCACTGACCTCAAAGACCAAAGGTAGATAAATCCACAAAGATGGGAAGAAACCAGCACAAAAAGGCTGAAAACTCCAAAAACCAGAATGCCTCTTCTCCAACTTTTTTTTTCATCCAGATGACAACTCCTCACCAGCAAGGGAACAAAACTGAATGAAAAATAAGTTTGATGAAATTACAGAAGAGGCTTCAGAAGGTAGGTTATAACAAACTTCTCTGAGCTAAAGAAGCATGTTCTATAATGCAGGAAAGCTAAGTACCTTGAAAAAAGGTTAGATGAAATGGTGACTAGAATAAACAGTTTAGAGAATAATATAAATGACCTGATGGAGATGAAAATCACAGCATGAGAACTTCATGAAGCATGCACAAGTTTCAATAGCAAACTGAGAAGCAGAAGAAAGGATATCAGAGATTGAAGATCAACTCAATGAAATAAAGAAGGCAGTATTAGAGAAAAAAAGTGAAAAGAAATGAACAAAGCCTCCAAGAAATGTGGGATTATGTGAAAAGACCTAATCTACGTTTGATACATGTACCTGAATATGACGGAGAGAATGAATCCAAGCTGGAAAACACTCTTCAGGATATTATCCAAGAGAACTTCCCCAACCTAGCAAAGCAGGCCAACATCCAAGACCAGAAAATACAGGGAACACCACAAAGATATTCCTCAAGAAGAGCAACCCCAAGGCACATAATTGTCAGATTCACCAGGGTTGAAATGAAGGAAAAAATGCTAAGGGCAGCCAGAGAGAAAGGTTGGGTTACCCACAAAGGGAAGCCCATCAGACTCACAGTGGATTTCTCAGCAAAAACCCTACAAGTTGGAAGAGAGTGGGGGCCAATATTCAACATCCTTAAAGAAAAGAACTTTCAACCTAGAATTTCATATCCAGCTAAACTAACCTTTATGAGCAAAGGAGAAATAAAATCCTTTGCGGACAAGCCATTGCTAAGAGATTTCATCACCACCAGGCTTGCCTTACAAGAGTCCCTGAAAGAAGCACTAAACATAGAAAGGAACAAGTAGTACCACCCACTCCAAAAATGTATCAAACGGTAAAGACCACTGATGCAATGAAGAAAATGTGACAACTAAGGAGAAAAACATCCAGCTAGCATCAAAATGGCAGGATCAAATTCACACATAAGAATATTAAGCCTCAATGTAAATGGACTGAATGCCCCAACCAAAAAACAAGGACTGGCAAATTGGATAAAAAGTCAAGACCCATCAGTGTGCTGTATTTAGGAAACCAATCTCATGTGCAAGGACACACATAGGCTAAAAATAAAGGGATGGAGGAAAATTTACCAAGCTAATGGAGAGCAAAAAAAGCAAGAGTTGCAATCCTAATCTCTGATAAAATAGACATTAAACCAACAAAGATCAAAAGAGACAAAGAAGAGCATTACATAATGGTAAAAGGATCAATGCAACAAGAAGAGCTAATGATCCTAAATATATATACACCCAATACAGGAGCACCCAGATACATAAAGCAAGTTCTTATAGACCTACAAAGAGATTAGACTCCCATACAATAATAGTGGGAGACTTTAACACTCCACTGTCAATATTAGGCAGATCAACAAAACACAGAATTAACAAGGATATCCAGGACTTGAACTCAGATCTGGACCAAGTGGACCTAACAGACATCTACAGAAATCTCCATCCCAATTCCACAGAATATACATTCTTCTCAACATCACATTGCACCTACTCTAAAATTGACCACACAATTGGAAGTAAATCACTCCTCAGCAAATGCAAAAGAATGGAAATCATAACAGTCTCTCAGACCACAGGGCAATCAAATTAGAACTTAGGATGAAGAAACTAACTCAGAACGGCACAACTTCATGGAAACTGAACAACTGGCTCCTAAATGTCGACTGGATAAACAATAAAATGAAGGCAGAAATAAAGATGTTCTTTGAAAACAACAAGAACAAAGACATAAAGTACCAGAATCTCTGGGACACTTTTAAAGCAGTGTCTAGATGAAAATTTATAGCAATAAATGCCTACATGAGAAGCAAGGAAAGATCTAAAATTGACACCATATCATCAAAATTGAAAGAGCTAGAGGAGCAAGATAAAAAAACAAACAAACAAACAAACAAACAAAAAACCTCAAAAGCTAGCAGAAGACAAGAAATAACTAAGATCATGGCAGAACTGAAGAAGATAGAGACACAAAAAACCCTTAAAAAATCAATAAATCCAGGAGCTAGTTTTTTGAAAATATCAACAAAATAAACTACTAGCCAGATTAATAAAAAAGAAAAGAGAGAAGAATCAAATGGATGCAATAAAAAAAGATAAAGGGGATATCACCACCCATTCCACAGAAATACAAACTACCATCAGAGATTACTACAAACAACTCTATGCACATAAACCAGTAAACCAGGAAGAAATGGATAAATTCCTGGACACCTGTACCCTCCCAAGACTAAACCAGGAAGAATTTGAAACCTTGAACAGACCAATAACAAGGGCTGAAGTTGAGGCAGAAATTAATAGCCTACCAACCAAAAAAAGTCTGGGTCCAGATGGGTTCACCGCCAGATTCTACCATATATACAAAGAGGAGTTGGTACCATTCCTTCTGAAACTATTCCAAACAATCTAAAAAGAGGGAATCCTTCTTTCCAAATCATTTTATGAGACCAACATCATCCTGATACCAAAACCCAGCAGAGATTCAACAAAAAAAGAAAACTTCAGGCCAATATTCATGATGAACATAGATGCAAAAATCTTCAATAAATATTGGCAAACTGATTGCAACAGCACATCAAAAAGCTTATCCATCACAATCAAGTAGGCTTCATTCTGAGGCTGCAAGGCTGGTTCAACATACACAAGTCTAAAATGTAATCAACCACATAAACAGAACCAAAGACAAAAACCACATGATTATCTCAATAGATGCAAAGAAGGCTTCCCACAAAATTCAACAGTCCTTTATGCTAGAAACTCTCAATAAACTAGGTAGAGAAGGAATGTATCTCAAAATAATAAAAGCTATTTATGACAAACCCTCAGCCAATATCAATACTGAATGGGCAAAAACTGAAAGCATTCCTTTTGAAATTTGGCACAAGACAAGGATGCCCTCTCTAACAATTTCTATTCAATATAGTTTTGGAAGTTCTAGGCAGAGCAATTAGGGAAGAAAAAAAATAAAGGGTATTGAATTAGGAAAGGAGAAAGTCAAATTGTCTCTATTTGTAGATAACATGATTGTATATTTAGAAGACCCTATCATCTCAGCCCAAAATCTCCTGAAAGTGATAAGCAACTTCAGCAAAGTTTCAGAATACAAAATCAATGCACAGAAATCACTAGCATTCCTATACATGAATAACAGACTAACAGAGAGCTAAATCATGAGTGAACTTCCATTCACAATTGCTACAAAGAGAATAAAATACCTGGGAATACAACTAACAAAGGATGTAAAGAACCTCTTCAAGGAGAACTACAAAACACTGCTCAAGGAAATAAGAGAGGACACAAACAGATGGAAAAACATTCCATGCTGATGGTTTGGAAGAATCAATATCATTAAAATGGCCATACTCCCCAAAGTAATTTATAGGTTCAATGCTATCCCCATCAAGCTACCAATGACCTTCTTCATAGAACTGAAAAAACCACCTTAAACTTCATATGGAACCCAAAGAGAGCCCCCACAGCCAAGACAATCCTAATCAAAAAGAACAAAGCCGGAGGCGTTACGCTATCTAACCTCAAACTACACTACAAGGCTACAGTAATCAAAACAGCATGGTACTGGTACCAAAACAGAGATACAGACCAATGGAACAGAAAAGAGGCCTTGGAGGCAATGCCACACAACTACAACCATCTGATCTTTGACAAACATGACAAAACCATCACACACTTGGGATTCCCTGTTAAATAAATGGTGTTGGGAAAACTGGCTAGCCATGTGCAGAAAGCGGAACCTGGAGCCCTTCCTGACACCTTACACTAAAATTAACTCCAGATGGATTAAAGACTTAAACATAAGACCTATACCATAAAAACCCTAGAAGAAAACCTAGGCAAAGGTATTCAGGACATAGGCATAGGCCAGAACTTCACGAATAAAACACCAAAAGCATTGGCAACAAAAGCCAAAATAGACAAATTGGATCTAATTAAACTCTAGAGCTCTGCACAGCAAAAGAAACAATTATTAAAGTGAACTGGTAACCAACAGAATGGGGAAAATTTTTTGCAATCTACCCATCTGACAAAGGGCTAATATCTGGTGATCATTAAAAAAATCTGGAGACAGCAGATGCTGGAGAGGATGTGGAGAAATAGGAACACTTCTACACTGTTGGTGGGAGTGTAAATTAGTTCAACCATTGTGGAAGACAGTGTGGCGATTCCTGAAGGACCTAGAAATAGAAATTCCATTTGAACCAGCAATCTCATTACTGAGTATATACCCAAGGGATTATAAATCATTCTATTATAAAGACATATGCACACATATGTTCATTGCAACACTATTTACAATAGCGAAGACCTGGAACCAACCAAAATGCCCATCAATGATAGACTGGACAAGGAAAATATGGCACATATACAGCATTGAATACTATGCAACCATAAAAAAGTATGAGTTCGTGTCCTTTGCAGGGACATGGATGAATCTCGAAATCATCATTCTTAGCAAACTGACACAAGAATAGAAAATCAAACACTGAATGTTCTCACTCATAGGTGGGTGTTGAACAATGAGAACACATGGACACAGGGAGGGGAGCATCACACACTAGGGTCCCTGAAGGGGGGAGGGGAGGGACAGCGTAGGGGGTTGGGAGGTTGGGGAGGGATAACATGGGGAGAAATGCCAGATATAGGTGATGGAGGGGATGGAGGCAGCAAACCACATTGCCATGTATGTACCTATGCAACAATCCTGCATGATCTGTGCATGTACCCCAGAACCTAAAGTACAATTTAAAAAAAAAGAATGAAAGTAGGACCAGGGGACCATCACTTTGTATATACTGCAAGCAGTGAAGGCCCCAAGCTCCGGTTTCCACAATGTTTATTGAACACAATCACTTTTATCTATAGTGCAGGTGGTAGAATGAATCGGTAAAGAAAGGCTGTACATCAAACATAAAATTGATAGCAGTGATGGTTTATGTGAGTTTCTGAAGAACTAAAGTGTATCCTTATCAATCGACAGTGCAGTGGGAGTGGGCTTAGCAAGGAGCCTACATGTCTGGTTACATTCCAATGCTTCAAGGGAGTGTTATATCCTTGGGCACTATGATTAGAGTATCAGAGCTTAGGCCATTCTGTTCCTGAGAACATGCCGGCATAGAGAGGCCATCCTCCCCAGTGCCTCTGCAGCCTTCCGCAGTTTATTATTCCTGATTTCTTTTATACATTACTTATAACTAGTTTATGGAGGCACACTGTAAACCCTACCTCCATTGCTGCATCCCCCAATAGATACGTAGTATCTCCTTTGACACAGTCAGTACAAGTCTACAGGTAAGTCTCTTGATGTTATGTTACCTTCTGAGAAAGTAAATGGCAGAACACGTCTTCTTTTATTTTCCTTTGCACAACAAGACCAATTGCATTAGTTGGAACACAGTGCTGGCTGCATTTGAGTCCCAAACAATGATTAGTATTGTTATCACCAGAGTCAGAGGGCATAACACCCAGGAGCCCAGCAATCTCACCCAAGTCAACTCCACCAACCCTTCTGGCCACCCACTGTCTGTACAGTATGCTGCTAGGGACCAGGGTCATGACAATAAATAATAACACACTGTGCCCTTGAGGAGCTCACCTCTGCTCATGGTAACAGGCACAAAAACCCATAATGATGGTAGAGAGGAAAGAGGACCATAGGACTGTGTGAGGGGCAAGGGAGGCACCCAGAGGAGGAAATGGTTATATCTGTGTGAGGAGGTTGGTAAGGAAATACTTTAACAGAAGGGGTGTATCTGGTTGGCCTTGGAAGGATGCGTAGAGTCACCTAGGGGGCACAGGTACACTCCAGGCAGAGGTTATTGCATGGGTACACATCTGTAGGTGTGGCTTGTTGGGATGGATTTCAAGTATTCTGGAATGAGGACAGCCAGGGAGACAAGGGCAAGTGAAAGGAGATTTAATAGATTTCATGCCAATGGCTCCACTTGAGATTCTGATAAAAACCTAGAACCTTTGGACTCTCTGATACCACTGACTAAGTTGTTTATGATTCCTCATAGAATGTGAACTCACAGGAGGTCAGCAAAGGGGTGTGTGCAATCTTTTGCTACTGGTTACAGCTGCAACCCCGCCTCCTTCACCAGCACATAAACATTTCAGCAGCCTGGCTGAATGACTGCTGTGCAGGGCAGGGAAGGGCCAGGCACACAGCCCAGCAAACAGCAGCACACTACTGAAAGGAAAACTGAGAGGATATAGTCGAGGAAGAAAAGTGGCAATGGACCTCATCCCAAATTTGGCAGTGGAAACCTGGCTTCTCCTGGCTCTCAGCCTGGCGCTTCTCTATCTGTGAGTAACTATCCAGGCTCCCCTCCTCTGTTTCCTTGGCCCCTTTTCCCTTATCTGCTTTGAAGATCAAAAGAGATTTTCAAGGAGAAGTAGCTTAAGTGTTGGACGCTACAAACACATAGAGGTTATTATTGATCATACACAGCTCTATGAAGAAATAAATCACCTTCTAATTATGATGACTAGGAGAGTTTAGGGACAGCATTTGGTGGTGAGAATGATCTGATTAGCTTATATTTGAACTGATCAATGAAAACACGGCAGAGGCTGATTACAAACTACTGAACATGACAGCCAGTGTGACCCTCATCCCCTTCCCAGGCTCTGGGGATTCTGGGAACGGGAGGGAGTAGCTTGGGTTTTTGTCTCATTATCTTCATTTTCTTGGTTCTGTGTCAGGTGGGAGAGATGTGTAGAACTATTGTCCCCTTGGACCTGGTGGTTCCTGCTCCCCTGCCTTCCCCCCAGGATATCACTTACCTAAGGCACCAGGGAACACCAAAACTTTGGTTCTTCCCTCTTTACTATGCCACACCCTAGAAAATCCGCTCTCCTCTATGACTCAGTCCTCCACCCTGTCATACACAGAACTATTTATCTTGAAATGATTAATCTCTAGAGCAAAGGAGACTTCGAGAAAGTTTTGAAGTTTTATTCTTTGCTTTAATCTTTTTCCTCCAGTCTCTCAGAGGCTAGAATTAATATAGAGCTTTGTTTCTCACTTAATGGGAATCTGCTAGCAGCCCAAAAAGGAGCTGTGAAAGCCAATTGGGATTTTACACATTTTTTCCCCTTTATGTCACAGTACAGGAGGATGAACCCTCTCGGTGGTGGGATTCCTGGAATCCTAGAGCAGGTAGAGAGAAGAGTTACTTTCTACTGTGGGCAGTGGAGGCTCGACCCATCACATCTGACTTCTACCTCAAGTTGCCTTTTATTAAGAGAAGAGAGAACCACAATGACATGAAAATAGAAAATATAAACCTCATTTTCTCTCTTTCACAGAAAACTTAGGAATTCAATGAGTTGTGGCAACATGGTTTCCATTTTCTAACATTTTTAAATGAATTGATATGGTTTAAATTCATTCATTTTTAAACCAGAAATTTTTGGAGATAGACTATTTCCAGCAAGTTCCTTCTGGATGATAAGAGGGCTATTAGTTCAGTATTTGTGAAAATAAATGTGGGTAAAATTATCTCCCTTTTCCAGACTAATGTCAGGAATATGAGTCTAATGCACAAATGCATATCTCTAAGATAAAGACTGCATATGTCTTTTTAAATACACCTGCCTGACAGCTTAATACCTCCTTTTTGAATACACCTGCTTAGCAGGTAATCTTACACTCTCAGGGCAGGGAAGCAAGCAAGACTGTGAGCCACTGATAATAGCAAAAGCATCCAGGTAGGATCAGTATGAAGTGAGAAAATATTCCTCAGCTCTCAGGGTGTAACTCCAAAGAGATATTCATGGGTTCTGGCCCCACAGTGGAGGTCACTCAAAGGGCAAACAGGTTGGCATCTCATCTGCTTCAAGCCTGGACATGGGGCACCATCTGTGTCACTCTGTGTGTAGTCTGCCATGTTGTGGGGCTGTCACTACAGATTTGGGCAGCCGGGCAGGCACTACCTTAGCCTTAGACAATGCTGATGCAGCCCAGGACTCAGAAACTGTAGTGTAGACCATGTCCCCCTTAGGCCAACACGATTATGTACAACAGATGACTGGCTTTTCTGTTAGCCTCTTCATTGGAACCAAAAGCAGCATTACTCTACCAAACAGAGGACAGCTGGAAAAAAACTAAAGACTTCGCCCAGCTCACCCTCTGCCTTGACATGGTACCATGTGAATCTAGACACTCACCAAGAACTTTCCTCAGGGCCAATGCTGCTGACACATTAACTCAACAGCTTGTCCTCACCTGAGAGGTCACGTAACTTGTTTAAAGTTCAGGAGCAGAGATTAGTATCGTTGATTTGCCATGGCTGTGACAACAAAGGAGGGAACGGAAGTGGAAAACCCAAGGCCACGCTGGTGTTGGCAGGCGGTGTACTTCCACTAACTATCCTGGGGCAGGGACCACATGTGTGACTGGGCCTGCTCAAACTGCCCCTGCTGGGTCCTCAAAGCCCCGCCCTTCATGTAATTTCTCAATTGTTTTACCACATGGTATGAGTCACTGGATTTTTACACAATATTTGGAACCTATATGGCCTTAAAGGCTGAACTCTAAAGAAGAGTAAACAAGGTCTTAATACAACTCTCTGGGACATTTTATCTTTACTTATATGCCATACTGCATCTTTTGCTATCAACAGGAAGGTGCCTGGACTTTAGAAGGCCCCTCTCTGTCTTTTAGCTGAAAGCACGTATGAGGCATGTGGATTCTTTTATGCACATCATCTTTGTCAGCCACATTTCTGTAGTTTGCCTCTCTGGAGCCAACCTTATGGGACTAGAAGCTTCACAGCTCAATCAGAGTCTGGCAGCCTCTTCCTTCAGCCTCTCTTCTTCCTCCAGTTTTTCACTCCTCAGTCACAACAGAGGGGGCAGGTCTCCAAGGATCCAGAACCCTCAGTTGGAAGAGTTTGCACATGATTCATGAAAGATGAGTTGCAGGCAGGCCTGCCATAGCAAATGCCAGGCTTTATGGGTTTCTCCTCAGAGATAGTTCCTGTGCAGAGGCAGTGAACTGACTGCTGTCTGACTGACCACCTTGAAAAAGATGAGTGTGCCTGGTACTGTGCTTCTCAGGTGAGTATTGCCTGAGAAGTATTAGTTGTTGGTTCTTCTGCACACCATCGTTCAAAGACATATGGGTCATCCATCCCCCTTAGTAACTCAAATCAACCAGATCATCTGACCACAGACACTGAGGTGTAGCTGAAAAGTGCCCACATTTCCATAAGGCCGATAGAAGCCATGAACACAGTTGTCAATCTGTAGAAACAAGGACTCTGTGACTCCTCCAAGGCCTCTCTGTGAATCAAGCTTTAAGAAGGGCCAGATCCTAAAACAGGGTCAGAGCTTAGAGGAAAGAAAAAGTATAAAAGTCTCTGAGCAAACTGTAAGGGCAGTGTCACCATAGGCTTTTGGTGGCCCTCTGTCACTGAGTGGATGCAGTGATGCAAAATCTCATCATCAGTGCAGAAGACAAAAAATTGTTACCCACTACCTCAGATGAGAACCCCAAATCAGGGAAGAGTGCACTTATTAAATAGACATAAGTGAATGAAGTACCCTGGAAGAATTCCCGCTTAAACCTCTCAGGAGCACTCACGTGTGAGGGCATTTATCAAGTATTCACTCCAGGATTGGGATCATGAAGACTTCAGCTGCTTTCAATGAATCATTGAGAGTTTGGGGGATCTCAGAGTCAGGGAAGGATCTGATGAGTGAATGCAATTACTGACATTGGAGTTGCTGTTATTATTTATCATGTACATATTAACTCCCTCTCTTAACCATCCAAGTTCCTCAGTCAGAAACTGATCAGCCCTCCAATCTATAGTCACAACCCCTATGACCAGATTGCTGTTTCACTTCATAGATACGGGACCCGTTCACATGGAATTTTTAAGAAACTGGGAATTCCAGGACCCACACCTCTGCCTTTTCTTGGAAATGTTTTGTCCTATCGTCAGGTGAGTTGTTTGAGCTTCCTCTTTTGCTTCTTATGGTTGCAAATATCAGCTTAGTTCCATCAGTAAAAATGTCCCTCCTTGGGAGGGAGTTCTGAGGCTTCACATTTTCAGAAATGGTGGGACTGGGCATGGTGGGTCATGCCTGTAATCTCAGCACTTTGTGAGGCCAAGGCTGGCAAATCAATTGAGTCCAGGAATTTGAGACCAGCCTGGGCAACACAGTGAGACCCCTGTCTCAAGAAAGAAAAAATTACCTGGGCATGATATAGTAGCCCATGCCTGTAGTCCCAGCTACTCTGAATGCTGAGGTGGGAGGATTGCATGAACTCAGGAAGTCAAGGCTGCATTGATCCTGCTACTGCACTCCAGTTTGATCAACAGAGAAAAACTGTTTCGAAAAAGAAAGAAAGAAAAGAAAAGAAAGAATGAAAAGAAATGGTATGTAGGCTCCACCCAGAGCATAGCCAGGTTTACCCCAGGGCTTTCTTGCTAATTCTCAGAAGGCTCGGGTTTGCCTCAGTTGAACAGCCCTGACCTTAAGTAGATCAGCACTTGATGTTCAAGATTTGATGTGCAAGACTCTGTGGCACCATAAATAGGATTTTCTTTTTGCTCCCTGCAGGTTCCCAGGAAGGTACAGTCAAACTTACTTAGTATTAAGAGAAAAGCAGGAAGGGGTCCCTGGTAGTGGCTCATTATCTGTGTGCACCAGATTCAAACTTGTCTCTTTGTAGCAAGAGCTCATGAGTAGCCTTTTCCCCCCTCTTCCTCCTGGACAGTTTTGAAACTTTAGTTTATTAGGCAACTTAAGTATTCACCATCAGGAAGTTTGCACCTACTTGAATTTTCTCAAGAACTGCTAAATTCTCTAGGCATATTTCCATGGCTCTACCCCAGCTGTTATAACATCTTTTGCATATTTGAGAGAAGGAACAAGAGTGTTCTGCTTGACTTCTTTTCCTTGAAAGGCTGCACCCTATGGGTGAGTCTGAGCAGGGAGTGGATATAACTGAGATGAGATGGTGGTTGTCTATCAACTTCAGATATTTAAGCACAAAATGAAGTCGATGTGTGTGTGTTTTTTTTTTTTTACATAAAGATGTGACCACTTATGAAAAATCATTAGAAAGGCAATAATTTGTCAAAAATATTAAATGTTTAATTTTACTGAACAGAATGTCATATGTGCCACATGGACTGTGAACTGTGGTTGAGTCTTTGTGGCTACCCTGGTCTGAAACTTTGCCCAGGGTCTGGCTCCTGGAGGAAAAGTCACAGCTCATGTCCAGAAGGCCAGCAACAGCAAGCTGCTCTCTGGCCCAGATTTCCTATCCTGTGTACCTGAAGCTTGTTTGTCAGATTCTAACTCTCACAACTGAGGCCTCTGTTGTCTGATTAATGTTAGAGAATTCTACACAATTTTCCCCCGATAAAAGCAATAATTCCTTCTTCATCTTTCCCAGATCAACACTTGTAGTAGAATGACATTTCTGGGACCTTATTTTACATAGTTAAAACATCACAGCTGAATCTCGGCAAGAGGGAGGTTTGCTTTTAAGTATCAGAAGTAAAAACTCAGAGCACACATTATAATTTTCTGGGTGTGATGTCAAAACGCAGCATATCTCCAGTTTTTCTGTGTTAAGCTAGAAAACTGGAAAGGAAGTCCAGGCCTGCCTTATAAGAGCTCCTGAAGGAAGCACTAAACATGAAAAGGAACAACCAGTACCAGCTACTAGAAAAACATATCAAATTGTAAAGACCATCAACACTACCGTGTGTTGATGCAGAAGAAACTACATCAACTAACGGCAAAACAACAAGCTAGCATCAAAATTACAGGATCAAAGTAACACATAACAATAATAACCTTAAATTACTGAGGCATTTCTAACTATACCTCTATAACCAAAACCACAAGGAAGAAGTCAAAATCCTCAATAGACCAATAACAAGGGCTGAAGCTGAGGCAGCAATTAATAGCCTGTCCACCAAAAAAGCCCAAGCCCAGATGAGTTCACAGCTGAATTCTACCAGATGTACAAAGAGGAGCTGGTACCACTCCTTCTGAAACTATTCCAAACAATACAAAAAGAGGAAATCCTTCCCAAATCATTTTATGAGACCAACATCATCTGAAACCAAAACCCGGCAGAGACTCGACAAGAAGAGAAAACTTCAGGCCAATATCTATGATGAACATAGATGCAAAAATCTTCAGTAAAATACTGACAAACTGATTGCAACAGCACATCAAAAAGCTGATCCATCAAGATCAAGTAGGCTTCATCCTGGGGATGCAAGGCTGGTTCAACATACATAAGTCTATCAACATAATTCACCACATAAACAGAACCAAAGACAAAAAACACATAATTATCTCAATAGATGCAGAAGGCCTTCCACAAAATTCAACAGCCTTTTATGCTAAAAACTCTCAATAAACCAGGTATCAAAGGAATGTATCTCAAAATAAGAAAAGCTATTTATGACAAACCCACAGCCAATATCATACTGAATGGGCAAAAACTGAAAGCATTCCCTTTGAAATATGGCACAAGACAAGGATGCCCTCTCTCACCACTCCTATTCAATAAAGTATTGGAAATTCTAGCCAGAGCAATTAGGCAAGAAAAAATAAATAAAAGTATTCGATTAGGAAAGGAGGAAGTCCAATTATCTCTATTTGTAGATGACATGATTGTATATTTAGAGGACCCCATAGTCTCAGCCCAAAATCTCCTGAAACTGATAAGCAATTTCAGCAGTCTCAGGATGCGATATCAATGTGCAGAAATCACAAGCACTCCTCTACACCAATAACAGACTTAAACAGAGCCAAATCAAGAAGGTACTGCCATTCACAGTTGCTACAAAGTGAATAAAATGCCTGGGAATGCAACTAACAAAGGATGTAAAGAACCTCTTCAAGGAGAACTACAAAACACTGCTCAAGGAAATAAGCGAGGACACAAACAGATGGAAAAACATTCCATGCTCACGGTTAGTCGTGAAAAAGGCCACACTGCCAAAAGTAATTTATAGATTCAATGCTATCCCCATCAAGCTACCAATGACCTTCTTCACAGAACTGGAAAAAACCACCTTAAACTTCATGTGGAACCAAAAGAGAGCCCATAAAGCCAAGTATATTCTAAGCAAAAAGAACAAAGCTGGAGGCATCATGCTACCTGGCTTCAAACTATACTACAAGTCTACAGTAATCAAAACAGTATGGTACTGATACCAAAACAGATATATAGACCAATGAAACAGAACAGAGGCCTCAGAGGTAATGCCACACATCTACAACCATCGGGTCTTTGACAAACCTGGCAAAAACAAGCAATGGAGAAAGGATTCCCTGTTTAATAAATGTTGTTGGGAAAATTGGCTAGCCATGTGCAGAAAGCAGAAACTGGATCCCTTCCTGACACCTTACACTAAAATTAACTCCAGATGGATTAAAGACTTAAACATAAGACCTAACACCATAAAAACCCTAGAAGAAAACCTAAGCAAAACCATTCAGGACATAGGCACAAGCAAGGATTTCATGACAAAAACACCAAAAGCATTGGCAACAAAAGCCAAAATAGACAAATGGGACCTAATTAAACTCCAGAGCTTCTGCACAGCAAAAGAAACAATAATTAGAGTGAACCAACATCCAACAGAATGGGAAAAAATTTTTACAATCTACCCATCTGACAAAGGGCTAACATCCAGAATCTACCAAGAACTAATACAGATACACAAGAAAAAACAAACAAAGCCATTCAAAAGTGGGCAAAGGATATGAACAGACACTTTTCAAAAGAAGACATATATGAGGCCAAAAAACATATGAAAAAATGCTCATCATCACTGGTCATTAGAGAAATGCAAATCAAAAGCACACTGAGATACCATCTCATGCAGGTTAGAATGGCAATCATTAAAAAAATCTGGAGACAACAGATGCTGGAGATGATGTGGAGAAATAGGAACACTTTTACACTGTTGGTGGGAGTGTAAATTAGTTCAACCATTGTGGAAGACAGTGTGGCGATTCCTTAAGGGCCTAGAAATAGAAATTCCATTTGACCCAGCAATCTCATTACTGGGTATATAACCAAAGGATTATAAATTGTTCTATTATAAAGATACATATATATGTATGTTCATTGCAGTACTGTTTACAAAAGCAAAGCCCTGGAACCAACCCAAATGCCCATTGATGATAGACTGGACAAGGAAAATATGGCACATCTACACCACAGAATACTACACAGCCATAAAAAATGATGAGGTTGTGTCCTTTGTAGGGACATAGATGAAGCTGGAAACCATCATTCTCAGCAATAAAAAACATATTTTTTAGAAAACCTTAAATGGAAATGGGCTAAATGCCCCAAACAAAAGACACAGCCTGGCAAACTAGATAAAGAGTCAAGACTCATCAGTGTGCTGTATTTAGGAGATACATCTCATGTGCAAAGACACACATGGACTCAAAATAAGGGGATGGAGGAAGATTTACCAAGCAAATGGAGAGCAAAATGAAGGAGGGGTTGCAAATACTAGTCTCTAATAAAACAGACTTTAAACCAACAAAGATCAAAAGAGACAAAGAAGGGCATTACGGCATTACATAATGGTAAAGAGATCAATGCAACAAGAAGAGCTAACTATCTTAAATATATACGTACCAAATGCAGAAGCACCCAGATACATAAAGCAAGTTCCTGACCTAGAAAGAGATGTAGACTCCCACACAATAATAGTGGGAGACTTTAATACTCTGCTGTCAATATTAGACAGATCAACAAGACAGAAAATTAACAAGGATATCCAGGACTTAAACTCAGCTCTGGACCAAGTGAACCTAATAGACATCATCTACAGAACTCTCCACCCCAAATCCACAGACTATACATTCTTCTCCATACCACATCGCACTTACCCTAACATTGACCACATAATTGGAAGTAAACAACTCAGCAAATGCAAAATAACAGAAATCACAACAAACAGTCTCTCAGACCACAGTGCAACCAAATTAGAACTCAGGATTAAGAAACTCACTCAAAACCGTACAACTACATGGAAACTGAACAACCTGCTCCTGAATGACTACTGGATAAATAACAAAATGAATGCAGAAATGAAGATGTTCTTTGAAACCAATGAGAATAAAGACACAAGGTACCAGAATGTCTGGGACACATTTAGAGCAATGTGTACAGGGAAATTTATAGCATGAAGTGCTCACATGAGAAGAGAGAAAAAAATCTAAAACTGACACCCTAACATCATGATTAAAAGAGCTAGAGGAGCAAGAGCAAACAAATTCAAAAGCTAGCAGAAGACAAGAAATAACTAAGATCAGAGCATAACTGAAGGAGATACAGACACAAAAAACTCTTCGAAAAATCAATAAATCCAGGAGCTGGTTTTTTAAAACAATCAATGAAATAGATCAAACTCTAGCCAGACTAATTTTAAAAAAGAGAGAGAAAAAAGAATCAAATAAATACAATAAAAAAAGATAAAGGGGATATAACCACCTATCCCACAGAAATACAAACTACCATCAGAGATTACTAAACACCTCTATGCACATAATGCAGTAAATCTAGCAGAAATTGATAAATTCCTGGATACTTACACTCTCCCAAGACTAAACCAGGAAGAAATCGAATCCCTGAGTAGACCAATAATAAGGTCTGAAATTGAGGCAGCAATTAACAGCCTACCAACCAAAAAATATCCAGGACCATATGGGTTCGCAGCTGAATTCTACCAGAGGTACAAAGAGGAGCTGGTACCATTATTTCTAAAACTATTCCAAACAACACAAAAAGAGGGAATCCTCCCTAACTTATTTTATGAGACCAACATCATCCTAATACCAAAACCTGGCAGAGACACAACTGAAAAAGAAAATATCATGCCAATATCCATAATAAACATTGATGCAAAAATCCTCAATAAAATACTGGCAAAACGAATCCAACAGCACATCAAAAAGCTTATCCATCACGATCAAGTTGGCTTCGTCCCTGGGATACAAGACTGATTCAACATACACAAATCTATAAATGTAATCCACCACATAAACAGAATCAAATACAAAGACCACATGCTTATCTTAATAGAGGCAAAGAAGGCCTTTGACAAAATTCAACAGCCCTTTATGCTAAAAACTCTCAATAAACTAGGTATCAATGGAACATATCTCAAAATAATAGGAGCTATTTATGAAAAACTCACAGCAAATATCATACTGAATGGGCAAAAATTGGAAGCATTCCCTTTGAAAACAAGCACAAGACAAGGATGGCCTCTCTCACCACTCCTAGTCAATACAGTATTGAAAGCTCTGGCCAGGGCAATCAGGCAAAAGAAAGAAATGAGGGGTTTTCAATTAGGAAAAGAGGAAGTCAAATTGTATCTATTTGCAAACTACATGATTGTATATTAACAAGACCCCATCGTCTCAGCCCAAAAACTCCTTAGGCTGATAAGCAACTTGAGCAAAGACTCAGAAGACAAAATCAATGTGCAAAAATCAAAAGCATTCCTATACCCCAATAACAGATAAACAGAGAGCCAAATTATAAGTGAACTCCCATTTACAATTGCTACAAAGAGAATAAAATACATAGGAATACAACTAACAAGGGATGTGAAGGACCTCTTCAAGGAGAACTACTGTAGCTCAAGGAAATAAGAGAGGACACAAACAGAGAAACATTCCATGCTCATGGTTAGGAAGAATCAATACCATGAAAATGGCCATAGTGCCCAAGTAATTTATAGATTCAATGTGATCCTTATCAAGCTACATAGCCAAGACAATCCTAAGCGGGGGGGTGGGGGGAGGGAAGCTGGAGGCTTCACACTACCTGACTTCAAATGATACCACAAGACTACAGTAATCAAAACAGCATGGTACTGGTACCAAAACAGAGATATAGAGCAATAGAAAAGAACAGAGGCCTCAGAAGTAATGCCACTCATCTACAACCATCTGATCTTTGACAAACATGACAAAAACAAGCAATGGAGAAAGGATTCCCTATTTAATAAATGGTTTTGGGAAAACTGGCTAGCCATATGCAGAAAGCTGAAACTGGATCCCTTCCTTATACCTTATACAAAAATTAACTCAAGGTGGATTAAAGATTTAAAAATCAGTTTGAGAAGATTTTGGGCTGAGATGATGGAGTCTTCTAAATATACAATCATGTCTACAAAGAGACACTTTACCTTCCTCCTTTCCTAATTGAATATGTTTTATTTCTTTTCCTTCCCTTATTGATCTGGCTATAACTTCCAATACTATATTGAACAGGAGTGGTGAGATAGGGCATCCTTGTCTAGTGCCTGATTTCAAAGGGAATTCTTCCAGCTTTTCCCGTTCAGTATGATATTGGCTGTAGGTTTGTCATATATAGCTTTTATCATTTTATGATACAATCCGTCGATACCTAGTTTATAGAGAGTTTTTAGCATGAAGGCTGTTGAATTTTGTCAAATGCTTTCTCTGCATCTATTGAGGTAATCATGTGGTTTTTGTCTTTGGTTCTGTTTATGTGATGGATTCTGTTAATGAACTTTCGTATGTTGAACCAACTTCACATCCCTGGGATGAAGCCTACTTGATCATGATAAATAAGCTTTTGTTCTGATGTGCTGTTACATTTGGTTGATAAGCAACTTCAGCAAAGTCTCAGGATACAAAAGCAAGATGCAGAAATCACAAGCATTCCTATATACCAATAACAGACAAACAGAGAACCAAATCAACAGCAAACTCCATTTACAATTGCTACAAACAGAATAAAATACCTAGGAATACGACTAACAAAGGATGTAAAGGACCTCTTCAAGGAGAACTACATACCACTGCTCAACGAAATAAGAGAGAACACAAACAGATGGAGAAACATTCCATGCTCATGGTTATGAAGAATCAGTATCATGAAAATGCCCATACTGCCCAAAGTAATTTATAGATTCAATGCTATCTCCATCAAGCTACCAATGACCTTCTTCAAAGAACTGGAAAAAACCACCTTAAACTTCATATGGAATCACAAGTGAGCCCACATAGCCAAGACAATCCTAAGCAAAAAGAACAAAGCCAGAGACACACACTGCTGGACTTCAAACTATACTACAAAGCTACAGTAATCAAAACAGCATGGTACTGGTACAAAAAGAGAGACATAGACCAATGGAACAGAACAGAGGCCTCAGAAGCAACACCACAAATCTATAACCATCTGATCTTTGACAAACCTGACAAAAATAAGCAATGGGGAAAAGACTCCATGTTTAATAAATGGTGTTGGGAAAACTGGCTAGCCATGTACAGAAAGCAGAAACTGGACCCCTTCCTGTCACATTACACTAAAATTAACTCCAGATGGATTAAGGATTTAAACATAAAAAAATCTGGAGACGACAGATGCTGGAGAGGATGTGGGGAAATAGGAACACTCTTACACAGTTGGTGGGAGTGTAAATTAGTTCAACCATTGTGGAAGACAGTGGCAATTTCTCAAGGATCTAGAAATAGAAACTCCATTTGACCCGGCAATCCCATTACTGGGTATATACCCAAAGAACTACAGATTGTTCTACTATGAAGACACATGCACACATATATTCATTGTAGCCCTGTTTACAATAGCAAAGACCTGGAACCAACCCAAATGCCCATCAATGATAGATTGGACAAAGAAAATGCGGCACATATACACCATGGAATACTACACAGCCATAAAAAAACGATGAGTTTGTGTCCTTTGTAGGGACTTGGAGGAATCTGGAAATCATCATTCTCAGCAAACTGCCACAAGAACAGAAAACCAAACACTGCATGTTCTCTCACTCATAGGCGGGTGTTGAACAATGAGAACATGTGGACTCAGGGAGAGAAACATCACACACTGGGGGAAGTTAGGGAGACTAGGGAAGGGAGAGTGGGGGGTGAGAAGGGTGGGGAGGGATAACATGGGGAGAAATGCCAGATATAATATGCACCTATGCAACAACCCTGCATGACCTGCACATGTACCCAAGAACCTAAAGTAACATTAAAAAAAAAAAAAAAAAAAGATTTAAACGTAAGACCTACTACCATAAAAACCCTAGAAGAAAATCTTGGCAATACTAGTCAGAACACAGGCATAGGTAAGGACTTCATGACAAAAACACCAAAAGCAATGACAACAAAAGCCAAAATACACAAAGGGGATCTAATTAACTTAAGAGCTTCTGCACAGCAAAAGAAACTATCATCAGAGTGAACCAGCAACCAACAAATCGGAAACAAAATTTTGCAATCTACCCATCTGACAAAGGGCTAATATCCAGAATCTAAAAATAACAAACAAACTTGCAAGAGAAAAACCAACAACCCCATCAAAAACTGGGCGAAGGATACAAGCAGACATTTCTCAAAAGAAGACATTTATGCAGTCAATAAACATGAAAAAAGCTCATTTTCACTGGTCATCAGAGAAATGGAAATCAAAATCACATTGAGATACCATCTCACACCAGTTAGAATGGTAATCATTAAAAAATCAGGAGACAATTGCTGGAAAGGATATGGGGAAATAGGAACGCTTTTACACTGTGATTGGTAATGTAAAATAGTTCAACAATTGTCGAAGACAGTGTGGTGATTCCTCAAGGATCTAGAACTAGAAATACCGTTTGACCCCGCAATCCCATTACTGGGTATATACCTGAAGTATTATCAATCATTCTATAATAAAGTCACATGCACATACATGTATGTTTATTGTGGCACTGTCTACATTAGCAAAGACTTGGGACCAACCCAAATGCCCATCAGTGATAGACTGGACAAGGAAAATGTGGCACATATACACCATGGAATACTATGCAGCCATAAAAAAGGATGAGTTTGTGTCCTTTGCAGGGACATGGATGAAGCTGGAAACCATCATTCTTAACAAACTAACACAAGAACAGAAAACCAAACACTGCACGTTCTCACTCATAAGTGGGTGTTGAACAATGAGAACACACGGGCACAGGGAGGGGAACATCATACACTAGGGCCTGTTGGTGGGTTGTGGGGCTAGGGGAGAGATAGCAGGGGATGGGGGGATTGGGGAGGGATAACATTAGGAGAAATACCTAATATAGAAAACAGGGAGATGGATGCAGCCATGAAACTTGTATACCAATGTAACAAACCTGCACTTCCTGTACATGTACCCCAGAACATAAAGTATAATTTAAATAAAAGGTAGTCCACTTTTTCACTTGCTCACTAACTCAGTCACTCACTCACTTTATCACTCAACAACATGTCTTAGACTTATCTAAATCTGCAAGACTAAAAGACGTCCCTGGTTTCTTTTAACTTTCTAATTCTGCTAGAATTCTAGAGAGAGCACATGAGATAAATGAAAAGGATACCGATGGAAGAGATAAAAAAAATGATGCATTCCCTGCAGAAACTCACTTTTCCTCAGCCTCAATTTGGTCCCTGCCATTGCAGGTGATCATGCAGGAGGTTAGGAGACTTTAGAGAGAATAAAAAACAAAAAACAAAAATACATCACAAAGACAAAGAGTTACTTACTAGTCATAGACAGGGGTGAGTCCTTCAGTACTTGGAGAAAATTCAAGAGTGACTTTATATTCCCCATTTCAAATATATCCTCTGTTTTCTTGCCTTTCCCTTCAAATGTCTCTGAATAAGCTTCCTCTAACTGCCAGTGAAAGACAGCAGGCCTGATTTCATTGGATGCAACTGTTTTCAGTCCCAGTTAGAGGTAGGGTTCATTCTACTTAAAATAATAATCGAATCGTATTTTGTTTCCCCTCACAGGGTATCTGGAAATTTGACTCAGAATGTCATAAAAAGTATGGGAAAATGTGGGGGTGAGTACTCTGGAAACCTCCATTGGATAGATCTGCTTCTGTGATGAGGTTACCCCACTGCACAGAGGATAGTCTCTGTCCAGGGCTTCATGGGATGAAGCTCTTGTCAACCTAAATACAAACAGAGAGAGGTTCTCTGAAAGAAGACGATAATTATTTAGAGCATTGCAATGGGAGTCTGCGTGCATTTGCAAATTCAGGGAGGTAAAGCAAGACAAAGATGCTCCATATGAGGAGGATTTCATAAATATTTTGAGATAATTACTGTTAGTTGCAAAGATCAATAACAAAGGTAGTGCCACACCAAGGTTGAACAGGCAGTTGCTGGGCAGGTGTCCTTGCAGAAATATTTTTGTGTAAAAATTGAAATGGCCTTTGTGCAAAGTTGTGTTTTTAGTAGAGTCTTGTGATCGTTTTGTTACTAGGAACACAAGGGTGAGAATCCTCTCTTCAGAGCCTTCTTGGGATTTGTCAGGTTTAAAAAAATAGTGACGTCACTTTGGTTCTGACAATGTTCACACTTGCTATTGTAAAATTTTCAAGGCTTGTCCTACCAAGGATCCATGTCACCAGATGTCGAGGTCTTCAGTCTGAACTAGGCTGGGAGCATTGTGGTTACAACTCTTCTCCAGGCTTTGTTGGCTCAGGGACTCCCAGCATTGCCTTCTGACCAGTGTCTGCCTATTCCTCTTTTCTTTTTTTCTTCCTTAGGTGACCTTTTATCACATGCATTGTCTCAGACTCTTCTAATATGTGCTCATAAATGCATGGCATCATCTCCTTCCCACATCGATTCACTTCCAATTAAAAGCCTAAACTCTTTCATTTAGACATTGGATTTAACAGGTGCTTCTGAAAGAAGAGTTGAGAGATAACAGAGAAACAGACTGGGAAACCATTTATGTTCCACTTTTTTAAACTTTCTCTTCAAGTATGGATTTTTGGTTCCGCTTTGCTTTTAAAATTTAAGCCAAGACCTTTTAATAGAAGGATATACAAGTACTTATTGGCCTATACCATTTTGCTTACTTTGAAGAAGAGATGCTGAATATTCTTAAACCATTGTGTTCCCTGGGGGGCTGACGGACTGTGATTTTATCAGGTGGCCTCAGCCAGTTGCAGCAGCTGTTCCCTGTCTGAGGTGCTAGAGGTTTGGTGAGAGCAGTGGAGGAGGGGCAGTGGTGTGTTTGTTCACTAGAAGTAAGTGGGAGAAGGCTTTGTCTCTTTGTGCTTCTTCATCTTCTCTCACCAAGTCCTCAGAAACCGCAGTGCCCGCTGCAGGGTGCTGTGGAGCTGGCACGGGCCATACAGGCAACACGACTGAGTAGAAAGAACACACAGCTCGGGAGGTCCATGGGCCCCCACACCAACTGCCCCTTGCAACATTTACTCTTGTGAGCATCTCATGATTTACCTGCCTTCAGTTTTTCATGGAAATAATATTCTTTTTGATAATGAAATATTTTAAACATATGAAACGTTATGGAGAGTGGCATAGGAAATACCCATGTATGCACCACCCAGCTTAACAAATGCTCTCCTGTCATTTCTAACCACCATCTCTTTCAAGAGCTCTTTCGTCTTTCAATGTCCCTTCCTTGTTTGAGCCACATTACCCTTCATTGTATGAAGACTTGGGTGGCTCCTGTGTCTGACTCTTGCTGTGTGTCACATCCTAATGAACTACAAACTAAGGTTGCTGTGTATGGTACAACTAGAGGTATGGATTATATAACATCAGGACCAAAGTGTGGCTTCCTGGGTGTGGCTCCAGCTGAAGAATCAGGCTTGCGAAGTTTAATCAGCTCTGTTGTCCCCACACAGATCATATGATGGTCAACTCCCTGTGCTGGCTATCACAGATCCTGACATGATCAAAGCAGTGTTAGTGAAAGAATGTTATTCTGTCTTCACAAACCGGAGGGTAAGTAAGCATCCATTTTTTGAAATTTAAATAATGACTGTTAGATTAATTTTCATTTTAAAGAAACTCATATATTCACAGAAAGTTACCTAAAAAATGTACAGGAAGGTTCCATGTACCCTTCATCCTGTCTCCCCCAATGGTAATATCTTGCAATCTTGCATAACTATAAATATAGTATACTCATATTATTAGGTAGGCACAAAAGTTACTGCAGTTTGCCATTTTTTAAAAACTGCAATAACTTTTGCACCAACCTAATAATATTACAGGAAATTGACTTTAATATCGTTTACAGAGCTTATTCAGATTTCTCCAGTTTTATGTGCTCTGCTTTGTGTGTGTTTTTGTATGTGTGCAGTTTTAAGCATATTTATCATATTCATAGATTTGTGCAATGACCAGCACCATCAAGATGCAGACCCATTCTGTCACCATGTGGCTCCCTCCTGCTATCCTACAGTCACAACATGGAGTTTCTTTTTCTCTGACAGGGTCTATATCAACACAAACTTTTATTTATTTGAGGAGGCCAATGTATTAATATTTCCTTTTGGATTGTTCTCTTGGTGTCAAGTCTGAAAATTCTTTGCCTCACCCTACTTCCTACATTGTTTTTTCTAAGAGTTATATAGTTTTACACTTTACAAGATGTAACTCTATTTGTTAATATTTGTATAAGTTATTAGATTTAGATCAAGGTTCATTTTTTTGTGGACTATGGCTGTCCAAATGTTCCAACACCATTTTGGGAAGGTGGGCATATTGTCAAAAATCAGCTGAGCATATTCTGTGCATCTACTTCTTATTGTTTATTCTGTCCCATTGATGACTGTGTTTACCCCAATATCACACCACACTGTGACTCTAGTAGCTGTACAGTAACTCTTAACATCATATAGAGTGATTCTTTCAACTTCATTAATTTACATTTTTAGAATAGTTTTAGCTTTTCTTGTCCCTTGCCTTTCTATAAAAATTTAGAATAACTTTGTGTCTCCAAACAAACCTGCCATAATTTTGATAAGAAGTGAATTAAAGAAGAGGTGTCCAAATCTTTTGGCTTCCCTGGGCCATAACAGAAGATGAATTGTCTTGGAACACACATAAAATACATTAATCCTAATGATAACTGAGAAGCTAAGAAAAAAAAAAAGGCCCATGTATAGTTTTCATTATATCTACCACAACAGATAAGCAAAAATGTCCTTGCATAATAATCCTAATTATGCACTGCCCCGTTTAGAGGGTCTTTTAAAGTTTTTGAACAGTTCCCAAGTTTGCAATCACTGATATAGAAAATGTACATATCTAAGTTAAAAAAACTTCACTACTTTTTTTGATATTTCTTATTATAAAAGAAAAGAGGGCAACAAAAAAAATGAATGCATCAATATCTGGCTTGATGGAAGTAGCTGCAATTCTCGGTGAGTTATCAAGATGCTCATCAGATATTTTGGTTCTAATTTTACTCTTCATGTGCTTCATCCTTGAAAATAGTTGCTCACAAATGTAGACGCTGCCAAAAAGCAATGAGATGAACAAGGTGTGATTGTGAAGCGAGGGATATTTGTCACTGGGAAGACAGGTCTTACAAAAGTCCAGTAAAGAAACACAATCACATTTTTCTTCAAGTTGAATGTCAGACTGCAGCTCTGGGCATTCCATTTGAAAATTGGCAGGTAACATATTTATGTTAATGGAAAATGGAGTCACAAATATACCAAAATATTGATTATTTTTTCAGAAATCTTGAAATTCCTGTTTTCAAATTCCTGTATCAAATTGAAAAGCAAGGCTGCATATTTTTTGCTGTTCACAGGACCGTGTTTAGCCAAAGTGTCAAAATGCATAAAATTGTTTGCCTTTATTTCAACTTGCCATAATTTCAGTTTCATTTGGAATGCTGTTATGGTTTGAGACACTGTATTGTTAAGTTGATTTTCACCTTGAAGACACAGGTTTAACTCACTTAAATGGGCCTTCAAATCCACTAAAAATGCTAAATCTGTAAGCCAGTTTTCACTGTCAAGTTCTGGCACAAATTTCGTGTTTGATACCATAAACGGCTTGATTTCATGTCACAAAGCATAAAATCTTCATAACATTTTGCCTTGACTTAACCACGTTACTTCTAAAAAGTGAATGACGTTGCTAGAATCAGCATCCATACTTTTAAGGAATTCCTGCAACTAGCAATGATGCATTCCCTTGGCCCTTGTGAAATGCATAGCCTTGATGACAATTTGCATGATGTCATCCATTTTTAAAGCTTGTGTACATGGATTTTCTCGATATATTATGCAATAATACTTGATCAAAGGTGAGTTTTGTGTGGCAACTGCATCATCTTCTATTAATTTTACAAATCCTATGCTTCTACCTACCAACACCAGGGCACATCTATAGCTATATCTAAATGTTCACAATGGACAAAGAAAATCACTTTAACATATTTTTGACTGCTTCGAATAAATCTCTTAAGTTGTGTCTTTTAATAGCACACTGACATTTCTCTTTCTTCAGTGACATTATATTCATCATCAATAGTCTAATAAAAATGGCAAGTTGTGACATATCTGTAGTGTCAGTGCCTTCATCAATCACCAAAGCATAAAATTTTAAATTAGCAGCTTTACTCTCCAGATGTCTTTAAATAGATTTCCCAATTTCTTCAATTCTCCTGGCTACAGTCTCGTGGGACAAACTGATTTTAGAGATACCATTTGAGGTTCTCAAGACAAATAATATCTACCACATTTTCGATACATTGCTTAATAAACTCACCATCAGTAAATGGTTTTTGTTTTATTTTTTGCTATTAAATTTGCTACTACCCCATAACTAACTTTTACAATAGAGTTTGTTTGACATGTAACTTAAAAAAATTTTTTTTGTGTTCAAAAGACAGACTTTGTTTTTTTTTTCAGTTCTGCTATTTTTTCCTTACATCACATTCCTTGATATATACCAAATTTGTCAGCATGTTTTTGCATATAATCCCTCTTCAAATTGTAGTCTTTGAAAACTGGCACAAATTCCAGAGAAATTAAGCAGAGTGCTTCACTATTTGCCTCAACAAGAAAATTGAAAAGAAAAAAAAAGTCATTTGTGCACTTTTCATTGAACAATCTTCCTTCCTTTATAATTTTTCTTTTTCAGGGTTCTATTTTCTTTTTAAGACCTTGTGGAAGCTATGCTGGAATTAAAAACTTTATAATAGATAAGCAACTATATTTACTTTTATTATGAAAATTTGGGCCAAGCCCGGTGGCTCATACCTGTAATCCTAGCAATTTGGGAGGCTGAGGCAGGTGGATCATCTGAGGTTGGGAGTTCAAGACTAGCCGGACCAACATGGAGAAACCCCATCTCTACTAAAAATACAAAATAGTAACCAGGCGTGGTGGCACATGCCTGTAATCCCAACTACTTGGGGGACTGAGGCAGAAGAATCACTTGAACCTGGGAGGCAGAGGTTGCAGTGAGCCAAGATTGTGCCAATGTGCTCCAGCCTGGGCAACAAGAGTGAAATTCTGTCTCAAAAAAAAAAAAAAAAGAAAGAAAGAAAGAAAAAAAAAACAGATAAGAAAATGGAAAGCAAAGCTTAATAATCAAATAAAAATACTTACACATCTTCTAAATAATATTAAACACCTATCATTTACAAAGATATGTTGAAATATTATTGATAATCACTGTGTTTTACTTGCCAAATTGCCACAAACACACCTAATATCTGATAGTGTCAATTCAACTGTCTATGATTGGAAGATAACATACACTGGCAGTCGCACATCACCATAAAACTGAATCCACACATTCGTACAAATGGTGAGAGTGTCTGCTGTACAGCAGTGCTCTGCCTTGTCCAGAATACACACTTGAATACTTTGTCACAATTCACTTTACGTGGAATCGCAATAGAGTCCTCTCACTCTTTTTTTTTTTTTAATTTAATTTAATTTTTATTTATTTATTTATTTATTTATTTATTTAATTTATTTTTTTTATTGCATTTTAGGTTTTGGGGTACATGTGATGAACATGCAAGATTGTTGCATAGGTACACACATGGCAGTGTGCTTTGCTGCCTTCCGTCCCCTCACCTATATCTGTCATTTCTCCCCATGCTATCTCTTCCCACCTCCCCACCCCGCCGCCCCTCCCCCATTTCCCCCCAACGGACCCCAGTGTGTAGCTCTCACTCTGTTAGTTAATTTTAATGTTTTTTCATTTCTTCTGGCCAAACTGTTTGCAATTATAGTGCAAATTATGGATAATACTCCATTATTTGTGGATGTGACATCCTCTGATTATCTATTCCATTCCATTATCATCTACAAAGTTTGCACTTGCAAATCACACAAATTACAAAATTAACCAAAAAACTGCAAAAAAAATCTCAAAATGTTCTCAGAAAGTTTCCAAATTTGTGTTGGGCTATATTCAAAGCCATCCTAGACTGCATGAGCCCTGCAGGCCACAAGGTGGACATGCTTGAATTAAACCAATAGAACAATTTAAGGATAATCTGTATCTTTCTTTACTATGTTTAGTCTTTCATTCCATGAATATAGTATGCCTCTCCATTTCTTTAGCTTTTATTTCTTTCCTTGACATTTTGTAGTTTTCAGCACAGAGATCCTGTACATCTTTTGTTAGATTTACACCTTAAGTATTTCATTTTTGTTGAAGCAACTGTTAATGATATTGTTTTTCTTATATTTTCAAATATTGAGTGTTATGTAGAAATGTGAATAATTTTGTTTGTTGATCTTGTATCCTACAACCTTGCAGAACTCACTTATTGGTTCTAGAAGTTTTTTTATATATTCCTTCACATTTCATACATTGACAATTATGTCACCTAAAAATAGAGAAAATTCTATTATTTCTTTTCCAATCCATATGCCTTTTATTTCTTTGTCTTGTCTACCTTTTATTTCTTTTTCTTGTCTATTGTTTTAAGACATCCAATATCCTCTTTAGTATGAATGTTCAGAGTGGGCATTTTGAATTGTTCCATTTTTGAATTGGAAAAAACCATTCAGTCCATCATTAAATGTAATTTAGCTGAATAGTTTTTTATAGATTGTCTTTATCAAATGAAGGAATTGTCTTTCTCTTCCTAGTTTATTGAGATCTTATCATGAGTGCTAGAAGTATACATTTTAAAACAAAACATAGCTATGGAAGATAAAAGAAAGTTCCAAGCATGCTGGCTTAATAGGCCAGCCCCAAGTTGGGAAAAACAATTACCTCTCTTTTCCTTCTATGTAAGAATAAAAAATTAAGAGAAAGGAATATTCATGGAATTGCATTTTCCTTCAAAACATGTTCCTAATCTTAAGGATTACCTACTTAAAAAAAAATTACCATGTCATGGCATCCCTTCTTCAAGCTGCCCATGCTGTAGGTGTATTAAAGACAGAGCTGGTCTGAGGCAACATACAGTCTGCCAAGGCCAGCTGTCTATCTGTCACCAATCCTTTTCTACCCTGCACACTCCTGGGGAAGACCTAGGTCTTTTTCCTGTCTACTCTACTGGAAGAACACTTGCCTACCACGTGGAGCATTTGCCCCTAAAAGGAAGACTGAGATATAGAGGCTGGAGTTCACACCAGATGGCTGGGTCTCCCCACTTCCACTCCTGCCCCACATACACTCAGAAGAGGCTAGGCATCTAGGATCTCTATTGAGCATCTTGAATATAGCCTGCCATATCATATACACTCACTAAATATTTGTTAAATAAGTCATGCCTCTTCAATATATTTTGTACAACCATTAAGACCTCCACAACTAATGTGAGACAAAATGTTTCTGCTTTGAACTGTAGCCTATTGGCCCAGTGGGACTCATGAAAAGTGCCATCACTATAGCTCAGGATGAAGAATGGAAGAGAATACGATCATTGCTTTCTCCGACCTTCACCAGTGGAAAACTCAAGGAGGTATGAAAATAACATGTGTTTTTATTAGAAATGTAAAGAATAAATCTGGGGACAGGTAGAAAGTAAGATCACAGTTCCTTTCCAATGGATAGTCCACTAAGTTTGAGCTTCCTAAAAATGGTCTTTTATCTTTATGTACAGGAAAGACATCACAAAATTTGTTATAAAATGTCACTTACTGCTTCATGCTGTGGAAAGCCATGTCCTTCTGGGACTTAAGAGTATGCACATTTAACTAGAGGTAGTGATCTCTTTTGTGCTTAGATGTTCCCCATCATTGCCCAATATGGAGATGTGTTGGTGAGAAACCTGAGGCGGGAAACAGAGAAAGGCAAGCCCATCACCGTGAAAGAGTAAGTAGGAGCAGAACCATGGGGTTCTGAGCTGTCATAGCCCCTCCAGCTGCCTGCCATGGAGTTGACAGTCCCACTGTTGAATTACTCCAATGACCAGACAAAAGCAGGGCAGCATTGCAACTCTAAAGAGCCGTCTAAGAGGGAGTGACTCCCATGAGGAGGCAAGACAGCAGGGAAAAGGGCCTTCTCTCCTATGTGCAGGAGCCGGGATTTACTTATCTGTTAACTTGTTACCATAAATATTCTGGGAGATTAAATATATACTTTAGAAATAAAAAAAAAAATTTGTATCAAAGTTTTGAATGTAGTGGATATGGAACAGTGGGTAAGCAAGCATTTGGTACTTGCCTTGCTTTCGGTAGGGTAAGAAAGTTACAATGGAGAACCTGGAACAATTTCAATCCCTTAATGGTTTTTCTAAGGATATCAGCAAACTATGAAATATTAAACCTTCCTACCACTTCCTTTTCTTCCAATCTCAAAAGAGAAAGGGTGCTAGAAACACTATGGGTAGGGCAACCCTATCATTAGCTGTGTATGCTGGTATATGCTTGAATTCTTCAGGAACAACAGGTGTAATCTGAGCCTCTCCTGGGCAGACTTCAAACATGTCATCACTCAGCTACAGTTCCCCAAATTAATGTTGGAGAGATCTATTTTTTTTAACCAGAATATTCTTGGTTCTTAGATTTTACAAAATTGATTCTGCTCTCAGGGCAACCTAAGGTCAGAGAAGCTGGGGGTAGCGGGATTTTCGAGAGCTATAACAGGGAGTGTAGAGAATAAAGAATGATATTTATAGGAACTCAGAAGAGGGTGCTGCTCTTCTGTAAAGTGCTGAAGAGGAATCAGCTCTGGGCATAGAGTCTGTAGTCAGACAACGTCACCTTTCTTGAATCCACTAGGGAGAGTTAATTATTCTACTCTTGTCCTGTTGAAGCACAGTGCTTACACATCTTGTATCATCCACTCTCAACACATGCTACTGTAGTTGTCTGATAATGGGTCTCTGTCGTCCTGTGATTGGGCTGCTCAACCTCAGAAGTGAGTCGAACTCAGCTCGGTGTCTCCATCACCCTTAGTGCAGGGCCACCTGCATCACCGGCACCCAATAACCACCTTATAAAGGAGTGTGATGGGAGATGATCCAGCAGATAGTTCTGAAAGTCTGTGGCTCTTTACCTGTCTTGACTGGACATGTGGGTTTCCTGTTGCATGTATGCTTGAAGAATGGTAAAGAGGTGCTGATTTTAATTTTCCATGTCTTTCTCTTCTCAGCATCTTTGGGGCCTACAGCATGGATGTGATCACTGGCACATCATTTGGAGTGAACATCGACTCTCTCAACAATCCAAAAGACCCCTTTGTGGAAAGTGTTAAGAAGTTCCTAAAATTTGATGTATTAGATCCATTATTTCTCTCAATAGGTATGTGGACTATCATTGCTTTCTCACCCTCTTTTAAAAAATAACTGCTTTCGTAACATATAATTCATCCACTTAAAATGTACAATTCCATTGTTTATAAGAATCAGAACTGTGTGACAACCATTATTGTAAACTAAAACACTTTTGTCAATCTAGAGAACTCACATATTTCTAGCTATCAACTGCCCACCCCACCCCCACCACAAATCCCATCACCCTAAGCAACCAATTGACTTTCTGCCTCGATAGATCTGCCTATTCTGCATACTTCATAGAAATTATATCATTGATTTTTCTCTGTTGTTTCTTATTCTCTATTTCGTGAGTTTGCACTTTAGTCTTTGTTATTTTCTTTCTTCTGCTGGCTTTAGGTTTTGTTTGCTCTTCTTCTAGTGTTTTGTAGTATAAACGGAGATTATCAACTTGAGATATTTTCTTCTTTTAAATTTAGACATTACAGATACAAATTTCCCTCTGAGGACTGCTTTGGCTACATCCTGTGTTTTGACATATCCTATCTTCTTTTGGTTTATTTCAAAACAATTTCTTGTTGCCGTTTTGATTTCTGCTTTGACTCAATTGTCATTTAAAGCTGTATTGTTTAACTTCCACAAATGTATGAGTTTCTCTATTTTCTTTCCCTTATTGGTTTCTAGTTTTATTCCATGGAAGTTGATGTATATATGCTGTGTTATTTGTACCTTGATTATCATTTCCTGAATGGTATGATTAATTTAAGCAGCACATTATGGCCTGATTAAACCAAAAACCCTAGTACAATACATAAAGGCTAAGAGGGCAGGGAATTTAATTCTGTTCCTTTGGTCACTCCAAAGATGCAGAAGGTACCATTGATCTCACTGCTGTAGTGGTGGTTTCTATGGATAGACCTGCCCTTGCTTAGTCACTGGCCTGAAAGAGGGGCAAACATGATCAAAGGAATGGGTTCTAGTTGAGAACCTGATGTTCTTATTCTTATTACTGGTAGAGAAAATTATAATTGCTCCAGGTAAATTTTGCATTTTCATTATAATTTCCTTTTGTTTTGTTTTTCCTACAGTACTCTTTCCATTCCTTACCCCAGTTTTTGAAGCATTAAATTTCTCTCTGTTTCCAAAAGATGCTATAAATTTTTTAAGGAAATCTGTAAACAGAATGAAAAAAAGTCGCCTCAACGATAAACAAAAGGTAAAATCTGGTGGTGGTTAAATGATAGTGTTTAGTTTTTGATAAATTTAGATTTTATATATAAGGTAGTGCATGCATCTGTATTTTAAAAAATAAAGACAGATGACTTATGTTTAGAACAAGAGAAGTCATTTGGTAGAAATAAAGAAGGAGATTGGGGAAGGAGATAAGAATAAGTCAGAGAGACAGCATTTAAAATTTGATATCAGACACAACAATTAGTATGTCATGACATAAACAGTATTGAGATACAACTTTACCACTTCTCTTCCCATCAATAAATTGTCAAAGGATAAAGATTCCTGTTTGAAAATATATTTTACTAGTATTATGCTTTCCTCACAACATAGATTGGCAAAGAATCATTTCAAGTCCAAGCCTGTTATTTTACTTATTCTGCAATGAAAGGCCCAATCAGGCTACCTGCCAACTGCTGACATGTAGTGTGTGGTAAATTTGAGTGCTTCACAGCCTGGAATGAGCAGGGGTCTTTTCTGAGAATTGAGATTGCAAGGCTGGCTAACTCAGCTTTGCCTTCATGAGCCCAAGAGGCCAGCTGAAGGATGTCTGCAGGTCAGGGAGGTAGGACCAGGTAACTCAGGTGTCAATGAAGATTGTATAGAGTCTGAGAATGTTGGAGTATTTGAAAACCTTCCCCAAAAAAAGCTACTGATGAGTTCGGAAAATGTCAGGAGATTAATCTATGTAGACATTGCTGAAGAAGATGGTAGAAAAATAAAAGATCCAGGACTTCCTCCTGGGTAAGTAGTTATGACCACAGATGGAACTGGCAACTCTTTGGCTAGGAAGTTGTGTCCAAAAGACAGAAAAGGTGAGCAACAGGGAGGGCAAGAACCAAAAAGCAATTGGACATGATAGCTAGATTGGTTTGAGAAAAACATCCTTCTTTCCAAGAATTTGGATGAATGTTTGTTTCACTGGTGACTCAGGCAACACTGTCAGACTTCTGATCTTCAAGAAACCATAGGGAGGTTTAAGGAGAGAATTCAAGAAGGGAGGTTGACTACTGCACTTTGGATTTACTTCCGGCTGCATGAGTTACATTCTGTCAATGAAATTTGTCTTTTGGCTTCTAGCACCGAGTAGATTTCCTTCAGCTGATGATTGACTCCCAGAATTCAAAAGAAACTGCATCCCACAAAGGTAACCAAGGAGTGCTTCTGGGGGCTACTGGTGGGGACATTAAGAGGGAGGTCCTTGCTCTGAAAATGTGCAGGAAGTATTCGAGGAAGATGAGAATTTCTGCCACATAGCAGAAAAACACACATTTATATGTTGTAAATGGTAGCTGGAGGCACTTTCCAGAAGCCCACAGGAACAGCCATGTTCCAGGCTTGAAATAACCCTAAGCAAACCTAGAATGCTTGGTGGACAGTCAGTGGTTTGTGGATCACCTACATGAGATCAAATGCCGGTTCTCAGCCTCCTCCAGATCCACTGAGTGAGAACCTCTACTTGGAAATTTATATCAAACATCCCAATCAGAAGGCACACCGTCCCAGTAAGGGTGATTTCAACTGGCAGTACTTGATGAAAGCATGTTTGCCAGGTTAATTTACTGCGAAGTTTTATTTTTTGCTTTGAAATGGATAAGTAATTAATGGGGGAAACCTCTGAGACCATGTAAACCTTGTCTTCAATCTTTTACCTACCAGTTTTATAAGCCACAGATGGTTTTGACTGAAATCATTATTACTAGGACAGTGGCAAAATGATAAACATGGTCAATTTCAAGATACCAAGATTTGGCAACCATCTCACAAAATTCCCGAATATGTAACAATTGGTTCTAGAGAGCAGGACTGGGTTGACTCCAGCATATCACTTTAAACATGTCCATGTCTACATCTACTTCTAGTTATCTATTTATCTATATATCTATCTAAATATCTATAATCTATCAATTAATCTCCTACCTATCTCAATAAACCTTGCTGTGATAAAGGAAATAGTCTATCATTTCACTCTTCCACATGGAAATCAGTAGACACATACGGCTATTGAGTATAGGACATGTGGCCAACGCCACTAAAGAACAATTTTTAAAAGTATTTCATTTTAATTGAATAAAATTTGAATTTAAATACCCATGTGTAGATAGTGGCTACCAGAATGGACAGCAGAGCTACCAACTTTAAAATTATAGTTCAATTTCAACTCACTATAATGGGGTTCAGTGTAATTGAATAAAATAATTGGATGGTTGAATTTACCCACAGTACCATACAGATATCCTCACTGGTAAATCACAACTCTGTAGAACTTTCTCATTCTCATTTAATATTGTGTTTGGTTGTGAATTACATGGTTGCAGCAGGCACCACATTTATTTCTGTGTTCCACATCTCCAAAGGTCCTAATCAAGTCCTCATCAAACAGACTAGTGATGGACCATCTTGACCTTCTCTCAAGAGAAATATCAAGAGGGAGGCCAACCTGTAATCACAAGAACTTCTGCTATTTTAATGCCATTCATCAGACTGCAGTCAATCACCATGCTTCTGGCTTTTTGTCTATCTCCGCAGTTTTGTACATCCTGAGATAGTCCGTTTTGAGAACTGTACCCTAGATCTTGTAATGCCTGATGCCTCTCAAACATGTAATCCATGCTGCTCAAGTGAGGTTGTGCACACAAATCACCACATCTCTTCAAAGTTTGGATTTTGATTCAGTAGTTCAACAGTGGGGTTTGAGATTCTGCATCTCTAGTAAGCTCCCTGACCCCAGATGCATCTGGTGCTGCTGGTCCATGAAATATACCTTGAGTAGCAAGAGGTGATCTGTAGCTCAATATTTGTCTTTCAAGTTCCTTCAAACATACATAGAGAAAAGGTCCTAAATATTGCAAATTTTTTCAAAGTTTGTCAAGCTATCTTGTAGAAAATCAAATTTTTCTTGGGGAAAATGTTACCCCATATTTACTTACAGATAAAGTACTTTTAGGAGCATTCAAGGCACACTCCCATAATGCCGAGTATGTCAGACAGAAACGCTCTCTCTGGAAATTACAGAGCAGTGCTGGTGCTGGGATGCCATGAGGAGGAGGAGATGGCCCACAGTCATGTAGACCATGGGAAAACATGGATCAAAATGATTTTGCCTCATTCTGGCTCTGTAAGGTACACATCAGAATGAAAACCACCCCCAATGTGACTCTGAATTGCTTTTCTGTTTTTTCCTCTTGAGATTGGAGAGCTTCACTTAGATGTCATCTAAGCTGTGATGTTGTACATCAACCTGATTTATCTAAAATGTCATTCCTCTCCTTTCAGCTCTGTCTGATCTGGAGCTTGTGGCCCAATCAATTATCTTCATTTTTGCTGGCTATGAAACCACCAGCAGTGTTCTTTCCTTCACTATATATGAACTGGCCACTCACCCTGATGTCCAGCAGAAACTGCAGGAGGAAATTGATGTAGTTTTGCCCAATAAGGTAGGTGGATGACCCCTGGAGATGAAGGGAAGAGATGATGCCTTAGCAAGAATGCCTCCTCACCACTTCCCAGGAGAATTTCTATAAAAAGCATAATCAATGATTCTTTCACTGACACTATGTAGGAAGGCTCTGAGGAGAAAAACAAAGGGAGAAACGTAGAGAATGGTTGTGACTAGCAAAACTATAAGATCTTTGTAAAACAGTACTGGCCCTGGTTCATCTGCTTTCTGTTATGACAATAATGCTAAGTTAAAAACATCCAAAAACCTCAGTGGCATCCAACAATAAGCATTTGTTGCTCACACGTCTGGATAGTGAGCTCTGCTGACATTGGCAGGACTGGCTCTGGTCTGGCTGTGGTCTGACAGAGCTTGGTCCTGGGTGTGCTGTGCAGGCTGACGCACCTCTGCCTCATACCTGTCTCATGTTCCAGTCAGGTAGCTACTGGTGAAGAAGCCAAGCTAGGAACCAGGGTTTCTGACTCCTGAGCTGAACTCTTAACCCCTACAATATTGCCTCCCAAATATAACACCAAGTACTAGGTGCATATCACCCACACAGTTTTCTTTTCTTTTCTTTTCTTTAATTGTACTTTAAGTTCCAGGGTACATGCAGAGATCTTGCAGGATTGCTGCATAGGTACACACATGCCATAGTGGTTTGCTCTCTTCATCCTCCCCATCACCTACATCAGGCATTTCTCCCAGTGTTATCCCTCTCCAACCTCCCCGCCCCCCACTGTCCCTCCCCTAGCCCCCAGAATTCTGCCCAAACTGGGATTCTTTTTGGTGTGAAGAGACCTGGCCTCTGGGGCTGAACCTGGTGTGGCAGTGAGGCAGACACAAAGGGATGTTCCTCAGAGATTGCAGTCCAGGATTGAAGCAGCAACTAGACTATTCCAAAAGGAGAGGACGGGGCTGAGTGTGGGGTTCTATCCTCTTCATAACCTTAACTAGAACTCAAACTGTGTGACTTGGTAGCATCCAATCAAAATTTATTTTGTCATATTTGTGATAGAAAGGAAAGAGTTTACCCTCAATTTTATTTTTTTTTACCCAAGCTGGAGGGCAGTGGTGCAATCTCAGCTCATTTCAAACTCTGCCTCCCAGGCTCAAGCCATCCTCCCACCTCGGCCTCCTGAGTAGCTAGGACCACAGGTACATGCCACAATGCCTGGCTAACTTTTGTATTTTTTATGGAGATGTGTTTTCACCATGTTTCCCAAGCTGGTCTGGAGCTCCTGAGCTCAAGCGATCAGCCTGCCTCAGCCTCCTAACATGCTTGAATCACAGGTGTGAGCCACCCCCAACAGCCTATCCTCAAGTTTTTAATGGAGTTTTTATATAATATAGTGTTTCTATCTAACACACACACATATATATATATAATCAAAAGAGTTACCAAGTGGGACTTTGCAACCAATAATCCTTGTGTAGAAGAGATCTGCTCCTTTCCCTGTTTTTCTTTCTTGGTACAGATGCGTGACCTCTTTTTGAAAGGTGACAGTGTCTTTTGTGTATTTTATTTGGTGGTAATGGTCACAGCCTATTAATCACATTTCTTCCCATGAGAAAGAAAAATTACTACATGGTCATGCTAAGGATTTCAGTCCCTGGGGTGAGGTTGGTCCTGAATATCTCCTACATTCATAGCTCTTCCACACATCTTGGTAGGTCACTGAGCACATCAATGGGCATGACAGTTGTTAAAATACTTTACAAATGCTACAATCATTTACCAGTAGGAGTTATTCTCTAGAGCTCATAACACTTCAGTAATACTGCATGGAATGAGTTGAAAGTTAATTCAAAATCTCAGTTTATCCAAATCTGTTTCATTCTTCCCAGGCACCTGCCACCTATGATGCCGTGGTACAGATGGAGTACCTTGACATGGTGGTGAATGAAACGCTCAGATTATATCCAATTACTATTAGACTGGAGAGGGTCTGCAAGAAAGATGTTGAAATCAATGGGCTGTTCATTCCCAAAGGGGCATTGGTGGTGATTCCAACCTACGCTCTTCACTATGACCCGAAGTACTGGACAGAGCCTAAGGAGTTCCGCCCTGAAAGGTACGAGGCTTCAAGGAAAACGGAGCTCACTCTGAACCAGGCTGATTCAAGCATATTCTGCTTCTCTTAATCTACATGACAACTGTGTGGTTGTACAATCATTTGCTTGTAAGTCTTTTTATCACAAAAAAGTGGTAATTGTCAAACTTCACAAACCACAGACAAGAAAAAAATGAAACTACAGCCATCTACAGTCCCAACACATTAAAATGAAGATCGTCAATTAAGTCCTTGTGGGCATTTTTCTATGCCTATATAGATTTTTTAAAACTAGAATGCTATCAGTTTTTATTTGGTTTGAATTGCTGCTTACTTTATTTAACAGGAAACTATCCACTGACCTACACTACTATAAGTGTGTATATGTTTGTGTGTGTGTATATACACACACACATACACAATATGTATATATATATACATATTGCATATGCCATAAACCATTTAACCATGATGTTAGTTCAGGTATATAGGCATTTCATTCCTTGCAGTTTTTTCTATGCTGTGCCCTTTAGCTCTCTGAATTTAGCAGCAACTTTGAAAAGACTCTTACACATTCCATTTTCTTTCAACATTGCTTGCTGTTTCCTCTGTGGTAATTATAAAAGTGCAGGCTGAGGTCCTGAGAAGTCCTCATCCCTAATGGTTTAAGTCACTTCCTTGAGGACACAAGATAGCACAGGTCCTCCTGGTTCTGTCTGTGGCAGTCCTGTGCCAGCTCCCTTATACTCTCAGTAGACATCTCATACACTCCTCCTTGGAGGTGTCTTGAGCATACTCTTCTGGGAATTCAGGGACAAAGTCAGGCTTTGGGCACAGTTGGCACTCTAGACATAGTTGGTGTTTTCCCATTATTGTATTATTAAGCAAAATTTAGAATGAAATGTTTAGGGTACTGGCTGGTGATTCAGGATGCTTGGGAGCTAGACTTTCATTGGCCCCTACCTACAAGTTTGCTGATGGCAGGGACCTTGTCTTGTTGGCCATGGTGTCCCTAGTGCTAGCATAGAGTCTGCACATAATACTTGTTCACAGAGTAAGTCAGAGCTGACCAAGTTCTCTGTTTTCTGGGGTAGAGGACTTCATATTTCCTGCAAGCTCAGTACTTTCACCTGCTGGGGCTGCACTAATACAAAATCAGAGACCACTTGCTGTACTTCACTTTGAATCATTCAATCTCCAAACAGATAGTGCTTGCCGCTTGCCATGTGTCAGAAACTTGGCCAGGCAGGGAGAAATCCATATGATTTATATAAATCCAAATCATATGATTTATATGAATCTAAATCACATATAAATCTAAATCATATAAATGTATATAAATCTAGATCGTATATATCATTTAAATAAATTCATATAAATATAAATACATAAATTCATATAAATCTAAATCATATAAACGTATATAAATCTAGATCGTATATATCATTTAAATCATCTACATCATCTAAATCAAACTTGCTCTCATCAGAGTCCTTCAGAACTTCTCCTTCAAACCTTGTAAAGAAACACAGGTGGGTATACTTTCTGTATGTTTTGTATCCTGAATAAAGTGGCTTAAACCATTAGGAATGAGGACTTCTCAAGACCTCAGGACCTCATATACAATCATATGATTTAGGTTTATATAAATAGATTTATATAAATCCAAATATAAATTTATATAAATCTAAATCACATGATTATATATAAATTTATATAAATCTATATATCTAATCATATATATCATCTAATTATAAATCTAAATAATATACATTATATGATTATAGAAATCTAAATCATATATAAATCAAAAATCATGATTTAGATTTATATTAATGGATTTATATAAAGCATGATTTAGATTTATATAGATTTATATGAATCCATGATATAAATGTGTGTGTGTACAAATACATATATATATGAGAATGCTTCACATACACACAAGTGTACTCTATAGACACCAGCCTATAGAATAGTTTTCCTGTGTCTCCATGTATCTATCACTGGTCCCAACAGTCATCAAACCATGTTAGCTGTCCCATCCAAATGCCACCACAACTCTCCTCCTGACTACTGTGTTATTTTGAAGCAAAGCCTGTAAATATTTCAGAATTTTCTCCAAAATATAAAGACTCCTGTAAAAACGTATCATAAAAATGTCATTATTACTTTCTTCAAATCAACATTTTTTCCTTACTACAATCAAATATTTAGAAATCAAATCTGAATAACGCAAGGGGCAATCTTCAAAGAATTTATAGCCTAGTGGAACAGATAAAGGAAAGCCGTGATAACCCTACAGTAGGGTATCATCATATGCCCATGCAAATTAATCGACTTAAATATTCTATGAGGATGGGGGGGTAGAAACAGACGGAGAGAAGAACAAGGAAGAGAACAATGAGGAGAAGCAGGCAGAGAAGAAGGCAGATAGCGGAAGGTGGAAAGGAGGAGGAGGAGGAGGGGAATTAGAAAAATGGATGACAGGAGAAGGAAAGGGAAGAATAACAACTTGAAACAGCACAAGACGTCTTCTCCTTCTTTCTCAATGAGCATGTGACCAACATTAGTGTCAGTAGAGACAGGAACCCACTTTTCCATCCATCAGTCTCATCACTTATGTGCCTTTTATAGCATGAACACATTGCCACCCTAAATATAATTTTAGGTTTAGAGATAAATATTTGCAAAAATATTCACCTCATCTCAAGGAAGCTCAATGCTCCTATAGCATATGGAGAATGGAAAGGACCTGTAGGTTAAAATTATTAAACAAAATAACCAAAGCAGGATTTCAATGACCGGCTCACAAAAGTATCCTGTATCCTACTGGTTGGGAAGTGGAGGGGGGCGGTTCTTAAGAACTCCTAATATGTAACTGTGGTTTTTATGTTTCATTTGCTTTTTAATAGGTTCAGTAAGAAGAACAAGGACAGCATAGATCCTTACATATACACGCCCTTTGGAACTGGACCCAGAAACTGCATTGGCATGAGGTTTGCTCTCATGAACATGAAACTTGCTCTAATCAGAGTCCTTCAGAACTTCTCCTTCAAACCTTGTAAAGAAACACAGGTCAGTATACTTTCTGCATGTTCCATTAAGAACGTTTCTAACCAAAGGGTATAAAACAATATGCATGTTTATCTTTTTTTTTTTGAGACTGAGTTTCGCTCTTGCTACCCAGGCTGGAGTGCAATGGTGCAATCTCGGCTCACAGCAACCTCCGCCCCCTGGGCTCAGGCAATTCTCCTGCCTCAGCCTCCTAAGTAGCTGGGATTACAGGCACGTGCCACCACGCCCAGCTAGTTTTTTGTATTTTTAGTAGAGATGGGGTTTCACCATGTTGACCAGGATGGTCTCGATCTTTCGATCTCGTGATCCACCCGCCTCGGCCTCCCAAAGTGCTGGGATTACAGGCTTCAGCCACCGCGCCCGGCTATCTTTTAATAATTTGTTCTATGGTCCAAATAATCTTAATGATCATCTTTGATCACTAAGGGTGCTTTGGTTCTGGACCTCAAAACCTGTAGCATTAAGAACATCATGTAAAGTCAATGCAGATTAGCATGACATGATTATGTGCAGCCTCTCTGAACCTGAGTTAAGTTTAAATTCAGTCTCAAGTCAGTTGGAAGGAAGAGGAAGTGTTCTGCACAATCATCAAGTGCAATGATTACCCTGCTGTGACTTTTAAATGGTGTTCTCCATCACCAGAACTTGCAGAAGCTCTCTCATGACAGTGGTTCTCAACCACTAGCTGTATATTAGAATCATCAGGGAGCTTTAAAAGTTCATGAGGACTGCGACATCTCAGAAATTCTTAACTAATTGCCCTAGAACATGCCCCAGAACAGCATGACTTTAAAAGCTCCCTGATGGGTTCTCAAGTGAAGCCAAGATGAAGAATGACTAATTTGAGGCATTTCTAGTGGGTATAAAGGACTGCCATAGAGCAGAGCTATCCTTACTGTTTGACCTTACGTTCCAGGTGATACATTTATAGAAAGACTTAGAATCTTTTCTCTGAAGAAGTTAAAGAGCAGATGTCATTGACTCATATTAAGCAATAGCCTATAAGTCATATTTCCAGGACCTACGTATTTAATATGCAACTCCATCCCTTAAGTACACTTTGTGCTTGGGAAAGGAGGGGGATGGAGATGGCTGCCATCTTATCTACGGCTTCAGGGCATCTGTGTAGCTTTCCTATGAGTGTATTCAGGCAGGAGGCTCAGCCCTGAGAGAGAGTGGGCCTGGCACACCTGGGACAGGGAAGATACTCCCTGGCAAGCTCTCTGGCATCTCAGGCTGGCACTTCTATGTATCCATGGCAATTTGCTTTCCCCTCGCCGAAGTGAGATCAGAATGTTACTCTGTTGGTGGCTCCCCCAACAGTGAAGGAGCAACTCAGTGACAACAGGTCTAGAAGTATGAGTCAAAACACTGTAGGACTTGAGAACTGCCTTGTTTGCACTACCCTTGGAAGCCAAGAGGAGATGTTAAAAAGAAAAGAATAATTCTTCCTGAAGACCTCTTCCCATCATTGCACTTGATGGGTTCAATTGGGAGGGGTTATTAGACTCTGGAAGTTGAAAACGGCCCACATAATTAAACTGTACAATAGCTACCTTGGAAGTTTTAACCTACAAAAATTTAACTTTATATGGCTCTTCAAAAATAGTTTGCCATAATACCTAATAATCTGGATTCAATTTTGAAAACTCATCCTTTTTGCTTAAAATTTAAATAAAAAAAGAACACAAGTCCACAAGAATTTGTCTCAGGCCTGGTACAGAATTGGTACTCCATAAATATTTTGTTAAATGATGGACGGTGAGTGCTTTTACTATCCAATATTTACTCAGTGTACAGATGAAGTATGAAGAATCCAAGATACATGGTGTTGAGAGTAGTTTCTATATGCTTCCAAAGCATTACTGTCATTCATGTATTTTTTCTACTTTGCTTTCATTTCATCTATTAATTCTCCATATGCTTATTTAACTATTGTAGATCCCCTTGAAATTAGGCGTGCAAGGACTTCTTCAACCAGAAAAACCCATTGTTCTAAAGGTTGAGTCAAGAGATGGAACCCTAAGTGGAGAATGAGTTATTCTAAGGACTTCCGCTATGTGCATCAAAAAAGCTGTGCCCCAGAACACCAGAGATCTCAATTTACTTTGTCAATAAAACCCTGAAATAAAGATGCGCTTCCTGTAGTGTCCCACTTGAGTCGTTGGTGATTTTGCACATTCATTGAGCTCTCCCAGTGTCAGTGTAGAGTGTTGTGCATTATGTAATATAAAGGAGATGATAAATGACAGGTAGACTCAGCTTCTTTGCTTCTCACAGGACTATCTCTACCCACCTCCAGTTAGCACTGTCAACTCCTCCTGAGCTCTCATCAGAGAATAAATAGTTCTCAGCAATTGGGAGGAAGTGACCAGAGGTGTATCAAATGTCTTAATGCAATGAACACTTCATCTACTGTGACTTCACCCATTGTTGGCTAGGCAACAACGATATTTCAATAATATTTGATCCATAATTTTCAAGAAAAATAAGAACCATTGTGATGACTCTAATAGTGACATTTATTTCAGGTTTTATCTGTAATATTCTATAATAAGTTTTATGCCAAGCAAAGCAATAAAAACTCCTTTACAAAAGTATTATCCGATGCCTTCCTGCACACTAAAGAGAAATCTATAGAACTGAATGACTAACAACCAGCAAATAAACATTTTTGTGTCATTGTAATCACTGTTGGTATGGGGCCCTTGTCAGAATTCCACTTTGATTATTAACATAGGCGACAGTTCATCTACTGTGACTTTGGAGAGCATATTCATGGTTTCATTCTGCCTTCTTTGAAGCATACATTATTTGTAACATTCAGCTGAAGCACTTATTAAATTATTAGTTTTGATTTATTGCTTTTACTTCATCTCCCCTGAAATTTCTGGAAGACAGGAAACATGTTTTCCTATACATCTTGCATTCCGTCTTCCCCTCCCAATTATCTTAATGCAATGAACACTGAATAAAAAATGGTCAGTTGGTCAGTTGACTGGGCAGCATGTCTAAAAGCACTCATGCGTTTTCCTTTTTTGCTCCTTCCTTTCCCCTCCCTTTGTGAATCCTAAAGCCATTAGGTGAGTCGCAGCCATGTGGTAGCCACATGTTAAGGTGGAGGAGAGAGTCATGGTAGTTCCAAGTCAGATTCCAAGCGTGCTGGGGAAGGCGTCCACATGGAGGAGCAGCCTGACCTGGATGCAGGAGCCCAAGCAATCAGAGTCCACACAGAGGGGGACCTGAAAGAGCAGCCAGAGCGAATCTAGGGCATGGAAAACCCACGTGAGGTGAGGAGGGTATCCACGAGTAGAAGGGGATGAGTGAGAGTTGGCTATGTACAGGGGATTGACCAAATAAGTAAACTGGAAGCCAGGTGTGTCACTTTTGCAGAAAAGAGTCCAGGATTCAGAAAGAGAGAAAACTAGCATGACTCCTACGGAGTTAGATTGGAAGGGATGTATCAGTGTATATTCATACTTTTCTAGATAGGTAGATGGGTAGATAGACAGATGATAGATAATAGTTGATAATTTTTTTTTTTTTTTGAGACGGAGTTTCGCTCTTGTTACCCAGGCTGGAGTGCAGTGGCGCGATCTCGGCTCACCGCAACCTCCGCCTCCTGGGTTCAGGCAATTCTCCAGCCTCAGCCTCCTGAGTAGCTGGGATTACAGGTGCGCGCCACCATGCCCAGCTAATGTTTTGTATTTTTAGTAGAGACGGGGTTTCACCATGTTGACCAGGATGGTCTCGATCTCTCGACCTCGTGATCTGCCCGCCTCGGCCTCCCAAAGTGCTGGGATTACAGGCTTGAGCCACCGCGCCCGGCAATAGTTGATAATTATAGAGACATCTGCACGCGCGCGCGCGTGTGTGTGTGTGTATGTGTGTATAAAACATATTCCCTACTTCTCTCCACTGAGAGGGCCAGGTAACAATAACATTTCAATAGCAATGAGCACACTTAGTGCCTAGATCTTGGCTTATGAATACCATTTTCCACTAAAGGGAACCAGAGTTCCTTAGAGAAATGGCTGACTCCAGAGCTAAGACTAAGAATGTCCAAGGTGAGCCTAGGGTACTTTATATGCCAAGAAGTGAAAAATGCTCAAATGTTTTCTAAATGATATTTGGAAATGATTTCTAAATGATATTTCCGTATGACTTCCAAATGATATTTTAAAAACCTAAAGACTCCACCTAAGAGCATTAGAACTGATAAACAAGTTCAGTAAAGTGTCAGGATACAAAATCAATGTACAAAATTAGTAGCATTTCTTTTTTTTTTTTTTTTGAGACTGAGTTTCGCTCGTTACCCAGGCTGGAGTGCAATGGCGCGATCTCAGCTCACCGCAACCTCCACCTCCTGGGTTCAGGCAATTCTCCTGCCTCAGCCTCCTGAGTAGTTGGGATTACAGGCATGTACCACCATGCCCAGCTGATTTTTTGTATTTTTAGTAGAGACGGGGTTTCACCATGTTGACCAGGATGGTCTCGATCTCTTGACCTCATGATCCACCCGCCTCGGCCTCCCAAAGTGCTGGGATTACAGGCTTGAGCCACCGCGCCCGGCTTTAGTAGCATTTCTATATGCCAACAGGGAACAATCTGAAATAAAATCAATAGCCCCAAATAAAATTAAATAGCTATGAATTAACTTAAAGAAATGAAAGCTCTCTACAATGAAAACTATAAAACACTGATGAAAGAAATTGAGGAGCACACAAAAACATAAAAAGATATTCCATGTTTATATATTGCAAGAATCAATATTGTTAAAAATGTCCACAATACTCAAAGCAATATATGTATTCAGTGTAATCCCTATCAAAATACCAATGACATTCTTCACAGAAATATTTTTTTAAATACCAAAATTTGGTCCCTGGGCAAGGTAGGTAAATAGGAACAGCTCCATTATGCAGCTCCCAGGAAGATCGAGGCAGAAGGTGGGTGACTTCCACATTTCCAACTGAGGTACCTGGTTCATCTCACTGGGACTGGTAGGACAGTGGGTGAGGACAAGGAGGGTGAACTGAAGCAGGGTGGGGCATTGCCTCATCCAGGAAGCACAAGGGGCCAAGGAACTCCCTCTCCTAGCCAAGGGAAGCCATTAGGGAGTATTCCCTGCACTCTGGCCCAGACACTGTACTTTTCCCATGGTCTTCACAATCCACAGACTAGGAGATTCCCTCCAGTACCTACACAACCATCAGAGCCCTGAGTTTCCAGCACAAAACTGGGCAGCCGTTTGGACAGAAACCAAGCTAGCCACAGTAGTTTTTTTTTTTTTCATACCCCAGTGGCGCCTGGAACACCAGTGAGACAAAACCATTCACTCCACTGGAAAGGGGGCTGAAGCCAGGGAACCAAGTGGTCTGGCTCAGCAGGTCCCAACCCCACAGAAACCAGCAAGCTAAAATCCACTGGCTTGAAATTTTTGCAGCCAGCACAGCAGTCCTAGCTCAACCTTAGACTTTCGAGCTCAGCAGCGGAGGGGCACCTGCCATTGCTGAGGCTCCAGTAGGTAGATTCAACCTAAGGGTGTAAACAAAGTTGCTGGTAAGTCTGAACTGGGCAGAGCCCATGGGAGCTCAGCAAGCCCTCTGCAGGCAGATTGTGTCACTGGACTCCTTCCTCACTAGACAAGGTATCTCTGAAAAAAGGCAGCAGCCTGTCAGGGATGTATAAATAAAGCCCACACCTTCCTCAGACAGAGAACTTGGGAAAAGGGGCATTACTGGGTACAGCTTCAGCAGACCTAAATGTTCCTGCCTGGCAGCTCTGAAGACAGCAGTGGATTTCCCAACAGAACATTCAAGCTCTGATAAGGGACAGACTGCATCCTCAAGTGGCTCCCTGACCCCCATGTATCCTGACTGAGAGACACCTCCCAGTAGGGGCTGACAGACACCTTATATAGGAGAGTTCTAGCTGGCATCTGGCAGGAAACCCTCTGGGAAGAAGCTACCAGAGGAAGGAACAGGCAGCAATTTGCTGTTCTGCAGCCTCTGCTGGTGATTCCCAGGCAAGCAGGGTCTGGAGTGGACCTCCAGCAAACTCCAGCAGACCTGCAGCAAAGGGGCCTGACTGTTAGAAGGAAAACTAACAAATAGAAAGAAATAGTTTCAACATCAACTAAAAGGAAGTCTACTTGGAGACCCCATCGAAAGGTCACTGACCTCAAAGACCAAAGGTAGATAAATCCACAAAGATGGGAAGAAACCAGCACAAAAAGGCTGAAAATTCCAAAAGCCAGAAAGCCTCTTCTCTTCTAAGAGATCACAACTTCTTGTCAGCAAGGGAACTAAACTGGATGGAGAATGAGTTTGATGAACTGACAGAAGCAGGCTTCAGGAGATGGGTGGTAATAAACTTCTCTGAACTAAAGGAGAATGTCCTAACCCAATGCAAGGAAGTGAAGAACCTTGAAAAAAAGTTAGATGAAATGCTAACTAGAATAACCAGTTTAGAGAAGAAAATAAATGAACTGATGGAGCTGAAAATCACAGCACAAGAACTTCGTGAAGCATACACAAATTTCAATACCCAAATCAATCAAATAAAAGAAAGGAATCAGAGATTGAAGATCAAGTAAATGAAATAAAATGAGAAGACAAGATTAGAGAGAAAAAGAGTGAAAAGAAATGAACAAAGTCTCAAAGAAATATGGAATTACATGAAAAGACCAAGTCTATATTTGATTGGTGTACCTGAAAGCGAAGGGAAGAATGAAACCAAGTTGGAAAACACTCTTCAAGGTATTATCCAGGAGAACTTCCCCAACCTAGCAAGGAGGTCAACATTCAAATTCAGGAAATACAGAGAACATCAAAAAGACACTCCTCGAGAAGAACAACCCCAAGAAACGTAATCATCAGATACACCAAGGTCAAAATGAAGGAAAAAATGCTAAGCACAACCAGAGAGAAAGGTGAGGTTACCCACAAATGGAGGCCCATCAGACTCACAGCAGATCTCTCAGCAGAAACCCTACAAACCAGAAGGGAGTGGGGGTCAATATTCGACATTCTTAAAGAAAGGAATTTTCAACCCAGAATTTCATATCCAGCTAAACTAAGCTTCATAAGCAAAGGAGAAATAAAATGCTTTACAGACAAGCCATTGCTGAGAGAATTCATAACCATGAGGCCTGCCTTACAAGAGCTCCTGAAGGAAGCACTAAACATGGAAAGGAACAACTGGCACCAGCCATGGCAAAAACATACCAAATTGTAAACACCATCAATGCTAGGAAAAAACTGTAACAAACAGGCAAAATAAACAGCTAGCATCATAATGGCAGGATCAAATTCACACATAACAATAGTAACCTTAAATGTAAATGGACTAAATCCCCCAATTAAAAGAAGTAGACTGGCAAACTGAATAAAAAGTCAAGACCCATTGGTGTGCTGTATGCAGGAGAACCCATCTCACATGCAAAGATACGCATAGGTTCAAAATAAAGGGATGGAGGAATATTTACCAAGCAAATGGAAAGCAAAAAAAAAGCAGGGGTTGCAATCCTACTCTCTGATAAAACAGACTTTAAACCATCAAAGATTAAGAGACAAGGGCATTACATAATGGTAAAGAGATCAATGCAACAAGAAGAGCTAACTATCATAAATATACTTGCACCCAATGCAGGAGCACCCAGATTCGTAAAACAAGTTATTAGAGACCTACAAAGGGACTTAGACTCCAATACAATAATAGTGGGAGACTTTAACATCCCACCATCAATATTAGACAGATCAACAAAACAGAAAATTCACAAGGATATTCAGGACTTGAATTCAGCTCTGGACCAAGTGGATCTAATAGACATCTACAAAACTCTCCACCCGAAATCAACAGAATATACATTCTTCTCTACACCACATTGCACTTACTCAAAAAGTGACCACATAATTGGAAGTAAATCACTCCTCAGCAAATGCAAAAGAATGGAAATCATAACAGTCTCTCAGACCACAGGGCAATCAAATTAGAACTTAGGATGAAGAAACTAACTCAGAACTGCACAACTTCATGGAAACTGAACAACTGGCTCCTAAATGTCGAGACTGTAGTCTCTCAGACCACAGTGCAATCAAATTAAACTCAGAATTAAGAAACTCACTCAAAACCACACAACTACATGGAAACTGAACAACCTGCTCCTGACTGACTACTGGATAAATAATGAAATGAAGGCAGAAATAAAGATGTTATTTGAAACCAATGAGAACAAAAAGACACAATGTACCAGAATCTCTGGGACACATTTAAAGCAGTGTGTATGGGGAAATTTATAGTACTAAATGACATCACAGTTAAACAAACTAGAGAAACAAAAACAAACAAATTCAAAAGCCAGCAGAAGACAAGAAATAACTAAGATCAGAGCAGAACTGAAGGAGACAGAGAAACAAAAAAAAACTACAAAAAAATCAATGAATCCAAGAGGTGGTTTTTTGAAAAGACCAACAAAATAGATAGACTGCTAGCTAGAATAACAAAGAAGAAAAGAGAGAAGAATCAAATTGATGCAATAAACAATGATAAAGATGATATCACCACTGATCCCATCAGAGAATACTATAAACACCTCTACACAAATAAAACAGAAAATCTAGAAGAAATAAATACATTCCTGGACATTTACACCCTTCCAATACTAAACCAGGAAGAAGTCAAATCCCTGAATAGACCAATAAGGTCTGAAATTGAGGCAACAATTAATAGCCTACCAACCAAAAAAAGTCCAGGAACAGATGGTTTCATAGCCAAATTCTAGCAGAGGTACAAAGAGGAGCTGGTACCATTCCTTCTGAAACTATTCCAAACAATACAAAAAGAGGGAATCCTCCCTTATGAGGCCAACATCATCCTGATACCAAATCCTGGCAGAGACAGAACTTAAAAAGAAAATTTCAGGCCAATATCCCTGATGAACATCAATGCAAAAATCCTCAACAAAATACTGGCAAACCAAATACAACAGCACATCAAGAAGCTTGTCCAGCACAATCAGGTCGGCCCCATCCCTAGGATGCAAGGCTGTTTCAACATAAACAAATCAGTATACGTAATCCACTGCATAAACAGAATCAAAGACAAAAACCACATGATTATCTCAATAGATGCAGAGAAGGCCTTCCACAAAATTCAACACTCCTTGATGCTAAAAACTCTTAATCAACTAGGTATTGATGGAACATATCCCAAAATAATAAGAGCTATTTATGACAAACCCACAGCCAATATCATACTGAATGGGCAAAAACTGGAAGCATTCCCATAGAAAACTGGCACAAGACAAGGATGCCTTCTCTCACCACTCCTATTCAACACAGTATTGGAACTTCTGGCCAGTGCGATCAGGCAGGAGAAAGAAATAAAGTGTACTTAAATAGATAAAGAGGAAGTCAAATTGTCTCTATTTGCAGATGACATGATTGTATATTTAAAAGACCCCATTGTCTCAGCCCAAAATCTCCTTAAGCTGATAAGAAACTTCAGCAAAGTCTCAGGATGCAAAACTCAATGTGCAAAAATCACAAGCATTCCTATACACTAATAACAGACAGACAGCCAAATTATGAATGAACTCCCATTCACAACTGCTACAAAGGGAATTAAATACCTAGGAATACAACTTAGAAGGGATGTGAAGAATCTCTTCAAGGAAAACTACAAACCACTGCTCAAGGAAATAAGAGAGGACACAAACAAATGGAAAAACTTTCCATGCTCATGGTTAGGAAGAATCAATATTGTGTAAACAGAAGATCTAAAACCATAAAAACCCTAGAAGAAAACCTAGGCAATACCATTCAGGACATAGGCAGAAACAAAGACTTCATGACTAAAACACCAAAAACAATGGCAACAAAAGCCAAAATAGACAAATGGAATCTAATTAAACTAAAGAGCTTCTGCACAGCTAAAGAAACTGTCATCAGAATGAACAAGCAACCTACAGAATGGGAGAAAATGTTTGCAGTCTAACCATCTGACAAAGAGCTAATATCCAGAATCTACAAAGAAATTAAACAAATTTGCAGGAAAAAAACAACCCCATCAAGAAGTGGGCAAAGGATATGAGCAGACACTTCTCAAAAGGAGACATTTATGCAGCCAACAAACGTACTTAAAAAGCTCATTATCACTGGTCATTAGAGAAATGCAAATCAAAACCACAATGAGATACTATCTCACACCAGTTGGAATGGTGATCATTAAAAAAATCAGGAAACAACAGATGCTGGAGAGGATGTGGGGAAATAGGAATGCTTTTACACTGTTGGTAGGAGTACAAATTAGTGCAACCATTGTGGACGACAGTGTGGTGATTTCTCAAGGATCTAGAACTAGAAATACCATTTGACCCAGCAATCTCATTACTGGGTATATACCCAAAGAATTATAAATCATTCTATTATAAAGACACATACATACATATGTTTATTGTGGCATTCACAACAGCAAAGACTTGGAACCAACCCAAACGCCCGTTAATGATAGACTGGGTAAAGAAAATGTGGCACATATACACTATGGTATACTACACAGCCATAAAAAAGGATGAGTTCATGTCCTTTGAAGGGACATGGATGAAGCTGGAAACCATCATTTTCAGCAAACTAACACAAGAACAGAAAACCAAACACCACATGTTCTCACTCATAAATGGGAATTGAACAATGAGAACACATGGACACAGGGATGGGAACATCACACACTGGGGCCTGTTGGGGTGGGAGGCTAGGGAAGTGATAGCATTAGGAAAAAGATCTAATGTAGATGACAGGGTGATGAATGCAGCCGATCACCATGGCACATGTATACCTATGTAACAAACCTGTATGTTCTGCACATGTACCCTAAAACTTAAAGTACAATTTTTTAAAAATCCTAAAATATGTATGGAACCACAAAAAAACCAGAATAGCCAAAGCTATCAACAGCAAAAAGAACAAAACTAAAGGAATCACATATACCTGACTTCAATGTATACTACAAAGCTATAGTAACCAAAACAGCATGGTACTGGTATAAAAACAGACACATAGACCAATGGAACCGAATAGAGAGTCCAGAAACAAATCTACACATCTAGAGTGAACTCATTTTTGACAAAGGTGCCAAGAACGCTGACGGGGGAAAATAAATGCAAACTGTGCATTTGTCTAACAGCCAACATCTATAAAGAATTTAAATTTACAAAAAAACCAAAAACATTAAAAATGGGCAATGGTCATGAACAGAAACTTTTCAAAAGACATATATGCAGCCGACAATCACATTTTAAAAAGCTTAACATCACTGATCATTAGAGAAATGCAAATCAAAACTACAATAAGATACCATCTAACACCAGTCAGAATGGCTATTATTAAAATGTCAAAAAATAACAGATGCTGGCAAGGTTGTGGAGATAAAGAACACTTATACACTGTTGATGGGAGTGTGGATTAGTTCAACTATTGTGGAAAACAGTGTGGCAATTCCTCAAATACCTAAAAACAGAAATACCATTTGGGCCAGCAATTTCATTACTGAGTATATCCAAAGGAAGATAAATCATAAAGACACATGCATGCATATATTCATTACAGTACTATTCACAATAGCAAAGATATGAAATTAACCTAAATACCCATCAACGACAGACTGAATAAAGAAAATGTAGTACATATACACTATGGAATATATGTAGCCATAAAAAAGAATGAGATCGTCCAGGCACAGTGGCTGACACCTGATCCCAGCTCTTTGGGAGGCTAAGGCAGGTGGATCACAAGGTCAGCAGATTGAGACCATCTTGGCCAACATTGTGAAAACCCATCTCTACTAAAAATACAACAATTAGCTCGGTGTGGTGGCACATGCCTGTAATCCAAGCTACTCGGGAGGCTGAGGCACGAGAATCACTTGAACCCAGCAGGCAGAGATTGCAGTGAGCCGAGATTGTGCCACTGCATTCCAGCCTGGCAACAGAGCAAGATACCGTCTCAAAAAAAAAAAAAAAAAAAAAAAAAAAAAAAAAAGGAATCATGTCCTTTGCAGGGACATCGACAGAGCTGGAGGCTATTATCCTTAGCCCACTTTCACCACTTCATTCAACATAGAAGTGGATGTCCTAACCAGGGCAATTAGACAAGAGAAGGAGATAAAGGGCATCCAAATTGGAAAGAAGTCAAAGTATCCTTGTTCACACATGGTTTAATATTATTTTTAGAAAGAACTAAAGATTCCACCAAATTAAGTTTCAGAATACAAAATCAATGTACAAAAATCAGTAACATGTATATTCACCAATAATGAACAAACTGAAAAAGAAATCAAGAAAGCAATTGCATTTACAATAGCTACAAAAATATAAAATAGCTAGGAACCAATTTAACAACATAAGTGAAAAATATCTTCAAGGAAAACTCCAAAACACAGAGGAAATAAATTGCAGAGGGCACAAAAGTTAAAAAGATATTCCACGCTCATGAACTGAAAGAAATAATACTGTTAAAATGTCAATACTAGCAGTTTCTTCACAGCAAAGGAAACAATCAACAGACTGATGAGACAACCTATAAAATGGGGGGAAAATGCAAACTATTCCTCCAACAAAGGATTAATATTCAGAATAAATAACAAATGTGAACAACTCAAGAGCAAAAATGAATAATCACATTTAAAAATAGGCAAAAGATAAGAACAGACGTTTCTCAAAAGAAAATATACAAATAGTAAACAAGTATATGATATAATGCTCAACATCACTTATGATCAGGAAATGTAAATCAAAACCAAAATGAGATACATCTCACACTCATTAGGATAGCTACTGTAAAAAAAAAAAAAAAACAGAAAATAACTAATGTTGGTGAAGATGTAGAGGAAGTGGAACACCTGTGCACTCCTGATGGAAATGTTAAATGGCACAGCCACCAGGAAAAAGTGGGTTGGTTCCTCAAAAAATTAAGAATAGAATTATCATATGATCCAGCAATTATATTTCTGGGTATACACCAAAGAGAAGTCAAAGTAGGATCTCGACCAGGCATCCCTCCCAAAGTGCTGAGATTTTAACTGTAATCCCAGCACTCTGGGTGGCCGAGGTGGGTGAATTACCTGAGGTCAGGATTTTGAGACAAGCCTGAACAATATGATGAAACCCCAACCCTACTAAAAATACAAAATTTAGCCGGGCATGGTGGCGTGCACCTGCAGTCTCAGATACTCAGGAGGCTAAGACAGGAAAATTACTTGAACCCAGGAGGTGGAGGTTGCAGCAAGCTGAGATCATTGTGCCACTGCACTCCAGCCTGGACAGCATAGCAAGAGTCAATCTCAAAAAAAAAAAAAAAACAAAAGTAGGCTCTCAAAGAGATATTTTACAACCATGTCCACAGCAGCATTATTCAAAATATCCAAAAGGTAGAAATAGCCCAAGTGTTCATTGACAGAGGAATGGATAAACAAAATGTGACATACACACACAATGAAATATTATTCAGTCTTAAAAAGGAAGGCAATTCTGACACTTGCTACAAATGGATGGATGAACTTTGAGGACATTATGCTAAGTAAAATAAGCCAGGCACAAAAAGACAAATACTGTATGATTCTACTCATATGAGGTACCTACAGAAGTCAAAATCATAGAGACAGAAAGTAGAATGATGGTTGCTGGGGGCTGGTGGGAGGGAGGAATGTGAGGTTGTTTTGTAAGGGGTCCAGGGCTCCAGTTTAAAAAGATGAAAAGAGTTCTGGACATTGGTTGCACAACATAAATGTATTTCACAGTGCTGACTGTCCACTTAAAAATGATTAAGATGGTGTATTTTATGTTTTGAGTATTTTACCTCAATTTAAAAGGGGGCCATCAACATGATCTTTGGAGTTCTGACCTCACACAATCAATGAGATGAATTCCCTGGACTGAAGAGAAAAGCGGGGAATTGTGAAGATTGCCCCTGGAGACAAAAGTAGCAAATTGAATGTCTGCAAGCTGTCACTCTCCAGTGGAAAAACCCTAAAGAGATGGTATGTCTGGAGCCCAGGAGAAATGGGCCCAGCAGGACCCCAGGCAATTACTGCACATTTATTTCTAACGATGCCCACTGGAGGTTGCTCCCTAGACTTCAAGAGCATCCCTGCAAATAAGCTGAGGGTGAAGCCCAGTCACCTCTCCTTGGCCCATGCACCAGGGAATGAGGCTCTGTTATCTCCAGCCACCACCCTCTCCCTGCCTCCCCGCCATCTGCTTTCTCATCTTGCTTTCCATGAGGCCCAGGCTTGTGTCCCAGGTCCCAGGCTGCTTCTGAGCTTCCCGCCCTCCTGAAAGAGGAAAGGCCACTCAGGAGGAGGCAGAGGCCTCAGGTGGGGTTGGCAGAAATCAGACCAACTGGACAGGTCAGTGCGCATGTAGGGAAAGAAACAGAGACACTCCTCCCCAAAATCCCTAAATGTCTAGCCAAAGACATGTCCTCCTCCTCCACTTCTCAAAGACAAGCAGAACCTGACCCTGAAGGGACCTTAGAAACCATCCAGGGATCCAACCCCATCATTTTAGCAGAGAACAGACTTCCCACATCACAAAGGATTCAATTCCTGGACAACCTCTTTCAGCTTCTGCCCTCATCCCTACAATGGAGGATTCTCCAGCAATTTCATTACCCAGCAATCTCAGCCCCTCCTAAGATTGCATCTGGGCAGAGACATCGGAAAATGTTTGCTGGCACAAAGACAGGCCCAGAAGCAGATCGGGTGACTGCCTACAATGGCCTCATTGTCACATCGTGAAGAATGTAAGCAGGGAAAAAAACAGGGGAAATTAAACCTCAAACCATTCTCTCATCAGCCTCCAAATTAACATCTTGTGTTTGTTGGCGTGTGAACAAACATTCCGACACAGACGTCATTGGTATGTATACGCTATCATGCATTCTGCTTTGAAAATCTACAACATAGGCAAATATTCAGAAATCGACACAATCTTTCATTTTTACCTTCTGTACAGTGTTCCATACCATTGAGACATCAGAGTCTGCAAACTATTCTCTTATTATTTTGGAAATTTGGTTATTTCATATTTTAAAACATTTTTAAATGCTGTTTCAACAAATATCTTTGAACAAATGATCTCCATCTGATTTGTTTCCTCCTGTGTGATCCCAAACATAAAATTTCTACACTTATACACGTTTGCTTAATCTCTGTAAGCCTCTGTAAGTAAAATAAGAATACCCACCTATATAATTTGGGATAGAATTTAAAAACTAATATGTAAATAGCACAGTGTCTAGTCTATAGTATACATTTATTAAATGTATTATTCATAATAACATCTATTTATTTCCTTAGGATAATAATCTAAATATATTTAAACTTTTCAATTAGAATCTATTTCTATCATATGAATTCCTTAACTTTATCCATTATAAATTTTGGACAATATTTCATTTTTAAATTGCCTTTGAATTCAAATATTGTTTCATCATTAGTGGAAATAAAATCATCTTTTTCCTTGCTTTTTTTTTTTTTTTTGCAGGGCTAACTCATCACAGTGTGCCTAGAGTCAGCTTTTTCAATTGCTTTTTAAAATGGTTTTTCAGTATAAGCAACTGATATTTGTGTGCCATTATATCCTGCAACTCTGCTAAACGAACATTATTTCTAACAATTGTTTCATGCTTTCAATAGCTTACTTATGAAATGAATCTTTTCCAAAACATTGTTTTTATTCCTTTTGCCTTTTCAGATAGCCAACATCAGCATTTCTAGGGAAATGTTAAATAAAGTATGATAACACAGAACATTTCTTTTTTTTTTTTTTTTTTTTTTTTTTTTTTTTTTTTTTGAGATGGAGTTTCGCTCTTGTTACCCAGGCTGGAGTGCAATGGCGTGATCTCGACTCACCGCAACCTCCGCCTCCTGGGTTCAGGCAATTCTCCTGCCTCAGCCTCCTGAGTAGCTGGGATTACAGGCACGCGCCACCATGCCCAGCTAATTTTTTTTGTATTTTTAGTAGAGACGGGGTTTCACCATGTTGACCAGGATGGTCTCGATCTCTCGACCTCGTGATCCACCCGCCTCAGCCTCCCAAAGTGCTGGGATTACAGGCTTGAGCCACCGCGCCCGGCAACACAGAACATTTCTATCTTATTCTTTTGGGGAGAAAGTAAAAGTGTTCTTCAATAGGCATGACGTTGACTCATTTTTATTTTATTTTTTAATAGAGGCAAAGTCTCACTATGTTGCCCAGGCTGGGTTTGAACTACTGGGCTCAAGCAACCCTCCTGCCTCCCAAAGTGCTGGGATTACAGGTGTGAGCCACCACACCTGGCCGATTCTTGTTTTTAAATACACAATTTATCACATAAGAGAAAACACTTCTAATGCTTTGAGAGTTTTTATCTATAAGGTAATGATACATTCATTTGGATGTCTTATTATGAATGAATTATATTATTTTGATAATTCATCTGAGATATACTAAGTTAACAGATTTCTTCCAGTTTTACAGCTAGCTCTATCAAAGTGTTTTCTTTGCTTGCAAATATTTTATTTGTGGCATTTGCATCTATGTATATAAACAAAATTGGCCCAAAATCTTCTTTTCATTGTCCTTGTTTAGTTTGGTATTAAAATCACATTTGCCTCTAAAACTTAATTGAATAATAGCCAGTGCTCACTGTGTGCCTATGTGCAATGTCCTGTTCTAAGCACATATGTGCATTTCCTCATTTAATTCTCACAAATATGCCTCTAAGCAGACAAGAGTACCATTCATTGGCTGTTTCCCCTTCTCATCTCCTGCCCAGTTCCCATGTGGCCAGAACCCCACCCCATCGCTTTCCCCTACAGATTTCCCATTACCTGTGTCCCATCCCCAATCCCATAACCCTGCACTCTCCTGCTTCCCTTTATCTTTCGAGATTCACTTTATGATAGGACCCACATCCTACTCTTTCTCTTGAAGCCACAAAAAATGCTTTATATCTAATGAAACATCAGGTGAACTCTCCGAACTATTATGAATTCCAATTTAGTGGGGTCCCTGAGTGGCTTTACTGTGGTCTCCGTGACTCTGGGCAGTGTTACAGCTGTAGTTCCTCCTTGGTATCTGCAGGGGCAACTCCTACCCTTCTCTGTTCACCCTCCAGAAGTGAGGCCCTTCTTGGGTGAGTACAGACAGAAAGGATGGCTGAGCTAGCCCTGTCAACAGGCTCCTCTGCCCAGATTTGCCCTGACCTTCCCCCTCAGCAGCATTCCCAGGGCCAAGCTGTCCAGAGGTGGTGATGAGTAGCAACCACAGCCGCTGAGTCCTGGGCTTTGCCTGAGTGGGGGCCAAAGGAGACAAAATCTTAGGGGGAAGGAGGGTGGGTGCCCACAGTACCCTCTGATTCTGTACATGTGCCATTATGCTTCCAGAATTCCACACAGAAACAACATTCGGGTGGCCCCCTTTACTGGGAGTTGGAAGAAACTACATTTCTATAGCTCTTTACTTAATCTTGAGACATTATCAGTTGCTCAAAGAATCAGAGTGTGATGAAAACTTGGGTGGTAAAATACCCTAAGTAACTGCCTTATTGCTGCCACCACTAAATACATGACCATGTGCCACCAGGATCCTCCATGGAGGGACAGCAGATGGGGCTTGGTGAGTTCAGAGTCAGCAGTTTAGCAGTGAACTAACTGAGCCCTGATGCCTGGGTATGTTGAGCCCATAGGGCTCCTTGGTTGAGGCTTTTCCTTTGATAGGCTGATATCCTGCTTTGGGGTTTGTACCAAATGAGCACAGAGATGTGCCCAGATGAGAGCTGAGGGACTGCAGGTGGAAAGAAGGGAGGCCTGGGAATTCATCTCTCGCTGGTCTGCGACTGGTTTGGCTCTCCCCACAGGACCTGTCATCCATGGGGCACAGAAACCATACCAGTGCCTCAGAGTTCCTCCTCCTGGGGCTCTCTAGCCGGCCAGAGCAGCAGGAGCTGATCTTCGGGCTCTTCCTGGCCATGTACATGGTTGGCATCGCAGGAAACCTGCTCATCATCCTGGCCATTGGCTCAGCCTCCCGTCTCCACATCCCTATGTACTTCTTCCTCAGCCAGCTCTCCCTGGTGGATTTCTTCAACTCTGCCACAGTCCCCAAGATGCTTGTGAACATCCAGACACAGACTCAGGCTATCTCCTACGGTGCGTGCCTGGGCCAAATCTACATCTGCATCCTGCTGGCCAACATGGACAACTTCCTTCTGACAGCAATGGCCTACGACCGCTACTTGGCCATCTGCCACCCGCTGCACTACTCCTCTAAGATGAGCCTGGGTGGCTGCACCCTAATGTTGGGCTGCTTATGGGCCATTGCCAGCCTCCATGCCCTGCTGCACACCCTTCTCATGGCCCAGCTGGACTTCTGTGCCAGCAATGTTATCCCCTACTTCTTCTGTGACCTCGTTTCCCTGCTCCAGCTCTCCTGTTCTGACACCCAACTCAACCAGCTCATGATTGTGCTGGTAGGGCGCCTGATCGTCCTCCTGCCCTTCCTTGGCATTCTCGGTTCCTACACATGCATTGCAGCTGCAGTGCTCAGGGTCCCCTCTGCCAGGGGTAAGTGGAAGGCCTTTTCCGCCTGTGGCTCCCACCTGACCATGGTCGTCCTCTTCTATGGCACCGTCTCAGGGGTCTACCTGAGGCCCTCATCCTCCCACTCCACAGACAAGGACTCACTGGCCTCAGTGATGTACGTGGTGGTGACCCCCACGCTGAATCCCTTCATCTACTGCCTGAGGAACAAGGACATGCAGGGGGCTCTAGGGAAACTGTACAGCCTGAAGGCTTTGTTCCACAGGCTGTGACACAGCAGAGTTCCCTCTCAGGGCCTGTGTGAACCCAAGGGACAGGCTCTATAGACAGGGCAGGAGAAGCACAGCCCGGTTGTCCCAGCTTGTCACCATGTATGGGGAAACCTCCCTCACTGCTCTAACAATTTGCAAGCCTGGCACTTTGTGGCCCCTGCAGAGGATACTCCCAGAATACCAAGAAAGAATAAACTCCAACCCAAAGACAGAACCACATCAACAGATGCAAATTCCCCTGCAGGTCTTCTGGAGGAGGTTGGAAAGGTCATACATTGCATGTGAAAATGATGAACTCCTAGGAGTCCGTGACCTGTGCCAATCAATGGCCTGTGTGAAGGGGACCCCTCTGAGAGCTGCCGCACAGTCCCCAGTTCCTCCAATCCTCAACCCTCATGCAGCCTAAATTCCAAGCTCCCTATAGACATCCTCTCTACTACAGCCCCTTCCTCACCACCATTCCCGCATTCTGAAGTGAACCTAGCTCTGGGCCAGGCTTGATCACCCTCCTCAAAGCCATCCCACTCCTGGCCTTGTCTCCTGCTGGGTGGGCTTCTGTGGCTCTAGGCACTTACATCTTGAGTGTCTGCAGTGACAGTCTCATGTCTGACCCTGCTGAGCTCCTGAGCAGACTCCAACCCGTCCCACTATGTGTTCTCTTTTTCCCAAAAAAAAAAAAAAAAAAAAAAAAAAAAGTCTGATATGCACATGGAAAGGAAAGAAGGGAGACCAGACGTGGCATTGCTTCTCTGTGTGCGAAGAACATGTGGGGAATCAGCTATCATAATCATTAGAAATGCCGGGCATGGTGGCTCAAGCCTGTAATCCCAGCACTTTGGGAGGCCGAGGCGGGTGGATCACGAGGTCAAGAGATCGAGACCATCCTGGTCAACATAGTGAAACCCCGTCTCTACTAAAAATACAAAAAATTAGCTGGGCATGGTGGCGCATGCCTGTAATCCCAGCTACTCAGGAGGCTGAGGCAGGAGAATTGCCTGAACCCAGGAGGCGGAAGTTGCGGTGAGCCGAGATCGCGCCATTGCACTCCAGCCTGGGTAACAAGAGCGAAACTCCGTCTCAAAAAAAAAAAAAAAAAAAGAAATGTGCTTCTCCACTCATTGACTTGGGAAAGGAAACAGATGAAGAAAGGCCTCATAAAAATGAATTCATGATGGGAGGGTTATATGCAGTTTCCTATAAATTATGGTAATATTCAGGCTGCAAAGGGTGTGGAGGAGGAAACAGAATTACTCAGAGGGTCACAACTGCCCTCTAGTCCGAGTCCTTTCCATTTCTAGCCACTGACCCTGCTCCAGTCAGTCTGAAATTCACCACTCTACCAAACGTACCATGCTTTTAGTTCCCCTCATGCTGTTCAGGCAGCCCAACTTGCCCACTTCTATCTATAAAATTCTATTTGTCCTTCAAGGCTCAGATCAAATATCATGTACTTCATGAAGCCTCTGGTGTCACGGGCCAGGAGAGGGTCTTCTTTCCCCTCCAGAGCTCCCCAGAATGCAAATTCTGTGGCAGCCCTTTTCATGCTCTGCTTGGCATCAGTCATGTGTACCTCAAATGCTACCCAACACAGGACTGTTTGTTCTTCTGTAAGTTGTCTAAAAACTCCTGTTTATCTGAATAAACCCATCCTCAGAAGAACTGATCACCGCACCTGGTGACAATGATGACAAGGATGATGACAGAAAACACTGGGGAAAGAACTCTGATGACCTTCTCCCAGAGACTTTGCCTTAACTCATTCCCTTGTCTCCCTGAACCCATCCATAAAAAAGAAAAAAGAATTAACTGTGTGCTTGGTCAGAGCTCCAGGATCTCACTGGCTTCTATCTTATGAAGGGCAGTGTGCCTCACGGGGTCCGCATCTGGGATGCAGCTCCCTTCCTTTTCCTTCCTGCATGGCCCTGATTCGTCTTCTGCTCATGCATCTTCTTGGAGTCCCCATTTGGTATCCAGTCACCATTCTCCATCCTGCAGTGTGCCTGAACCCACAGGTCTTCAACTCAGATGTGGGGCTGATAGTGGGGAGCAAGGCAGGTCTACATGATCTCACAACTCCCTTCCCTCATGAACTCTAGGATACAGGTTACTGGGTGCAGCTCAGAGACTAGTACAGTGGGACGGAGAGCCCCATCTGCTGTGGTTCCTTGGGCCATCAGGGTTGAGATGATTGGCAGGACAAGATTCAGCCTTTCCTGGGTCTCTGCCCATAAAACCACAAAAATCTTAACAGAATCTCACCTCAAGCCTGTGAAAGTGATATGAAGAAGAGTTGATATCAACATGAAGAAATGTTTAATATGCATTTGCTGTAATGGTGAAGAATATAATTATTTGGCCTCATGGGAAAAAAATGAATTGAACAAGGAAAAAAAAAACAAAGAGGGGCAGCAATGGGTAAATATGAAAGGCCTTCAGTTAACTTTGCTCTTTGCTGGTTTGTAAGGAGATTTTCTGGTTCACAGTCTTCTTTATTTTTTTATTTTAGTGAATTCTAGCTTTGAGACATCAAAAAAGTCAGGGAAAAGCCCGAACATAGTCTTCTAAAGTCAACGAAATACATTAAGATGATCCTTCTCTTATGGCAAATGCCTTTCTAGATGGGCTCTAGTCTTGGCCTGCAGGCTGCTTGCTCAGTGGTATGGGGAGAGGAATATTCCCTTTCTCATCTGCACACAATGCAAACATAAAAGATTCAGGCCGGGCGCAGTGGCTCAAGCCTGTAATCCCAGCACTTTGGGAGGCCGAGGCGGGTGGATCACGAGGTCAAGAGATCGAGACCATCCTGGTCAACAAGGTGAAACCCCGTCTCTACTAAAAATACAAAAAATTAGCTGGGCATGGTTGTGCGTGCCTGTAATCCCAGCTACTCAGGAGGCTGAGGCAGGAGAATTGCCTGAACCCAGGAGGCGGAGTTTGCGGTAAGCCGAGATCGCGCCATTGCACTCCAGCCTGGGTAACAAGAGCGAAACTCCGTCTCAAAAAAAAAAAAAAAAAAAAAGATTCAGAAGCTTAGTCACTCTTACAGACTTGGAAGAGTAAACTCGATCCTATAAACATGAGAATTTTTATTTCTACTTCAAACATAAATTGCTTTTTTGAAAAAAAAATAATCATTACCAACATTAAACAATCATCATTAAGGACTGCTAACAGGGAAGTAGAAATATGCTCAAGAATAATGAGACTAATAGGTGGCTTACACCTGTAATCCCAATACTTTGAGAGGCCAAGGTGGGTGGATCACAAGGTCAGGAGTTCGAGACCAGCCTGACCAATGTGGTGAAACCCTGTGTGGACTAAAAGTACAAAAATTAGCTGGGCATGGTGGCACACACCTGTAATCCCAGCTACTCAGGAGGCTGAGGCAGAAGAATCGCTTGAATCCGGGAGGCAGAGGTTGCAATGAGCCAAGATCGTGCCACTGCACTCCAGCCTGGGTGACAGAGCAACACTCCATCTCAAAAAAAAAGAATAAGAAGGAGAATAATAATAATAATATCTCCTATGTTGTCCTTTCCAAGCTCCATAATACTTTCATGCCCACACTGTCTCTACATCTTGGATGCCTTCCTCACACCACAGACCACAGGTACATCCATTAACAAAACAGTATGAGGTTGCGTGACTATTACTATGTAGTGTGCACCATTCTAGGCAGGGGAGGACATATCAGCAAAAAAAAAACAAAGATTCTATTTTCACACAGCTGAAGTTCCAGGGCATGTGGTAGAACAGGAAACAAAAACAAATTTATAATATTATATGTCAGATAATAGTAAGGGCTACAAAGAAAAATAAATCTGAGTAAGAAAATAGAGATTGATGGGGAGTGCTATTGTAGAAGGACTATGTTCCAATTATCTATTGCTATATAATTGAACCACTCATACTTAGTGGCTAAAAACAACAGCAAGCATTTACTCTCGTTCACATTTCTGGGGGTGACTAGACTGAGCCTCGCAGTTTCCCTGCAGGGTCTCTCTCGTGGTTGCAGTCAAACAGAGGCTGCAGCTGGACTGGAGGGTTCCTCCTCCCTTGACTGATGGTCAGTGCTGTGACTACAGTGAGGACTGTTGCTGGAATACCTCTGTGCAGCCTGTCAATGTGGCGGGGGCTTCCTCCCAGCATGGCAGCTCTGTTCCAGTGGCAAGCACCCCACATACCACCTCTTATGACCCAGACTGAGAAGTAACACAGCATCGCTGCCCTCACTTTTCATTTGTTAGAAGTGAGTCACTTTGTTCAGTTTCAAGAGGAGAGGAATTGGACCCCAACTGTTGGTGGAAAAAGTGTCAAAGAATTAGCAGACATGTTTTAAAAACATGACAGATGGGACACATTTGAAGCAGTGTGTAGAGGGAAATTTATAGCACTAAATGCCCACAAGAGAAAGGAGGAAAGATCTAAAATCAACATCCTAACGTGGCAATTAAAAGAACGAGAGGAGAAAGGACAAATTCAAAAGCTAGCTGAAGATAAGAAATAACTAAGATGAGCGCAGAAGTGAAGGAGATAGAGACACAAAAAATCCTTCAAAAAACATCAATGAATCCAGGAACTAGCTGGTTTTCTGAAAAGATCAACAAAACAGACAGACCGCTAGCCAGACTAATAAAGAGAGAAGAATCAAATAGATGCAATAAAAAATGATAAAGGGGATATCACCACTGATCCCACAGAAATACAAACTACCATCAGAGAATACTATAAACACCTCTATGCCAATAAAACAGAAAATCTAGAAGAAATGAATAAATTTCTGGACACTTACACCCTCTCAAGACTAAACCGGAAAAAAGTCGAATCCCTGAATAGACCAATAACAAGTACTGAAATTGAAGCAGTAATTAATAGCCAGCAAACAAAAAAGTCCAGGACCAGATGAGTTCACAGCCAAATTGTACCAGAGGTACAAAGAGAAGCTGCTACCATTTCTTCTGAAACTACTGCAAACAATACAAAAAGAAAGAATCCTCCCTAACTCATTTTATCATCCTGATACCAAAACCTGGCAGAGACACAACTAAGAAAGAAAATTTCAGGCCAGTATCCCTGATGAACATCAATGTGAAAATCCTCCATAAAATACTGGCAAACTGAATCTAACAGCAAATCAAAAAGTTTATCCATCATGATCAAGTCAGCTTCATCCCTGGGTTGCAGGACTGATTCAACATATGCAAATCAATAAACATAATTTATCACATAAACAGAACCAACGACAAAAACCACATGATTATGTCAACAAATGCAGAGAAGGCCTTCAACAAAATTCAACAGCTCTTAATGCTAAAAACGCTCAATAACTAGGTTATTTATGGAACGTATCTCAAAATAACAGCTATTTATGACAAACCCACAGCCAATACCATACTGAGTGGGCAAAAACTGGAAGCATTCCCTTTAAAAACCAGCACAAGACAAGGATGCCCTCTCACCACTCCTATTTAAATAGTATTGAAACTTCTGGCCAGGGCAATCAGGCAAGAGAAAGAAATAAAGGTATTTAATTAGAAAAAGAAGAAGTCAAATTGTCTCTTTTTGCAGATGACATGATTGTATATTTAGAAAACCCCATCATCTCAGCCCAGAATCTCCTTAAGCTGATAAGCAACTTCAGCAAAGTCTCAGGATACAAAATAAATGTGTTAAAACCACAAGCATTCCTATACACCAATAACAGACAAATAGTCAAATCATGAGTGAACTCTCATTCACAATTGCTACAAAGAGAATAAAATACCTAGGAATACAACTTACAAGTGATATGAAGGACCTCTTCAAGAACAACAAACCACTGCTCATGAAATAAGAGAGGACAGAACAAATGGAAAAACATTCCATGCTCATGGTTAGGAAGAATCAACATCGTGAAAATGGCCATACTGCTCAAAGTAATTTACACATTCAATGCTATCCCCATCAAGCTACCATTGACTCTTTGCAGAAATTGAAAAAAAAAAAAAAAATTAAATTTCATATGGAACCAAAAAAGAGTCCACATAGCCAAGACAATCCTAAGCAAAAAAAAAAAAAAAAAAAAAAAAAAAAAAGCTGGAGGCATCATGCTACCTGACTTCTAACTACACTACAAGCCTACAGTAATCAAAACGGCCTGGTACTGGTATGAAAACAGAGATATAGACCAACGAAACAGAACAGAGGCCTCAGAAATAACACCACACATCTACAACCATCTGATCTTTGACAAACCTGGGAAAAACAAGCAATGGGGAAAGGATTCCCTATTCAATAAACAGTGTTGAGAAAACTAACTAGCCATATGCACAAAGCTGAAACTGGATCCCTTCCTTAAACCTTATACAAAAATTAACTCTAGATGGATTAAAGATTTAAATGTAAGACCTAAAACCATAAAAACTCTAGAAGAAAACGAAGGCAATACCATTCAGGGCACAGACAGGGGCAAAGACTTCATGACTAAAACACCAAAAGCAATGGCAACAAAAGCCAAAATAGACAAATGTGATCTAATTAAACTAAAGCACTTCTGCACAGCTAAAGAAACTATTATCAGAATGAATAAGCAACCTACAGAATGGGAGAAAATGTTTGCACTTTATCCATCTGACAAAGGGCTACCATCCAGAATCTACAAAGAACTTAAACAAATTTACACGAAAAAAACAACTCCATCAAAAAGTGGGCAAAGTATATGAACAACACTTCTCAAAGGGAGACATTTATGTAGCCAACAAACTTACGAAAAAAGCTCATCATCACTGGTCATTAGAGAAATGCAAATCAAAACCATATTGAGATACCATCTCATGCCAGTTAGAATGGCGATCGTTAAAAAATCAAGAAACAACAGATGCTGGAGAGGCTGTGGAGAAATAGGAACACTTTTACACTATTGGTGGGAGTGTAAATTAGTTCAACTATTGTGCAAGACAATGTGATGATTCCTCAAGGATCTAGAACTAGAAATACCATCTGACCCAGCAATCTCAATTACTGGGTATATACCCAAAGAATTATAAATCATTCTATTATAAAGACACATGCACACATATTTATTGCAGCACTGTTTACAATAGCAAAGACTTGGAACCAATCCAAATGCCCATCAATGATAGACTGAATAAAGAAAATATGACACATATACACCATGGAATACTATGTGGCCATAAAAACAGATGAGTTCATGTCCTTTGCAGGTACACAGAAGCTGGAAACCATTATTCTCAGCAAACTAACACAGAACAGAAAACCAAACACCGTATGTTCTCACTCATAAGTGGGAGTTGAACAATGAGAACATGGATACAGGGAGGGGAACATCACACACCAGGACATGTCAGGGAGTGAGGGGCAGAGTAGCATTAGGAGAAATACCCAATGTGGATGGTGGGGTGATGGATGCAGCAAACCGCCATGGCACATATATAACTATGTAGCAAACCTACATGTTCTGCATATGTACCCCAGAACTTAAACAGGAACTCACATGCAGAGAAGGAGAAAGTTGTATAAAGGGCTTGAGAAAGTATGTTCCAGACAAGGAGAACAACAGGAGCTAAACCCAGAAGTGGGGGGAGTGTTCCTGGCATGACCTGAAGAACTGTCAGGTATGGAAGGACTTTGTTATTCTGAGAGGAGAAACCTTTGGAAAGTTCCAAACAAGATGTAAAATCATATTATTCATATTTTAAAAAGATTATCTGGTTCTTAGATAGTGAAGAGAGTATGCAGAGGAAAGAGTAGAATATGAGTTAGAACTCAAGGGAGAAATCCATGACCTCCTGGAATCTGGCTTCCCACCACTATGCCACTGAAGCGGCTCTCACCGATGTCACCAATGTTGATAAAGCCAACTCATTTTTTGTCATTATCTTCTTTGACCTCTTGGCAGCATTTCACCCTTGAATGTGGCCTTCTTTAGAAACCAGCATCCACCCCTGCCTTCTAGGGCACCACACTCTCGAGATTTGCTACTTCCTTTCTCACTGGTCTTTCTCAGTCTCCCTGGCAGACTCTTTCTCTTGCCAACCCTTAAGTGCCAGTATCTCTCAAGATCCTCTTCTCTTCTTACTCTAAGCCTTCTCCCTAGACCACCTCATCTGGCCACAAGGCTCTAAAGGCTATTGTGAAAACAGAAACTATAAACTTTAAATCTAAAAAAAAAAGAAAGAAAGAAAGAAAGAAAAACCACACACAAAACAACTGTAAAATCTTATATGCACCTTAGTTGAAAGAACAAAAGGCACAAGAATAATTTATATGAGTCTGGACCCAAAAAAAATCTTATAAGATACCCTGAATTTTGCCAGGTGCAGTGGCTCACGCCTGTAATTCCAGCACTTTGGGAGGCTGATTTGGGTGGATGGTTTGAGGCCAGGAGTTCGAGACCAGCCTGGCTAACATGGCAAAACCCCATCTCTAATAAAAATACAAAAATTAGTCAGGCTTGGTGGCACATGCCTGTAATCCCAGCTACTTAGGAGGCTGAGGCACAAGAATCACTGGAACCCAGGAGGCAGAGGTTGCAGTGAGCCAAGATGGCACCACTGGACTCCAACTTCGGTGACAGAACAAGACTGTTTCAAAAAAAAAAAGAGAGAGAGAAAAGAAAAGAAAGAGGGAGAGAGAACAAAAATGGCTAGGCTCCATGGTTCACACCTGCAATCCCAGCACTTTCAGAGGTCAAGGCAGGAGGATCATCTCAGGCCAGGAGTTCCAGACCAGCCTAGACAACAGAGTGAGACCCCTATCTCTATTTTAAAAAATAATTAAAAAAAAGAGAGAGAGACAAAAAATAAGTTGAAGAAAATGATGAGTCCTGTCTCTTGTGATTGCTAAGAAGCAAATAGCTTCCTGACTGGTATGGGGCTTCCTGAGCTATTTAATATGACATTCCTCATCATTCTCCTTGGCATACGATCTTAACTGTGCTGCATACAGATCATCACTTAGCCCAACACCATTTTTTAAAAAATCGATCTCTGCCCTAGTGATTTAAGATACCATCTTTATCACATATTAGATCTATATAGAGAGCCCAGTTCATTTCTGAAACTTTTCTTCTAGTTCATTGGTATATATATCGGTTAATATCACGTAACTTTAACTGTTGATGTTTTTCCGTTACTTATTTTCCATTCTTTCCACCAGAAGTTTAGTCTAGACAGCAGAAACACTTAGAAATGAGGACTGGAAAAATGGTGAGAAAACTGACTATCAATGATAAACTTCTTTTCATATTTTCCCTTTTCATATAACAGGCTGAGACTTGTTTTCAGAAGTCAGTGAATTTTCTGGATGATATAGACACAGTTTTCCTACAAATTTCTGCAGTCGCAGAAATAGTATAATACTCAAACAACTCCTGGAGGTGGGAGTCAAGGACAGGAGGTGATATGGTTTGGCTGTTTCCCCACCCAAGTCTCATCTTGAATTGTAGTTTCCATAATCCCCACATGTTGTAGGAGGGACCCGACAGTGGGTAATTGAATTATGGGGTGGTTACCCCATGCTGTTCTCATGATAGTGAATTCTCATAAGAACTAATAGTTTTGTGAGGGGCTTTTCTCCATTTGCTCAGTATTTCTCCTTCCTGCTACAAGGTGAAGAAATACATGTTTGTGTCCCCTTTCACCAAGATTGTAAGTTTCCTGAGGCCTCCCTACACCTGAGGAACTGAGTCAATTAAACCTCTTTATTAATTACCCAGTCTTAGGCAGTTCTTACAGCAGCGTGAGAAGAGACTAATACAGGAGGTAAATAAAGACTTCTACCACCTCTCTCCTCCCAATCTCTAAAAGCTCTTCACCTGCACTTTTTGACAGGAAGGAAAAACGTGAAGCAAGCTCTTGGGTTTGCTACCATTTCCTAGTCTCCGGCCACTCAGATGACAAAGCAGCGCTATGGCTACTGCATGTGGCAGTAAAACCATTTGCTCTTCCTGAAAGCCAAATTGCTCCTCCCAAGTCCCTTTGTTTCTCAGGGCACAACACATACACTACTGAAGCATTTCCATCCTCCCTCTCCCAGCAGTTTAAATTCTCAGTGACAAAAAAGAATATTGCCTCATAGCCAATTTTTGCTGTTTTTTTTGTTTTGTTTTGTTTTTTTTAAATCAAAACATACTGATCCTGGGCATGCGCTGGACAAGACTGCTCTCTGGAAGTATATCCTTCACTGAGATCATACAGAAAATAGGTAGGATACAAATTCAAAATTGAGAAGCCCAAGTGAATTTCTTTGGCTTGGAGAACTTCTGGTAAACCAATTCAGTATAACTGTGATTGGTGGCTCACTAGAGATCACTAACAAAGAGCCTGTGATTGGCTGCACTGCACTTAAGTGGCCCTCGCTAAGGGAAGGTTAGTCTACACCCAAGCAGAGACTCGTTGTGATGCAGAGGCACCGGGGCAGAGGCCTGCCTGACAGGAACCCAAAGCAGCAGTGCCACAAGTTGCTTGTTAACAGACTTGCAGGCCCCTACCCTAGGAGTCTACTTCAATAGCTCTTGGCTCTGCCTGCCAATACTATCCTTACCCCCATGTAATCTCTAGTAAAACTCCTTTGTTTTCTAGGAACTAGGTGGAGACTTTAAACTCTGCAAGAAACAGGTCCAGTTGTTGGAGTTCCAGTCCTCCTCTCAATAGCTAAAATACCTAATTGAGGTAAGGTATTATCCTGAATGCTAAGAGCAGTGATTCTCAGCTAAGGTCGACTCTGCCTCCCCAAGGGGACATCGAACTATTTGCTCGTCCTGAAAGGCAAACTGCTCCTCCAGAAACATGGTTGTCACAGCCGGTGAGTGCTACTGGCATCTGGTAGGTTGAGGCCAGGATTGCTGCTAAACATCCTACAATGCATAAAACAACCAGGACAGCTGCCAACAAAGAATTATCTGGCACAAAACGCTAACAGTGCAGGGGATGAGAAACCCTGGTGAAGTTTAAGAGCGAGAACATGCTGGAGAAACGTGTTGCTGCCTGTCATTTTCCTTGTCTCAGAAGTGGGTTAAGTCAATCTGTGACATAAAGTGGAGAGGGAGGGGACTTGAAACCAGCTCATTATTATTGTTATTGAGACAGAATCTTGCTCTGTCACCCAGACTGGAGTGCAGTAGCACAATCTCTACTCAATGCAACCTCTGCCTCCCAGGTTCAAGTGATTCTCTTACCTCAGGTGCCCACCACCACACCTGGCTAATTTTTGTATTTTTAGTAGAGACAGGGTTACACCATGTTGTCCAGGCTGGTCTCAAACTCCTGACCTCCGGTGATCCGCCTGCTTTGGCCTCCCAAAAGTGCTGGGATCACACGCGTGAGCCACGGCACGCGACCGAAACCAGCTTATTTTTTAAGAAACAAAGGTTCTCCTTGCTCTTCAGCTGGGATAAAACAGGTATTGAAAGTATTTAAGCGTAATCAGCCTGCAAACACCCCCCATGGCACACATTATGACAAGAACCAAACTTTCATGACTAAATACCTCCCCAGTGCTTGCGAAAATGCTGATAACCCAGGGAATGAAAAAAAAAAATGTCTATCCAGGACAGACCATAGGGAGTTACCTGGCTGTACCACCACCCCGGGAATAAAACAGTTTCTCTTGCAAAGGACCACAGCCTCCCTCATTACCCAGCAGCATGGCACATGCAGCCAGACACTGAAGGCATACAGCATCATCACAATGTGAGGCAACCACAGACGCCTTGTCATACAAAAGGAGGCCCATCTACGAGTTGACCAAGTGCCCCTGTTTGACCTGGAGAGTCCCAGTTTACACTACTGTCCCAGGAAAATCAACGGCACCCATATTCACTCTCAAAAGGGGCAGGAAATGTGGAACATTCACCGGGAACATCTTGTCATGCCAGAAAGCAAAGAAGCTGTGAATGAGGGTTAGGTTTGTGTCAAAAGGATTCAGGAGCCAAGGTGCAGAGGCTTCCACTGGTCAAAGGTGAAATATTTGAACATCAAATTATAACTGCAGTTGAACGATCAAGTATGTTTAAATCCATGAGTGCAGGCTAGGCACAGTGGCTCACACCTGTAATTCCAACACTAGAAGGACAACGCAGGGGGAGCACCATAGCCTGGGGGTTTGAGGCTGCAGTGAGCTACAACTGCACCACTGCATTCCAGCCTGGGTGAAAGAGTGAGACCCTGTCTCAAAAAAGCCAATAAAAGCAAAAAATCTATGAATGCATTCATTTCTGCAGACCTGATTGCTTTCACAGGAAGCAAAAAGTAACTAGCCCAGTATTCTGAAAACAGGCAAATGAGGAGGAGGATCAAGCATTTATCTTGCCTTCCCTGTATGAACTGTAAGGGTAATCTAAGTTAATGAAGGCAAATCTCTTACAGAAGTATTCCAACTACTAAATGATGAAGCATTTACAGAACTAATGAAATAAGCAGATCTGGGCTTCTAAGATCATATGAAGAGAAACAAGGTATGTCACAATCTACAACATGTCCTTTGCCAAAATGTGAAATATGAATGTGATTACACCTCTAAACCTGTACATTTTTAATTAATACAGAGGGCAAGGAAATATGTTAAATCATGCCATGGGTATGCAAATAGAAAATGCAGGATGATTAGCTGGACATGGTGGCACATGCCTGTCCCAGCTACTCCAGAGGCTGAGGCAGAATCGCTTGAACCCGGGAGGCAGAGGTTGCAGTGAGCCAAGATCATGCCACTACACTCCAGCCTGGCAAGTGAGACTCCATCTCAAAAAAAAAACAAAAAAAAAACAAAAAAAAGAAAATGCAGAATGTAAAAGTCTCCAGGATAAATGATCCAATTTTTTAAATGAATAAATTTCAAGAAGGATAAGTACTATAGATTATAAGACTTAAGAGGCAAAGCAGGGCCGGGCGCAGTGGCTCAAGTCTGTAATCCCAGTACTTTGGGAGGCTGAGGTGGGTGGATCACGAGATCAAGAGATCGAGACCATACTGGTCAACATGGTGAAACCCCGTCTCTACTAAAAATACAAAAAAAAAGTTAGCTGGGCATGGTGGCGCGTGCCTGTAATCCCAGCTACTCAGGAGGCTGAGACAGGAGAATTGCCTGAACCCAGGAGGCGGAGGTTGCGGTGAGCCGAGATCGCGCCATTGCACTCCAGCCTGGGTAACAAGAGCGAAACTCCGTCTCAAAAAAAAAAAAAAAAAAAAAAAAAAAAGAGGCAAAGCAACAAATTATAATGTATTGAAAAATTAGGTGGGTTCTTAAAATTCACTGGATATTTTGACATTAAGGAACTGTTTTGTTTTGAGACAGAGTCTTGCTCTGTCTCCCAGGCTGGAGTGCAGTGGCACAATCACAGCTCACTGCAACCTTAACCTCTTGGGCTCAGGTGATGCCCTGCCTCAGCCTCCTGAATAGCTGGGACCACAGGCATGCACCACCATGCCCAGTTAACTTTTGTTTGTAGATAAGGTCTCAGTATGTTGTTCAGGCTGGTTTTGAACTCCTGGACTCAAGCAATGCCACCTCAGCCTCCCAAAGTGCTGGGATCACAGGTGTGAGCCACCACACCCAGCCACCCTTACCTTTTAGAGATACACACTGAAATGGTTATAAACAACACTTGGGATATACTTCAAAACTTCAGTGGGGAAGGAAGGAGTGGGCAGAGATGAAACAAGATTGACTGATTTTGAGTTTATGATAAAGTCAAATGATAAATACATAAGGATTCATTTATGTAGGTTTGAAATGATCTATTATAAAAAAAATTTCTAAAGAATAGAAAAACACAGAAAACAAAATATTTCTTAACATTTGAATAGATAGGAAAAATCAGACTACCACAATCCCATGGGAAGAACCCTCTATTAAAAGGCTTTTCTGAGACACTGTCCTAAACTCTTGGCTCCACAGGAGATACGGAAGAGGCCAGATGGGAAAGTCAGCAAGGCCCAGCTCCTACTGAAGCTTCTGCTGAGAAATTCCAACTCACTGAAACCCAGAAGCCTTCTAGCTCAGTGTGCAATAAAAGAGCATCCACGATTCAGGTAAACAGAATGATGAGTAACAAGCCCCCAGAGGCTTCCCCAATCCCCACCTGCCTTTGGAATTCCAGCCTCTGGGGAAGGCCATGCTCAGGCCAGAAGCCTCGAGCTGAGTCTGCCTGGCTGTCAGCCCTGCCTAGCTGCTCTGATAATTGAGGAGGGTGAGGGGAAGCTGATTTTGCACGTGTATCTCAGTATTACAGAAGAGCAGCAGCAGCCCTGTGTAGATATCTCAGATACATCTATGACCCAGTCAGTGCAGTCTCGTAAGCACAACTAATGGGCCAGGAAGACCAACGAAGGTCATTTGCTAAGTCAAAATTAAACACCATGCCACCTGCCAAGAACAGGTAATAAAACCACATTTCAAAATGGACTAATACAGCTTTGTGTTAGTCATCATCATTTACCTTATTTACAATGGAAAATGAAAAAAAAAATCTCAGTAAAAGAATCTGGTAGTAAGCAGCATCAGAAGACAAACCACATTTCACAATTATAGTACACTGTCAACAAAAGACAAACTCACTCAGCCAAGGTTCAAAGGCACAGCACAACAGTGACACAGCAGTCAGTCCACACTAGTTATGCAGCTTCCAGAACTTAACAGAAATGAAACCCTTTAGTGATGGCACAAGGAATCTTCAACAGTTTACAAATATTGCATCATCTCATTTTTAAAGAAATGTGTATTTTTTTAATGCCTACAAACATCTTCATTTCTCCTGACTTGGCACTCATGCAAAACAAGTCGCTACCAGCTCATCATCCCCAGTGGGTGTCCAGGACCCCGAGTGCCTTGGATGACAAGGGTCTGGAGTGCAGAGACCATTTAGTAACAAGAGGTAGGTGGTGAATGCATTTCAGGGCAAGATGCTGACAAAGCCGTGAAAACAGGCCCAGAGTATTTGCAGGAATATCAACGGGTTCTGAAGATCAAGTATATCCACGAGATGTAAGCTCTACAAGGTCAAGGGCTTCTCCCCGTTTTATTCATGGATGCATCTCGAGCACCCAAAAGAGTTCCTGGCATGTTACAGGGCCTCAATAAATACTTGGGAAATGGGTCGAATGAGAATGGGGAGAAAGTAATGTTATGTACTATAAAGTGCCATCAAATAGAAGCGTCAATACTAGTTCATCTTTCAGACTCATTTTAATAATACCAGTTCTTTCTACAGAACTGTTTTTTAAAATACTCTGATGTTTACTCAGTGATCAATAGCAAAATAGTAACTTCCTAATAGTTGGTGTATTGACAGTTGTTATAGTGCAAGGAATAATGGATGGGGAATTTTTACAGATGAGCATAGAATGTCAGCCCAACATATAGGAGACTCTAAGTAATGTAAAATCCACACAGCTGCCTGACAGCAGATCCCAGCTGGAGCGGGAAGATCCAGGGAGGAGCAGGATGGCAGGAGTGGGTGTGGGAAGACACTCTCACCGGTACACAGCACAGACACCCTGGGAACATCTTGGGTCATGAGCTGCTGCATGTGTCCCCAATGCACAGCACAAGCCCCAGGAGTAAGGTCTCATCTTTCATTCACCACTGCATTCCCATGGCCAGTAGTGCAGAGGATGTCCAATAAATGTTTGTTCAATGGAAAAGAGAGAGGGTAGGGGAAGAGTCTGAGCTAATGACCCTGCAGGCAGGACAGAGCCCTCAGGAAGATGAGATCCCAGCTGCCAACACATGTCAAGGTTTTGCCTTTACTCCCAGCCTTGTTCAGTGAGGGGACATGGACAGTCCACTGAAGGAGAAAAGCTCAGCCTGAACTGAACCGCGGGAGACTGCTTCCCTCAAACACGGGAAGAAAAATTGTTTAGCACCACTTGTGTAGAAGACGGGAGCAGCTGTGCTCTCTGGAAGCTCTAAGTAAGCCAGACCTTGCCTTTCCTGCGTGTGTGAGTGGGTAGGAAAGCGATGGGACCAGTGCTTTCTGGCAGCCGTCACTGTGTGCCCCGCAAGGCCCTGCAGTGAGGAGGACGAATGACAGTGCTGCCTGCCACCTGCTGCGCTCACTGCACCAGCGGCTCCTGGCGGTGCTGGGTCTTCTGGTGCCGGTTGAGGATGGACCTCTGGTTGAAGCTTCGCCCGCAGGCAGGACAGTGGTAGGGCTTCTCCCCTGTGTGGATTCTCTGGTGTCGGACCAGCCGCTCCCCTTTGCTGAACCGCTTCCCGCACACTTGGCACCCATACGGCTTCTCGCCCGTGTGGGCACGCCGGTGCACCGCCAGGTTGGCATTCCTGCTGAAGCTCTTGCCACACTCGCAGGTGTAGGGCTTCTCGCCAGTGTGCGTCCTCCGGTGCACCTGCAGGTGCTGCCTGCGGCTGAAGCTCTTCCAGCAGTCCCCGCACTTGTAGGGCTTCTCCCCAGTGTGGCTGCGCTGGTGCACCTCCAGGTGGTGTCTCTGGCTGAAGGTTTTCCAGCACTCGCTGCACACATAGGGCCTCTTTCCCAGGTGCGTTCTCTGGTGCTTCATCAGGTACTCTCTCAGGGTAAAGCCCTTCCCACACTCCACACAGCCATAGGACTTCTCCTCTTCATGGGTTCGCTGGTGCCTGACGAGATTGGAGCTCCGACTGAATCCTTTTCCACACTCGGGGCACTGGAAGGGCTTCCAGAAGGAGCCGTGCGTTTTGACTTCGTTGGGCAGGGGCATGGCACCGTGCTGGGGAGGAGCAAGCCCAGGCGCACCGCCCCCAGAGCTACCGGGCTCCTGCTCACAGGCCCTTACGAGCCCAGGGCCCTGGAGAGCAGCTTCCCCAAACCTCTCTGATGTCAGTGCCGCCAGCGCCCCTTTCAGGTCTTCCTGGGGGGGTTTTGCCTCCTTTTCCTTGCTCCCAATGCCTACAGGACAGGAGGAGATAAAGATTGATTCTGTGGTAGCCATTTACATGTTAGAACTCTGCTTCACAGGGATCCTGTTGACAGTTCCTTCTCTGTTTCCTTCGACCAACAATCTCAACTCAGGCTTTCCTGACTTCCACCTCCATGTCTTTTTACAGAAGAGTATGCCAAACTCCAGTGCCACCCACTTATCTTGCTGCTCATCTAGACTCTTCCTTCAAAATGTAGCTCAATAAATTTCCTTAAAGACACTCACCATGATTATTTTCTTACTCTGGGCCTCTTCAGCACTGTGCACCTACTTTATTATTCGGTACCTATTTACTGCCACCTTGTTGGAAATGCTGTCCCCATTCATCCAGATGTCCTGTGCCTTCTCTGAACGATTCCAGGCCTCCTGTAACACGGGGCAGCATGCAACTCTCCAGACCTTCCAGGTGCCTGCTCAGCCCTCTGTCCTGCCCACATGCTCCATCTGCCTAACCAGGTTTATTCAACTGGGTCTCCTAGGAGGCTGGCAGGGGACTGACTCTGGGAAGACGCTTGCTAACTGCTGGCTGAATGAATGAAGCAGGCTTCACTGAGATTCCTGCAGGAGAATGCCCCCCGGTGGCACATTTATCAGGACTGAGACCATGACGCTGCTGAAATGCTCAGCCTCACCCTTCATCGTCACTCCAATCCTTCTTATCTCTCTAGATTAATGGAACAGGTGCTTATACAAGAGTAAGAGGAAGGGGAGGAGAAAAAAAAAAAAGGAAAAGGTATTGGAGACCAAGGAGGCCAAGATAAAAAAAAAGAAAGGGAGAAATAAGTGGCACTTAAAGGGGAAAAAGAGTCCATTTAGGCAAGGTGATTAGAAAACAAAAAAACTGACATTACATGCCTCCTTGTTTGATAAAATATGAAATACATATATATCAGCTTGGATTTTTTTTTTTTGCTCTGTAAATGTCAAGAAAGTAAAAGTGTACAAACCATTTATGGTTTGTATATCCAAAGAATTTTATTTTTATTCTTCTGGATCCAGCACTGGCTAAAAAATTTCAAGTTACCCTTTTTTTCCTTTTTGTGAAAATGGGGGTCTCACTATGTTGCCCAGGCTGGTCTTGAATTATTGGGCTCAAGTGACCCTCCTGCCTCTGCCTCCCTGAGTGCTGGGATTACAGGTGTGAGTCACCACACCCTGTGCAAAGAATTTTCTTAATGAACCCAGCACAGCATTCAGTTCAACAAACAGAACATAACCAGCCCCTAGAAGCCCCCATTTTCATCTCCTCCATTACTATACCCTGCCCCCAAAAGGAACACACTGTCCAGACTTTTTTTCACTTGTTCTTGAACTTCATGTAACTGTCTCACACATTGTTTCTGGCCTCTTCTGCTCAGTATGTTTGTGAATTAGTATTCCACTGTATATGTATGTGTATATGTGTGTATACGTATGTTATATGGTGCAATAAGTAGGTTACAATAAATATATATAGGTTGTAATATATATTGCAATATATATATACAGATTGCAATATATATATTGTAATACGTATAGGTTGCAATATATATATTTTGCAAATTAGTAAGTAGCTCGCAATATACATATTGCAATATATATAGGTTGCAAAATATATACTGCAAATTAATATGCAGGAATTAATTTGACTGATGTTCATTTGGGTAGTTTTCAGTTTTGAGATGTTATGAATAGGAAAACTAAAAGCAATCCACAAACCACAGCTAGATCCTAGGAAAATCTGACTATGCACTAGATGTTACATATGTGGAATTTGTGTTCATTTTCTTATATGGAATTATACTACTGGACTATGTTGGGAATGTCATTGTTAGGCATATGCTGAAGTATTTATGATTGAGACACTTCCAACTTCCAGATCATTCCAAAAAAACACACATTATACAGATAAATATGGCAAATGTTAACAACTGGTGAATCTAGATAAAGGCGTGTGTTCCCTGTACTAGTCTTAGCTATTCTGTATGTCTGAAAATTTGTATAGTGTTCAAAATATAAAACTGGGGGAAAAATAAATACAATAAGATATCTAAGCATAAATACAGTCACTGGGAGAAAGACACAGTAGTGGAGAGAAGGGACCCAGCAGTGAGAAACCTAGTTCTGAGTGCTACACTGGCTGCTCAACTGCTGTACTGGCTGCTCAATTGCTGTGTGATCATGGGAAAATCAGTTAACCTCTCTGAGCCTTACATTCTTCACCTTCAAAATGATTAGTACACTCATGAAATTTGCTGCACACATGGAGCAGGAATGCAATGACTGGTGATATTATTTTAATCCCCAGACCATGTACCTGACTGGCACCTACTTCCAGGGACTGTCCACCTAGATCTCAAAGTCAACAAATGGAATTTTCCATTCTCCCTCCCCATTAGGAAAATGCTTCCCTCCCTTTCTGACAATAGCAGCATAACTTTTCCAGTCTCTTAGCCAGGATCCTAAGACAGAGACTCCTCTCTAACGCTTCTCTTTCCTCTCCTCTGGCCAATCTATGGCCAATCCTTGGAAGCATGTTTCAGTAAACCCCCTTCTTCATGGCCACTGGCATGGTTCCTGCTCTTACCCTGGTGCCTACATGATTTCAACCCTCCAGGCTGGCTATAGCCTATCATCAATCCAATTTTCCTCAAGTAAAATTTCCATCACGTTACTCTGTGCAGAAAAAAATTTAAAACAAGGAGCCAGAGTCCAGGCTGGCTGTACCTTGCCATCAATCCAATTCTCCTCAAGTAAAACTTCCATCACAATACTCTGTGCAGACAAAATTTTAAAACAAGGAGCTAGAGTCCAGGCTGCCTGTATCCTGCCGTCAATCCAATTTTCCTCAAGTAAAACTTCTATCATGTTACTCTGTGCAGCAAAAATTTTAAAACAAGGAGCCAGAGTCCTCATGGCCGGCCTCACTCTGCTCACTCCTACCTTCTCCTTACTCCTCTGTGCACTGATCTTTCACTCCAGGACCCTCGTCATCCTGGGAATCTGCCTGTAGAGTCCTGCATTCAGGTTTCTGCACCTGCTACTTTTTGCCTCTGTGATTCCAAATCATCTTCTGAGTTCCTACTCCAGTTCTTGTGACCATTACTGCAATTACAACCCAGATGACAAGGTCTGCACTTCATCGTTCACTAATGAGAACAGACAAAAAACTGGAAGTGATCTGAGTAACCACCTAACCCAACCCTGCCCTGTGCATCCAGCCTTTTCAGGCCCAGCCCCCACGCAGCTGTCAGTACAAGCACTGGGACAACCCAAGTGTGAATCCCAGAAGGCCTAAAAGCTGGACAGTGAGTGGACAGTACACTTGGGAGACAGGCCTTCATGTCACCTGGCCTTGGCAGACATGTTCAAGTATGGGCTTGAGTTGCTCTGGGTTCTGAGACACTGAGCTGGTGAGGGGACAAGGACAGAATCAGAGTCTCCAGAATGGTCAGAAATGGCCAGGAGGGCATGAAAACCCTCTGAGAATAGGGGGCAGGGAAGAATCTTCACCCCACAGCAGCATTACTAGCAGGGGAACACCCCTGAGGGGGACCCTGGCACCAGGACATTGGCACCTTTGTCTGGGGCTCATCATTTGAGCCCCTGCTTTGTTCTGTCATCCTCTGCCATTACAGCAATCACACATCTCCATGTAAAATATGCTGGCTTCTTTCTACCACTCACATCACTGTCATGCTGTGTCAACTGTGCCCTGGACCCAGGTCTCCCAGGAGCCCAGTGCCCCTTGCCCTATCCCACTGTTACATCCACTTGACCTCCTCCCCTGAACTCTAAGACCCCATAGGCAAGCGCCTTTATTTTTAACTCTTCATAGTGACCAGAAAAGCAATGGCCACACAGCAGGTGCCAAGTGCACTTCTGTGGTGAATAAATGAGTGAAGGCTGATGGCTCATACAAGAATCCCTTAGTAATATTTACACCGCTAACTAACCGATCTAACACTACCATGGTCACACATTTAGATGTAACACCTCCCTTCATCCTCATGGCACCATGAGGACAGGTTCTATGAATAGTCCCATTGCAGAGCAGAGGAAACCAAGACCTGGAAAGGTCAAGGGAGATGCTCAAAGTCAGGGTCAGCAAGTGGTAGAGAGCCAGAAAGGATTCTCTTACGTCCTGAAGGAAGCACAGGGATACTCTCGCTCATCCTTCAAGGCATTTCAGGATAAGGAAAGGCCAGGTGGGGTCAGTATAGATGGGTGGTCAGTGCATGACTCACAAAGAAGTTATGAGACAAAAAAGAAGAAAATCAGAGAACAAGGAAAGCGCCATTCCAGCCACAGCGTTTCCTCTCCCCGCCGGTGTCTTCATTCCACCCACACAGATTCTTCACACTGCCCTTCACCGTAGCACCCACAAAGCCCTGCAGTGTGCTCCACTGGCAGCCCCTGTGGGCTCTCTCTCGCTGACCCCCCTCCCATGAGCTACTGTCACACACGACGGCCGCATCCCCCCAAGCTCTGAGCCCAGGTCAAAGCCAGCCACCACCTGAGGCCCAGCGCAGCTCTGCTTCCTCTGTGACTTGGGCCACTCCAGCCTCTCCCGTCATGAAGCCCCCTCGTGCCCTCCTACGCGCACACTGTGAGCGCCGACGCTTTTGCACACATTAGTCCTGGCTACCTCCTGCCCCAAGAGAAAGCCACAAACACAGGGCCCACATGCAGGAAGTACTCAATAAATATCTGAACATGCTCAGATGCCCCATCTTTTGCTGTTGGTATCTTGCTTTCAAGACCTTAGTGTATTTAATCATGTACACAGTGTAGGTGTTTGGGGATCCTCGTGACCTACCTGTCTCCACACAGCCAGAATAACGGCCTCATGTTTTCCTGCTCCATCGTTCAGCTCCTCTCTTGACAGAGGAAAGCAGCTCCTCGTGCCTGTGGCCCATGCTGGACCCATTTACCAGCCTGTCATGAACTCCCCCTTCCTTTGCCAGGTGTGCCAGAGCTACGGCAGCACCCTGACCTGAGCTTTCAGAACTCCCCAGCTCCTCACCTGTGGGTGGAGACAGTCTTACCTGGAGAGACCCTGCAGTCCTGCGGTTCCACGTACTCCCCAAAGCAGTCTATCTGGGCTGGGGTCACATGCCTCCACTCCTCCTCAGGGAAGGCCAGAGCCATATCTTTAAATGGCCCCAACCCCTGCAACAACAGGACATTGCTATGAATAAAGAAAGAATCCCAGGCCGAAGGCAGTGGCTCATGTCTATAATCCCAGCATTTTGGGAGGCTAAAGCAGGGAGGATTGCTTGAGGCCAGAAGTTCAAGACCAGCCTGGGCAGCAGGACAAAACCCCATCTCTACAAAAAACATAAAAATTAGCCAGGACTGGTGGTGCACACCTATGGCCCCAGCTACTGAGAAGGCTTAGGTAGGAGGATCACTCCTGCCTGGGAGTTCAAGGCTGCAGTAAGCCAGGATTGCGCCACTGCACTCTAGCCTAAGTGACAGAGCAAGACCCTGTCTCAAAAAATAAAAAACTAATTTTTTTTTTTTTTTTTGAGACGGAGTTTCACTCTTGTTACCCAGGCTGGAGTGCAATGGCACGATCTCGGCTCACCGCAACCTCCGCCTCCTGGGTTCAGGCAATTCTCCTGCCTCAGGCTCCTGAGTAGCTGGGATTACAGGCACGCGCCACCATGCCCAGCTAAGTTTTTGTATTTTTAGTAGAGACAGGGTTTCACCATGTTGACCAGGATGGTCTCGATCTCCTGACCTCGTGATCTACCCGCCTCAGCCTCCCAAAGTGCTGGGATTACAGGCTTGAGCCACCGCACCCCGCTCTTAAAAAACTAATCTTAAAGGCTAAGAGCCTAAAAGCAGAAGTGAACACAGGAAATCAAAGGAGGAAGAGCAGAGCCTGAAGATGCCCTGAGGGCGGAACCAGCTTCCTCCCAACAGTCTAATGGGAGCAGTCCACTTGTTTGAGCCACTGCAGTTTTGAGCCTCTGCAGCTGGGGTTCAGCTTGCCCCACAACCAAGGCACCCCATTTCCACTCTGCAGTAGCCTCCACTCACACCTCCTGCTTGACAGAGCCTGGCAGCCGCTATTTGCCTTCTCATCAAGAGCAAAGTTCACATTTGGGCAAGCCCTGTCTTAAGAACACGGCTGCAAAAAAAATAAAAAATAAAAAATAAAAATAAAATCATGCCTGTAATCCAAGCACTTTGGAGGTCAAGGCGGGCAGATCACCTGAGGTCGGGAGTTCAAGACCAGAGCCTGACCAATGTGGTGAAATCCCGACTAAAAAAAAAAAAAAAAAAAAAAAAAAAAAAAAAAAAAAGAGAACAAGGCTGCAATAAAGTAAATGCATCCGTAATTTCCCACTCACTACACTATGAAGAACCACTACAGTACGAGGGAGGGTCCAATCAAATTGAAAGGCACTGATATCATTCCTCATCCCCTCAAAAGCACGTCCCTGGAGAACAGAAATGGGAAATGATGCCTGCATTCAGCCTTGCCCAAATACAGCTTGAGCAGGGCCAGATGTGACCTCCTTTTTTCTGCCAAACACCACCTTTTCTTCTTCAAGGAACTCTTTTAGACTCGCCTCCTTCAGCCGGGGGCAGTGGCTCAAGCCTGTAATCCCAGCACTTTGGGAGGCCGAGGCAGGTGGATCACGAGGTCGAGAGATCGAGACCATCCTGGTCAACATGGTGAAATCCCACCTCTACTAAAAATACAAAAAAAATCAGCTGGGCACGGTGGCGTGTGCCTGTAATCCCAGCTACTCAGGAGGCTGAGGCAGGAGAATTGCCTGAACCCAGGAGGCGGAGGTTGTGGTGAGCCGAGATTGCGCCATTGCACTCCAGCCTGGGTAACAAGAGCGAAACTCCATCTCAAAAAAAAAAAAAGACTCGCCTCCTTGAGGAAAGTGCCCCACTGGAAAGCCCCCACCTCCCTGACAGCGCTCAGCACCCTGTGGAAGAGACGGCACCCCATTTATGCTTCAGTTATCCCATTTGTGGCAGGTGCGTAATGTTAACGAGGTCCAGCTCCCAGTGTGGCCTGTGTGGCCACAGAAACCACCCTGCTCAATGCTCCTGGAAGCCCCAACCTTGAGTCAGCCACATTCCTGCTGAGGTTAGGGGACAGGGGAGTTTCCAAAACGGAAAAAGCAGCAGCAGAAGTAACCATAAAGGGCACCACAAAGAGTTATCTTAGGGCCAACCAGCATGGTCCAGATAGTCCTAGGGGGTTTCTATCCGTAACAGTTGTAAGAGTCCATCTGTGGCTCAGGGTCCAGACATTAAGGTTCAAGGCAAATTAACAACTGGGGATGGTGGCTCAGTGAGGGAAACCACACCATCAGGTCCATGGACTAGGAGGGGAAAATGACTCAACTTGGGGGCAGGGAGGGCGCATTGCTGTGCAGAGAAACCTTGGGGAAGGTGAACCTCAATCAAAGCAACATCACGATTTCCAGAAAGGAAGAGTCAGAGCTCACCTGCGATCCAGCAGTAAAGAATCCAGCTGCCATCTCTTGGTCCCTGGGATTCATTGTGGGGAGGCCAGGACCTGGCTGCAGAACAGGCAGCGCTGAGCAGAGACAAAAAACATAAGAAAGATGAGAAGGATCAGCGCTGTCATGCTGTCAGCTCGTTCAAAGGTGTCCCCCACCCGATGTACACAATCTCAGGAACCAGGAGACTCTAGACAGAATCACTTTTCACTTTAGTGCCACGCTTTCCCACACACAGGGGCCTGGGTGTCTCCTGCCCTGTTCTCAGCTGGGGCCTGGGTGTCTCCTGCCCTGTTCTCAGCTGGGGCCTGGGTGTCTCCTGTCCTGTTCTGAGCTGGCAAGATTGTCCCGGCCCTGTCCCTTCAGGATGACCCATGCTCCCTAGTCACACTCTGGGAATAAGCCCCTTTGAGATTCAGTAAAAAAAAACAAAGCCACGTATTACTTTGAGGGATATGATTTGTCTAACCACTGAAAAAGTTTTCCTGCATGTCAGCCGAATATTTCCTGGTGGTTTCTAGAAGGGATCTTAGGAAAAGAAGAGAGAAATAATAAGACAGCATGATCCCAGATAGCACCTCCAGAAACCAGAGTGTGAAGGGAGAAGAAACAATTTCACTTCATCTATTTCCTGAGGTCCAGGAAGTAGCCAAGAAAATTCATAATTACATCCTATGGGTAACTTTGTTTCTCCACTGCTGGGCTTCTGAAGGGGGTCGACTGCACAGCACAGTTTTCTGTGCCCTGACATCCTCACTGTCTGCAACTTACTCACCTTGCTCCTGGAACACCCGCGTCTCATCTCCAGGGTCCTGACTGAGATGCTCCTCAGTACCTGGGTCCGGACCTTGAACGCCTTCCCCAGGGGGCATCCCCCACTCGGGCTTGACCTCCACTGGCCCCAGGTGGATGCCCGGCTCCCAAGCGCCTCTGCAAAGTGCTGTTTCCTCCTGCTCTCCCTGCCCGTGGCATGGAACCTAAAAACAGTTCCCAACACCAATTAGAATGAGGCCTGGCCAAGGCTGTTATGAAGAAAGTTGAACTAAAACCTAAAAAGAGAACCAAGAGAAAAGAACCATTCCAGCTTCAGCGGAGAGAAAGGAAAAATCGGCGGAGCTCTTCCCCAGGACATCAGTGGGGGAGTGAAAAGGAAGCTAAACTCCCTGCATCAGGCCCTGAGCAACTTTAATCTGTCCATGCCATTTGACAAGGGTTCCTTCTACCCACCATCAAATTTCACCATGAATAACATCATCCAGCCCAAATATCATCCTGTGGAGGATTGTAGCACAATATATTCACTCCTTGAAAAAAAAAAAAATTCCTAATGAAGAAGGTGAAAATAAAAAATGCAAAGCCTAAAAGAAAAAAAAATGCAAAGCCTAGACCCTGCATGCAGTGAATTGGCTAGTGAGAAACAGTTGCTCTAAAGAGAGCCAGGAAGCCTGGGCAACATGGCAAGACCCTATCTCTACCAAAAATAGAAAAATTAGCCAGCCATGGTGGTACACGCCTGTGGTCTCAGCTACTCAGGAAGCTGAGGTGGGAGAATCAATTGAGCCGGGAGCTGGAGGCTGCAGTGAGCTAGGATTGTGCCACTCCACTCTAGCCTGGACTGTCAGCTGACCCTGTCACAAAAATAATAAATAAAAAGAGCAAGGGAAATCAGGACTCTCACACTGACGAGTACTCACAAAACAAGGCCTTTCAGGTCTACTTTTAAGCTCCTGAGTTGGGAGCAGGAAAAAATTCTCTTAGGATTCTGAAGACAGGAAGTCAGGGTGATGAGAGTGTGCATGGGAGGCTGCGCTACAGAACGACTGGGGCTTATGAACAGGACGTATCATCAGTCCTACTCTCCTTCTCAGTCATCCAGCAGGTGGCTATGCCACAGAGTGACAGAAATATGGCTGGAACCTCAAGGAAGCATGCATGGCGCCAAGTCACTTGGTGTCATTAGAACAGCACCAGAGAACTGTTACAGGAGCCTTAAGAGCCAACGTCCCAGACACAGAAACAGCACTGCTACAGACTTTTCAGGAAAAATATTCTCCAGGTGGGATTCTCTGCCTTCCCAGAGGCATCTCTGTCCAAAGTTGGGTCGGGTCTATGAGGGACCCCAAAAACAATCACGACTGCCTTCTTTGTGCCTGATGCCCACAAGGGAAATATGGCCAGGCCTCTGCCTTAATGACCAAACAGAGGCTTCAGGCCCGTCGGTACCACAGCATCTCCCCTGTAAATGGCTTTTCTTGCTGAAAACTCCACTGCTTTCCAAAAAGGACCTCAGGGAGTCTGAGAGCAGAGGAGGGAGGTTCCACACCTTGTCCACTCCTACTGCTTCCTCAAATCTTTTGATTCTTTAACACTCCCAGCCCACACCAACAGCACCAGACCTGGATCCCCTCCTCACCTACCGCCTTGGCCTCCAGCGTTCTTTCTGTCAGGTCCTCCACCATGGCAGCCAAGGCCTTGCCACTCTCTGGGCCATGCTCCCGAATCCAGGCGTAGAACTCTCGGGGCAGGATGGTGAGGAACTGCTCCAGAACCAGCAGTTCCAGGATCTGCTCCTTGGTGTGCAGCTCAGGCCTCAGCCACCCACGACAGAGTTCTTGGAGCTCCCTAAGAGCTTCCTGGGGTCCAGCCGCCTCCTGGTAGCGGAACTGCCGAAACCTCAGCCGAAAAGTCTCTGGACTAGGGTCTTCCCTTCCTCTGCCCCATGGCAACTCTTTCTCCAGTTTCACCACAGGAACACCCAATTGCTGCTGAGGAGCTTCCGCCATCTCTGGATGCTCTTTAAGCATCTTCACACTCCCTCGCAGGAGACTGAGAATGACATCAATGACCCTTTTGAGAACATGAGACACGTGAAAGGTCAGTCCGTCACAGTTCTGTCTCTACATCAATGAATATTCCAATGGAGAACATAGTAATTACCTTTTACAAGGCATTTTCAAAAGACTGAACACAGATCCCAAAATTCAGGTCAATTCAATATAGTAATCATTTGCTAAGCACCTATTAGGTACAAAGACTAAACAGAAATGTCTAAGATTTTGCTTACAGCATAGGATCTCACTGCACTACAATCAGAGAATAATATATAATGGGTTATAATTGCGTTAGTCACAGGGGCCTACTCTTCCAAGACTAAAGGAAACATACATGCAACACACAAATACACACATATACACACACATACACACACACCAGGCAGGCAGAAACAACAAACAGAATACATAACAAGACACACAAGGAGCTTGCCTTCTTGAAACTCATATACTGGTACAGCAGACAGAAAAAGTCAAATGTAAGCAACTTCTTTAAAAATTGCAAGTGGGGACAAGTTCTAGAAAGCAAATAAGTGCAGCGTTCTATTAACAAGGGACAACTGACTTGAAGAAGACTTTTCTAAAGACATGATACTGGGCTGACTCAAGGATGAGAATAAGTCAGTCGTTCCAAGAGCATTCCAGGCAAAAGCCCTGAGGCTAAGAAACTACTCTGGGTGTCCAAGAACTAGCCACATTTCATTGTGGCTTCAGCAGAGTGAGTGAGGGGCAGAGCTGCACCAGAAGAGGTGGCAGAGGCAGGCAGAAACCAGATCACCCAGAGCCTGCGCCACAGAAAGGACTATGAGCTTTATTCTTTTTTTTTTTTTTTTTTTTTTTTGAGACGGAGTCTCTCTCTGTCACCAGGGAGGAGTGCAGTGGGGCAATCTCAGCTCACTGCAACCTATGCCTCCCAAATTTAAGTGATTCTCCTGCCACAGCCTCCTAAGTAGCTTGGGACTACAGGCACATACCACCACACCCAGTTAATTTTTGTAGTTTTAGTAAAGATGGGGTTTCACCATGTTGGCCATGATGGTCTCAATCTCTTGACCTCATGATCCATCTGCCTCGGCCTCCCAAAGTGCTGGGATTACAAGTGTGAGCCACCGCACCCAGCCATGAGCTTTATTCTTATTTCTTACTTTAGCAGGGAACCACATGTTTTATGAAAGTCATTCTGCCTGTGTGTCAACAGGGAATAGATAGGTGGCAGGATCGACATGGCACTTACAGAGATTCGAGGAGATGATAGGGGCTTAGATCAGGGTGGTGGTAAAGAGTCAGACAAAATCAAGACGTATTTTGGACATTAAAAACAACAAACTTGCTGATGGCTTAGATGTGATGCTGTAATCAACCTAAAAAAGATAATGGAGCAGGCTGGGCGCGGTGGCTCAAGCCTGTAATCCCAGCACTTTGGGAGGCCGAGGCGGGTGGATCACGAGGTCGAGAGATCGAGACCATCCTGGTCAACATGGTGAAACCCCGCCTCTACTAAAAATACAAAAAAATTAGCTGGGCATGGTGGCACGTGCCTGTAATCCCAGCTACTCAGGAGGCTGAGGCAGGAGAATTGCCTGAACCCGGGAGGCGGAGGTTGCAGTGAGCCGAGATCGCGCCATTGCACTCCAGCCTGGGTAACAAGAGCGAAACTCCGTCTCAAAAAAAAAAAAAAAAAAAAAAAGATAATGGAGCAAGATATATACCATTATTATAAATGACCAAAAGATTTCTAATTTGTACAGGTTTTACTATCTAAAAAGCATGTGAACACGTATTTTATTTACTACTTAATTATGTAGGGTGAGCACTATTCCTCCTACTTTTCAGAAGGAAAAAAAAGAGACTAGCTGATAACTGCCTCCCAAAATACATGGTACAGATTTTTTAAAATATGAGAAGCCAAAGAGAGAGAAAATTAATCTAAGTCCAAGTATTCAAGGAAAAGAAGAGGCTTGAAGTAGACTGGAGGATGAGTCCTATTTACCTCCAAGAGGATTAGCGGGGAGACCTAGGCTGGGAAAACAGACTTGGAAGTCCAAAGCAGTTAGGGAAGGGGGATACTGCTTGTCAAAAAACCTGACTGGAGCAGAGAACGGGCAACTGGCAGGAGGCACGCCCCAAGCTTCTGCTAAATACTCTATTGGGTGTCTGTATATATATCTACCCCCACTTAAACCAATTATATCTTTTCAGTCTATTCACTGACTCCGCAACACTGAGATTTCCTTTTCATGACTTTCTAGCTATTGCAGTGGTTCACTCCACCAGTGTATTTAACGCACTATGGTGCAAATACTTAATCCATATGTCTCCCTCTAACAGATTCCCTAGAGGCAAGAAAGATCCTCATTCAGCTTTTATCTCTGCCATTTGACAAACAGAAAGTGTCCCACTGCTATTCTTTATCTCCTCCACCCACTGGTACTTTTCTGTTTTATTTTTGAGACAGGGTCTCGTTCTGTCATCCCAGCTGGAGTGCAGCGATGAGATCACGGCTCACTGCAGCCTTTGCCTCCTGGGCTCAAGCAATTCTCCCCACTCAGCCTCCCGAGTAGCTGGGACTACTGGCGAGTGCCACCATGACCAGCTAATTTTTTATTTTTGTAGAGATAGGGTCTCCCTATGTTGCCCAGGCTGCAGTGTAGTGGCATGAATGTAAGTCACTGCAGCCTTGAACTCCTGGGCTCAGGTGATCCTCCTGCCTCAGCCTCTCAAGTAGCTGGGACCACAGGTGCGTGCCACCATGCCCGGCTACTTTCCTATATTTGTAGAGACAGGGTCTCGCTATGTTGACCAGGCTGGCCCATGGCTATTCTTTAAATAAGTGTTATCCATTATTACTTTCACTTTTCAAGGAGCTGCTTTGGTTCAAGATCTCCTCGGGTTCGTGACCAGCCCTGCACTAAGCCAAGCCTGGCCGAGCGGGACCAGCCTCGCTCATACCTAAGCCCACAGCGCTGTGGCCCCTCCAGTCCACCCCGCAGTGCCTCAGGGCCGCGGAAGGCAGCTCCCGAGAGACTTGCCGCCCGCAGGTGGGGCTGGGCGGAGAGAGACGCGCTCTAAAGCCGCCCCGCCGCCGCCGAGCCCCGCAGCAAAGCCCTGCAGCACTAAAGCCCAGCCCGCTCCCGTTTATCGCCTCGCCCGCACCCCCTCTTTGGCCCCAACCCAGCTCTCACCCGCCAGAGACGCCAGTTCCCTCCGCGGACCGGAAGTGAGCTCCGAACGCTGTCAGACAGGTGCGTAAGACAAGACCCGCTTCCGTGTCCTCTCTAGGACGCTCGGAGGTCTCGGAGGATGAGCCTCGGTGGTCGCTAATCCCAGCCCGCGGTCCCTCCGCGGACCGGAAGTGAGCTCCGAACGCTGTCAGACAGGTGCGTAAGACAAGACCCGCTTCCGTGTCCTCTCTAGGACGCTCGGAGGTCTCGGAGGATGAGCCTCGGTGGTCGCTAATCCCAGCCCGGGTCAGGCGAGCCAAGCAAGGGGCCTCCTTCCCCAAGACTGACTGCCCAGCTCGAGGCGCTCCGTCGGGTGGTCCCTTTGCACCTGCTTTCCCTTCCGTGGAAAGGACTCGGTGCATCGCCAGATCCGCAACCGGACACTGCACCTGCTCCAAGGGGCTTTAGAGTCCAGTCGGTCAATGCGTGGTTATTGCGGCCCTAGGGCCTTCCTTGCGTGAGGCGTAGGGGCCGAGGAGATGGAGGGCGCACTAGGTCTTATGGGCTCACCTAAGAGACGCCTGACTCCCCTGGGTAGTGTGCGCGCGCGCGGCGCGTGTGTGTGTCGTCAGGGACGGCTTCCTGGAGGAGCCGGCATCGGAGCTGTTTTTTTGGGTTTTTTTTTTTTTTTTTTTTTTTTTTTTGAGACGGAGTTTCGCTCTGGTTACCCAGGCTGGAGTGCAATGGCGCGATCTCGGCTCACCGCAACCGCCTCCTGGGTTCAGGCAATCCTCCTGCCTCAGCCTCCTGAGTAGCTGGGATTACAGGCACGCGCCACCATGCCCAGCTCATTTTTTGTATTTTTAGTAGAGAAGGGGTTTCACCATGTTGACCAGGATGGTCTCGATATCTTGACCTCGTGATCCACCCGCCTCGGCCTCCCAAAGTGCTGGGATTACAGGCTTGAGCCACTGCGCCCGGCCTCAGAGCTGTTTTTTTGGTGGGGTTTTTGTTGTTGTTGTTTTTTGAGAGAGAGGAGGTCTCGTTCTGCCTCCCAGGCTGTAGTGCAGTAGTGAGATCATAGCTCACTACAACCTCGAACCCCTGGGTTGAAGCGATCCTCCCACCTCAGTCTTCTGGGTAGCTGGAACTTTTTTTTCCATGTTTTGCAGAGAGCGAGGGTCTCTTTATGTTGTCCAGGCTGGCCTCCAACTTCTGGGCTCAAGCGATCTTCCGGTCTTGGCCTCCCAACGTGCTGGGATTACAGGCGTGAGCTACCGCGCCCAGCCTGAAGGCAGTGGATCCCAACTGGGTGGCCCAGTGTTACTCAGGAAATAGGAAACCCTCTTATCTTACTCTTCTCCAGCACTCTGCAAAGTCCCTGGTACAGTATTTGCTAAAATACATATAATATACACACACACATATATATGTATGTATGTATTTTTTTTGTGTATATATATATATATATATATATATATATATATATATACACACACACACACACACAAAATAAATGAATTCCTTCTGGAATATAACATAAGGTAGGTGTTAGATCATCTCACTGTATCCTCTATGTCTTTGTCCCACTTTCGTATTTTTCTTGTCTGCCCATATTTGACTTGGGTTCATGACTTCAGCGTTTTTTTTTTATAACCTACTTTTCAGTTGTTTCTAATATGCTACAAAATCCATACTTTTTTAAAGAGACAGGGTCTTGCTGTGTCACCCAGGCTGCAGTACAGTGGTACAATCATAGCTCACTACAGCCTCCAACTTCTGGGCTCAAGCAGTCCTCCCACCTCAGCTTCCCAAATAGCTGGGACTACAGGCAGGAGCCACCACACCCAGCTAATTTTTTAAAAATGTTTCCTAGGGACAGGGTCTCACTACATTGCCCAGGCTGGTCTTAAACTCCTGGCCTCAGGCAATCCTCCCCACTGGACTGCCCATATTTTTGTTTTAATTAATATACTTTTCATTTATAGAGTTTCTATTTGATTTTTTCCAAATATTCTAGATAGATCTTTTTTAAAAAGAATTTTACGATATAGTTAAGCTTTCTTTATACATAGTAAATATAGTTGAGCCTGATAATTCTGAGATCTGAAGTCCCCTCAGATCTGTTTCTGTTATCTGGTATTTCCACTGTTTTTGATGGTGCCATTTCCACCAGCAGTGCCTGACAGCATCCATTTCCCATATCTCATCAGCTCTACTGTTATCCAGCTTTAATCTTTGTCAGTTGACAGGTGAAGTAAATGTTACCTCATTTTGCCGGGCGCGGTGGCTCAAGCCTGTAATCCCAGCACTTTGGGAGGCCGAGGCGGATGCATCACGAGGTCAAGAGATCCAGACCATCCTGATCAACATGGTGAAACCCCGTCTCTACTAAAATACAAAAAATTAGCTGGGCATGGTGGCACGTGCCTGTAATCCCAGCTACTCAGGAGGCTGAGGCAGGAGAATTGCCTGAACCCAGGAGGCGGAGGTTGCGGTGAGCCGAGATCGCGCCATTGCACTCCAGCCTGGGTAACCAGAGCGAAACTCCGTCTCAAAAAAAAAAAAAAAAAAAAAAGTTACCTCATTTTTTAATTTGCATGTTCTTCACAATGAGTGATGTCAGGCATTATTCCTACTTTCATTAACTTCTTGCCTTCCCTTTTCTGTGAACTGGCTTTTCTTTGTGTTTCTATTAAGCTGTTTATCTCTTGTTGATTTATGAGTTCTGGGGACATTATATAATGTCCCTAAAGCATTAAATAATGTCCCCAGGACATTATGTCCCCAGAACATTAAATAGTGTCTCCAGAACATTAACTGGGGGAATTCCTCAAACATATCTTCCTCGAGCATACCATGGTACCTTGTTTTCTTGTGTTTCTGTTTTTCTTTGACTGTAGACTGCTCATTTACCTTGGAAACATTTTTGTGAAACTTCTTTGAGTTCCAGGATAAAGTGAATTGATCTAGAGAGGGTGATTTTTTTTTTCTTCCATGTAAATTTTTTTCTTGCCAGCATCACCAGTCCAGAGTCATAGTAAACTAAATTTATAATTTGAGGATTTTTGAACCATGCTAAAATAGTAATATGAATTTTGGCTGCAAATTTTTTTTTCTTTTTTGAGAAGGAGTCTCGCTCTGTTGCCCAAGCTGGAGTGCAGTGGTGCGATCTCGGCTCACTGGAACCTCTGCCTCCTGGGTTCAAGCAATTCTCTTGCCTCAGCCTCCTGAGTAGCTAGGACTACAAGCAAATACCACCATGACTGGCTAATTTTTTGTATTTTTTTAGTAGAGACTGGGTTTCATCATGTTGCCCAGGCTGGTCGCAAACTCCTAAGCTCAGGCAATTTGCCCACCTCAGCCCCCCAAAGTGCTGGGATTAAGGCGTGAGCCACCATGCCTGGCCTGGGCTGCAAATATTGAGGGGTAATTTGTGGTTGGGACTTCTCAACAATGGCTTTGTAGTTGTTCAGTTCCGCACTAAGACAGATTTCCTTGCTGATGCCTAGTGGTAAGGGCATGGGATGGGTGACTTATCTCTCACCTTTACATGATAGCCCAGCCCTTGTCTATGGCCAGACCACCCTGAACACACCCGATCTCTTCTGATAGTTTTTTGCAGTTCTTGGTTTATCGGGGAAAGCCCTTCTATCAGATGTCCTTCCTTGAGTAAAGTCTAGGCATAGTTTTAAAAAATCAAATCTTAGGCCTGGTGCAGTGGCTCACACCTGTAATCCCAGCACTTTGGGAGGACGAGGTGGGGAGATCACGAGGTTAAGAGATCAAGACCATTCTGGCCAACATGGTAAAATCCCGTCTCTACTAAAAATGTAAAAATTAGCCAGGCTTGGTGGCACAAGCCTGTAGTCCCAGCTACTCCGGAGGCTGAGTCAGGAGAATTACTTGAACCTGGGAGGTGGAGGTTGCAATGAGCTAAGATCACACCACTGCACTCCAGCCTGGCAACAGAGCAAGACTCCATCTCAAAAAAAAAAAATAAATAAATAATAATAAAAATTTTTAAAAATAAAATATCTGCAAGATGATTTCTCTAAGGATTATTCTTTACTTTGATGTTATAATTCATTACTATTCTGTTTTTGCTCTGATACTTTTAGATTTTATTATTTCTTTATCATTTCTGTTGGTTTTGGCAGAAGAATCGACCCAACTATTTAGTCTGCCATGTTATCAGATGCAGGATTTCTCCAGCCTTCTTTATTTATATATTTTTACTTCTTTCAAATAGGATACTTACATTTTTAATGCCTATATAATATTCTGCCCTATGAATATACTGTACTTTTAAAATTTATCTCAATGTGGGCAAAAGAATCTAAAATATACTCTTTTATTTTTGCTATTATAAATAACCTGGAACAAGCATTCTTATATGTAAATACTTGACCTCATCCCTGGTTATTTCCTTAGAACAAATTCCTAAAATTCAACTCCTGGGCCACCAGGTATAAATATTTTTAAACCTATTAATGCATACTATTATAAAATGCCTTCCAGAAAGTTTATGCCAATTTATATTCCTATCAAATGTATATGAGAGTGCTCAACTCATCAAAAGTGGCTAAGACTGGTTTCTAATCTTTGCGGATTTGATTTTCATTTAATTTTTTTATTTGACCAGTTTTATAGGCCTTTAGTAAAAATTCTTCCAAAATTCTGGCAATAAATCTATCATAAATCCTAGCTTTCACTGGTGGCATGAATTCCCATTTTTTCCTGGTTATTTATAGGAATTTGGGTGAGAAGATGGGGGAGGTGAGTCATGGACTACTGGCCTATTCTAATTCTAAGCCAAAAATACTAAAATGGTCATACTAATTCTTAAATCTTTCCCTCTACAGGCCCCAATGTACTTTCCCTGTCTTCTACCCCTCCCCAGCACACATCCCACCATGTTTGTTCTCTGCCACATTCACAGCCATTCCCTCTCAGGATGAGTCCTTCTCAGGCACCTAAAGGTTGATATTAGCTAATAATTTGAAGTTTGCTACCACTAGAACCCCTATATGTTCTCTAATCTGCCTTCCTGTGCCCACTAAGCCATTCCCCCGGCTGTGGCTTCCCAAACTGGTTCTGCTGGATTGGGGTAGTTTGGGCCACAAATACGTAAGTTGGAGTTTGTAGGTGTTCTCTAGTCCTAGTTTCACTGACAATTACAGTTCCTATGGTTTCTTTTTTAAGAAGGAAATGTGAGACAATTTGGAACTAGGCTGTAATCATATCCCTATAAGAAACTCCCAGCCAGGCACAGTGGCTCACGCCTGTCATCGCAGCACTTTAGGAGGCCAAGGCAGGTCGATCACCTGAGGTCAGGAGTTCGAGACCAGTCTGACCAACATGGAGAAACCCCATCTCTAGTACACATGGCGTGGTAGCGCATGCCTGTAATCCCAGCTACTCAGGAGGCTGAGGCAGCAGAACTGCTTGAACCCAGGAGGTGGAGGTTGTGGTGAGCCGAGATCATGCCATTGCACACTCCAGCCTGGGCAACAAGAGTGAAACCTGGTCTCAAAAAAAAAAAAAAAAGCTCCCAAGATACCTTTTGGAGAGAAATGTAATAAGACACTCCAAAAAAATTCACTAAAACACCCATTGACTATTAGTTGTTCAAGTGTGTATGTCTTAGTTCCTCTGCTTAGGTGTCTGCCTCTAGAAACAGGGACGAATTTTGAAATCTCTTTGTACTCCAAGGTGCATCCCACAAGTTCACCTTCAATGATGCTATTTAATCACGATGGAGTCCACTTGATTCTAGCCATGTCCATTGCCTCTCCTCTCCCAAAAGACATCCACAGCTCCCTGCACCTGCTTTAGGAGTTGCACTGCTTAAATGCTAAGAGCTTTTTCTGCACATTTGTTCTTTGGAGCGAGACGTGGGAAGCCATTGGTAGGTGGTATCTTTGAGATGAAGGATGAGGGATGGTTTGGCTTTGTCCCCACCCAAATCTCATCTTGATTTGTAGCTCCCATAATTCTCACGTGTTGTGGGAGGGACCCGATGGGAGATAATTCAATCATGGGGGCAGTTCCCCCCATATTGTTCTTGTGGTAGTGAATAAGTCTCACAAGATCTAATGGTTTTATAAGGGGTTTCCCTTTTTGCTTGGCTCTCATTATCTCTTGCCTGCTGCCATGTAAGACATGCCTCTGCCATGATTGTGAGGCCTCCCCAGCACATGGTACTGTGAGTCCATTAAACCTCATTTGCTTTATAAATTACCCAGTCTCAGATATGTCTTCATCAGCAGCATGAAAACAGACCAATACAGAGATGAAGCCAGAAGAGGGCTTGGATTGCTCTTCTGGCTGCTCCACTGCCCCAAGCATATGTTCTTCCCAGCTACACCCATTCTTGCTGGGACGCTGAGTGCTCCCCATGATATAAGCACCATAGAGCTGTGAATGGGGCACACTAGAGGAGCACTCAGGAGGCCTCTGGCTATAGGGAAATGATGGAATGCCAGACATATTGATTGGCTAATGTACAGTCCTAAATACAGGAAAGAAGTCAGGCTGGTGGGAGGAGGAGAAAGCAAAAAAAAATCAGATAAGCCACAAGCCTGCCTTTCTTCATGGTCCAGCACACATAGCCCTTCTGTGCAATTAACTCACAATCTTCCTGCTTCCAAGCTATCACTAGACACCTGCAAATTAGCTCACTGCAACCTCCGCATTGTCAGTACTACACAAAGCCCTCCAGCATACAGAATAAACAGTACACCATGAAATCTCCAGCAAGAGGAGGATCCAAGATGGCCAAATAGGAACAGCACTGGAGTGCAGTTCCCAGCGAGAACAGCACAGAGGGTGAGTACTCACCACATTTCCAAGCAAGTTTTCACTGCCCACAGACCAGGAGATTCCCAGGCCAAAAAGCACCATAAGTTTTCAGCGTGGCAGTTTCAGCCAGTGCTGGGTTGGTGCACAGAAACTCATACATGTCTGGGCAGCTGTTTTGACTGGTGCCTGGAACACCTGGGAGACAGAGCCACCCATTCAACTGAAAGGGAGGGGGCTGAGACAGGGAGCCAGGCAATCTGGATCAGTGGGTACCACCCCCACAAAACAGGCAATCTGAAACACTCTGGATTGAGTGTTTCACAGCAAGCACAACTGGACCCAGGATAGTCCTACTCAGTTAGGGGAAGGGTGTCCCCTACTACCGAGGTAGCCCCCACTACCAAGGCAGTCCCCACTACCCAGGCAGTTCACACAGCAGCTGGACAGAGCTTGCAGCAGCTCAGCAATGCCTCTTCTGGCAGACTGTGATTAGCAGGGCATCTATGAAAAAAGGCAGCAGCACGACAGGAACTTATAAATAAAGCCAACCTTCCTAGGACAGAGCACCTGGGAAAAGAGGCAGATGTGAGTTTAGCTGCAGCAGACTTAAAGGTACCTGCCAGCAGCTCTGCACAGAACAACGGAGCTCCCAGCATAGCACTTGAGCTCCTGTAAGGGACAGACTGTCTCTTCAAGTAACTCTCCAACACCTGTATACCCAAAGAGACACCTCATAAAGGAGAGCTCAGGCTGACATCTGGTGGGTACCCTTCTGGGACAAAGATAGCAGTGGAAGGAACCAGCAGCAACCCTTGCTGTTCTGCAGCCCCCGCAGGTGATCCCCAGGTGAGCGGGGTCTGGAGTGGACCTCTAGCAGTTCTGCAGCAGAGGGGCCTGATTGTTAGAAGGAAAACTAAGAAACAGAAGGAAATAGCTTCAACATCAACAAAAAGGATGTCCACTCAGAGACCCCATCCAAAAGTCACCAACTACAAAGACCACAGGTAGATAAAGCCACAAAGATGGGAAGAAACCAGCGCAAAATGGATTAAAACACCCAAAACCAGAATGCCTCTCCTCCTCCAAAGGATCACAACTCCTCACCAGCTAGGGATAAAAGATAGATGTAGAATGAATCTGATGAATTCAGAAGGTGGATAATAACAAAATTTTCTGACCTAAAAGAACTTGTGCTAATCCAATGCAAAGAAACTAAGAACCTAGAAAAAGGGTTAGATGAGATGCTAACTAGAATAAACAGCTTAAAGAAGAATATAAACAACTTGATAGAGCTGAAAAACACAGCACAAGAACTTCATAAAGCATACAGAAGTTTCAATAGCTTGTGAATTGACATGCAGAAGAAAGGATATCAAGGACTGAAGATCAACTCAATGAAATAAAATGAGAAGGCAAGAATAGAGAAAAAAGACTGACAAGAAATGAACAAAGCCTCCAAGAAATATGGGATTATGTGAAAAGACCTAATCTACATTTGATAGGAGTACCTGAATGTGACAGAGAGAATGAATCCAAGCTAGAAAACACTCTTCAGGATATTATCCAAGAGAACTTCCCTAACTTAGCAAGGCAGGCCAACATTCAAGTCCAGGAAATACAAGGAACACCACAAAGACATTCCTCAAGAAGAGCAACCCCAAAGCACATAATCATCATATTCACCAGGGTTGAAATGAAAGAAAAAATGCTAAGGGCAGCCAGAGAGAAAGGTCAAGTTACCTACAAAGGGAAGCCCATCAGACTCACAGTGGATCTCTTGGCAGAAACCCTACAAGCCAGAAGAGAGTGGGGGCCAATATTCAGCATCCTTAAACAAAAGAACTTTCAACCTAGAATTTCATATCCAGTCAAACTAATCTTTCAAAGTGAAAGAGAAAGAAAATTCTTTATGGACAAGCAATTGCTGAGATATTTCATCACCACCAGGCCTGCCTTACAAGAGCTCCTGAAAGAAGCACTAAACGAAGAAAGGAACAACCAGTACCAGCCACTTCAAAAATGTACAAAATGGAAGCCGGGCGCGGTGGCTCAAGCCTGTAATCCCAGCACTTTGGGAGGCTGAGGCGGGTGGATCACGAGGTCAAGAGATTGAGACCATCCCAGTCAACATGGTGAAACCCCGTCTCTACTAAAAATACAAGAAATTAGCTGGGCATGGTGGCGCGTGCCTGTAATCCCAGCTACTCAGGAGGCTGAGGCAGGAGAATTTCCTGAACCCAGGAGACGGAGGTTGCGGTGAGCCGAGATCGCGCCATCGCACTCCAGCCTGGGTAACAAGAGCAAAACTCCGTCTCAAAAAAAAAAAAAAAAAATGTACAAAATGGTAAAGACCATCGACAAAATGAAGAAAATGTGTCAACTAATGGGCAAAATATCTAGCTAGCATCAAAATGGCAGGATGAAATTCACACATAACAATATTAACCATAAAGGTAAATGGACTAATTGCCTCAATCAAAAGACACAGACAGGCAAATTGGATAAAAAGTCAAAACCTATCAGTGTGCTGTATTTAGGAGACACATCTCATGTGCAAGGACACACACAGGCTCAAAATAAAGGGATGGAGGAAGATCTATCAAGCAAATAGAAAAAAAAAAAAAGCAGGAGTTGCAATCCAAGTCTCTGATAAAATAGATATTAAACCAACAAAGATCAAAAGAGACAAAGAAGGGCATTACCTAATAGTAAAAGGATCAATGCATCAAGAAGAACTAATGATTGTAAATATATATGCACCCAATACAGGAGCACCCAAGTACATAAAGCAAGTTCTTAATGACCTACAAACAGACTTAGACTCCCATACAATAATAATGGGAGACTTTAACACTCCAATATCAATATTAGACAGATAAACAAGACAGAAAATTAACAAGGATATCCAGGACTTGAACTCAGATCTGGACCAAGCAGACCTAATAGACATCTACAGAAATCTCCACCCCAAATCCACAGAATATACATTCTTCTCAGCACTGCATGGCACCTACTCTAAAATTGACCACATAATTGGAAGTTAATCACTCCTCAGCAAATGCAAAAGAATGGAAATCATAACAAACAGCCTCTCAGACCACAGTGCACTCAAATTAGAACTCAGGATTAAGAAACTAACTCAGAACTGCACAACTTCATGGAAACTAAACAACTGGCTCCTGAATGTCAACTGGATAAACAATAAAATGAAGGCAGAAATAAAGATGTTCTTTGAAACCAACAAGAACGGAGATACAATGTACTAGAATCTCTGAGACACATTTAAAGCAGTGTCTAGAGGGAAATTTATAGCAATAAATGCCCACCAGAGAAGCAAGGAAAGATCTAAAATAACACCCTATTGTCAAAATTGAAAGAGCTAGAGGAGCAAGATCAAAAAAACTCAAAAGCTAGCAGAAGACAAGAAATAACTAAGTTCACAGCAGAACTGAAAGAGATAGACACAAAATATCCTTCTATAATTCAATAAATCCAGGAGCTGGTTTTTTGAAAATATCAACAAAGTAGACAGACTGCTAGCCAAATTAATAAAAAAGAAAAGGGAGAAGAATCAAATAGATGCAATAAAAAATGATAAAGGGGTATCACCACTGACTCCACAGAAATACAAACTACAATCAGATTACTACAAACAACTCTATGCACATAAACCAGTAAACCAGGAAGAAATGGATACATTCCTGGACAATTACACCCTTCTAAGCCTAAATCAGGAAGAAGTTGAAACCTTGACTAGACCAATAACAAGGGCTAATGTTGGGGCAGCAATTAATAGTCTAACCAAAAGAAGTCCAGGTCCAGACAGGTTCACAGCTGAATTCTACCAGACGTAGAAAGAGGAGCTGGTACCATTCCTTCTGAAACTATTCCAAACAATCCAAAAGGAGGGAATCCTTCCCAAATCATTTTATGAGACCAACATCATCCTGATACCAAAACCTGGCAGAGACTCAACAAAAAAAGAAAACTTCAGGTCAATATCCATGATGAACATAGATGCAAAAATCTTTAATAAAATACTGGTAAACCAATTGCAACAGCACATCAGAAAGCTTATCCATCACGATCAAGTAGGCTTCATTCTGGGGATGCAAGGCTGGTTCAACATACACAAGTCTATAAACATAGTTCACCACGTAAACAGAACCAAAGACAAAAACCACATGATCATCTCAATAGATGCAGAGAAGGCCTTCGACAAAATTGAATAGCCCTTTATGCTAAAAACTCTCAATGAACTAGGTATGGACAGAATGTATCTCAAAATAATAAAAGATATTTATGACAAACCCACAGTCAATATCATACTCAATAGGCAAAAACTGGAAGCATTCCCTTTGAAATCTGACACTAGATGAGGATGCTGTCTGTCACCACTCCTATTCAATATACTATTGGAATTTCTAGCCTGAGCAATTAGGCAAGAAAAAAAATAAAGGGTATTCAGTTAGGAAAAGATGAAGTCAAATTGTCTCTATTTGCAGATGACATGATTGTATATTTAGAAGACCCTATCATCTCAGCCCAAAATCTCCTTAAACTGATAAGCAACTTCAGTGAAGTCTCAGCAAAGTCACAAATGCTTGTGTGCAGAAATCACAAGCATTTCTATACACCAATAACAGACTAACAGAGAGCTAAATCATGAATGAACTCCCATTCACAATTGCTACAAAGAGAATAAAATACCTAGGAATACAACTAACAAAGGATGTAAAGACCTCTTCGAGGAGAACTACAAACCACCACTCAAGGAAATACGAGAGGACACAAGCAAATGGAGAAACAGTCCATGCTCATGGTTAGGAAGAATCAATATTGTGAAAATGGCCATACTGCCCAAAGTAATTTATAGATTCAATGCTATCCCCATCAACCTACCAATGACCTTCTTCACAGAACTGGGAAAAACCACGTTAAACTTCATATGGAACCAAAAGAGAGCCCCCATAGCCATGCGGGTGTTGAACAATGAAAACACATGGACACAGGGAGGGGAGCATCACACACAATGGTTGTTGGGGGCGGAAAGGAGAGACAGCGGAAGGGTGGGGAGGTCAGGGAGGGATAACATGGGGAGAAATGCCAAATGTAGGTCATGGGGGGGATAGAGGCAGCCGTGTGTGTACATATGCAACAATCCTGCATGATCTGCACATGTACCCCATAACCTAAAGTACAATCAATCAATCAATCAATAAAAGAGGAGAAAAAAAAAGAAATATCCAGCAAGCCTCTGTTTCCTTTCAGTCAGCTCCTCTTCTGCTGGTTCTGCCCATTGCTCCCTGGCAACATACTTTTATACTTCCTTTAGTAAATCTGCCTTTCTTTTTTTCTTTTTTTTTTTTTTGAGACGGAGTTTCGCTCTTGTTACCCAGGCTGGAGGGCAATGGCGCGATCTTGGCTCACTGCAACCTCCGCCTCCTGGGTTCAAGCAATTCTCCTGCCTCAGCCTCCCGAGTAGCTGGGACTACAGGCATGTGCCACCATGCCCAGCTAATTTTTGTATTTTTAGTAGAGACGGGGTTTCACCATGTTGACCAGGATGGTCTCGATCTCTTGACCTCATGATCCACCCGTCTCGGCCTCCCAAAGTGCTGGGATTACAGATGTGAGCCACTGCGCCCGGCCAAATCTGCCTTTCTTTATCTACAATTGTCTTGGTAAATTCTTTCACCACTATGCCACCAGCCCAAATAACTGTCATTACCCCAAGTGTATTCTGTATTCTATACAGTTTTTGTTTTGCAAAATCCCATTTCACTTGGTCATCTTGTAATATTCTTCCCTCCCCTCCTGCCCTACAGGCTTGGTTTTTGAGGTATGGATGAACAAAGCAGCCCCTTCTTTTTCTTGAAAATACCTGCAAAAATGTCACTCAGGAAGCTCAGAAGAGTTGAAAGGACTTTTAGCAAATTTCAAATACAATCAAGATAGAATCGCTGTGCGTATGGGGAAGTGGAGGGTTGATCTGAAATACAAGAAGCTCCGCAAAGGCACAGACACTGGCAGAGAGTGGGGCCTACAAACAGCTACATGTATGCATTCACACGGCTTGAAGAAGGGTAGGGAGGCCATGTCCTGGGCTAGATAACTGTTTCTTCTGTCACCAGTGTCTCCTTTTGTACTGAGCTCAGTTCTCCTCCCAAACTCTCCAGATTGTCCAGGTGCAGGCACCCATGGCCCTCCTCCATCCTCTGGGAAATGGACAACAAGTGACAGCAAGGGCAGGCTATTTCTTGAGCAAGGCAGATGGTACCTAGGGAACAGCCAAGGTTTGAGTCAGGTCAGAGAGAGTGCAGAGCTCCACGCCCTGGAGGTCATGTCCCTCTGGCTCCAGACCTGCCCTCCCTCATTCTGCCTCTCAATCTAGGGTATTGCCAAGATAGGATACGTCAAAGGAGAAGAAATACAAATACATGAATAAAATCACAGACCCATAGTCAGCACCTAGAAGACACCTCAGCAATCATCTAGCCCATTAATGGGTGACAAAAACAAGGGTTTAGAGAAAGGAAGTTCCAATACAAAACCCAGGCCCAAATCGAGATCTTCAGTGAAGTGAAAGAAAGACAACTGACATTAATAAGAACAAATGCTGTAATCCCAGCACTTTGGGAGGCCGAGGCAGGTGGATCACGAGGTCGAGAGATCGAGACCATCCTGGTCAACATGGTGAAACCCCGTCTCTACTAAAAATACAAAAAAAAACTAGCTGGGCGTGGTGGCGTGTGCCTGTAATCCCAGCTACTCAGGAGGCTGAGGCAGGAGAATTGCCTGAACCCAGGAGGCGGAGGTTGCGGTGAGCCAAGATCGTGCCATTGCACTCCAGCCGGGGTAACAAGAGCGAAACTCCGTCTCAAAAAAAAAAAAAAAAAAAAAGAACAAATGAAGGATGGGTGTGGTGGTTCATGTCTATAATTCCAGTGCTTTGGGAAGCCAAGGCAGGAAGGTCTTTTGAGCCCAGGAGTTCAAGACTCATCATGGGTGACATACCAAGACCTCAAGGGTGCAGTGAGCTATGATCACACCACTGCTCTCCAGCCTGGGCAACAGAGCAAGACCTTGTCTCTTTTAAAAAACAACAAATGGAGATATCTTGAATGATCAATGCTGTGTTAAGGTGAAGACTAAGATAAAAGACAACTTCTATTTTCAGCAATATAGCAGACTACTCTCCCACTCGAAGCCACATTCTAAATAAAATGTGAGGGAACTTCAAAAAGTTCATGGAAATCATGGAAAAAATAGAATTAAAAGGTTAAAATATAAAATATTGTAACTGTATTTGGAGATAGAGAAATTAAGAAATAAAAAATAAAAATATATTAAAAATATAATGTTTTTATTGGGGTTTTATTTTTAGGTTTTTTTTTGAGACAGAGTCCTGCTCTGTTGCCTAGGCTGGAGTGCAGTGGTGCGATGTTGGCTCACTGCAACCTCCACCTCCTGGGTTCAAGCAATTCTTGTGCTTCAGCCTCCCAAGTAGCTGGAACTACAGGCATGAGCCACCACGCCTGGCTAATTTTTGTATGTTTAGTAGAGACAAGGTTTCGCCATGTTGACTAGGCTGGTCTTGAACTCCTGACCTCAGGTGATCCACCCACCTCAGCCTCCCAAAGTGCTGGGATGACAGGCATGAGCTAGCAGCACTTGGCTGTGTGTGTGTGTGTGTGTGTGTGTGTGTGTGTGTGTGTGTCTGTTAAATATATATATTTAACTAGCTGGCCATGGTGGCCCATGCCTGTAGCTACAGTAATTCAAGAGGTTGAGGCAGGAGGATCTCTCAAGCCCAGGAATTGGAGGCTGCAGTTCTACCACTGCAATCCAACCTGGGCAACAGAGCAAGACTCTGTCTCTTAAAAAAAAACAGAGACAGGAATAGATAGCCTTAGGAGAAAGGTTAGTGGAAGGGAGACTATACCAATTTGAAGGAGTTTGGTTCTAAGCCAAGAAGGATAAGAACAGGAAGGCAAAGGATGAGGTTGAAGCTCCAGAGCAGTGCCTTCCAGTAGAACGTTCTGCAGAGAAGGAAATTTCTCTGTCTGCAGTGTCCAGTATGACAGTTGTCCAATAGCCACTGGACACATGTGGTTATTGAACACTGGTAATGTGGCTAGTATGATTGAAGAAATGAATTCATAAGTTTTTATTTTATTTTGGAGACTGAGTCTTGCTCCGTCACCCAGGCTGGAGTGCAGTGATGTGATCTCAGCTAACTGCAACCTCTGCATCCTGGGTTCAAGCAATTCTCCTGCCTCAGCCTCCCAAGTAGCTGAGATTACAGGCATGTGCCACCATGCCCGGCTAATTTTTTTTAGATGGAGCCTCAATCTGTTGCCCAGGCTGGAATGCAATGGCACAATCTCAGCTCACTACAATCTCCGCTTCCTGGGTTCAAGCAGTTCTCTGCCTCAGCTTCCTGAGTAGCTGGGATTACAGACACACACCACCATGCCTGGCTAATTTTTGTATTTTTAGTAAAGAAGCGGTTTTGCTATTTTGACCAAACTGGTCTTCAACTCCTGACCCCGTGATCCACCCGCCTCGGCCTCCCAAAGTGCTGGGATTACAGGTGTAAGACACCACCCCCAGCCCTAAATTTTGCATTTTTAGTAGCGGTGGGGTTGGCCATGTTGGCAAGGCTGGTCTCAAACTCCTGGCCTCAAGTGATGCACACACCTCAACCTCCTGAAGTACTTCGATTACAGGTGTGAGCCACCATGCCCGGCCAATAACTATTTTAATTAACTCAAGTTAAATTGCCATGTGTAGCTGGCGGCTGCAGTTTAGAACAGTGCAACTCTAGTGAATCCAAAGGGAGGGCCTCCACAAGACAGGCTCCTAAATCCAGACCGAGGATGAGAAGCAGGGCACTGTTCCCTGGACACTCACCAGCCACTATGAACAGAAAGATGTTGAAGCCCAGCACGTAGTAAGGCCATAGCACGGAGAACTGCAGGTGGCTGAGCTTCATCCTCAGAGCCTGGATCTCCAGGGCATGCAGCACCAAGGCCAGGAGGGCGCAGGCTGCTGCAGGGTTACAGGGAGGTACCCTCGCTCTTCTCCCATGCTGCCCACCTTCCCCCCAGACTTCACACTCTGTAGCTCCTGCCTGGATGTTCCTTCATCCTTGTCCCCTCTCTGAAAAAAAAAAAAAAAAAAAAATCTCCCACCCTACAGGCCTGTCCCTACTTCCTTTCTGACTCATCTTGAAAGCCCGTGTGCCTCACCTCCCAGGAAACTATCATCAGAACTCCCTTTCCTAGCACCCTCTGCATCTGCCCCTCGCTCACTTCAGGTTGCACCCTCTGGGTTTGACACTTCGGATTAAATGCAACTCGGTTTTCCTACTGCATGTGCTCTACCTCCACCATTTGCCTGGGAGCCTCTCAGGATGGAGCCTGGGTCACCCTTTATAAATGTCAAAAGGGGCCAGGTGCAGTGGCTCATGCCTCTAATTTCAACAATTGGGAGGCTGAGGCAGGAAGATCGCTTGACACCAGGAGTTCGAGGCCAGGCTGGGCAACATAGCGAGATCCCCATCTCTACAAAAACAAACAAAAAAATTGTTTAAGGTGCTGCATGCCTGCAGTCCCAGCCACTTGGAAGGCTGAGGTGGGAGGATCACTTGAGCCCAGGAGGTCGAGGCTGCAGTGAGCTATGAGTGCATCACTGCACTCCAGCCTGGGCGACAGAGTGAGACTCTGTCTCTATAAAGAAAAATTATGCCTCTCTTGACATCACAGAGACTGAGCACCCCCCTTTCTCTGGACTCCTCCCCAGGCCCTGGTAAAGGTCAGGGATCACCTGGCTATTCCATACCTGTGAAGAAGCTGATGAAGGCTAACACCAAGTTTTGCTTCCAGGTCCTCGGAAAGAACTTGGCTGCGAAGGGAACCATGAAGAAGGTGGTGAGGAAAGCCAGGATAATTGCAGAGAGCAGGAAAAACCGGCCGAGGAGGATGTAAACTGCAGGGAAGGGAGAAGCAGGGCTGAAGCTGGGAACCCTGACCCAAAAAGGACAGAGTCCCACAGAGCCTGGACAGAGCTGGCTCCCGGACCCACCACCACCCTCAGGTCCCAAAGCATAGCCTTGGGACCAAGGTTGTGACCATGCCACTTTGGCCCCAGGAATGCTCTGGCCCCACAATTCGATTTCCAATGACATAGAAATATATGAAAAAAATTAAATTGACAATGTCAGACACTGAAATCATCAGTTCTTAATAAATATTTTTTCTTCTTTTGAAATGGGGTCTCGCCTTATCACCCCAGCTGGAGTGTGGTGGTGTGATCTCGGCTCACTGTAACTTCGACTTCACAGGCTCCAGCAGTCCTCCTGCCTCAGCCTCCAGAGTAGCTGGTACTATAGGCGTGCACCACCACACCTGCCTAATTTTTTTTATTTTTATGTTTTGTAGAAAAAGGGTCTTGCTCTGTGGCCCAAGCTAGCATGCAGTGGCACCATCATAGCTCACAGCAGCCTCAGCCTCCTGGGCTCCGGCGATCCTCCCATCTTGGCCTCCCAAAGTGCTGGGATGACAGGTGTGACCCACCATGCCTGGCCTTAACAAATATTATTATGTGAATCTGGAAAACCATGTATCATCCACTAGGGGAAAATAGTGGTTTTAAAAAGCAACACAAAATCAATCTCTCATGATAAAATTTGTTGCACGTGCAAATGTGAAGAATCACACCTGTATTGATTACCCTGAAATAATTCACCTGTGGAAAATTAGAACTTCATGAGGTCAAAATGTTCTGAACTTTGAGAGAGTCCCCACACCCTTATTTAATTTTCCTAGTTAATAGGAGTGAGACTGGGTGTGATGGCTCACACCTGTAATCTCAACACTTTGGGAGGCTGACGTGGGAGGACTGCCTGAGGTCAGGCATTGGAGACCAGCCTGGGCCACATAGTAAGACTCCATCTTTACAAGAAATTTTAAAAAGTTGGACGTGGTAGGGCACACCTGTAGTCCCAGCTACTTGGGAGACTGAGGCAGGAGGATCACTTGAGCCAAGAAGGTAGAGGCTGCAGTGAACTATGATCATGGCAGCCTGGACAACAGAGCAAGATCCTGTTTTTACAAAACATAAAATTTAAAAATTATCTGGGAGCTGTGGTGTGCACCTGTAGTCCCAACTACCCAGGAGGCTGAGGTGGGAGGATTGCTTGAACCCAGGAGTTAGAGGCTACAGTGAGCCATAATCATGCCACTGCACTTCAGCCTGGGTAACAGAGGGAGACCCCATCTTTAAAAACAACAACAACAGGAGTAGTGAAGCAAACCAAAATTAGCAGAGCCAGAGGCTGGTAACAGGGTGAATTGTTCTCCAAATGCTGGCATGATCATGTGAAAATGAGTTTGCACACCCTCCCAAGCTGGCAGAGTGAGCAGCTGGCAGTGGGACCAGGAGTCAAAGTTACTGTTGAAGTCCCAGATATCCCAGAGTCTACCCTGGGTTAAACAAGCCTGGTTAATTTTTTGTGGTTTTTTGAGACAGGGCCTCACTCCGTCCCGCAGGCTGGAGTGCGGTGGCACGATCACAGCTCACTGTAGCCTTGAACTCCTGGGCTCAAGCGGGAGGCCTCCAACCTCAGCCTCTTGAGTAGCTGGGACTACAAGTACATGCCACCATACTCGACTGTTTTGTTTTTTTGTTTTTTGGGTTTTTTTCCATTTTTGCAGCAACAGGGTTTGGCTATGTTGCCCAGGCTGGTCTCAAATTCCTGGCCTCAGCAATCCTCTCACTTCGGCCTCCCAAAGTGCAAGCCACTACGTCCAGCCCTGAGCTAATCAGATTTTGTCCTCTCTGCCCAGATTCTGCTTTTTCACCCCCCACCTCTGTCCCCATACTGGCCCCATCTCCCTCTTTCCCATCCCTGCCTCCATGCCTCCTTACTGGATAAGGGCCGAGGCTTCCAGCATTTGACATGGAAGCAGTTCTCAAACGGACCACTGAAAAAGACTTCGTGGGACTCCTGGTTCACAAGCCGCACCCAGAACGGAAAGATGGAGACCACCACTATGAGCAGGTAGCCTAGGGAGGTCAAGGCCGGGACTATGACCCAGGAGAATCCCTTCATGTCCTAGTCCTCCAACGTCAGCAACACCTGCGTAAGAGAAAAGTGATAGCAGAGGTGAGGCTGTCAGGACGGCCTCACCAGCCACCAATGGCCAGCAGTTCAATTCAGTGATTCCCCAATCTGAAATTCTGTGGATCCAGAGGATGCTTTTTCATACGCATGTAGATGTGTGAGAAAGGGAGAGAGAATGGGAGAATACAGGACTGCCAACTTTTGATTTTGCCAAGAGCATTCAAAACAATACAACTTATCTACGATCACTGGTTTGGTTTTTATTCCATTTGTTTGTTTGTTTGTTTGTTTTTGAGACAGTCTCACTCTGTTTAGCCCAGGCTGGAGTGCAATGGTGTGATTTCGGCTCACTGCAACCTCCACCTCCCGGGTTCAAGCAATTCTCCTGCCTCAGCCTCTTGAGTAGCTGGGATTACAGGCGTGCACCACTATGCCCAGCTAATTTTTGTATTTTTAATAAAGACGGGGTTTCACTATGTTGGCCAGGTTGGTCTCAAACTCCTGACCTCGTGATCCATCCACCTTGGCCTCCCAAAGTGCTGGGATTACAGGTGTAAACCAACACACTTGGCAGTTTTTGTTTTGTTTTGTTTTGTTTTTTTGAGACAGGGTCTTGTGTCACCCAGGCTGGAGTGCAGTGGTGCATTCATGCCTCCTGGGCACAAGCGATCCTCCCACCTCAGCCTCTCGAGTAGCTGGAACTACAGGTGTATGCCATTACACCTGGCTGATTTTTTTTTTTTTTTTTTTAGTCAGAACTCTTGAGCCATGATTTTTTTTTTTTTAAGAGATAGGGTCTTGCTATGTTGCCCAGGCAACTCCTGGGCTCAAGTGATCCTCCTGCCTTGGCCTCTCAAACTGCTGAAATTACAGGTGTGAGCCCCCATACCTGACCAAATTATTATTTTTTAATGGACCCATAACACCAGGAGGTAAGAAGAAGAGCTGTGTACCCTGTGGTGGTGCCTGGACCAGCATTTGAGGACCACTGGCTTGGCAGGAGGTTCCTGGACCCCAAGCCTCTCCAGCGCCTGAGCTGCAGCCCCGCACCTTCCAGGCCCTGGCACCTCCCAGGAAAGCCGGTAGCTGCCCTGGGGATAAAGGAAGCGGGCGACCTAAAGTGCATCCTGGGTTGGAACGGGAAAGAGACCTTCCATTCCCAGTTTCCTCCAGTAATTTGTGGCCACTTGGGCTGCACATTGACCCAGGGTGGAGTCAGAGGTTCCTTCCTGCTGACGATCCTCTTAGACCCTTTCTCCTGAATGCCCAGGATTCCGCCCTTCTGTGGCCCCAAAGCCACAGGGGCATTTTCAATACCCCAAGCTGAGCCCTAACTTGGCCATCCGCCCCCAGCCCCTGCCTCTCGGGGGCCCACAGCCAGTTAGGTAACGCTCAGCCTTGGGTGGGTAGGGGGACTTCCCCACATCCTCTCCCCTCCCAGCCTGTGGGGCCACCTTGCTCGCCCCGCTCCTGATCTCCCTTCTACCCCCGCCGCCACCTGCGGCACTGTTGTAGGGGTCTCGCGTCCCGGGGCTGGGCTGCCTTCCAGGCAGGTCACGGTGGGACCCTCGCCCGCCCCTCCAGGCTCTACCGCGCTCCTGCAGCTTCCGTTGGCCCCCGAGTCCCCAGCGCAGAGCCCGCTGCATCTGGGCCTCCGGGCCGAGCTCCCGCTCTGCGGAGACACGGGCTCAGCCCTCTCTACCTGCTGCCCCCTGGCGGGTGGAGGGTGGGGAAACCTGGCTCTGGCGTCTGCCCACAGTACCCGCCTCGCCTACGGGCGCGTGGGGGCCGAGGAATAGAGAGCGGGAGGGATCGAAATTCAAACTCTAGCTCTACCGTTACCAGCGTGGGGACTTTGGGTAAATTTCCTGTGTCTCCTGGGTCCTGGGCTTCTCAACTGTAAAATGGGAACAATAATAATATTAATAATATAGTGCTAACAGAATTAACAGAAGTATATTAATAATATACTATTAACATTATATTATTAATATAATTAATATACTGTTAATAGTATTAACACACATTCATAATATAGTGTTAATAGCATTAACACTATCATATTAATAATATAGTGTGTTAGTATTAACATTATTATATTAATACATGATTAATATGATTCTATTAATAATATAGTGTTATGGCCTGGTGCAGTGGCTCATGCCTGTAATCCCAGCACTTTGTGAGGCCGAGGTGGGTGGATCACGAGGTCAAGAGATCGAGATCATCCTGGCCAACACGGTGAAACCCCGTATCTACTAAAAATACGAAAAAATTAGCTGGGCATGGTGGCATGCGCCTGTGGTCCCAGCTACTCGGGAGGCTGAGGTGGAAGAATCGCTTGAACCCAGGAGGCGGAGGTTGCAGTGAGCCGAGATTGCGTCACTGCACTCCAGCCTGGTGACAGAGCAAGACTCCATCTCAAAAAACAATAATAATAATAATAATAATATAGTGTTACTAGGATTAACACAATCCTATTAATATAATATTAACACTATTTTATGAAAAATGTAGTATTAACATTATGTTAATAATAAAGTGTTAACAGTATTAACACTATTAATCATATGGTGTTAACACTATTAATAATGTAGTGTTGATAGTATCAATACTATAAGCAGAGAGTGTTTCATAATAAAACATTAACACTATTATATTAGCAATGCAGTGTTAACACTATCATAGTAAAAATATAGTGTTAGTAGTATTAACACTATTATATTCATAATCTAGTGTTAACACTATTATTTTAATAATATATATACTATTATATATAACATATATAACACTATATTATTAACCTAACACTCCCATTATAGTAATAATACAGTGTTAATAGTATTAACACTATTAATAGTAGCACACTGTGATATTACTAATAACAATATCAATAATATCCAGTGTTAGCATATTGTGTTAACACACTGTGATATTACTTATATCTGTAACAATAATATCCAGAGTTAACACACTGTGTTTACAAACTGTGACATTACTAATATCTATATTAGTAATAAACAGTGTTAGCACACTGTGATATTACTATCTATAATATTAATGACTTATAGTGTTAGCACACTGTGATATTACTAATATCTGTGACATTAATAATATCCATTGTTAGTACACTGAGATGTTAATATCTATGATACCAAAAATATCAGTGTTAGCAGCCTGTGATGTGTTAATAATATCTATATTAATAAAATCCAGTGTTAGCATCCTGTGACTTGATATCTACAATACTAATAATGTCCAGTGTTTGCACACTGTGATAATATCTATAATATTCAGTTAGCACACCATGATATTATCTATGATAATAATATTCAGTGTTAGCACACTGTGTTAGCACATTGTGATATTAATAATTTATATAATATCCAGTGTTAGCACACTGTGTAATGTACTGTGATATTAATAATATCTATGATATTCATAAGATCCAATGTTATCACACTATGATATTAATATCTATGATATTCATAATATCCAGTGTTAGCACACTGTGATATTAATATATATGATATTCATAATGTTCAGTGTTAGCACATTGCGACATTAATATCTATATTAATAATATCCATTGTTAGAACACTGTTATATTAACATTATCTATGATATTCATAATATCCAATGTTTGTTAGCACACTGTGTTAACACACCATGATATTATTCATAATATCCATTATATTACTACTAATGTCCAGTGTAAGCATACTGTGATATTATTCCTTATATCCATGACACCACTACTAATATCCAGTGTTAACATACTGTGTTAACACATTGTGATATTATTCCTAATATCCATGATATTACCACTGATATCCACTGTTAACACACTGTGATATTTTCATAATATCCAATGTACTACTACTGATATCCAGGGTGTTAGCACACTGGGTTAACACCCTCTGATATTATTCATGATATCCAGTATATTACTATTGATATACAGGGTGTTAATACACTGTGTTAACATTGCATTAACCCACTGTATTAACACCCTGTGACAGTATTTGTGATAGTATTCACAATATCATCAATATTACTGCTGATATCCAGCATTAGCCCACTGTATTAACACCCTGTGATAGTATTCATAGTATCATCGATATTACTGCTGATATCCAGTGTTAATCCACTGTGTTAACACACTGGGATTTTATTCATAATATCATCGATATTACCGCTGATATTCAGTGTTAACCAACTGTGTTAACACACTGGGGTAGTATTCATAATATCATCAATATTACTGCTGATATCGAGTGTAAACATACTGGGATAGTATTCATAATATCATTGATATTACTGCCAATATCCAGTGTTAATATGCTGGAACAGTATTCAATAATATCATCAGTATTACTGCTGAAATCCAGTGTTAACATATTGGGATAGTATTCATAATATTATTGATATTACTGCTGATATCCAGTGTTAATACACTGTGATAGTATTTATAATATCATTAATATTAGAACTGATATCCAGCATTAATACTCTGTGATAGTATTTATTATATAATCGATATTTCTAATATCCAGTGTTAATTGTGTTAACACACTGTGACGGTATTCATATCATCAGTATTACTGATATCCAGTGTTAACACACTATGATACTAATCACAATATCATCAATATTACTACTGATATCCAGTGCTAACACACTGATGGTATTCATAATATTATTGATGTTACTACTGATTCCAGTGATAACACTTTGTGACAGTATTCACAATAACATCGATATTTTACTGATATCCAGTGTTAACACATTGTGATAGTATTAATATCATTGATATTACTACTGATATCCAGTGTTACACTGTTTTAGTATTCGTAATATCATCAATATAACTACTGATATATCCAGTGTTAACACACTGTGACAGTATTTATAATGTCATCAATACTAGTGATGTCCAATGTTAACACAGTGTGCTAATACACTGTAATAATATTGATAATAGCAATATTACTACGGATATCCAGTGTTAACACACAGTGTTGTCACATTGTCATATTGTTCATAACATCATCGATATGACTCCTAATATCCACCATTAACACACAGTGTTAACACACTGTGATACTGTTCATAACATCATCAATATACTGCTAACAGCCAGTATTTCACACCGTGATATTAATGAAATATTGCTGTTATATTTATAATATCCAGCATTTACATGCTGTGATATTATTCATAATACTATTGATATCACTACTAATATCCAATGTTTACACACTATGATATTTAATGAAATAGTGCTGTGATATTTATAATAACTAGTATTTACACACTGTGATGTTATTCACAATAACATTGATATCACTAGTAATTCCAGTGTAAATGGATTAAGCCAGTGAACTTACACTCCCGTCAGTGTTTCTGCCTTCCAAGTCTGATGGAGAAAACAGATTTGCTTTGCAATCACTTGCTGACCGCACATTGTCTGCAATCATGAATCTTGGAAATAAATCATTTCCAATGCTCTTTTTTTTAAGTTTTAATTAAATATTAACACATTAAAAATTAGCTAATCATAGTGGTTCGTACCTGTCGTCCCAACTACATAGGAGGCTGAGGCAGGAGGATCACTTAAACCCAGGAGATCAAGGCTGCAGTGTGTTGTGATCAGGCCACTGTACTGCAGCCTGGGTAATAGAGTAAGACCCTCTCTCAAAAGGAAATAAAAATTTAAAAATAAAATAACACCTGATTCCCTTCTCCTGGTACATAATTTCAAGGCCTAACCTAGACCTTCTAAGGCATTCTGGGTCAATATCAAGTTCACAATTATCTCTTCTTATGAATTTCAACATTGCTACTGTCCCAAGAGCCTTCATGGTTCACTATTCCAACACAACTCTAAACTCTAGGTTCATAGGGTGGAGGGCCTAGGTTTTCTTTCAACTTAGTCTCAGCATCTCCTAAATATTACTCAGTAAGTACTTACATTAAAAATTCGCCTGATTACATAATTCAGAGACTAAATGAAAGAAAGTCCCCTAAACATAAGCCATCTCGAAGTCCATGCTGTGGATTATCTAAACCTTTGCCTCCCAAATAAAGAATCCAACTTCATTTTCTTTTTTCTGTTTTTCTTTTTTGAAGGGGGGTGCAGAGGATGAAGTCGCACTGTGTCGCCCCAGCTGGAATTCTGTGACGCCTTCTCAGCTCACCGCAATCTCCACCTAACAGGTTCAAGCAATTGTCCCACCTCAGCCTCTCCAAGTAGCTGGGCCATCAGGCGTGCGCCATCAGGCCCAACTATTTTTTATTTGTAGTAGAGACAGGGTTTCACCATATTGGCCAAGCTGATCTCGAACTCCTGACCCCAAGTGATCCGCACGTCTCTACCTCCCAAAGTGCTGGGATCACAGGCATGAGTGACCATGCCTGGCCCCAACTTCATTTTCTTTAAATAGCCATACACCTGATAATGGTGGGACAGCAGATTGAAATCCCAATGTTATTAATCACTTAACTTCCATTTCTCTTAACAGATGGGTGACCTGTTCATTGTATCCACTCTTGGAGTTTATGCCTTGGGTAGAAAAAGGTGCCTTTCCTAACAAGGAAGAGTGTGTGTAAGACAAGAGTCCACTTTTCTCCGTGCACTTGGCTCATGGAGCATACTTGGCTGGGTTCATTCATTTATTCATTCACACAACATTTACCTAGCTTCTCCAAACGCCAGGCAAGTTAACAGGTGTTGGTAGAACAGATCCTCACAGTAGAGCTATGACAGCACTCCTGCAGATTTGCTCCACACCGTGAGAGAGGAAACATTAGCTGCAGGCTTTACTAACATGAGATAGAGCTTCGGGTTAAACAAGAAGAAAAAAAAAGTCATGGCCGGGCACAGTGACTCACACCTGTAATCCTAGCATTTTGGGAGGCCAAGGAGAGAGGATAGCTCAGTATCAGGAGTTTGAGACAAGCCTGGGCAACATAGTGAGACCCTGTCTCAAAAAAAAAAAAAAAAAAAAAATTATTAGCTGGGGATGGTCGTGTGAGCCTGTAGTCCCAGCCACTTAGGAGGCTGAGGTCGAGGCTGCAGTGAGTTATGACCGTGCCATTGCACGCCAACCTGAGCAACAAAGTAAGCCACTGTCTCGAAAAAATAAATAAATAAAAATAAGAGAGAAAGGGGAGGAAGAAAAGGAGGGAGGGAAAAAAGTCACTAGTCTTGCACCAGAATGCTTTTAAGTGTGAGACTAATCTTGATCCTCTGATATGAGAGCATGGTCGGAAGGGCAAATGAACTCTAAATTTTGTCTAAGCCACGAAGATCAGCCGGCTAGGTCAGCTCCTCCCCGCTTGCTCTCCGAAGCCCCTGCCCTGGGAACAGACAAATGGACTCTGGGGACCTACCTCTCCATGGGCTGGATCCAATCTCCGATGCTGCTGCAGCGCCAAAATCTCGACACACTCGCAGCACCATGCAAGAGACGGGCAGTCACTTCAGGAAAGGGAGAGAGGAGAGGGCAGGTACAAGGGTAATGGTAGGCAGAGCTTTCCAAGAAAGGTGCCCAACCGAGGAGAAGGCGTTAGAAGCTGCGTTCTTTCTCCAGGAGGGGATGGGCGAAAGCAAAGACCCCTACTTGTGACCTCAGGAACGCAGCCAGGCCCTTAGAAATCGGCAGCTGGCCCCGCCCCTGCGACCTGGACGTGGATCCAGGAGCCCCACAAGCTGGGCCCCGCCGCCAGCCTCGTTTCCAACGGCTACCGCGCGGACCCCTCCTCCGTTCTCCGCACGGGGGCGCCCAGCTCCTCCGACCACCCTAGGGGATGCGTGGGAACCGCGAGGTCCGCTGCGCGCACTTTGGAGTCACTTCTGGGAGGCTCAGAGGCCTCATCTTGATCGCGGGCCCACCAGGAACCGCCTCGGTACAGAGCAGGATAGGATAGGGGCGCCCCAAGGGAGAACTGCAGGAAGATGGAACCGGATTTCTTCACCTGCCCTTCATCGCCTAAGTAGGCCTAGACTTGGCTGTCCATTCTATGTCATCGCCACGGTCCCCATGTGCACCCCATTTGTCCTCCCCTCTTCCTGCCCTGTGTGGCCTCCCCCTACTCCACCTCCCTTCATGACCGTTGGCCGGGACGACCCTGCGGGGCCAGCGGCCAGCCTGTCCTACTCTCCCTGTGTGCACCCCAACGCCTCCCAGCTCCGCCTGGAGCATGTATTAGGTTGGCACAAAAGTAATTACGGTTTTGCAGTTTTTTTTAATGGCAAAAACCAAAATTACTTTTGCACCGCCCATAAATAAGCACATGGAACTCGCAAGAAAAGCCTTAGAGAAGGGGCCAAGATCCAACTGCCTAGCCCACCAGGAGTATGCGTTTGTCAGAGGCACATTGAAGCAGGAATGGAAAAAAAAAGATTAAGGTGACAAATTGTTCGTGATAAGAGGTTTCCTGATAAACTCAGAAAAAGCAACTTCCAATTATGTAGCACCTAACCTGACACTATCTCATTAATCCTCACAACAGCCCTGTGCAAGTGGTGGTATTTTGTTTTTTACCATCTTACATGCCAGAGCTGCAGTTGGTATGCAACAAAGGCAGCATCTGCACCCTGGCCTGCCAATACCAGAGTGGGGACACGTAACTTCACCCCCAAAGGACAATGAAAGATGACTGTGTCATTTGTAATATGAGCAAATGATGAAAAGACAAAACAAATGCTTGTATTATACCCAAGTTGTAAATTTATAAACATGAATGAAATAAACATACAAGAGGCTAGTCATTTTCTTTCCTTTTTTTTTTTTTTTTTTTTTTGAGACAGTCTCACTCTGTACCCCAGACTGGAGTGCAGTGGTGCAATCTCAACTCACTGCAACTTCTGGCAACCTCTGCCTCTCGGGTTCTAGGCGTTCTCCTGCCTCAGCCTCTGGAATAGCTGGGATTGCAGTCACACACCAGCACACCAGGCTAATTTTGTATTTTTAGTAGAGACAGGGTTTCAGCACATTGGCCAGGCTGGTCTTGAACTGACATCAGGTGACCCACCCGCCTTGGCCTCCCAAAGCACTGGGATTACAGGCGTGAGCCACCACACCCAGCCATGGCTAACCATTTTCTAAAATCAAAGAGAGTAAATGGGAAGTGTCCACAAAATAAATTTTTAAATTTATGTAGTTTCTTGTTGATTTGTAAAGGGTGCCATTTGTTTGAAATAATCCTTACACTCTTGGATTAAAACAATGGTTCCTTCACACACTTGTACTTTGAAGGGAGTACAAAATGCGATTCCCTCACACCTGTAATCCCAGCACTTTGGGAAGCCAAGATGGGTGGATCACGTGAGGTCAGGAGTTTGAGACCACCCTGGTCAACATGGTAAAACTCTTGTCTCCACAAAAAAAAAATACACAAATTAGTCAGGTGTGATGGCAGGTGCCTGCAGTCCCAGCTACTCAAGAGGCTGAGGCAGGAGAATCACTTGAACCTGGGAGGCAGAGGTTGCATGGGGCCAAGATCGCATCACCACACTCCACCCTGGGTGACAGAGCAAGAATCTGTCTTTAAAAAACAAACAAAAAGTGGCTGGGTGTGGTGGCTCAGGCCCGTAATCCTAGCGCTTTGGGAGGCCGAGGTGGGTGGATCACCTGAGGTCAGGAGTTCAAGACCAGCCTGGCCATCATGGTGAAACCCCATCTAGAAAAAAAAAAAAAAAAAAAAAGTTACTCAATATGATATGAATGTTACAAAAAAAGATGTCAGTTTGTAGACTCCGGCAGGGAGTTACCTCTCTGGAGTAGTTCCCACCACGTAGCCCAGGATGCCAATGTTTTCTCTAGTTACATTAAGATCTTCAAATCCAGGCCATCCCTCTTCAAACAATGCTAGTCCTACACTGCTAAATGTTTACTGAAATGGATGAATGAAGGCAACATTTTGAGATGTGGGAATCCCACAGGGCTTGGTTCTTTAGATGAATCTCTGGGCGCTTCCTGTGGTGGCCCTTGGTTCTTAAACCTCCTCAGTTGCCCCCATACTATGTCCTAAGGTGAGGCATTTCTCCAGAGCTCACTTATTACCTTAAAAGTGCCATACTCCCAAATGTAGACCTTGTCATGCTGGCTCTTTTGCCTAAAACTCTCCCTGCTCCTCTCCCCACCTGTCATCTACCTTTATCCACCCTTCTCCCCACCTGTTATCTACCTTTATCCACCCTTCTCCCCACCTGTCATCTACCTTTATCCATCCTTTTGCTCAGGCCAAAAACCTAGGAATTTTCACATTACCACTTTGCTCCATTGCTATAACCAGAGGTGACAGTGACTTGTAGCAAGGATACACACCCACCTGCAAGTTCTGGTTAACAGAAAGAGTAAACTTGGTCACTGTGTAATGGAAATGCAAATCTACTGATGGCAGCAGGGGTATCTTGACAGGATGACAATTTGGGAGCTTTGACCTGTGATCTGCCATTGTCAAAACTATCCAACACTGTTTCAGAGCTGGAGTTTGACTAGCTCCCTAAAAAAAAAAAAAATCTTTCAAGAATAGGCCAGGCACAGTGGTTCACACTTGTAATTCCAGCACTTTGAATTGGCGAGGCGGGCAGATCACAAGGTCCGGAGTTCATGACCAGCCTGTCCAATACGGCGAAACCCCGTTTCTATCAAAAAATACAAAAATTAGCTGGCCGTGGTGGTACAGGCCTGTAGTCCCAGCTACTTGGGAGGCTGAGACAAGAGAATCACTTGAACCCAGGAGGCGGAGGGTGCAGTGAGCCAATATCGTGGTGCCACTGCACTCCAGCCTGGGTGACAGAGTGACTCTGTCTTTAAAAAGAAAAAAAAAAAAAATTTAGGATATTCTCTCCTAGTATCCCAGAGAGCTCTGTGAGCATTTGAGATCAGCTGCAAACTAGTAACAATGAGTCATCAGTGATGTACTAGGGAATGAAGAGCTATCAAACTTCTCTGGGTTTTAAGATCTGTGTAATACCAGCATTGCTTTGGGGTTTTTGTTTTAGTCTCACTGTGTCCCTCAGGCTGGAGTCCAGTGGCACAATCTCAGCTCACTGAAACCTCTGCCTCCTGGACTCAAGCCATTCTTATGCCTGTCTCCCAGGTTGCTGGAATTATAGGCATGCACCACAACGCACAGCTAGTTTTTTTATTTTTAATAGAGACAGCATTTCATCATGTTGACCAGGCTGGTCTCAAACTCCTGACCTCAAGTGATCTGCCAGCCTCACCCTCCCAGTGTTGGGATTACAGGTGTGAGACACTGCACCCACCCTGGGGTATGTTTATTAAAATATTCCTCTGTAAAATGGAGTTAACTGCTTTGCAGAATAAAGTTTCGATATGTACAGAGATCGTGTGTGCAAGTAAAAGGGGCCCACTACCATTTATTTCTCTTCTCTCCCACTTCATGACCAAAATAACTCAGAACACAAACTTATATATCAGGCCAATTAAATATCTGCTTAAAAAAATTGCCCTGAAGGATGATTTTGATTTCACATTTTTAAAAGTCTGTTTTACTTATTTAAAAAATATGGCCAGGTGCAGCAGCTCATGTCCATTAATCCCAGCACTTTGGGAGGCCAAGGCAAGCGGATCAACTGAAGTCAGGAGTTCGAGACCAGGTTGGCCAACACAGTAAAACCCTGTCTTTACTAATACAAAAATTAGCCAGGTGAGGTGGCGGGTGCCTATAGTCTTAGCTACTTGGGAGGTTGGTGCAGGAAAATCGCTTGAACCCAGGAGGCGGAGGGTGCAGCAAGCCAAGATTGTGCCACTGCACTCCAGCCTGGGTGACAGAGCAAAACTCTGTCTCAAAAAACAAAACAAAACAAAAAAAACTGTTATTCCTAGTTCTACTGAAATTTCAAACTATTTTTATTTTATATACCAACAACTTCCCAATCAAATAACCCTTTAAGTCCCAAACATTCAGCTTTTGTTCCAGAGGTCTGTGGAAAAGCTAGCTTTGTATCAGTGCAAAGGAAAGTGATCCACTCTTGCCGTGAAGCAAGTTTCAGGGAGGAAAGGAGTTGCATCCAGAAAGGTAATTCCAACATTCCCAAATGCTTCTGGCTGAGACCTTCAGATTTTGTTTGAAACAAATTCTCAGAATAACAAACACACCTTTATTCAAGTGGAAGTACAAAAGCACATTCCTAAACCAAATGCATACATGTGATTTTTACATATTCTGCTTTTTAGGGATTACATAATCCTGTTTCAGTCACCACAGGTGACTACTGGTTCTCTATACATAAGGGTATCCATGTTTGATGGGAAAAAAGACATGCATTTTTCATTTGCTTTTACATTTAGATCAACTCATTTATATATCATTTAGATTCCTACCTTGCCTTGATGAGTTCCTATTCTTGCTGATGGCAAAGAAGTAAAATATAGTGGCAGAACTATCCTAGAGGTTAGCCATAGGATTATAGAGCAATATATTTTTATACATTTGTTGATGGTCCCTAGCGAATATTGTAACATCTGAACTATGAAAGCCTCAATTGCAAGTTGACAACTAGAATTTTAAGTAACACTTGTCTTATTCACAAAATGTTATAAAGCTTAAGATGGAAAAATATAAAATGCTCTGACATTACCTAAAGAATCATGAACTCTTGTTAGGTATATGATGGTGGCCCTGAACTTGAGCCAACATCTGTAATCACTTTTATCAATCAAAAAAGCCATGTTCTTTTATATAGCCTATAGACTATTAAAATACAAAAACGTGATAATGAATAAACAACTATACACAAAGCCCCCAGACTTCAAATACTGTCCTGATGAGGAGAGAATACTGGGGCGGCGGCGGGGTGGGGGGGGGGCACAAAATTCAAACATTTATCTGCAATCCTAACGGTTAAAATTTTACCAGGGAACAGATCTGCCACTCTCTTAAAATATTATCTCTGAGATTAACATAAGAACAGCATCATCTGTAGGAAGGCTACAGCCCCTTATGATGCTTTGTGTTTTTTTTTTTTTTTTTTTTTGAGACAGTCTCACTCTGTCACCCAGGCTGGAGTGCAGTTGCGCCATCTCGGCTCACTGCAACCTCCACCTCCCGGATTCAAGCAATTCTCCTGCCTCAGCCTCCTGAGTAGCTGGGACTAGAGGCGCGTGCCACCACACCCGGCTAATTCTTGTATTTTTAGTAGAGACAGGGTTTCACCATGTTAGCCAGGATGGCCTCGATCTCCTGACCTCGTCATCCACCAGCCTTGGCCTCCCAAAGTGCTGGGATTACAGGCGTGAGCTACCACACCCAACCTGTGTATGTTCATGTTTACTCTACCAAAAGCAGACCTGAGCATTTTGCTGGCCTTAGAGGATATAAAAGAACTCTAGGCTTAGGCATGCAGAATAGGCACTGAATGAATGTAGTGAGGCTACCAGGAGGCTTGTTGACTCCCTGATGTCATCATCTCTCTTAGCAGGCTGTGGATGCACACAAGGCAGCTAAAACCTTGGGCATCATTTGAAAATGTTTGGCCACCTGCTACAATCTCGGGAGAGACAATCTTTCATACTTATATTGGACTGGATATATTTTAAATCCAATTCTTTTTTTGAAAAGATGCTTCACTTCAGGAAATAAGACACCAGACCAGCAACATCAAGCAGGTATGGAATACTTGCTGGTGAAACACTTAAAACGAAGAAACTTCTAAATTTTCTAAAGGTGCTTAAGAGAATGTAGAAATCAATCAATAGGAATCCAAGTATTGTGGCTGTAAAGCAATACGACGTAGGGTCCCTAGTAAAGAGAGGGCCTAAGAATCGGTTTTGGAAAGAACTTGGGCCAAGAACAGCAGAAAAAGCTAAATGAGCTAATACTTACATGGATCTGTTTTAATACTGGTACATTAGCAGTATCTTACTGAACTTGTGAACATTAAGAACCAATTTCAAGAAAAATAAAAATGTTTATAGGACATATTAAAATAAAAAGTTTAAATGAGTTCTATAAATAAAATAGGATGGGCACAGTGACTCATGCCTATAACCCCAGCACTTTGGGAGGACAAGGTGGGAGGATCACTTGAGGCCAGGAGTTCAAGATCAGCCTGGGCAACAAAGCGAGACCCCATCTCTGTTCTTTTTAGTATCAAAATTATTATAATAAAAAAGGTAAAAATAAACGTACCTACTTAGAACACATTAAATAAAGGAATGCCATGAGAAAATGGCACTGCATTTACCAAGTCATTCCTAGATTCTTGTGCAAAGAAAAAGATTGAGACTATGTATTAACAATTTCATAAACAAATAATCAACAATTTCACTCCATTATTTTGATGTTGGGTAAAGCCTGAAATGTGGTGTCAAGTTTTTCCATTTGCATTACATCAAATTCTTGTCTACTGTGGATATTCTGATATGACAAAGACTAAATTCGTATTGAAACATTTGCCATTTACTACACTCACATAACTTCTCTTAGGTATAGATTCTTTGATGTTGGGTGATGACTGAATCTCCTCACACACATACACATTTATTACATTTATAATATTTTTGCATGGCATGAATGATACAAAACAAGGTAGTTTCTTTGACTGATGGCTCTTTCACACTCATTGCAGTAATGGAATTTTATTCCCGTACGAATTTTCCAAATATGACTAAGCTATGAAAATATTAATAGCATGAAAAATTTACCACATTGAATATTTATAGATTTCTCACTGGTATGGATTTGCAGGAGTTGATTAAGAGTTTAATACCTTTTCTACATTCATCACATTTAAAGGGTTTCTCTCTGGTGTGAATTCTCTGATGCTGAGTAACGGCTGAGCTATGACTGAAGGCTTCACCACATGCAGTACATACATGATTTCTCCCTGGTGTGTACTCTCAGTTGTTGAATGAAGCCTCAATTTGACTAAATGTCTTCCCACCTTCGTTACATTCATGAGTTCTCTTTGGTATGAATGCTCTGATGTTGAACCAGGTGTGCCCTCTGACTGGAGTTATTTTCCCATACATCACAATCAAAGGCTTTCTGTCTGGTGAGGACGTCTTGTTGCAGGATAAGATCTGAGCTATGACTGAAACTGCCCTCATACTCATTACATTCATATGATTTATCTTTCCTATGCATTTTGTGATGCTGAATAAGGCATGAGGTTTGACTGAAAGCTTTTCCACATTCATTACATTCATGCGGTTTCTCTCCTGTGTGAATTCTTTGATGCTGAATAAGATGTGAATTCAATCTGAAGTCTTTTCCACACTCATTACACGTATAGGGCTTTTCTCTGAAATGAATTCCTTGTTGTTTAATATAGGCCAACCCATATTCATCATACTCATAGGATTTCTCTTCATGGTGGACCCTCTGATGTTCAAGAAGGTACGAAGGATGGCAGAAGTCACTGCCACATATAGTACACTTACAGGACATCTCTTTGTGAATTTTCTGATGTTGAGTAAGGTGGACGCTACGACTGAAGACTCTTTCACAACTGCTACATTTGTAAGATCTGGCTCTGGTGTGAATTTTCTTGTGCTGAATTATGCCGGAGCTTGGACTACAGGATTTATCAGATGCTTCACAGGATTTATCAGATGCTTCACATTTGTAAGGTTTTTCTCTAGTGTGTATTCTTTTATGTCGACTAAGACTTGAGCTCTGACTGAATGATTTTTCACATTCTTTACATTTGTAGGGCTTCTCTCTAGTATGGATTCTCTGATGTCTAGTAAGAGCTGAGCTCTGATGGAAAATTTTCCCACATACATCACATTTATAGGACTTCTCAGTGTTAGGAATGCTCTCCCATTTGTTAACGTGGGAGAGCTCCATTAAGCTTTCTTTACATTCACTATTCTGAAAATCCTGTGTTAGATGTATGTGTTCATGTTTGCCAGAGGCTGAATTCTGGTTGAAGCTCATGTCATACTTATCATTATCATCAGTATTCTGTATTCTAAGAACTCTCTGATCTGCATCAATAGTAGAGTCCAGACTGAAGCTTTTTTCAGGTTCATTACATTCACTGTTCTTCTCATTGGTGAAGGTTTCCTTGCTGATTGTTATTTGCCTAAACTCTCTCTCCAGGTACAGAAATTTCCTTAGAATTTCCTGAAGCCTTTCTAATCTGTCCTCAGACTTATACACTTCTCTAGTCTCAGGAACTTGGGTAATACCGTGTTTGAGTCTTCCTACTCTCACTTTATATGAATGTACTTCTTCCGAAATTTTCTGCTTAGGAATCAACAGCTTGTTCTCTTCTCTGGTCTCTCCATCTGATACAATATATAAATAGAAAATGCAAATGTAATCTGTACCCTGTGCTTAGAAAAAGAAAACTCAGATGAGAAAAACTAAACAATGTAGTCTCTACAAGGACAAGACAAGTTTATTTACTCTGAAAAACAGGCACAAAATCTCAACAGCAGAAGTAAGGGCATGAACAGGAGCAGTGAGGTAAAACAGGCAACATGTTCAGCAGAGTAAGGCGGCAACAGTTAAGGAGATAATAAGGAAACAGTTTGAAAGAATCTTATCTAAGTAACTTGATTAGGGGTCTAGTACAACATGTGCACGGGTACTAAACAAATGGAAAGGGTCAACCTAACTGAAGGGAAAAGGAAGAAACTCTCCACGCTAAGACATACACCAAGCTCTTCATTCTGAGTGCCAGAGCAGCTACAGCTTGACTCAACAATTGAACTTTACTTCCCTACTAATTCCATCTGATTGATTCTGCCTTACTCACCTGAGCAGTCATCTCTTAAGACTTCTTTAGTCTTAGTTTCCAGATCAAAGACCTGTAGATCCTGTTCCAGCTGGGAGATCCCATCAGGCTTGGAAATTGGAAATCCTGCTCATAGAGAAGGAAATGGGATGTGGCAATGTATCCTCAGATGCTACACAAGCCACATTTTCTTTTAACTAATGATTAAGAGAGAGAGAAGGTAAATTCTGAGAAGATATTAATTAGGAAGGCCTGGAGAGTGAAGAGGGAAAAGATCCTCTGCAAGGTCAGATTTGTGCTCTAGAAAGATGTGAGTTAGGGGCAAGCTGATGACTTGGGAGCAGAGGATTCATTTAAACATTATTCAGACAACAGAATATGTGCATGGGTTTCTTCACAGAAGAGATCATTATCACACTCCCATCTGTTACCTCAAGGGCAATCTTTGAATTAGATCTGGTCTACAATTATCAAAATGGAGGTCATCAAAATATAATTCTGCTCAACTGGAAAGAGGTGAAACTCAAGGACCTGCTGCATGGTTAGCTAACCTGTAGCAAGAGAATCAATGAAAACTGAATAAATATTCTAAGGACCAATATCAAGAAACAATTTGTTTCAGTGCATGTAAGAAAACAAAGAACAGTATGACACATTCTTACCCATCAGGAGTGTAGCCTTTATTCAACCAATATTTATAGAGTGCCTCCTCTATGCAAAGTATGCAGAGGATAAAAAGGCAAAGCAAGGTCCCTTCCCTCGAGGACCTCAAGAACCTAACACTCTACACAGAGACAGATCTAAACAATTAACTACAATATAGAGAGGAAAGTACAATCAAAGTGCATCTTCACATAAAATGGTCTTTCTATGGCCTGCATAATGGAATGCTTGGATCTAAATCTTTTTTTTTTTTTTTGAGATGGAGTTTCGCTCTTGTTACCCAGGCTGGAGTGCAATGGCGTGATCTCGGCTCACCGCAATCTCCGCCTCCTGGGTTCAGGCAATTCTCCTGCCTCAGCCTCCTGAGTAGCTGGGATTACAGGCACGCGCCACCATGCCCAGCTAATTTTTTGTATTTTTAGTAGAGACGGGGTTTCACCATGTTGACCAGGATGGTCTCGATCTCTTGACCTCGTGATCCACCTGCCTCGGCCTCCCAAAGTGCTGGGATTACAGGCTTGAGCCACCGAGCCCGGCATCTAAATCTCTTTTAAAACTAAAGCAATAGGCAGTCTGCTTCCAAGGAGAGATAATTTTAATACTACTAGTATCAAAGGGCAATTTTTATATGTGTCCAGCCCAGAAAGCTTCTAATAGCACACATACAAGGTCTAGCTCAAGACCCCTCATCTCCAAAAACCTTTCTCTTGATTTACTGAATGTCTAAAAAATTTATTAGTGGTTCCTCTTATTCTGACATGTCACATATAATGGTGTTTAAATAGATTTTGTTTAGGTAAGTAGTTTCAGGTATTATCATTCATACTTGATTATAAACTCTTTGATAGAAGGGACCATGTATCTTGTATCTTGCACTTCTTTTGATTCATTTACTTAGCAGCTACTTATTGAGCGCCAACTCTGTGCCCAAGTATCATTGTATTAACAGCTACATAATTTTATAAAAAGGGCACTGGGGCTGGAAAATATGAAGAACGGACAGCTGCCCCAAAGACTCCATGTGAGAGCCTATGAGCAAGGAGAACAGATAGAAGAAAGGTATGTATTGTGTTTCTGAATTCCTGCTGGGCATTTGGAGTCAATTTTCCTTGTGGACACTTATTTAATTAAGGTCTGCCATGTCAAACCATTAAAGAAGTCTAAAAAATAAAGTTAGTGCTCCACCCATCCCTTTCTCAATCTCCACAAAAAATAAATAAATAAATAAAAATAAAGTTAGTGTAACATGAAGCAGCAATCAATATTGTTCTCAGAATTCCAACAGCATAATTTGCAACTTTTAACTTTGAGATATTTAAGATGTCTGTCGATATTTGATAACTGAAACAAAATTCTGGCAATTTACTCCATATCTATACTTAAAAGCATACAAAAAAAGGAGGTCTTCATGTCGGATGAAGGATTTGATTTTAGACATGTGTCTAAGGTAATGTAGGAAAGTATATGAGAAAATGCATACAGACTCATATAATAGACTTTAGAGACTAAGAAGGGAGCAGGTGGGAGACAGGATGAGGGATTAAAAAAACAACGTATTAGGTACAATGTACACTATTCCAGTGACAGGTATACTAAAATCTCAGAATTCACCACTATGTATTATAATTCATCCATGTAATAAAAAAACAAAACACTTTTACCACAAAAACTACTAAAATAAATTTTTTTTCTTTTCTTTCTTTTTTTTTCTTTTTTTTTGAGGAGGAGTCTCGCTCGTTACCCAGGCTGGAGTGCAATGGAGCGATCTCGGCTCACTGCAACCTCCGCCTCCTGGTTCAGGCGATTCTCCTGCCTCAGCCTCCTGAGTAGCTGGGATTACAGACACGGACCACCATGCCCAGCTAATTTTTTGTATTTTTAGTAGTGATGGGATTTCACCATGTTGACCAGGATGGTCTCGATCTCTTGACCTCGCGATCCACCCGCCTCGGCCTCCCAAAGTGCTGGGATTACAGGCGTGAGCCACCGCGCCCAGCCTAAAATAAAAAATTTTTTACAAAAGAGAGAAAGGCTAGGTGCAGTGACTCACGCCTGTAATCCCACCACTTTGGGAGGCCAAGGCAGGTGGATCACAAGGTTTGGAGTTCAAGACCAGCCTGACCAACATGGTGAAACCCCATCTCCACAAAAAATACAAAACTTAGCCGGGTGCGGTGGCTCAAGCCTGTAATCCCAGCACTTTGAGAGGCCGAGGCGGGTGGATCACGAGGTCAAGAGATCGAGACCATCCTGGTCAACATGGTGAAACCCCGTCTCTACTAAAAATACAAAAAATTAGCTGGGCATGGTGGCACATGCCTGTAATCCCAGCTACTCAGGAGGCTGAGGCAGGAGAATTGCCTGAACCCAGGAGGCGGAGGTTGCGGTGAGCCGAGATCGTGCCATTGCACTCCAGCCTGGGTAACAAGAGTGAAACTCCATCTCAAAAAAAAAAAAAAAAAAAAAAAAAACTTAGCCAGGCGTGGTGACACACACCCATAGTCCCAACTACTTGGGAGGCTGAGGAGGAAAAGTCACTTGAACTTCAGCCTGGGTGACAAGAGCCTCCATCAAATAAAAAAAAAAGAAAAAGAAAAAGAGAAAATGCCTAGCAGGTAGTTAAAGATACAATATCACAGTTTAGAAGAGAGAACAGGGGCCGGGCGCGGTGGCTCAAGCCTGTAATCCCAACACTTTGGAGGCCAAGGCGGGTGGATCACAAGGTCAAGAGATCAAGACCATCCTGGTCAACATAGTGAAATCCCGTCTCTACTAAAAATACAAAAAATTAGCTGGGCATGGTGGTGCGTGCCTGTAGTCCCAGCTATTCAGGAGGCTGAGGTGGGAGAATTGCCTGAACCCAGGAGGTGGAGGTTGCGGTGAGCTGAGACCGCGCCATTGCACTCCAGCCTGGGTAACAAGAGCGAAACTCCATCTCAAAAAAAAAAAAAAGAAGAGAAAACAGGGTATCATCAGTATCATCAAAACATTATTAAGGTTTCCTATGTACTTGGTAGGTGCAAAGTACCATGCCAAGAGCTCTCCAGGTTTTCACTCATTTAACACCATAAATTTACAAGGTAGGAACTATTATTGTACTCATTTTATAAATGAGAATACTAAGATTCAGAGAGATTAAGTAGCTTGCCCAAGTTTACAATAACTGATAATGCCTAGTTTTCAAACCTTATTTCAGAACCTGGCCTTTAAACAATCTGCTGGTAAAAAAAATTTGATTTTGCTTCCTAACAATCCCTGAAAAAAAGATAATAAATGACTGTCAACAAAACCCATCCCTTCCTCCAAATTATACACAGGAAGAGAAGAACATGTAAGTTTTCTTGCCACTAGCCTAAATGCCATTTTCCTAAATTTAACTCAAAACTTTGCTTTCAAAATAAGCACTTACTTCACATTTTTCCTGTTTAAAATTAATGTATTAAAATCTTTTGATTTTATTTAAATCGTGAAAGTTTTCTAATATGATTTATAAAATATTGACAGTGAAGTAAAAGGTAAAAATACAAACAACAAATAAAAAGTAATCAGAATAATATGCAGTGAGCCAGGATCCTAAGGATTTGGAGTCGCAGCAGTGTTAATTAAAAGGAATCTATGGCCAGGCACAGTGGTTTACGCCTGTAATCCCCACAATTTGGGAGGCCGAGGCAGGCGGATCACTTGAGGTTGGGAGCTCTAGACCAGCCTGACCAACATGGAGAAACCCCATCTCTACTAAAAATACAAAATTATGGGGGCATGGTGGCACATGCCGGTAATCCCAGCTACTCAGGAGGCTTAGGTAGGAGAATCACCTGAACCCAGGAGGCGGAGGTTGCTGTGAGCTGGGATTGCGCCACTGCACTTCAGCTTGGGCAACAAGAGTGAAAGTCCATCTCAAATAATATAAAAAATTTTTTTTAAAAAGGGGATCTATGGCAGGGCACAGTAGCTCACACCTGTAATCCCAGTACTTTGAGAGGCCAAGGTAGGCAGATTGCTTCAGCCCAAGAGCCCAAGACCAGTCTGGGCAACATAGTGAGACCCCATCTCTGCAAAAAATACAAAAATTAGCCAGGCATGGTGGTATACTCCTGTAGTCCCAGCTACTTGGGAGGCAGGGACAGACGGATCACTTGACCTCAGAATGTCGAAGCTGCAGTGAGCCAAGATCACTCTACTGTACTCCAGCCTGGGTGACAGAGTGAGATCCTGTCAGTCAGCCAATCAACCAAAAAACCAATCACTGGGATCTACAAGCCAGGCATGGTGGCTCACACCTGTAATCCCAGCACTCCGAGAAGCCAAGGCAGGAGAATCTCTTGAGCTCAGGAGTTTGAGACCAGCCTGGGAACACAGTGAGACTCCATCTCTACAAAAAATTAAAAATTAAAAGGGATCTAAAAGATGATTTATTACCAAGGAAATGCAAATCCCTTTACAATAAAAATCCCAAACCCCTAAGCAATAGTCCAAATAATAATCAATTTGAGGAAAATCCACTATAAATTATTTGAATGCACACCTGAAATTTTTATTTGTATTTAAAAAACTGGTCTAGCCGGGCGCGGTGGCTCAAGCCTGTAAACCCAGCACTTTGGGAGGCCGAGGCGGGTGGATCACAAGGTCAAGAGATCGAGACCTGGCCGGGTGCGGTGGCTCACGCCTGTAATCCCAACACTTTGGGAGGCCGAGGCAGGTGGATCACGAGGTCAAGAGAGCGAGACCATCCTGGTCAATAAGGTGAAACCCCGTCTCTACTAAAAGTACAAAAAATTAGCTGGGCATGGTGGCGTGTGCCTGTAATCCCAGCTACTCAGGAGGCTGAGGCAGGAGAATTGCCTGAACCCAGGAGGCGGAGGTTGCGGTGAGCCGAGATTGTGCCATTGCACTCCAGCCTGGGTAACAAGAGCGAAACTCCGTCTCAAAAAAAAAAAAAAAAAAAAAAAAAAAAGAGAGATCGAGACCATCCTGGTCAACATGGTGAAACCCTGTCTCTACTAAAAATACAAAAAATTAGCTGGGCATGGTGGCGTGTGCCTGTAATCCCAGCTACTCAGGAGGCTGAGGCAGGAGAATTGCCTGAACCCAGGAGGCAGAGGTTGCGGTGAGCCGAGATCGCGCCATTGCACTCCAGCCTGGGTAACAAGAGTGAAACTCCACCTCAAAAAAAAAAAAAAAAAAAACTGGTCTATAGCTCACATCACTTCCTGTTCTTTCCAACTAGCACAAGCCAGGTACTTATATCCATAATCTAATTCAATCCTGTACAACCTAGAAGGTAGACATTATTTTCCTGTTTTATAGATGAAGAAAATGTCATATTAAATAATTTGCTCAACATACTACAGCTGGTAAGTGGAACCCACGTTTGATTCCAGTTTATATTCTTTCCAACTTACCATACTGCCTAACAAAGAAAGCATTAGTAGCAGGTTCTCTTGACACTGATGTGAATGCCTTTTTCCTAAATTTAACACAAGACTCTATGCTTTTTTCTTTAAGACGGAGGTTCGCTCTTGTTGCCCAGGCTAGAGTGCAATAGTGCGATTTCAGCTCACCCCAACCTCTGCCTCCTGTTCAAGTGATTCTCCTGCCTCAGCCTCCCAAGTAGCTGGGATTATAAGTATGTGCTACCACGCCTGGCTAATTTTGTATTTTTAGTAGAGATGGGGTTTCTTCATGTTGGTCAGGCTGGTCTTGAACTCCTGACCTCAGGTGATCCGCCTGCCTCAGCCTCCCAAAGTGCTAGGATTACAGGCGTGAGCCACCGCACCCTGCCGAGTCTATGCTTTCAAAATATGCACTTGCTTTACATTTTTCCTGTTTAAAATTTGTTGGGGTTTTTTTGTCTGTTTTTTTGGATCCCTGTTGGGGAATCAAATCCCAGCCTCCCACGTGATCTGTTTAAAATTAACTTATTAAAACCTTTATTTTAAGGCTAGATGTGGTGGCTCACATCTATAATCCAGACACTTTGGGAGGCCCATGGGAGTGACCACTTGACACCAGGTGTTCAAAAACAGCCTGGCCAACATGGTGAAACCCCGTCTCTACTAAAAATACAATTAGCTGGGTGTGGTGGTACATGCCTGTAGTCCCAGCTACTGAGGCACAAGAATGGCTTGAACCTCGGAGGCAGAGGTTGCAGTAAGCCAAGATTGCACCACTGCACTCCAGCCTGAGTGACAGAGCAAGATTCTGTCTCACAAACAAAAAAAAAAAAAAAAAAAAAAAGGCCGGGCACATGCCTGTAATCCCAGCACTTTGGGAGGCTGAGGCGGGCAGATCACGAGGTTAGGAGATTGAGACCATCCTGGCCAACATGGTGAAACCCCATCTTTACCAAAAATACAAAAAAATTAGCTGGGCGTGGTGGCACACACCTGGAGTCCCAGTTACTCGGGAGGCAGAGGCAGGAGACTGCTTAAACCCAGGAGGCTGAGATTGCAATGAGCCGAGATTGCGCCACTACACCACAGCCTGGGTGACACTGCAAGACTCTGTTTTTAAAATTTAGGCTGGCCGCGGTGGCTCACGCTTGTAAGCCTAGCACTTTGGGAGGCTGAGGGGGATGGATCACCTGAGGTCAGGAGTTCAAGACCAGCCTGGCCATCATGGTGAAACCCCATCTTAAAGAAATAATAATAAAAGAAAAAAAGAAAAAAAATTATTTAAATCCTGAGAGTTTTCTAGTAAGATTTATTTTAATCTGGTCTTCAAAAATAATAGTTAAAGCTGAGCATGGTGGTGGCTCACACGTGTAATCCCAGGACTCTGGGAAGCCGAGGCAGGCAGATCACTTGAGCCCAGGAGTTTAAGAACAGCCTGGGTAATGTACCGAAACTCTGTCTCTTACCAAAAATAGAAAAAATTAGCATGGTGGGGCAGGCCTATAGTCCCAGCTACCCAAAAGGCTGAGGTAGGAGGATCACCTGAGCCTGGTGGGAGGTCCAGGCTGCAGTCAACTGTTACCATGCCACTGCATTCCAGCCTGGGCGACACAGATCGTCTCAAAAATAAGGATAGTATTTAAAATCTGCCTTATTATATGGGTTGTTGCTTTTATTAGAGCTATGCTTTTAGCCATCCGAAAGCTTTGTACTTTTCTTCCTGGTCCTTAATACACAAATAGTAACTCTCCTTAGCAATATCATTCTTTTGTCAATAACTGTTGGACTAAAGTGGATCCCTAGAGTTCAGTATCATTCTTTTATCAGTACTTGTTGGACTGCAATGTGTCCCCAGAGAGTTTTCCTTTTTGAATGCATATCCTTTCTGGTCCCATACTATAAACTAGCCCGCCTCTCCAATTTGTCTTGGCATTTTTAATTTTTCTTGTCATCAGAGTACATACAACTCACTAAAAATATTAAAAACTCCACATGTAGTAGACATACTGTCCTACAGGCACAAAGTAGTGAAAAAGAGCATGGGCTTTGGAGGAAAATCTGGGTCCCAAGCCTCTCACTGATCCCGCAAAGATCACTTAACTTTTCTGAGCCTCAATTTCCTCAGATATAAAATAGAAGCAATATCGTCTGCTCACAGTATTATGGTAAGGATTAAATGAGATGTATATATCTCATTTATATAGAGAGTACCCAATAACAAAGTGGCTGCTCAACAAATATTAAATAGCTGTGACGCCGGGCGCGGTGGCTCAAGCCTGTAATCCCAGCACTTTGGGAGGCCGAGGCGGGTGGATCATGAGGTCAAGAGATCGAGACCATCCTGGTCAACATGGTGAAAACCCGTCTCTACTAAAAAAAAAAAATACAAAAATTAGCTGGGCATGGTGGCGCATGCCTATAATCCCAGCTACTCAGGAGGCTGAGGCAGAAGAATTGCCTGAACCCAGGAGGCAGAGATTGCGGTGAGCCGAGATAGCGCCATTGCACTCCAGCCTGGGTAACAAAAGTGAAACTCTGTCTCCAAAAAAAAAAAAAAAAAAAAAAATAGCTGTGACAGTGGAAAACATTCTGTGCAAAATCACTGTAGTCCTCCATAACACCAAGTTAAAAAAGCAGAGTATGTGCCAAATACTGCCAATCTATTGACCTACTTAATATCAACTAGAATTTTAACAAGCATGTTTCTGATGCCATCATCTAACAGGGCACCAGCCATACTCACCCATGTGAAAAGCAACCCAGTCCCCTTTCTGGGTCTTAATCTCCCACACTTATTAACAGGTAACTTCCCTATGGATAGTGACCCAGAAGCAAACTGTTCATTCATCATCAATAAAATATGTTCCTTTTTTTTTTTTTTTTTTTTTTTTTGAGACGGAGTTTCGCTCTTGTTACCCAGGCTGGAGTGCAATGGCGCGGTCTCAGCTCACCGCAACCTCCGCCTCCTGGGTTCAGGCAATTCTCCTGCCTCAGCCTCCTGAGCAGCTGGGACTACAGGCACGTGCCACCACCATGCCCAGCTAATTTTTTGTATTTTTAGTAGAGACGGGGTTTCATCATGTTGACCAGGATGATCTCGATCTCTTGACCTCGTGATCCACCTGCCACAGCCTCCCAAAGTGCTGGGATTACAGGCTTGAGCCACCGCACCTGGCTGAAATATGTTCCTTTTTAAATGTGGTAATGAAAATTACGTATTACCAACTTCTTTACTCAGTTATTTGTACTCTGTGTATTTACTGCTACGTAGTGGAAGTACTTAAGCAAAGCACCAATGTTCTGATGTCTGTTGAGAAATACAATCTGGAGCTCCTGCCATGGGAAAATTATGTGAAGTGGAAAGTAGGACTGAATTATAAAAATCTTACAACCCCAAACAGTAAGTTAAATTAATAAATGTATAAACAACCCAGTTATGCAGGAGGCTACAAATTTTTTTGTGAAAAATCAGACCTTGGTGATGACCTTGAGCAGTAGGATATAAATAACTCCTGCAAGCTTAGTGTTCCAATAATGGAACAGTAGGCATAAATGGGTTAAATTTCAGGTGGAGTTTGCTGAATCCACAAATATGAAAATGACTTTCCAAGAATTGTAAAAGTAATTGCTAAGGAGATGCTGCTAACTTGATCACAAAAGCAAGATGAGGGCTGGGTGTGGTGGCTCACGCCTGTAATCCCAGCACTTTGGGAGGCTGAAGTAGATCACAAGGTCAGGAGTTCGAGACCAGCCTGGCCAATACGATGAAACCCATCTCTACTAAAAATACAAAAATTAGCCAGGCATGGTGGCACTCGCCTGTAGTCCTAGCTACTCAGGAGGCTGAGAAAGAAGAATTGCTTGAACCCAGGAGGTGGAGGTTGCAGTGAGCTAAGATCGTGTCACTGCACTACAGCCTAGTCAACAGAGCAAGACTTTGTCTCAAATAAAAAGCAAGATGAGTAGAAGAGGAGAGTTTCATGCATGCATGTGTGTGTCTCTTGTATGTATAAGTGTGCATGTGTATTGAGTGTATGTGCAGACATGAGAGGAAATGGGATAAAGTTCAGTCTATAGCATAAAATGCTATTAGACTGCATTAAACTGCTACAAAGTTTCTTTACTCCAAAAAGTAGACAGGTTAACTGTTGGAAACTCTGTAATTATTAGATAAAATTAACAGTACTTACAATCATATATATATGTCACTTTTCAGTTTACAAAGTTATTTAGTAGACATTCATTTGGATGCTCTGAAATAAATTTAACTTCTTTGCCCTTCCTTCTCCCCTCCACCAAGGACGAAGTAGGGAACACTTAATCAGGAAAGGCAACATAAGTGCATCAATCTGTACAGAACCACAAAGAACAAAGGGGAGGAAGGTATGACCTTGAAGAGTTCCACAGAGACTTCAAGGAAGGAGGGAACCAGAATGTCAAACATGAGGAAAGCCCAGAGTTCACTGGAGAGTTAGGCACCATACAGGGCAGATTGTATCTGCTACACAGAAGATGGGGCACACAGCGTAAGTTTCACATTCTAAAATCCTATGAAAAAAACCGTAACTGAAGAGCTGAAGTTGGACTTTCTGGTTTTTCAGAACACAAGCAGATCATGACCACCAACCATGGTTTCTGAATGAACTGGATTCAAAATGCATCTGGTTGCAACAAAGGGCTTCCTTGGACCCTAATATTAGAAATTCAGCAGAGGTAATTTGAGGAGCTGTGATTTTACGTAGTGGTGGCATCCTGGGGAGCTTCTATTCCATCAGTCAAGTTTAGTATCTCACAATCGTGGAAAAGGAGTTCCGAGCAGGGATGAGCAATATCGATGGGAAGCCGATACTTGGGCCATCTCTTGGAGATTCCTGCCGTAAGGACTGCAAGTGTTTCTCCAGAGAAAGCACTTGCCTGGGTATGACTCAGGGCCGGACAGGAATTCACACTATGAATCCGGGTGGTGGGAAGGCGGAGAAGTATGCCTACAAAGATCAAAGAGCCAGGAATGGAAAACACACTAAAAACCATCCCAGTGGGCAGGCTACCTCCCCAGAGATAAGAAGACCTTGAATCCTGAGCATAATCAGGGAGACAAAGCAATGCCCTGGATGCCACCAGCACAGACAAAGTCAAAGGAAAATGTGTGATCCAGTATTTACACACACAAAAAGAGAAGTGCAGAAGCAAGCAAGAAACTAAAGAAAAAGGAGGATGGGCGTGGTAGCTCATGCCTGTAATCCCAGCATTTTGGGAGGCCGAGGAGGGTGGATCATTTGAGGTCAGGAGTTTGAGACTAGCCTGACCAACATGGTAAACCCTGTCTTTACTAAAAATACAAAATCAGCCAGGTGTGGTGGCATGCACTTGTAATCCCAGCTACTAGGGAGACTGAGGCAGGAGAATTACTTGAATCTGGGAGGCAGAGGTTGCAGTGAGCTGAGATCACACCACTGCACTTCAGCCTGAGAAACAAAACCGAAACTCCTTCTAAAAATAAAACTATAAACTAAACTGAACTAAACTAAACTAAGCTGAAACTAAATTAAATAAAATACAAAAAAAAAAAACCACTAAAGTGAAAGAACAATGCTCACACCAAGGGAGCTGCCGACAAACCCCACTGATGCTTCCCAGCAGAACTACAGCTTGCCTAATCCCAGCTTCCTACTGTACCTTTCAAAATGACAAGGGAGAGACATGAGTTAAAGCATCGAAGCCACCTCAGTATGGGGTAAAGGTCTGAGACTTCTGCTGCCCTGGGTGCGGTTACATGGGATTATCATCTGGGTGACTCACTGAAATGTACTCACAGTGAGTCATGCCTTCAAATGACGTCTCAAGTTCTGCCTGCCCGGATACACATCTGGGGATCTTAAGGGGTGAGGGACCACTCAACAAGAAGAAATTTAGCCTATCTTTTTAAACAGCATTTCTTTTTTCTGGCAAAATGGGAAATTCTCCAATACAGGGACACAGTGATACTAAAAAGGAAAGCGTCCAGTTGGTGGTTGGGAGGCCGCCCTAGGATCTCTCCTCCAAAAAATGGAAAAGATAAGAAGGATGAGAACTCAGGCAAAGCACAAGAAAGTTTCCCTTTGCTAAAAGGGAACAGATGCCCACAATAGCCAGAAACATGAACTAGGAATAAGGAGGAGAATGCCTCCTCTTGGCACCCCCAAACGAACCTTAATTACCCCTCCCAGAGAAGATGACATGAAAGATAAGGATACAGAGGTTCTAAGACCTAGAATCTAAGCCACACTCTACAGACCTTCTCAAGAGACCTTATACTTATGCAGAAACAAGAAAGTAAAGAAATCTAAATAGATAAACTGAATAATAAGGAAGTCCTTACCCAGTGAGACCACGTTCCCATAATTCTCTAACATCACTTCTCTGTAGAGGTCCCTCTGAACAGGGTCCAGGTATCCCCATTCCTCTCGAGTAAGGTGCACAGCCACATCCTCGAATGTCACAAACTCCTGAAATAACACATCCTGGCTGCTCTGGGGAATGAGACCACTGTAGCACCATGGCCAGAGAGTGAAGATGATAGCGAGGGTATCCAGTGTGTACTTACATTGAGGAGGAGGAAGAACAGATTAGAACCTATGGAATAAAGCCCATACCCTTAAACATCTAATAAGCACCCGTCACACAACCATAGACAAAGAGAAAACAGAGTTTGCTCCTGGCATTGGGGAGATGGAAGGTGGTTTATGTGAAGTCCAGGTCTCCGAAGAGGATCAGTTCCCATCTGCTATTGAAAAAAATTCCAGGCAAGGTCTACAGATGGAATGAGCGATAGGCCACACTCCATCAGTAGCAATAATCCCTGATTTCCTCAAGGAAAAGCAGAGGGTTCCTCAGCTCACCTGGTACCTGGCTGTCAAGAGCGCAGCTGCTTGGTCTCCTGGGCTTCCCTCATGGGGAAGAGCAGGCACCTGGGGAACAGGTGGAGCTGAGGGAGGAGAAAGGAGTGAAGAGTGAGAGCAGCCCTTTCCCAAGGCTCCCTTTCAGAAGAGACCTCTCCAGCCCAAGGGGTGTTAGCAGGACCCTCCTCAATACTCTAGTAAAACCAATGAACATTTATCAGGTATTGGGTGTGTCTTCTCTGCTCTTAGTACTTGCATGCCTTATGCGTGTTTAGACCTGTGATACAGGATCTTCTTATGAAAGCTTCTATTTCACTTTATCTTCACCACATGACAGTCCTCTTATAGAAGAGTAAGACTATACCTGTTTTGCGGATGGGCAAAGCATAAACTTGTGGGGACTTGTCCTGGGCGAGGGTTATTTAGCAGACTTCTGACCATTTCCACGCACTGTCCTATACACTTGATAAGCCTTTCCCTTGTGAATGGGCACTGTCTTAACCAGTGTGTGAGACCCCCAAGAATAAGAAAGGTCATCTGTTTCCTCGTAATCTTTTCCAGAGTTCCACAATGCCTCACAGCCCTCTACATACTATGGCACTCGATCTGTGTAAGTGACACACAAGTTATTTGGCCACAGGCAATCTAGGACACAGCTCTTACAAAACAAAAAAAGACCAACCTACCTACATGATACAGAAAAGTGTGACTGTGTAGTCAAAATATGTATACATCCACACAGGCACTGTGCTCAACCAAGGAATTAAACAGTTGCTTCCTTGACCAAATTTAGACTAGTCAGGAAACAGTGCAGTTGCAACAGAATGGCAGGTGACAAAGCAAAGAGAAACTAAGTGAAGGGAACAGGGGGAAGGAAAGGTCCTGAATCTAAGAGGAAGTGAGAGCCAGGAAAGGACTGTGAGATGTGGCAAAAGAAACTATTCTGGATGTGAGAACTGGGATGAAGTGAAGGGTGCCTGAAGGAAAAACCAGCACACAAGTAAGGAGCCATCACTCTGCTTACTTAAGAAAGATGAGCTGTCCTTAACAGAGGGGCTCAGACTAGGACTGAACTGAGTCAAAGCTGCCCCCACTTTCATCCCTCCCTCTAGGGGCCACGTTCTCATTCCAGTTCCTGGCCTCTCTCACACCAGGCCCAGGAGCCCCTGAGGAGCCCCTCCACACACACTCATTGCCTAGATAGAAGGGCTGTCTCTGCCTTACCCCCAGTGAGTCCCTGTTCCATGTCGGTGTCCTGCACAAACTGAGGCTCTGGGGACAGACCCTCAGACTGGGTCTCCAAAGACTGAAACTGGACCCTTGGTGATCCTGCTGCTTCCTGGGCTGGTATTTCCTCCATCACTGCTCTGGAGGACAATGACCATCACTGCAAGGTGAGATTAAGAGAAATCACTGTTATAAGTTAAAACATCCTACCATTTTATATCCTCAGGACTTTGCAAAGTATTTTACACATGGTAGATATTCAATAAAAATTAGTTGATAATGATTAACCATCCTAAATAAGTAATAGAGAGAAAAATGGGGCCAGGCACAGTGGCTCACACCTGTAATCCCAGCACTTAGGGAGGCGGAGATGGGTGGATCACTTGAGGTCAGGAGTTAAAGACCAGCCTGACCAACATGGTGAAATCCCGTCTCTACTAAAAATACAAAAATTAGCTGGGTGTGATGGTACAGGTCTGTAATCTCAGCTATTCGGGAGGCTGAGGCAGGAGAATTGCTTGAACACAGTAAGTATATATTGCAGTGAGCCGAGATCGCACCACTGCACTCCAGCCTGAACAACATAGCGAGACTCTGTCTCAAAAAAAAAAAGAAATGGGCCGGACACGGTGGCTCAAGCCTGTAATCCCAGCACTTTGGGAGGCCGAGGCGGGTGGATCATGAGGTCGAGAGATCGAGACCATCCTGGTCAACATGGTGAAACCCCGTCTCTACTAAAAAAAAATAGAAAAAATTAGCTGGGCATGGTGGTGCGTGCCTGTAATCCCAACTACTCAGGAGGCTGAGGCAGGAGAATTGCCTGAACCCAGGAGGCGGAGGTTGCGGTGAGCCGAGATCGCGCCATTGCACTCCAGCCTGGGTAACAAGAGCGAAACTCTGTCTCAAAAAAAAGAAAAGAAAAAAGAAGGCCGGGCGCCGGTGGCTCAAGCCTGTAATCCCAGCACTTTGGGAGGCCGAGGCGGGTGGATCACGAGGTCGAGAGATCGAGACCATCCTGGTCAACATGGTGAAACCCCGTCTCTACTAAAAATACAAAAAATTAGCTGGGCATGGTGGCGCATGCCTGTAGTCCCAGCTACTCAGGAGGCTGAGGCAGGAGAATTGCTTGAACCCAGGAGGCGGAGGTTGCGGTGAGCCGAGATCGTGCCATTGCACTCCAGCCTGGGTAACAAGAGCGACACTCTGTCTCAAAAAAAAAAAAAGAAAAAAGAAAAAAATGGTTATGCTTCAGCTTTAAATACTTAAGAACCAAATCTTATGATCCAAGTGTGCAGGTTATTTGAACTCCTCTAATTTGGAATTCGTGGCATTTAAAAAAATCAACATAGTACACTTTAATAGCGCAAAGCTTTCTCTGGAAAGTTTAAACTATTTATAAAACTGGTAGGGTGCAGTGGCTCAAGCATGTAATCCCAACACTTTGGGACGCTGAGACGGGCAGATCCCTTAGGCTCAGGAGTTTCAGATCACCCTGGACAACATGGTGAAACCCCGTTTCCATCAATAAATAAATAAATAAATAAAATTAGCCAAGCGTGGTGGTCCATGACTGTAGTTCCAGTTACTCCAGAGGCCAAGGCAGGAGAATCGCTTCAGCCTGGGAGGTAGAGGCTGCAGTGGGCTATGACTGCACCTCTGTACTCCAGCCTGTATGACGATAACAGCCTGTCTCAAATAAACAAAATATTTAAAATTTACAAACTTCTTTGGAGACTGAAGTTTGTCCCCCGAGAAAAATGCAAGTTATGATTACTCATTTTAATTTTTAGTAGAGATGGGAGTCTCGCTATGTTGCCCAGGCTGGACTCGAACTCCTTGCCTCCAGGGATCCTCCTGCCTTGGCCTCCCCAAGTGCGAGGATTACAGGCGTGAACTACCAAGCCCGGCCCGTGATTATCCGTTTAAATAAATAAATTCATTTAAATAAGTAAACAAAACGGCAGGCCCCTTAGGGATGTCTTGTTAACACCGTCAGCCCACTCTGATTTATTAAACGGGCTTGGCGAATGATAAAATTCCACTTTTGGGGTCAGGCCCTTCGATAACTAGGACTGGCTGGGCCGGCCTTTTCCCGCAATCCTGAGAGCAACGCAGGGAAGAGCTGCGGCTCCAACAGGTTTGAGCGGCGTCCTTCAGGCCCAAGGACGAACCAGGGTACCGTCCCCCTCCCACCACCCTCGCCTCGCTCCCAGCTCGGTCCTCATTAGGCCTCGCCCGGCGCTGGCCTCCTCCCACTTCCCTTTTAGGCCAAAGCACAGTCCCAAAAGGGCCAGGGGGGCCATACAGACCAGCTCGCACCAAGGCACGGTAGCCGGCTCCCGACTGCGGGGCCCTCAGCCCGCGAGGTGAACCGGAGCTGAAAAGAAACAGGCCCTCCTCGCATTCGGGCCTCCGCGCACTCTCGGGGAAGGAAACCGCTGTCTGTCCCTGCCGGACGCCGCCTCTTTCTCCCGGGAAGGCGAAGCAAGCGGCCGCCCTGCTGCGACCCCAGAACGGCTTCCGGATACTCACCGAGGGGAGGGGCGGGCCTGGCCGCCGTCCTGTCACCGACACACTCGCGCTCGGGGACACCACAGCCTTTCCCGGGTCGCTCTAGACAGCTAGGAGGCCGGCGCTTCTTGGTGGCACTTCCGGCGACGGAGTGCAGGGACCCAAATGAAGGCCCGCCCCGCGCATGAGGGCCCCGGATGAGGGTCCCGGATGTTGGTGAGGGCCCCGGATGAGGGTCCCGGATGTTGGTGAGGGCCCCGGATGAGGGTCCCGGATGTTGATGAGGGCCACGGGTGAGGAACTGGACCTGCAGATCCAGGCTTCGCAGGCTCGTTTTCCGACCTTTGCACGTCTTTTTCCGGTCCTACGGCCCTCCGTGCTAATTCACTGGGCGTCTCTAGTCGTTAAAACAGCAATGACTGGGGCTGGGCGCGGTGGCTCAAGCCTGTAATCCCAGCACTTTGGGAGGCCGAGGCGGGTGGATCACGAGGTCAAGAGATCGAGACCATCCTGGTCAACATGGTGAAACCCCGTCTCTACCAAAAACACAAAAAAATTAGCTGGGCATGGTGGCGCGTGCCTGTAATCCCAGCTACTCAGGAGGCTGAGGCAGGAGAATTGCCTGAACCCAGGAGGCGGAGGTTGCGGTGAGCCGAGATCACGCCATTGCACTCCAGCCTGGGCAACAAGAGCGAAACTCGGTCTCAAAAAAAAAAAAAAAAAAAAAAACAGCAATGACTGCGACCAATGTTGGGAACGCGCCCCCGGGGCCTCTCCCTGATTCCCGCTGACCCTTAAGACTCCCCGCAAGGAGGCGGCCCGACCCAGTGGGTGCGTGTCGGAGGCGTGGAAGAATGGGCGAGCTAATGGTCCCGCTTCCGTGAGTAGCACGGGGGTGCCTGCGCAGAGTGTAGTACAGCTCTGACTCGTAGAAGGCGAGGATTGCGGGCGCCTCGGTGCGATGGGACCCACTAAGTCGTGGGATTGAAATATACTAAGTAGGTCTTGGGGCAAGCGGAGGTGGGAGGGGGCATGAGCAGATTGGAATGGGACCGAAAGAAACTGAGGAGATTGACAGTGGCGTCCCTGGTGGGAAGACTAAAAACTGCAGAAACAGGGACAGGCAAAAGCATGGTGCACGGGCGGGACAGGCGGAGCACCGGGACCGAAACCCTTGGGACATTGTGACCCCTGGCTGATCCTAGATCCTTGGAGAATATAATGCCATGTGGGTGGAGCTAGATCTGCAAGGCATAGGCAAGCCTCTTAGAGGATCAAAAAAGTGATTTGGAAGGAACGTCAACTATTACTACTTTGTTTAAGCAAATCAAAGGCTATCCTTTAATGTTATTTGACATTTCAAATTAAACACAAGAAAACCTGAAGTGTGACATTTATATATTTTTTTCAAACTATATCAGCTTCTTGGAGATTCTGATATTCCTTCCCTGCCTTCTCCCCTGAATATCATTGATTTAACCTAAATTCATACTACGACACAATCTGTCAAGTCTACAGTACCTGTCACAGTGGAGTCAGGATCAGAGAAAGAAAATGCACTCCTTAGTCCATTTTCGTGCTGGACAGCTCCAATTAGAGAAACTTTTTCTGGTGTTGAATAGAAATACACCCTGTGGTGATGTCTGTTGTTCCTATTGAAAGTTCCCGGGAACAATAGATAACAAAGTACTTTCTCCTCTTCATGACGGTTATTTTAATATACTAGGAGAGCTAAAGATTTGGAGTTCTTTCCCGAGTTGCCGTTTCTCCACCTCAAAGCCCTTCACAGATTGTACCTATTAGCAAAGTGATGGGAAACCATTTCAGCAGCAGAGATGAGTGAGCTATGGCAGTGAGGCACATTGTTTCCAAGTTTTAGCTGCCTCAGGCAATTGGCTCCAGTGAGAGGACCAAAAAAGGCACCCACTTAGAGGCCACTTTCCACCAATACTCCTTGAACCCTAATAAAGAGTGCTAAGAAGCAGCAGCTGCTGTTCTGCTTTTGAGAAAATTTTTCTTTCAACAGTTTACCAGAGACACGGATGGAAACAACTCATAAAAGTTGTTGTTTTGTTTTTTGTTTTTGGTTTTTTTTTTTTGTTTTTGTTTTTTTTTTTTTGGTTGAGTCGGAGTCGCTCTGTCGCCCAGGCTGGAGTGCAGTGCTCAATCTCAGCTCACTGCAACCTCCACCTACTGGGTTCAAGTGATTACCCTGCCTTAGCCTCTGGAGTAGCTGGGATTACAGGCGGGCACCACCACACCTGGCTAATTTTTGTATTTTTAGTAAAGACCGAGTTTCACCATGTTGGCCAGGCTGGTCTCCAACTCTTGACCTCAGGTGATCCACCCACCTCCACCTTTCAAAGTGCTGGGATTACAGGGGTGAGCCACCATGCCTGGCCTATTTTGGTTTTTTAGTACAAATTAACAAACTGATTCTAAAGTTTATATAGAAATACTAGGGATTTAGAATTGCCAAAACAATTTTGAAAAAATAAAATTGGAATACTTGTATAATTTTAAGATTTTTTTCTTTTTTTATTGGTTTTAAGGAGTGGAGAGATTAATTGGCAAGCAAGAAAAGAGAACGCAGAAGGAAGAGGCTCCCCCGTACAGGCAGACGGAGGGGGGCTCCAAAGTGGATTATTGAGAAGACTCATGGGGAAGTAGAAAAAGGCAACCACAGCCAGATCAAACCCCATAGGTTGAGAACTTCTATCCCTGTAAAAAACAACAACCATAAGCTATGGAACATTAGTCAGGGCCTAGAAGGTAATTCGGGATACCATGCAATCATAGGCTGTAACACGTAGTTGTTCCTTTCGTGGGCTTTTCTCTTGTTGCGCTGTACCACAGACTTGCCCAGACTTAGAGTCACAGCCATTCAAGGTCTCAGTTACTGTTTTATAAAAGGTGAAGTTGTCCGAGCGCGACGCCTGTAATCTCAGCACTTTGGGAGGCTGAGGCAGGCAGATCACAAGTTCAGGCATTCAAGACCAGCCTGGCCAACATGGTGAAACCCCGTCTCTACTAAAAATATAAAAATTAGCCGGGCGTAGTGGCATGCGCCTGTACTCTCAGGTACTCAGGAGGCTGAGGCAGGAGAATCGCTTGAACCTGGGAGGCAGTGGTTGCAGTGACCCAAGATCGCGCCACTGAACCCCAGCCTGGGTGACAGAGCAAGACTCCGTCTCAAAAAAAAAAAAAAAAAAAAAAAAAAAAAGGTGAAGTTATTCCTATCTAATCATAGAAGCCCTAATTATTCTGATAACACTTGGACAGCAAAAACGCCTCAAATTCAACTTATGGTTTCACCATTGCTAATCTGAAAACTCCCAGGAAACATAAGACAAGTTCAGAATTTTATAACTATCTAGTGTTTTGCCCATTCAACTGGCAATACGTACATAATCAGCATCTCAAAAGAGACAGCCTCTTCGTTTTGTGAAAACATTTATTCTTGATCTTTCTGTCTCCACCCTTGTTTCATTCATCTCCTCTGCCACAGACACACAATCACTATTTTTATTGTTTGATAATAATTACAATTATTACAATTATTGCCATCATTAAGAAAAATAGAAGGAACATGTAAGTATCTGAGCAGAGCAGTATAAAGGAAAATTCATCCCCTTTTCCCCGCCCCGTGTACCTCCTCGGAGCGGACAAGCTGAGGAGCAAGATCCCCAAACCCGAGATTAGAACCCTACACAGGGATGCAAAGTCCTCCCGCGATCCTAGAGAGGACCCCGAAGCTGAGCGCAACCCCGGAAAGCGGGTGTGACGCACTTCCGGGTTTTGGGACGCTTTCCCTGGGCTTTGATGTCCAGAGGGTCTGGGTGTGAGTTCAGTGCTTCTGATCCCCGAAGTCACAACCCCTTCTATCCCAGGACCCCAGACTTCTCCGGGCGGGGACAGAGTTGGACGTGCACTGCTGTGTCCTGCAATCCCCTCGCCACAACCGCCCCGGACGAAGTGAAAGCGGGTCGCGCCAGCCTCGGCGGTGGCAAGCGCTGTCTTCCAGCAGAGGCGTGCTGGGTACAGGTGGGAAGGGAACAAAGTTTTGGTTTCCGGACAGGAATGAGACAGTCCTGGGACTGAGGAGAGGCGGTCTGCGTGTTCCTTCTGGTTTCTGAGTCCTGGGTTTTCACCCCAAAGACGTGCGGACAAAATGATCCCCAGTCAGATTATCTGTGCTCCCCAGTTGTCCCCACTGGTTTTCCTTCTGGTGAGGGCTTTTCTGGTTTCCTAGGAACCCCGAGTTGTAAAATTCGGGCAGTCTTACACGGTACTAAGTGTCATTGGCCTTACAGTTTTTTTTTTTTTAATTAGGATAGGCTTGTTAAGCCCGTGTCCTCAGATAATGTTCACCCTCAAACCCACCACCATTATGGTAGCGATTAGTGTGAAGGCCGGGCAGGTGGCTCACGCCTGTAATCCCAGCACTTTGGGAAGCCTAGGCGGGCAGATCACTTGAAGTCAGGAGTTCCAAGATCAGCTTGGACAGCATAGTGAAACTCTGTCTCTACTAGAAATACGGAAATTAGGTATGGTGGCACACGCCTGTAATATTAGTTGGGAGACTGAGGCACGAGAATCACTTAAACCCGGGAGGTGGAGGTTGCAGTGAGCGGAGATTGCGACACTGCACTCCAGCCTGGGCTACAGAGCAAGACTCTGTCTCAAAAACAAACCAAAAAAAAAAAAAGTGTTTGAAGCCTACTGAATAAAGAAGTGATTGGGATGCAATAGGAAAAGATTATTGCTGGGCATGGTGGCTCACGCCTGTAATCCCAGCACTTTGGGAGGCCAAGGAGGGTAGATCACCTGAGGTCAGGAATTCGAGATCAGCCTGGCCTACATGAAGCCCCGTCTCTAAAACTTAAAAAAAAAAAAAGAAAAGATTATTTACACTGGACCCTTTTCCTTTCAGTTTCAAGGCTTTAGCGTTGTTTTTCGTTTGTTTTGTTTTGCTTTGCGACAGAGTCGCCCAGGCTGGGGTGCAGTGGCGAGATCTCGGCTCACTGCAACTTCCGCTGCCCGGTTTCAAGCTTTTCCTGCTTCAGCCTCCTGAGCATCTGGGATTACAGGTGCCCACCACCACGCCTGACTAATTTTGTACTTTTAGTAGAGATGGCGATTTGCCATGTTGGCGAGGCTGGTCTTAAACTCCTGACCTCCGGTGATCTGCCCGCCTCCGCCTACCAACGTTTTGGGATTACAGGCATGAGCCACTGCACCCTGCCAGGAAGAGTTTTAAATGAGCAGTTTCGGACATGGGGGGGTTTCAGTTGTAGGAAGTATCTATGCTTGACATGGAGGGGTAAAGAAGGGAATTTGTGGACAATGTAATGGACCATTAGGAGACTGGTACCAGTTCTCCCATTGATGTTCTTGGATGAAAACACAGAGACCTATCAAGTCTCAAACATGTCATAAGTAAAGTAAAATAGATTATCTCAGGGGCCCTTCCAATTTTGGAATTCACTGATAAACTGAATTTAACATTCATCTAAGCAAAACCTGCTGCCCTTCATTCACTTCCAGTTGTGCCACCAACATACAGAAAGTTGTTTACATTACTGAGAAAGGCTAAGTGACACAATACCAACGAAAAGATGGGGTTCATTTAGTAAAGTCAGGTAATACCTCTGAATTCACTAAGCTCACATGAATTTAGGTAATATCTCCAAATCTACTAAGGTCACATGAATGGGGAAATACTGCAATGTACTAAAAACAAACAAGGAAGTCAGGGTGCTTTGTCCGTCCCATGTGTTGTGGAAATCTCATTCTCCCTCTAGAATAATTCATGGATCTATGTAACATGAAATGTTTCAGTATTCATAATACCCAATAATTATACTGCTTAACTTTTTTTTTTTTTTTTTTTGAGACAGAGTTTCGCTCTTCTTACCCAGGCTGGAGTGCAATGGCGCGATCTCGGCTCACCGCAACCTCCACCTCCTGGGTTCAGGCAATTCTCCTGCCTCAGCCTCCTGAGTAGCTGGGATTACAGGCACGTGCCACCATGCCCAGCTAATTTTTTGTATTTTTAGTAGAGACAGGGTTTCACCTTGTTGACCAGGATGGTCTCGATCTCTCAACCTCGTGATCCACCCGCCTCGGCCTCCCAAAGTGCTGGGATTACAGGCTTGAGCCACCGCGCCCGGCTCGACTTTTTTTTTTTTTTTTTGAGACGGAGTTTCGCTCTTGTTACCCAGGCTGGAGTGCAATGGCACAATCTCGGCTCACCGCAACCTCCGCCTCCTGGGTTCAGGCAATTCTCCTGCCTCAGCTTCCTGAGTAGCTGGGATTACAGGCACGCGCCACCATGCCCAGCTAATTTTTTATTTGTATTTTTAGTAGAGATGGGGTTTCACCATGTTGACCAGGATGGTCTCGATCTCTCGACCTCGTGATCCACCTGCCTCGACCTCCCAAAGTGCTGGGATTACAGGCTTGAGCCACCGCGCCCGGCTCGACTTTTTTTTTTTTAAGACGGGTTTCATCATGTTGGTCAGGCTGGTCTTGAACTCCCGACCTCAGGTGATCTGCCCGCCTTGGCCTCCAAAGTGCTTGGATTACAGGTGTGAGCCACTGGCCTTAACTTATTTTTAAGAAATAAATACAAGTTCTAATTTTTTTTCCCTATGCCCCAGTGGATCATCTTCTATATCCTACTTTGGTGATTTTTTTTTTTTTTTTTTTTTTTGAGACGGAGTTTGACGCTTGTTGTCTAGGCTGGAGTGCAATGGCACAATCTCAACTTACCCCAACCCACACCTCCCAGGTTCAAGCGATTCTCCTGCCTCAGCCTCCCAAGTAGCTGGGATTACAGGCATTTGCCACCACGCCCAGCTAATTTTTTGTATTTTTAGTAGAGACAGGGTTTCTCCATGTTGGCCAGGCTGGTCTCGAACTCCCAACCTCAGGTGATCCACCCGCCCCAGCCTCCCAGTGTGCTGGGATTACAGGCGTGAGCCACTGCACCCAGCCCTTGGTGATCATTTTTAAGAGGGACCAGATCAGTTTTTAGAGTGGGCAGCAACATATTTAGGACATTGGTTTCAGACTTGGATTTGAGCGCTGGTTCTATACTTACTGTGGGTTGTTAGGCACATTTAATCTTTCTGAGCTTCTATTTTTTCACCTGTAATATAAGAGTAGTAATCATGTGAACCTCGTAAGGTTTCCCTGGGTATTAAATTAGTGGTGTATATAATACATCAAATCTCCCCGACACACAGGCAACATGAATGACAGTTACCGTGTCATGCCACTAGATTTAGTGAATTGTTTTGTATGCATTGTTAGCAGCCCAGCAATACCATGTTGCTTTTTAATACTGTTGTTACATTTTTCTACCCTGCAGGATAGTAAAACCTGATCTTATAAAACCTAGGTCACAAAGCACAGCCCTGCAAAACATCCTATTTCCATCAAGTGAGCCAGTTCCTGGAACCCGAATAATGACTCCTGAATCAAGGGATACTATACATTGGTCTCCACGGGGTACCCAGGAGATGAAAGGCATTCTGATAGTGAAGGTGGAGGAAGAAGAGGAAGAAAACCATTTTCAAAAGGAAAAAAACAAAGTAGAGTCATCACCACAAGTTCTCAGTGGCTCTACAACTATGAATGAGAGAGCCTTATTATCATCATATTTGGTTGCATATAGAGTGGCAAAAGAGAAAATGGCTCACACTGCAGCTGAAAAAATTATCCTTCCAGCATGTATGGATATGGTACGTACAATTTTTGATGATAAATCAGCTGATAAACTAAGAACTATACCTCTTAGTGATAATACAATCTCTCGTCGAATCTGTACGATTGCAAAACATTTGGAAGCAATGCTTATTACACGGCTGCAGTCTGGTGTAGACTTTGCCATCCAACTTGATGAGAGCACTGATATTGCAAGTGGTCCAACACTCTTGGTTTATGTCAGATATGTGTGGCAAGATGATTTTGTAGAGGACCTCTTATGTTGTTTAAACTTAAATTCACACATAACTGGATTGGATTTATTTACTGAATTAGAAAACTGCATTGTTGGTCAGTATAAATTAAACTGGAAACACTGTAAAGGAATTTCAAGTGATGGAGCAGCAAATATGACTGGAAAACATAGCAGACTTATTGAAAAATTGTTAGAAGCAACCCACAACAGTGCTCTTTGGAATCACTGTTTTATTCATCGAGAAGCTTTGGTATCCAAAGAAATTTCACCAAGTCTAATGGATGTATTGAGAAATGCAGTGAAAATTGTTAATTTTGTTAAAGGAAGTTCACTGAATAGCCGACTTCTTGAAGTATTTTGTTCAGAGATTGGAATTAACCATACCCACTTATTGTTTCATACCGAAGTTCGTTGGCTTTCTCAGGGAAAAGTATTGAGCCGAGTATATGAACTCAGGAAAGAGATTTACATTTTTCTCATTGAAAAGCAATCTCATTTGGCAAGTATTTTTGAAGATGATATCTGGGTAACAAAACTGGCATATTTAAGTGATATTTTTAGCATTCTTAATGAATTAAACCTGAAAATACAGGGGAAAAACAATGATATATTTCAGTATCTTGAACATATTCTAGGATTCCAAAAAACATTATTGCTGTGGCAAGCAAGACTTAAAAGTAATCGCCCCAGCTACTATATGTTCCCAACATTATTGCAACACATTGAAGAGAACATTATTAATGAAGACTGCTTAAAAGAAATAAAGTTAGAGATATTGTTGCATCTCACTTCTTTGTCTCAAACTTTTAATTATTACTTTCCAGAAGAGAAATTTCAATCATTAAAGGAAAATATTTGGATGAAAGATCCATTTGCTTTTCAAAACCCAGAATCAATAATTGAGTTAAACTTGGAGCCTGAAGAAGAGAATGAATTATTGCAGCTCAGTTCATCATTCACACTAAAGAATTATTATAAGACATTAAGTTTATCAGCATTTTGGATTAAGATTAAAGATGAATTTCCACTGCTAAGTAGGAAGAGTATATTGCTGTTACTACCATTCACAAATACTTGTTTGTGTGAATTAGGATTTTCAATCTTGACACGATTAAAAACGAAGAAAAGAAATAGGCTCAATAGTGCACCAGACATGCGGGTAGCATTATCTTCATGTGTTCCTGACTGGAAGGAACTTATGAACAGACAAGCACACCCATCACATTAAATAAAATCTTTACAAAATTTTGTGTTTAGCAGAGCATGGTGTCTCACACCTGTAATCCCAGCACTTTGGGAGGCCGAGGTGGGCAGATCACTTAATATCAGGAGATCGAGACCAGCCTGGCCAACATGGTGAAACTGCATCTCTACTAAAAATACAAAACTTAGCCAGGCGTGGTGGTGCATGCCTGCAGTCACAGTTACTAGGGTGGCTGAGGCACGAGAATCTCTTACACCAGGAAGGCAGAGATTGCAGTGAGCTGAGATGATGCTACTGCATTCCAGCCTGGGCAACAGTGAGATTCCATCTCAAAAAAAAAAGAAAATTGTGTCTGTACTTTTTAAGGGATTTTGCAGTATGTTGTATTAAAATGTTAATAAAATTACATTTGCAATTAACTAGGTTTTTATTTTACTACATAGTATATTTCATGAAACTGGTTTGTTACATGAATGTGTGTATGTGTACAAGATGATATAAAATATATGTCCTTCTGTAAATTACTGTCAAGAATTTTGAAAAGAGGACAGCACAGTGGCTGACACCTGTAATCCCAGCATTGGGAGGCCAAGGTGGATGGATTGCTTGTGGCCAGGACTTTGAGACAAGCCTGGGCAACACATTGAAATCCCCTCTCTACAAAAAATACAAAACCTTAGCCAGGCTTGGTGGCGTGCACTTGTATTCCCAGCTACTCAGGAGGATGAGGTGGGAGGATCATTTGAGCCCAGCAAGTCGAGGCTACGATCATGCCACTGCAGTCTAGGAGGATCATTTGAGCCCAGCAAGTCAAGCTATGATCATGCCACTGCAGTCTAGCCTGAGCGACAGAGAGAGACCCTGTCTCAAAAATAATTTTTTAAATAGTTCTCTTAACACTTATTTTTATGCTCTAATCTGTTTCCCTGTCCACCACCATCACCTTGCTTTCTCTTTTCCATCAGAGCCTTATTGACATTCATTTACTCACTGTCTCTGTGCTTTTCCTTTTTTGTTCTAATTCCAGGAAGTAAGTCTTCTTTTGTTTTTACTTTTTTTTTCTTTTTCAATCTACATAGTATTCCTTCTGTTGTTTTTTTTTTAAGATGGAGTTTCACTCTCTTTGCCCAGGCTGGAGTGAAATGGTGTGACCATGGCTTACTGCAACATCCACCTCCTGGATTCAAGGGATTCTCCTGCCTCAGCCTCCCAAGTAGCTGGAATTATAGATGCCCTGCCACCACACCCCGCTAAATTTTTGTATTTTTAGTAGAGATGGGGTTTCACTATTTTGGTCAAGCTGGTCTCAAACTCCTGACCTCAGCCTCCCAAAGTGCTGAGATTACAGGTGTGAACCACCATGCCCAGCCAGAAGTGAGTCTTTTTTTTTTTTTTTTTTTTTTTTTTTGAGATGGAGTTTCGCTCTTGTTACCCAGGCTGGAGTGCAATGGCACGATTTTGGCTCACCGCAACCTCCGCCTCCTGGGCTCAGGCAATTCTCCTGCCTCAGCCTCCTGAGTAGCTGGGATTACAGGCACGTGCCACCATGCCCAGCTAATTTTTTGTATTTTTAGTAGAGACAAGGTTTCACTATGTTGACCAGGATGGTCTCGATCTCTTGACCTTGTGATCCACCCGCCTCGGCCTCCCAAAGTGCTGGGATTACAGGCTTGAGCCACTGCGCCCAGCCAGAAGTGAGTCTTAATACCAGTCTCAGTTTAACACTATGCTGGGTTTTTTTTAGATATTGGCATGTGTTATGATTCAGCTAATGAGACATTGAGGCCTTCTATTGGAATATTTCTGTGACTTCCCCTGTTTTCAAAAAGGACACAAGTGGCCCAGCACAGTGGCACATAGCTGTTAACCCAGCACATTGGGAGGCCGAGGTAGGTGAATCACTTGAGGTCAGGAGTTCAAGACCAGCCGGGCCAACATGGTCAAACCCCATCTCTACTAAAAAAAGTACAAAAATTAGCCGGGTGTGGTGGTGGGTGCCTGTTGTCTCAGCTACTTGGGAGGCTAAGGCAGAAGAATCACTTGAACCCACAGGTGAAGGCTGCAGTAAGCCAAGATTGTGCCACTGCACTCCAGCCTGGGCAACAGAATGAGACTCCCATCTTAAAAAAAAAAAAAAAAAAAAAAAAAAAAAAAGGCCAGGCTTGGTATCTCATGCGTGTAATCCCAGCACTTTGGGAGGCCGAGGCAGGCAGATCATGAGGTCAAGAGATCAAGACCAACCTGGCCAACACGGTGAAACCCTGTCTCTATAAAAATACAAAAATTAGGTCAGGTGCAGTGGCTCACGCCTGTAATCCAAGCACTTTGGAGGCTAAGGTGGGCGGATCACCTGAGGTCAGGAGTTCAAGACCAGCCTGCCCATCATGGTGAAACCCCATCTTTAAAAAAAAAAAAAAAAACAAAAATTAGCCAGGTATAGTGGTGGGTGCCTGTAGTCCCAGCTACTCGGGAGGCTGAAGCAGGAGAATCACTTGAACCTGGGAGGCAGAGGTTGCAGTGAACCGAGATCACACCACTGTACTCTAGCCTGGCAACAGAGCAAGACTCCATCTCAAAAAAAAAAAAGGACACAAGAAGGAAGACAGCAATGATGGTGTTGTTTTTTTTTTGTTTTGTTTTGTTTTTTTGAGACGGAGTTTCGCTCTTGTTACCCAGGCTGGAGTGCAATGGCGCGATCTCGCAACCTCCGCCTCCTGGGTTCAAGCAATTCTCCTGCCTCAGCCTCCTGAGTAGCTGGGATTACAGGCACGTGCCACCATGCACAGCTAATTTTTTTGTATCTTTAGTAGAGACGGGGTTTCACCATGTTGACCAGGATGGTCTCGATCTCTTGACCTCGTGATCCACCCGCCTCAGCCTCCCAAAGTGCTGGGATTACAGGCTTGAGCCACCGCGCCCGGCTTGTTTTTTTTTTTTGAGACAGGTCTTATTCCATCACCCAGCTGGAATGCACTGTGCAATCATGGCTCACTACAGCCTCTTCTTCCAGGCTCAAGCAATCTTCCTATCTCATCATTTTCATTTACCCCTATTTTCACAGGGGTCTCACTGTGTTGCCCAGGCTGGCCTTCAACTCCTGGCCTCAGGTGATCCTCCTGCCTCAGCCTCCCAAAGTGTTGGAATTACAGCCATTAGCCACTGAACCTGGCTTGAAATCCAATTTTTAATGTTGCCTCAAAGATACCTAAAACATGGTGATGGACAAACAGCATGTCTGTTGGACACATCAGACAGTGGCCATCACTTTGCTAGTTTAGCTATCACTGGGGTACAAGGTGAAGCCTGTAGTTTTCTAAACTTCAAACTTAAAAGTGCTTCTATCCACTTTCAGGGGTTGGTGCTTCTGTACCAGAAAGAGCCAGGCGTAGCTGCTCATTGACCCTTTCTCCTTTTCCTTGGCCCTCTGCAGCCCCACACTGCAGTCCCCACACTGACCAGCTAAGGGTGGGTTGGGCCTGCCTGAGGCCCAAGCCTTTCCTCTGCCCAGAGCTGGGGACCCCCTGTCACAGGCACTCCAGCTCACAGACTCCTGGTATTAGGTTGCTCCTTCGTAGACTGTGGACAGAATCTGGGCTGCAGAACAGAACCCACACCCGGGTGCAAACCACTACTCAGGGCTGCTTCCTGGATTGGGGAAGAAAGGCCTTGGGAGTGGGCACACCAACAGTGCAGGGCGCTTCTCCTCCAAGTCCTTGGTCCCAACCAGCCCAGTATGGCAAGTGGCAGGACAGACCCAGCCTACCCTTCACTGGACACTATTGGGAGCTCGTGCCCCTGGCTTGGCCACAGTCATGATCTGAGAAAATCCAGAGCCAGAACTGTAGTTTTGCAAAAGACTCCAGTGTCCCATACCCACTCTGTGTGGCTAGGCCTGCAGGCGAGCATTGAGCACATGCAGTTGGCACAGTGAACATGTGTGTCACCTGCTCCGGGTGCCCCACGTGCCTATACTGCCCAATGGCCTTGCCAAGGCAAGCATAGAGTCTGCAGCATGGGGCATAAGCAAAAGGGGTGGTGAGGTGCCTGGACCCCAACCTGGAGATGCTGAAATTGGGGTTTTTGACATGAGACAAGTGGAACTGGAGTTAGAAGGTGAGCATTAGTAAAAAGTCCCATGGATGGGAGTCAGGAGACCCAAGTTAGTCATAGGACTGTCACTCCCTAACTAAAGTGGCCCAAGATTTATGTAAGTGTGGGGAACCCTACCATGTGGACATTTGCAAAGCAAATGCCACGATACGGATGATTTTGATCCCAGACACAGAGATGCCTGAATAGGGGGAATTCAGATAAGTTGAGTCAGGAGCAGACAAAGGAGAATCTGGTTAAAAGATATTCTGATGAGTAAAACCAGAAAACCTTTTCACGTATGAGTTCTAAAACAAGATCAAACCAGAAACACCTGCACTCATGAGGTACAATGTCTAGATGTAAATAAGCTTTATGATCACAGGAAATTCTATTACTTTTTACAACCACTGATTGTGTATCTGACTTCTCTATTGTATAGGCCATGTAAGGTATAGATTTGCATTTCCTCTTGCAATGACGTAAGCCAAAGCCGAGGGAATGTATTTATTCCTGGCCTTTGAAAAAATAAACTTGCTGTTTCGGCACTGCCTATTCAGCCCTCCAGACCCCGCTTTCTATCTCTCTTTTCTTCTGCGCGCTCTCTCTTCTAGGTATTGGGACCTTCTTGCAGGTCGAGAGATCCCTGGCAGACGTGCCGTCCCAACTGCTCCCGACACGTAAGGCTATATATATATATATATATATTTTTTTTTTTTTTCTTTTTTTTTTTTGACGCAGGCTCCGGGGAGGGGGGTGTGGATAGACCCTTTCTGTGGTTCCCAGGTTGGCATGATGACAACTCACTGCGGTCTCAATCTCCTGGACTCAAGCAATCCTCCCACCACAGCCTCCTGGAACTATAGGCATGTGCCACCACAGCCCACTAATTTTGTTATTTTTTGTAGAAGTGGGGTCTGACTCTGTTGCCCAGGCTGGTCTTGAACCCCTAGGCTCAAGAGATCCTCCCACCTTGGAGGCGGAGGTTGCACTGAGCCAAGATCAAGCCACTGCACTCTAGCCTGGATAACAGATGGAGACTCCATCTCAAAAAAAAAAAAAAATGCTGAGTGTGGGCACCTGTAATCCCAGCTACTCAGGAGGCCAAGGTGGGAGAATTGCTTGAACCTAGATGGCAGAGGTTGCAGTGAGCTGAGATCATGCCACTACACTCCAGCCTGGCTGACAAAGACTCCATCTCAAAAAACCTTGCTAGGGGTTGTTTCAACAGAGTCACCCAAAGCTACCTTCCTTCTAGCTTTGCCTTTGAGGTCTGTAAATTACTTCATTCAAAGAAACTAGCACTTAATCTAATTGTTCCAGTTATTTTTTTTCCTACTTCCACACCCTATTTCAAGACTAGCACCCTCACTTTTTACTTTTGCCTTTGGATTCTAACATGAAGAAGGAAAAGGCCTTCAAGGCAGAAAGCAGTGAAAAAATACCTGCCAGGAAATTATGAGGAGAAATCAAACAATAAACTGGCCATGGTTTGCAAGGTGGGCAAGGCCAGGAAGAGGTGATCAGGAGAGAGAGGTCCAATGTGAAGATGTGCTAACATGGTATGCCAGAGAGAAGCCCTACCAGTGTAAAGAATGTGGGAAAAGTTCCAGCCAGAGCAGAGCTGGGAGTGCACACCCAGGAGAGGCCTCAAACATGTGGCAAGTACAAGAAAAGCTTTAGTTCCAGCTCAGGCATCACCATGAACCACACCAGGGAGAGGTACTATCATTGCCTTGAGTGTGGGAGCACTTTACGTGCACCACTGGGATGGTGCATGGAAGAATCCACACTGAAACAAAATTGTAATATGTAGTCAGAGTGGCAGAAGCTTCAGGCCAAGCTCAGCCCTCATCACCACCAGGTGGCCCCGCTGAAGAGCAATTCCACCCTTACAGCAAGTGTGGGAAATGCTTCAGGTCAAGCTCTAGAGAATCCACCTGAGGAGAGACCCTACAGTGCAATGGGTGTGAAAAGACTTCCAGTCTCAGCATGACATTTGTGGTAGACAGAACAGAAGACCTGTAAATCCCAGAGGTGGGAAAGTTTGGGCCACAGCATTAGCTTAATTTTACATTATAGAATCTACCTGAGAGATAAGCCTTATGAGTGTTATGCATGGGAGAAGAGATTTGGTGGGGCCCTCACCTTTTAAGGTGCCAGAAAACCCACATCTCAAGAATGACAAGACAGAGAATTCTTAAAAAAAAAAAAAAAAAATTCTGCTGGTGGCGGTGGCTGTCACATGTAATTCCAGTACTTTTTTAGGTCAAAATGGGAGGATCACTTAAGGCCAGGAGTTCAAGACCAGCCTGGACAACACAGCAAGATGTCAATTCTACAAAAAAAAATTTTTTTTTTTTTTTTGAGGCGGCGTTTCGCTCTTGTTACCCAGGCTGGAGTGCAATGGCGTGATCTCGGCTCACCGCAACCTCCACCTCCTGGGCTCAGGCAATTCTCCTGCCTCAGCCTCCTGAGTAGCTGGGATTACAGGCATGTGCCACCATGCCCAGCTCATTTTTTGGATTTTTAGTAGAAATGGGGTTTCACCATGTTGACCAGGATGGTCTCGATCCCTTGACCTCGTGATCCACCCGCCTCGGCCTCCCAAAGTGCTGGGATTACAGCTTGAGCCACCGCACCTCGCCAAAAAAATTTTTTAATTAGCCATGCTTGGTGATGCACCCATAGTCCCAGCTACTCAGGAGGCTGAGACAAGAGGATTGCTTGAGCCCAGAGGTTCAATGCTGCAGTGACCTGTAATTGTGCCACTGCACTTCAGCCTGGGCAACAGAAAAGACCCTGTTTAAACACACACACACACACACACACACACACACACACAACTAGATTTCCTTGATCATAAGCAACTCTACCCAGCAAAGGAGAGAAACCACCACTCCAAAGGTGTGTGTTTGTGACCAGCCTGGCCAACATGGTGAAAACCCATCTCTACTAAAAATACAAAAATTAGCTGGGCACTGTGATGGGCATCTGTAATCCAAGCTACTCGGCAGGCCGAGGCAAGAATATTGCTTGAACTCAGGAGGCGGAGATTGCAGTGAGCCAAGACAGCATCAACTGCACTCCAGCCTGGGCAAAAAAAGGGAGACTCTGTCTCAAAAACAAAAAATATTTAATATGCTAATATTCAGAAAAGAGAATACACTTGTGCATTCATTTTCCAGGTCTGCTGTAACAAAGTACCACAAACTGGTGGTTTAAAACAATAAAAATGTGGCTAGGTGCAGTGGCTCACGCCTTTAATCCCAGCACTTTGAGAGGCTGAGGTGGGCAGATCACCTGAGGTTTGGAGTTCAAGACCAGCCTGACCAACATGGAGAAACCCCCATCTCTACTAAAAATACAAAATTAGCCAGGCATAGTGACACATAGCTGTAATCCCAGCTACTTGGGAGGCTGAGGCAGGAGAATTGCTTGAACCCAGGAGGCAGAGGTTATGGTGATTTGAGATCATGCCATTGCACTCCAGCCTGGGCAACAGAAGTAAAACTCTGTCTCAAAAAATAAAAAATATGTATATATTGTCTCTCCGTACTGGAGTTTAGAAGTCAGAAACTAAGGTTTCAGCACGTCTGTACTCCTCCGAAACTTGCAAGGGAAAGCTTGGCTCTTCAAGCTTCTGGTGGTTTACTGGTGATCTTTGGCATTCCTTTGCTTGCAGCCGCATAACCCGTCTCTGCCCTTGCCATCACGTGGCCTTTTCTCCTGTATGCCTGTATCCACACAGTCAGCTTCTCATAAAGACATAAGTAATGGGACCCATCTCATTCCAGTAAAACCTTGTCTTAGGGCCAGGTGCAGTGGCTCATGTCTATAATCCCAGCACTTTGGGAGGCTGAGGTGGGCAGATCATGAGGTCAGGAGATTGAGACCATCCTGGTCAACATGGTGAAACCCCGTCTCTACTAAAATATAAAAAAAAACTTAGCCAGGCATGGTGGCGCATGCCTGTAGTCCCAGCTACTCAGGAGATTAAGGCAGGGGAATTGCTTGAACTCCAAAGGTGGAGGTTGCAGTGAGCCGAGATTGCATCACTGCACTCCAGCCTGGCGACAGAAGAAGACTTTGCCCCAAACAAAAAAACGACCTCATCTTAAGTAATTATATCTGCTATGCTTCTGTCTCCAATAAGGGCATATTCTGAGATACTAGGGGTTGGGACTTAATTCCTTTTGGAGGGTGGAAGAGAACACAGCTTATGACCACTTATAATTTGCATCTATCTAATCACACCAAACAGATCTGAAAGAGTTGTCAAAAAGTGGCTAGTATCCTGATAAGGGATGGCCACTATGAATTTATACAAAACATGCATTTATACGTAAGGAGAGGCATAGTTTGGCTTCAAGCCAAAGTTGAAGCAGGACTTAATTTTTTTTTTTTTTTTTTTGAGATGGAGTTTCGCTCTTGTTAACCCAGGCTGGAGTGCAATGGCACGATCTCGGCTCACCGCAATCTCCGCCTCCTGGGTTCAGGCAATTCTCCTGCCTCAGCCTCCTGAGTAGCTGGGATTACAGGCACACACCACCATGCCCAGCTAATTTTTTGTATTTTTAGTAGAGACGGGGTTTCACCATGTTGACCAGGCTGGTCTCGATCTCTTGACCTCGTGATCCACCCGCCTCGGCCTCCCAAAGTGCTGGGATTACAGGCTTGAGCCACCGCGCCCGGCTAGGACTTCATTTTTAAGGAGACAAAAATTATTGTTGAAAGTCTTTGCTTTCAGCTTCACCCCAATGTTTTACTTTTCCTTTTTTTTTTTAAGATGGCGTCTTACTTGTCGCCCAGGTTGGAGTGCAGTGGTACGATCTCAACTCACTGCAACCTCCGCCTGCCAGTTTCAAGTGATCCTCCCACCTCACCCTCCTGATTACCTGGGATTACAGGCACCCACCACCACACTCAGCTATTTTTTTTGTATTTTTAGTTGGGATGGAGAGTCACCATGTTGGTCAGGCTGGTCCTGAACTCCTGAACTCATGATTTGCCCACCTCAGCCTCCCAAAGTGCTGGGATTACAGGCATGAGCCACTGTGCCCGGCCCACCCCAATGTTTTAAGGAGACTGGCACAATGCTGCAGAAGAATTCTGAAACACCATCCCATTACTTCATTTATTTATTTTCTGAGACAGGATCTTGCTCTGTTGCTCAGGCTGGAGTGCAGTGGTGCAATCATAGCTCACTACAGCCTTGAATTCCTGAGCTCAAGTGATCCTCCCACCTCAGCTTCCCAAGTAACTGGGACCAGATGTGTTACATCACACCCAACTAATTTGTTTTTTGTAGATGGTGGGGCACTGGTAGATTAGGAAGGATCTCACTATGTTGCCCAGACTGATCTTGAAATCCTGGGCTCAAACAATCCTGCCCTGGCCTCTCAAGATGCTGGGATTACAGGTATGAGTCACAGTGGCCAGCCTTATTCTGCCTATTAAAGACAGCACCTTTTAATGGTTGTTGGTTTAAAGAGTGTATGAACCAAGCATGATGGCTCATGCCTGTAATCCCAGCATTTTTAGGAGGCAGAGACTGGAGTATTCCTTGATCTCAGGAGTTCAAGACCAGCCTGGGCAAAATAGTGAGACCCCATCTCTACCTAAACTAGAAAATAAATAGCCTGGTCCAGTGGCCCATGTCTATAATCCCAGCACTTTGGGAGGTTCAGACGGGTGGATTACTTGAGCTAAGGAGTTCAAGACCAGTCTGGGAAACATAGAGAAACCCAGTCTCTAGCAAAAATACAAAAACGAACCAGGCATGCTGGCACATGCCTGGTCCCAGCTACTTGGGAGGCTGAGGTGGGAGGATCACTGGCACCCAGGAAGCTGAGGCTGCAGTGAGTGGTAACAATGCCACTGCACTCCAGCCTGGGTGACAGAGCAAGACCCTGTCTCAAAACAACTCTTTATATATATATATATATATATATATATATATATATATATATATATACACATATACACATACATACATACACACACACACACACACACACCTTAGGACCAATGGTCTCCATGATCACATGCCCACAGCTACACATCTGGCTGCAATGTGAATGATCTGGGGTGACTGTTAATGTAATTAATAACCAGCCCCTGCAAATGAGGATAGCCACTACCAAGCTTCTCAGTGATGCTCATGGCCCCCCAGTGAGGGCATTCGTTGTAACCTTGGTAAATAGAATGCTCTCCAGACCCTCCTGAGGAACATAACTGAAGGTGCGTTGTTTGGTCTTATCTAGTTCCATCCTAGTTTGTGCATGTATGAATCTTTGGATCCCTTTGTTAAGTCCACATGGTTTTGTCATCTCTACTTCATTTAATGTGAGTCACTGACTCTTCTAAGATTTCAAGAATCACTCCAAGGCCAGAAGCCGTAGCTCACGCCTGTAATCCCAACACTTTGGGAGACCGAGGCTGGAGGATCACTTGAGCCCAGGAGTTTAAAGCCATTTTGGGCAGCATAGGGAGATAACCATCTCTCCAAAAATGTGGGGTTTTTTTGTTTTGTTTTGTTTTTAAAACTAGGCTGAGGCGGGTGGATCACGAGGTCACGAGATCGAGACCATCCTGGTCAACATGGTGAAACCCCGTCCCTACTAAAAATACAAAAAATTAGCTGGACATGGTGGCGCGTGCCTGTAATCCCAGCTACTCAGGAGGCTGAGGTGGGTAGATCACTTAAGCCTGGGAGGTCGAGGCTGCAGTCAACATTTTTTTTTTTTCTGAGACGGAGTTTTGCTCGTTACCCAGGCTGGAGTGCAATGGCGCAATCTCGGCTCACCGCAACGTCCACCTCCTGGGTTCAGGCAATTCTCCTGCCTCAGCCTCCCGAGTAGCTGGGATTACAGGCACGCACCACCATGCCCAGCTAATTTTTTTGTATTTTTAGAAGAGACGGGGTTTTACCATGTTGACCAGGATGGTCTTGATCTCTTGACCTCATGATCCACCCGCCTCGGCCTCCCAAAGTGCTGGGATTACAGGCTTGAGTCACCGCGCCTGGCCTTGCAGTCAACCCTTGATTGCACCACTGCACTCCAGCCTGGGCAGCAGAACAAGACCCTGTCTATAAAAAATTTAAAAAGCTACCAAGAAGGTCCTCTGACACACACCTGGCATTAAATTGCTTATTTGCCCTGTTACTTCTCTTCAAGGAGTCAGTGACTTTCAGCAGGAGCCACCCAATTCCATAATCTGATTTTCCTGTTTGTCCCAAACCTCTGCAAGTCAATACATCCCTTTCCACCTGTATCCCATCCCAGTTCCCCACAAGCAAATGACTTAGTGACTGGACAGGTACTACATGCCAGGGAGAATTAAGTGATGGGGGTCCTCACTCCCTCTTGGTGAGTGACCAACTCTACAATCCTCTCTCAAAGCAGCTTCCTAGGACCACTTGTGGCAACAAATGTCTTAGATCAGGTTCTCTAAAGTAGAGCCTGAGACAGGGATTCAGAGCCACGTGATTGACAGCGTATTTATTCGGAAATGCCACTGAGGGAAGGAATGAAGCAGGATAAAGAAGGGAGAGAGCTGAGCATGGATGTAGGCTTAGATAAAGTCTAGCTTGGCCTGATCCATGGGTGCCAGAGCAGTCATAGCACCCTGGAGTTTTCCATGCTTTAGTCAAATGAACTAGGCATTGGGGTGTGGAGAGAGGTGACTCTTGGGTGAGATGGCTCCCACCACCCGAGGGTGATTCTTCAGTTTCTGGAGAAGCATAGCTGTGAGCACTTGTGGCCCAAACCCAGAGCAGCTGGGGATGGGGTCCCAGCTTGACAGAGGGGTCTGGACAGGGCACCATAGTGTATGACACATATGGTCAACAAATGTTTACTGGGCATTTATTGTAAGCCAGGCAAGTCAGCAGAAGCAGGGCCTCAGCAGCGTCCAACAGCACTCACTCCCTCTCCCTAGCAAATGGGCTCAGGGGAGCTTTCTCATGCATGTCATTCTCTTTCTCACTCAAAAATCCCACCCAGACCTTCCTGCAAGGCAGGGCTACGGGGACCTCACGCCTGCATGTTCATGACTGATTACTTTCAATCCTAACTGCAATGCAAATTGAAACTCATACTATATCACCACTCTACAGGAGAGGCCTATTTCTGGGGTACCTAGCAGTCAGCACACATACTGCTGGGGCCAGGACTCTATTTTTTTTTTTTTTTTTTTAACAGAGTCTTGCTCTATTGCCCAGGCTGGAATGCAATGGTGTGATCTCAGCTCACCACACCCTCCATCACCTGGGTTCAAGCAATTCTCTTCCCTCAGCCTCCCAAGTAGCTAGGATTACAGGTGCATGCCACCACGCCCAGCTAATTTTTATTTTTTTATTTTTTAGTAAAGATGGGGATTTACCGTGTTTGCCAGGCAAGTCTTGAACTCCTGACCTCGTGATCCGCCCGCCTCAGCTTTCCAAAGTGCTGGGATTACAGGCATGAGCCATGGTCCCTGGCCAGGACCAGAACTCTTAATTCACTTTGGTCCAATTCCTTCTATGGGTGTAGTTGCCCTGTGGGTGATATAAGATAAAATAGTCCACAGTTTTGACTGTCTTCTCTGTTCCCCTAAGGTCCCTCTCCCTTCGCCTTAAGATGTGACTGACCAGCAGAGTTTCTTCTGAACTGACAAGTTGAACTCTTCCTTCTACTGGCTAAACCTTGATGCCAGTAGAATCAAACCAAAAACAAGGTAGAGTGTTTCAGAGAAGTTATAGATCAAATAAGGCAGCAGAAACACATACCATCCAGCCCCTGAACCCCAATTTTGCCAAGATAGAGATACTTTAAATCTGTCTTTTCCAAGGGGCTAATGCTCAAAGTGGGAATAGTGACTGGGATATTCTAGTGGTTGGAATAACAATTTCTAGAAAAGGTTCAGTGATGAGGTACCAAAACAGACATCATGCTGAAGAATTCTTTCACTGTGTGCTTCCCTGAATAGATAGGCCATCAAACAAAGCAGAAGCTACAAATGAAGCTTATTTCTACTGAACTCATGAGGATGTCCCTAGTGTCAGTTTTGAGTTCAAGTGAAGACTGAATGTAATCCAAAGTCTTTCCTTCCTCGACCATGTCCATGGATTCTCTTCTTGTCTAGATTCCCAAGTATGAAGATGCTAACTAAGCATTTCTCAGTCGGGAACGTGAACAGATATCTATTATTGTGGGGTCTCCAATGTTCCTAAAGGCTGAGTTCTAACTAAAGGGTTTCAATCTGTATGTTTGATGGTTACACTGGAAAAATGCTTGAAGTTGTTACTTTGTTCATTATAGAGTATGGTTTCCCTCCAGGAAGGCTTCTCTAAAACTGAGTAAAAGCTATTCTACAACAGAGACCCCTGTACACTTAAGGTATTTAAGGGATCTGTCCTCTCATGGCTTCTCAGATGTTTAAAGAGACTACAACTCCAGCTGAAATTCATTCCACATTCTTTACATTGAAAAGGTTTCTCACCAGTATGGATTCTCTGATGTTGATTAAGATGTGATTTCAGAGTGAAGCCTCTGCCACATTCATTACATTGATGGGACTTTGTGCTGGAGTAGATTTTTTGATGTTGTTTGGTGTGGGAACACTGGCCAACATTTTCTCTACATATATCACATTTATAGGGCTTCTCTGCAGTATGAGTTCTATAATGTTGAATGAGGTCTGAACTGTAACCAAAGGCTTTTCCGCAGATATCACACTTATAAGGCTGCTCTTGTAACTCAATCTTCTTGTCTTCAATCATTGTCAAGTTCCAACTATATGCTTCCTCACAGATGCCACTTTTTTCATTTTTCTGACCCATGTGGAGCACCTGATGTTCAATCAGGCTAACATATTGAAAAAAGATTTCTCCACATTCACGACACTGATGGGATTTCTCTCGGGAATGGAGTCGCAGATGTCCAGCCAGGTGGGAACGCCTTCCAAAGCCTTTCCCACATTCATTACACTTGAAGGGTCTCTCCCCACTGTGCACGCTCTGATGCTGAACAAGGTGGGACCTCACTCTGAAGGCTTTCCCACACAAAGGACAGGTGTAGGGCTTCTCACCTGTGTGGACGCGCTGATGCTGAGTTAGGTGCACACGTTGGTTGTAGCTTTTCCCACATTCCTCACACCTGAATGGTTTCTCCCCAGTGTGTATTCTTTGATGTTGAATAAGATGTGCGCTCTGAATGAAGCTTTTCCCACACTCGTTACATTTATGTGGTCTCTCTCCAGTGGAGGATTTCTTGTGGGCATATGAGACTGCACTGCAGTTCGTCCTCTTTGAAGAGGGTTGTCCTAGTATCTCTTTCATGGGAATTCCCTGCTTTCTATCCAGCTTGCCTTGGAGCTCACAGCCTTCCCCAAAATCTTGACCTTGAAAAATGTTTCTTTGGGTTTTTCCTGACAGATCCATGTCTGCTTCTGAAAATTCTGAAATTTTCTTCTTAACACTTAATTTTGCATTCTTACTTCTTTTGTCACTGCCTAAAAAAAAAATAAATAAATAAAGAGCAAATGCAAGTGTCATAGTTCTTTTTGGGTTCTTTTTTGACATTGAGTCTTGCACTGTTGCCCAGGCTGGAGTGCAGTGGCACAATCTCGGCTCACTGCAATCTCTGCCTCTTGAGTTCAAGCAATTCTCCTGCCTCAGCCCCCCTAGCAGCTGGGACTAGAGGTATGCATAACCACATCCAGCTAATTTGTGTATGTTTGGCAGAGATGGGGTTTCACCATATTGGCCAGGCTAATCTCTAACTCCTGACCTTGGGTGATATGGCTGCCCTGGCCTCCCAAAGTGCTGGGATTACAGGTAGAAGCCACTGTGCCTGGCCCATTAGTTCTTTTATAGAGGAAAAATAAATTCAGAAAAAGTGATCATCAGATGAAACTATGATGTAACAGGAGTAACAGAGGTGGATGCGTGTGTGTACTTGATGCCAACAGGATGTAAACAACAAACTTTTGGAAATTTCCAATGAAAAGAGCAAGACACATCTACAGGATGGCAAAATATATCTGCAAACTATGCATCAGACAAAGGACTAATATCCAGAATCTACAAGTAACTCAAACAAATCAACAAGAAAAAACAAATCCCATCAAAAAGTAGACAAATGAGATGAAGAAACATTTCTCAAAAGAATATATACAAATGACCAACAAACATATGGAAAAAAATGTTCAACATCACTAACCATCAGGGAGGTGCAAATTAAAGCCACTATGAGATACTGCCTTACTCCTGGAAGAATGGCCATTATTAAGAAATCAAAAAACAATAGATGTTGGCATGGATGTGGTGAAAAGGGAATGCTTACACACTGCTGGTGGGAAGGAAATTAGTACAACTTCAATGGATAGCAGTATGGAGATTTTAAGAACCTGAAGTAGATCTGCCATTTGATCCAGTAATTCCACCACTGAGTATATCTACACAAAGGAAAAGAAGTCAATATACCAAAAAGACTGCACACATACGTCTTTTGCAGCACAATTCACAACTGCAAAAATATGGAATCAATCTAAATGCCCATTGGCCAATCAGTTGATAAAGAAAATGTAGCAGGCTGGGTGTGGTGACTCACACCTGTAATCCCAGCACTTTGGGAGGCCAAGGCAGGTGGATCGCCTGAGGTCAGGAGTTTGAGACCAGCCTGACCAACATGGTGAAAACTTGTCTCTGCTAAAAATAAAAAATTAGACAGGCATGGTGGTAGGCACCTGTAGTCCCAGCTACTTGAGAGGGTGAGGCAAGAGAATCACTTGAAGTCAGGAGGTAGGGGTTACAGTTAGCCGAGATCATACCACTGCACTCTAGCCAGGGCAACAGAGCAAGATCTTGTCTCAAAAAAAAAGAAGAAAGAAGAAAGAAGAAGGAAGAAGAAGAAGAAGAGAAGAAGAGAAGAAGGAGAAGGAGGAGGAGGAGGAGGAGGAGGAGGAAGAAGTGGTATATATGACACGGAATACTACTCAGCCACAAAAACAATTAAATAATGTCTTCTGTTGCAACTTGGATGAAGCTGGAAGCCATTATTCTAAGTGAAGTAACTCAGAAACAGAAAACCAAATACTGCATGTTCTCACTTATAAATGGGAGCTAAGCTATGGGTACACAAAGGCATAGAGTGGTATAATGGACAATAGACTCAGAAAGGGAGATGGAAGGAGGGGGGTGATGAACAAAAAAACTATATATTGAGTACAACGTACACTACTTGGGTGATGAGTGCAGTAAAATCTCAGACTTCACCACTATATAATTCATCCATGTAACCAAAAGCACTTGTACCGCAAAAGCTATTGAAATTTTAAAAATAACATTTTTTAAAAAAAGGACAAGGCAAAAAAGAGGCTTACGGGTTGGGTACAGTGGCTGATACCTGTAATCCTAGCACTTTGGGAGGCCAAGGTGGACAGATCATGAGGTCAGATCAAGACCATGGTGAAATCCTGGCCAACATGGTGAAATCCCGACTCTACTAAAATACAAAAAATTAGCTGCATGTAGTGGCATAAGCATGTAGTCCTAGCTACTTGGGAGGCTGAAGCAGGAGAATTGCTTGAATCCGTCCAGGAGGCAGAGGTTGCAGTGAGCCAAGATCGCGCCACTGCACACCCAGCCTGGCGGGTGACAGAATAAGACTCTATCTCAAAAAAAAAAGAAAGGGGGAGAGGAGGCTTACCTAGATGGGTGGTGAGAATGATTGAGGTTAAGCAATAATAGAGGTTAAGTTTAACATTTTTATTACGTAGGAAGGAAACAAAGGAATTCTGAAAAGGAAGGGAATATAGGAAATGTGCGGGGGAGGCTCATGATTACACCAACGTGAGTTAGGCCAACAGAACGAAGCAGAACAAATACACAACAGGGCTGGGTGTGGTTGCTCACCCCTGTAATCCCAGCACTTCAGGAGGCTGAGGTGGGCGGATCACCTGAGGTCCGGAGTTCAAGACCGGCCTGGCCAACACAGTAAAAACCTGTCTCTACTAAAAATACAAAAATATTAGCTGGGCATGGTGTCAGGCGCCTGTAATCCCAGCTACTTGGGAGGCTAAGGTAGAAGAATCACCTGAACCCAGGAAGTAGAGGCTGCAGTGAGCTGAGATTGGTGCCACTGCACTCCAGCCTACTTGACAGAATGAGACTCCATCTCAAAACAAAAACAAAAACAAAAACAAAAACAAAAAAACTGGATGGTAAGAACTGACAAAAATTGAAAGAATGGGAGCAAAGAATGATGAAGAGGGTATGGAGTCAGGGGATGTCTGACTAGGAACCAGGAAAAAAGGCAAAATGAGCCGACAAAAAGCACTGTCAAGAGGGTGGGTGATACGGCAATCACTGCCCTCTTCACCCTTAGCCAAGACTCTAGCCTCAGTTTTCCTCCCTCCAGACATCACGCTTCTCCTTCAGGACTGCTCATCACCTTTAATATCTGCTACCCACAACAGACCATGAGTTCCATGAGGGCATGGACTGTATCTCTGTTCTGTTCACTACAGATCCTGTGCAACTAGCAAAAGAGACTCTCAATAATATGGCTGGATGTGCAAAACAAGTATTCCCCCTTTAATCCAGAAAAATGAGGAAGGGCTGGGCATGATGGCTCATGCATGCAACCCTAGCACTTGGGGAGGCCCAAGCAAGAGGATCGCTTAAGCACAGACGTTCAAGATCAGCCTAGACAACATAGCCAGACCCCATCTCTACAAAAAATACAAAAATTAGCTGGCTGTGGTGGTGCGCGCTTGTAGGCCCAGCTATACAGGAAGCTGAGATGGGAGGATTAGTTCAGCCCAGGAAATGGAGGCTACAGCGAGCTGAGATCCCATTACTTCACTTCAGTCTTTGTGACAGAGACCCTGTCTCAAAACAACCCCAAAAAACAAAACAAAACAAAAAAACAGAAAATGGGGGAGGCAGTTGAGTATTCACTGGGAAACTAACTATAGAAACAATTGCAGGGAAGGTATAAAAGATAACCATTTTAAAGCAATTGCTTTTCAAGTCCAAAGCACTACTGGTGGATTTCCCAAATGAGGCAGTCATCAAGTAGAATGGGAAAACACTAGCTGAGAGGATAGCTCAGCTCAACCCAGAACATTAAAGATACTTTAGTGATTTCTATGCCATGATGGAAGATTCAGCGTGGCTGTAAATAATCAAAGCAGATTTTTTTTTTTTTTTTTTTTGAGGCAGAGTTTCACTCTTGTTACCCAGGCTGGAGTGCAATGGCACGATCTCGGCTCACCGCAACCTCCGCCTCCTGGGTTCAGGCAATTCTTCTGCCTCAGCCTCCTGAGTAGCTGGGATTACAGGCACACGCCACCATGCTCAGCTAATTTTTTGTATTTTTAGTAGAGACGGGGTTTCACCATGTTGACCAGGATGGTCTCGATCTCTTGACCTCGTGATCCACCCGCCTCGGCCTCCCAAAGTGCTGGGATTACAGGCTTGAGCCACCGCACCCGGCCCCAAAGCAGATTTTTTAAAAAAGCACCAGGTGCGGTGGCTCACACCTGTAATCCTAGCACTTTGGGAGGCTGAGGCAGGCAGATTACAAGGTCAGAAGATCGAGACCATCCTGGCTAACATGGTGAAACCCCGTCTCTAATAAAAATACAAAAAAAATTAGCCAGGCATGGTGGCAGGCACCTATAGTCCCAGCTACTCAGGAGGCTGAGGCAGGAGAATCACCTCAACCTGGGAGGCGGAGGTTACAGTCAGCCAAGATCATGCCACTGTGCTCCAGCCTGGGAGACAGAGACTCCAATAAAAAAAAAAAAAAAAGGCCAGGCGCGGTGGCCCACGCCTGTAATCCAAGCACTTTGGAGGCCAAGGTGGGTGGATAACCTGAGGTCAGGAGTTCAAGACCAGCCTGACCAACATGGTGAAACCCCGTCTTTAAAAAATAAAAATAAAAATAGAATAAAATAAAAAAATGGGCCCGGCACAGTGGCTCATACCTGTAATCCCAGCACTTTGGGAGGCCAAGGTAGGCGAAACACAAGGTCAGGAGTTCATAGACCAGTGTGGCTAAGATGGTGAAGCCCTGTCTCTACTAAAAATACAAAAATTAGCCAGGCATGGTGGTGGGCACCTGTAATCCTGGCTACTCAGGAGGCAGAGGTTGCGGTGAACTGAGATCACGCCACTGCCCTCCAGCCTGGGCAACAGAGCGAGACTCCACCTCAAAAAATAAGTGAGAAAGAACCAAATCATCTATAGCCTTTGCCTCGTCCTACCCCTCCCAGTACCATCTGTCCTGTTGTGCTTTCCTAATAAAACCTTTTGTTTTTTGCCTCAATTTGTTCCCCAGATATAAACTCCTCACACATACATCTCTGGGATTTCTCCCTGAAGTGGCGTTTCAGGTGTTCAATCAGATGCGAATGGCGACCGAAGTTCTTCCCGCACTCGTTGCAGCCATAGGGCCTCTCTCCACTGTGGACACTGTGGTGCTGAACCAGGTGGGAACTCACCCGGAAAGCCTTTCCGCACACCTGACATTTGTAGGGTTTCTCCCCTGTGTGGACACGCTGGTGCTGGGTGAGGTGCACACGCTGATTGTAGCTCTTTCCACATTCTCCACACTTAAACGGTTTTTCTCCAGTGTGGATGCGCCGATGCTGAATAAAGTTTGAGGCTTGGAGGAAGAATTTGCCACAATCACTGCATCTGTGGCCTCTCTCACCATGTGTGCTTTGCTTAGGGCTGACATCTGTGACTGCACCCAGATCCTTTTGGCAAGGATTCTGCCTCGATTTCCCCATGGTGGGGTTGACCTGCCACCTTTGTACCAGGCCCTTAAGGTCACTGACTTGTGCCAAGTCTGGACCCTGGGGAACGCTCCTTTCCATGTGTTCCGGGGCCACCCAGTGTGATTCGGTGTCATCAGAAACCTGCTTCACCATGAGCTCCATATTGTCCCTGGACTCATAATCTGAAATAACAGAGGGAGAATTTAAAAAATGAGCTCTTCCCTGAATTTGAAGAAATAAAATAAGAAGATAATGAAGTGAAACTGACACGTGCTAGGGACGCATGATTTTGTAAAGTTACCTTTACAGTACTGGGATAGGATGAAAAATATTCAAGCAGAAAAGCAAGGGAGGTTAGGGAAATAAGAGCTCGCAAAAAAGGTTCACATGAAGGAGACTGGAAAGAAGTCATTCCACCGAGTGAAGCGGGTCTCCTTTTGGTATGGCACTTACAAATACCTGTATCACATTCAGTGTTCTGTGTGTGTGTTTGTGAGAGTGAGTGAGTGAGAGAGAGAGAGAGAGAGAGAGAGTCTCACTCTGTCACCCAGGCTGGAGTGCAATGCAGAAATCATGACTCACTGCAGAAATCATGACTCACTGCATCCTCAACCTCTTGTGCCCAAGCGATTCTCCCACCTCAGCCTCCCAAGTAGCTACGACTACAGCTAATTTTTGTATTTTTTATAGAGATGAGGGTCTCACTATGTTGCCCATGATGGTCTCAAACTCCAGAGCTCAAGTGATCCTCCCACCTCAGCCTCCCAAAGTGCTTGGATTACAGACATGAGCCAATGCAATCGGGTGACATGCTTAATAAGATCTGATATCAGGTTATACAGCTAACCCCATCTTCACCTTCCTCTTCTTCTGAATTCATAGCCTAGAGAAGAAAGGTAATCTTTCTAGGTTTCTCAATGGCCAAAGGATTTGGTATGAATTAATCTAAAGGAAAATAGACATTCTTTCTATATCCAGAGAAGATCCTACTACTTCCAAGAGCTAGATTAATGTTCAGCAGTCACTGAGAAACATGGATGTTTAAGTGGCTATGATTAGTTCCCTTGTGTAACTGTATCAGCAAGATACTTTACTCAAAACACTGATGTTTAATATGGTTTGCAGAGACAAATCTTCAGTAGTTAACAAAAAATAGAGTATTGGCCAGGGAGGTAGCTCATGCATGTAATCCCAGCAGTTTGGGAAGCCAAGGTGGGCAGTTCACTTGAGGCCAGGAGTTCAAGACCAGCCTCGCCAACACAGCAAAACCCTACCTCTACTAAAAATACAAAAACTGGTATTCTAGTTTTTGTGCTAAAAAAAAAAAAAAAAAAGAAAGAAAAAAGTACAAAAATTATCAACTAGGTGAGGCGGCTCACACCTGTAATCCCAGTACTGTGGGAGGCCAAGGCTGGCAGATCACTTGAGCCGGGGAGTTTGAAACTAGCCTGGCCAACATGATGAAAACCTGTCTCTACTAAAAATACAAAAAAAGTTAGTCGGGAGTTGTGGCACATGCCTGTAATCCCAGCTACTCAGGAGGCTGAGGCAGGAAAATCACCTGAACCCAGGAGGTAGAGGTTACAGTGAGCCGAGATTGTGCCACTGCACTCAAATCTGGGCGACAGAGAGAGACTCTATCTCAAAACAACAACAGACAAACAAACAAACAGGGAGTAACATGGTCTATTAATAATTTCCTAAGATGTTTTTGTGAGAAGAGTTTTCAGTATTACATAATAATATTAATAGCTAAACATTTGCCTAGTGCTATGAGTCAAGCAATACACTAAGTACTTTACAATTTTATGGCATATTTAATCCTTACAATGACCCTTTAAGGGAGCTACCATTATCCTTTTTTGATATAGCCAGAAGTTGTAATTCCTAAACCATGAAGACAATCTTAATGTAATTCGCCATATAGCTCCTTTTACTTACTTTCCTAAAAAGGCACTTAAATAGTAAAAAGCAGCATATAAAAAAAAAGACCTATCACGAAACTAGACTTGCTATGTTTTTTCTTCCCTCATTTAACTATGCAGCTAATCCCAACTACCACAGTATTTTTTCCTCTCTCTCTTTTATTCAAATCTACTGTTCTCACACATTTATTCTTTGTTTTTTGGTTTGTTTTTTTTTTTGAGACTGGGTCTTACTCTGTCACCCAGGCTGCAGCATAATAGCACAATCATAGCTCACTGCTACCTCTAACTCCCTGGCTGAAGCAATCCCCAACCTCAGCCTCCCAAGTAGCCAGGACTACAGGCGCATACCACCGTGCCTGGCTAATTTTTGTATATTTTGTAGTGACAGAGTTTGTCTATGTTGCCCAAGCTGGTCTCGAACTCCTGGCCTCAAGTGATCCTCCCTCCTTGGCTTCCCAAAGTGCTGAGAATACAGGAATGAGTTCCTGCGCTGAGCCTGACAGCCTACTCATTTCATTCTCCCCTTGTCTTTCAATGGAGAGATGTCTCCTGAGCCAAGGTCAGTCCTTCCTCCTTCCTGTACCCTGGATCTCACCATACCTTCCTGCTTTCAGGGATTTCCCCACATTAGCCATCTGCTCCTTTTTCCATCTTTTTTTTTTTAGATAGGGTCTCACATTGTTGCCCAGGCTGGAGTGCAGTGACGTGATCTTGACTCACTGCAACCTCCGCCTCCTGGATTCAAGCAATTCTCCTGCTTCAGCTGCTAAGTAGTTGGGAGTACACACCATGCCTGGATAATTTTTGTATTTTTAGTAGAAATAGGGTTTTGCCATGTTGGCCAGCCTGGTCTTGAACTCCTGGCCTCAAGTGATCTGTCCACCTCAGCCTCCCAAAGGGCTAGGATTACAGGCATGAGATATCATGCCCAGCCTATTATCTGCTTCTTTTTTTTTTCCTCCTCCTTGCCTTCATATGCTACTCTACTAGCTCTTCTCCAGTAGCATTTAAATACGCAGAAAATTTCTCCTATTTAAAAAAACATATGGGCCGGGCATGGTGGCTCATGCCTGTAATCTAAGCAGTTGGGAAGATTAAGACGGTTGGATCACCTGACATCAGGAGTTTGAGACCATAGGTCCCTGGCCTATGAGGTGAAACCTCATGTTGACTAAAAATACAAAAATTAGGCCAAGTATCATGGCTCACGCCTGTAATCCCAGCACTTTGGGAGGCCAAGGTGGGTGGATCACCTGAGGTTAGGAATTCAAGACCAGCCACACCAACATGGAGAAACCCCATCTCTACTAAAAATACAAAACTAGCTGGGCACAGTAGCACATGCCTATCCCAGCTACTAGGGAGGCTGAGGCAGGAGAATCACTTGAACCCAGGAGGTTGAGGTAAGCTGAGATCTTGCCATTGCACTCCAGCCTGGGCAACAAGAAGGAAACTACGTCTCAAAAAAAAAACAAAAAAACAAAAAACAAAAATTAGCCGGACTTGTTGGGGGGCACCTGTAATCCCAGCTACTTGGGAGGCTGAGGCATGAGAATAGCTTGAACCTGGGAAGCAGATGCTGCAGTGAGCCGAGATCGCACCACTGCACTCCAGCCTGGGCAACAGAGCAAGACTCCATCTAAAAAAAAAAAAAAAACACAAAAAAAGGAACCAAAAAACAATCCATCTACCCAACCCATTATTCTTTCAGTGACCAGGCCTTTCTTCCCCTTTAGAGACAAAGTCCTTACATTCACCAGAGGAATTACATTTCAAATTCCCCTCCTTTGCAATCTTCAAAGAAACTGTCTCTTGTTCCCCAACACTCCGCCACTCCACAGAAACTGCTGCCTCCAAGACTCATTTATTTATGTTGTAAAAATCTCACTTCCAGATCTGATGGGTACTTTATTTAATTCTGACCTTCGGTGATGCTGTTATTAACAGAAATCTGCAGACGTGAAAATAATCTAACATGGCCTTCCGAGAGAACTGAAGGAGGCAGAAACCACAGGGCATATTCTTAATGTAGAAGAGTGTACTGATGGGATAAATACAGATGATGTAATGAAGAGACAGAGAATGAGAAAAACATTGAAAGTACACATTTCAAACTGCTTAGAAAATGCTATAGAAAAGAACTATGCCAAGAATCTCAAACTCCGAAATCCATTAGGTACCTGTAAGGTAACTCAAAAAGACAAAGCAAGAGTAGCAGGCTCAAATTAAACAAACAAGCTGTTGGAAATTAATTTAAAAAGAAGAGAGTTTTTAAAATTTGCATTAAATGTAACATTTATACTATATGAATAATTCACTGAGATAAAAGGCTCCATGAAAAATCAATAATTATTGATCTGATCAATAATTTTAAAGTACAAATTTGATTTTTTTCCACAAAAATAAAAAAATCAAAATAAAAAGACTACCACTAAGATCCCAATAGATTAATGAACAGAGGCATGCACAAATAAATTTTAAAAAGGAAATAAATATCAATAGTAACTAGAAATGAAAAATTTAAAAGAGCAGGAGTCAGCTCTATAGCTGTTAAATAAAAGCCTGTGAGTGAACCAAAACGCTTAAACAATGTAAACTAACATAATGCTTTTCAAAAGAAGTTTTGCATTGTGTACGTTTGCAATATGAATACTTCCAGTATGACTGATAAAGTGTTTCTTCTAAAAGAATTTACTAAAAACAGGCTAATAGCTACAATCTCCAAAATGTTTACAGGAGTCCTGAGAAATTTATAACTGCTCCAGGGAGCACAATGAAATACTAGCTTCCAGGATTATAACTTAGTTAGAAATAGGGCCACAAAATTCAAGAAGCAAAAAGACATGTGAAATGTAGGTGCCAAGGCGGACCTCATAAAATAGGTATTGGTGACTTAAGAATGGTAAGGAAGGCCCCTCAAGTAGCTGGGATTACAGGTGCCCCAAAACACCCAGGTGATTTCTGTATTTTTAGTAGAGACAGCTAGGCTGGTTTTGAACTCCAGACCTCAAGTGATCCACCCACCTCAGCCTCCCAAAATGCTGGGATTACAGGCATGAGCTGCCACGCCTGGCAAAATTACCCCATTTATTAAACAGTATAGTAACTACCAAAAATTTGTTAAAGTCCAAAGGCCTCAAGTGATTCTCCCACCTCAGCCTCAAGTGCAGGGATTACAGGTGTGAGCTACCTCACCTGGCAAAATTATCCAATCCATTAAATAGTATAGTAACTACCAAAAATTTATTAAAGTGCAAACCTGTTAGTTTTAAGCTCACTCTTTTTATTTTTTAAAAAGAGACAGGATCTTGCTATGTTGCCTAGGCTGGTCTTAAACTCCTGGGTTCAAACAATCCTCCTACCTCAGCCTCCCAAAGTGCTAGGATTACAGGCATCAGCCACCTCACCCGGCCAACCCTTCTTGTAAAGCAGTAAAAAGTCAGCATTTGCTGCATTGCAAAAACAACCCCCAAGTACTATCAGTGTTTAATCATACTCTCATTAATATGAAAATAATGAGAATAAGCCAAATAAAGAAAAAAAGTGAAGGCTGATTTTTTCTTTTATATAAATAAAGCAAAGTCATAGCACATAAAACATAAATGCTTTCATAGGATGTGCCAGAAATACTCTTTACAAGATAACAAAATAAAGATGTCCTAATCCATGCAGATGAAATAATTCTTACCCATGGAAGAAATACTCCCATAGTTCTCCTTCCTGTCATCCCTATAAAGGGACTTCTGGGACTGGTCCAAATGTCCCCATTCCTCCAGGATGAAGGATACAGCCACATCAGCGACCTCTTCAATTTTCACCAACTTCTGAAACAGGAGATCTCTACTAAATTCCCATTCCCTATGTCCAAATTCGGAGTGAGGGGAAGAACTGGGCTCATGAAGAAAAGAAATGGGGAGGAACTGTGCCTCAAAGAGGGCAGGAAGGGACTGGGCAGAAAGGAAAAAGGCCAAAAGAATGAAGGCACCAACCCAAGATGGGCCTGGTCACTGGTTTAAGAAACAGAACTCCTGGTGAAGGTTCAGGATGGGTCCTCTCTGAGGGCAAAGGGGTGCCAGCTCACCTGGGACCCAGTTGAAACAACTGAAGTTGTCAGCTCCTGGCTGTCCTTCAGGGGAAGGGAAGAAACTTGGAGAACAGGAAGGGCTGAGGGAGGAGAAAAAGAGGTTTAAGTGAGAATGTCTTTGTGCCTGGTTCTCATTGCCATCACATTCCTCTTCTGCTCCGGAATCTGTAACAGCCCCTACTGCATCAAGGCCAAATTCTTCTGCCTAGCTGTCAAGACCCTCTAATTTATGGATCCTCTCATACTCTGTTACGCCTCCTTTTCTCCAGACTTTCTACTTTGGTCAGGCTAATCCCTGCTTGCCATTCCCCTATAAAGGATGCATTCTATGGCCAGGCATGTTGGCTCACAACTGTTAATACCAACACTTTGGGAGGTGGAGGCAGGCAGATTACTTGAGGCCAGGAGATCAAGACCAGCCTGCCCAACATGGTGAAACCCCATCTTCACAAAAAATGCAAAATTTAGCCAGGCATGGTGGCAGGGGCCTGTAGACCCAGCTACTCAGGGGGCTGAGGGAGGAGAATTGCTTGAACCTTGGAGGCAGAAGTTGCAGTGAGCCGAGATCACACCACTGCACCCCAGCCTGGGCGACGAAGTAAGACTCTGTCTCAAAAAAAAAAAAAAAAAGTTGGGGGGGGATGCATTCTGCTTTGCCAAGATCAAATGTTATTACCACAAAGAACCACCAAAGTCCCACATCTTCCATGAAACGGAAGCATTCCTAACAGCACAGGGATGCTCGAGCTTTAATGTACAAATAAATCACTTACATCACCCAGGGGATCTTGGTACTTGCAGATTCTGACTCAAAAGGCCTGGGGTGAGGCCTGATAAGTTTGCGAATCTTTATTTTTTTATTTTATTTTTATTTTGAGACAGAGTCTTGCTCTGCTGCCCAGGCTGGAGTGCACTGGCACTATCTTGGCTCACTGCAACCTCTGCCTCCAGGTTCAAGCAATTCTCCTACCTAAGCCTCCTGAATAGCTGGGATTACACCACCATACCCTGCTAATTGCAGTTTTAGTATAGACAGGGTTTCACCATGTTAGCCAGACTGTTCTCAAACCTCGGTGATCCACCTGCCTCAGCCTCCCAAAATGCTGGGATTACAGGCATGAGCCACCGCACCAGACCCTAGTTTGCATTTCTTTTTTTTTTTTTTTTTTTTTTTTTTTTTTTTTTGAGACAGAGTTTCGCTCTTGTTACCCAGGCTGGAGTGCAATGGCTCGATCTCGGCTCACCGCAACCTCTGCCCCCTGGGTTCAGGCAATTCTCCTGCCTCAGCCTCCTGAGTAACTGGGATTACAGGCACGCGCCACCATGCCCAGCTAATTTTTTGCACCTTTAGTAGAGACGGGGCTTCACCATGTTGACCAGGATGGTCTCAATCTCTTGACCTCGTGATCCACCCGCCTCAGCCTCCCAAAGTGCTGGGATTACAGGCTTGAGCCACCGCGCCCGGCTCCTAGTTTGCATTTCTAATAAGCTCCCAGGTGATGCTGGTGCTACTGCTCCCTGGACCACTCTTGGATTACCACGGCCTCAGAAACCCCTTCCAAAATTTCCATGGTTACTTTCTATTCAGTCAGGAAGTATGTGTTAAATCTAGTCGCTATCTAAACAGACAGAACAATTCTTAACTTGGGAAATTACTGTCTATGCAAGCTTGTCCAACTTGAGGCCCAGGACAGCTTTGAATGCGGCCCAATACAAATCTGTAAACTAACTTTTTTTTTTGTTTTTTTTTTGTGTGAGACAAGGTCTCACTCTGTCGCCCAGGCTGGAGTGCAATAGTTCGATCTCAGCTCACTACAATCTCCACCTCCCAGGTTCAAGTGATTCTCCTGCCTCAGCCTCCAAAGTAGCTAGGATTACAGGCACCCACCACGACACCCAGCTAATTCTGTTTTGTTTTGTGTTTTTAAGATGGAGTCTTATTCTGTCTCCTAGGCTGGTGTACAGTGGTGCAATCTTGGCTCACTGCAACCTCCACCTCCTGGTTCAAGCCATTCTCTGGCCTCAGTCTCCTGGGTAACTGGGACTACAGAGGAGCACCACCTCGCCCAGCTAATTTTTTTTTTTTTTTTTTTTTTTTTTTTAGATAAAGTCATGCTCTTTCTCCCAGGCTGGAGTGCAGTGGTGCAATCTTGGCCCAGTACAACCTCCACCTCCCAGGTTTAAGCAATTCTCCTGCCTCCACCTCCCAAGTAGCTGGGATTACAGGCACGTGCCACCATGCCTGGCTAATTTTTGGATTTTTAGTAGAGATAGGTTTTCACCACGTCGGCCAGGCTGGTCTTGAACTCCCAGCCTTAACTGATCCACCTCGTTCGGCTTCCCAAAGTCCTAGGATTACACGCGTGAGCCACCATGCCCAGGGCACAAATCTGTAAACTTTCTTAAAACATTATGAGACTTTTTTTGCAATTTTTTAAAGCTCATTAGCTATGGTTAGCATTAGTGTATTTTATGTGTGGCCCAAGACAATTCTTCCAAGGTGCCCAGGGAAGCCAAAAGATTGGACACTGCTGGCCTAATGGGAAAGGCAGACAGGTAAGCCTTATAGCACAGCATGGAGAGTGCCACGATGAAAAGTTCACCCGGCCAGGCGCAGTGGCTCATACCTGTAATCCCAGCACTTTGAGAGGCTGAGGTGAGTGGATCACGAGGTCAAGAGATCGAGACCATCCTGGACAACATGGTGAAACCCTGTCTCTACTAAAAATACAAAAATTAGCTGGGCATGGTGGCGCACCTATAGTCCCAGCTACTCAGGAGGCTGAGGCAGGAGAATTGCTTGAACCTGGGAGGTGGGGGTTGCAGTGTGCTGAGATCACCCCACTGACTCCAGCCTGGCAATGGAGCGAGACTCTGTCTCAAAAAAAAAAAAAAAAAAAAACCAGTTTACCCAAGTTTCCATGGGACCACAGAGGCAGGAGCACTTACAGAGCAGAGGGGGGAGGCCAGAGCAGCAGCAAAGCCTTTCCCCAGAAAGTGACTCTGGGCAGTAGGAATGGAGATAAGGGAGATGGGGTGCTTTCCCTACAGCAGGAATAGCACGCACAACATCTGGACAGTCTCATCTCGGAAGCTAGGGACCATCTGACCCCATGAGGTCACCTCTGCTTGCTTTTTGTCTAAGATCCATGGCACGTCTGGATCTCACCGTCCATGTGTGTGCCCTGACTTGCACAGACCTGCCTGGGATTAAGCTGTGACTTGACAGTTGAGATCCTGTTAGGATTTAGATCTGGAGTCCTGGAGATCTCGGGGCATCTGTGGCTTGCTGATTTCCAATGACTAAGAAATAAGGAGCAATCACACAAAAAGGACAGGACAATGGTTAGAGATGAAAGTGAAAGCAGAGAAAGGAGTTGAAACCGGGAGTGGCTAAAGACTGAAAACAGACATGGATGAAAACGGTAAATAAGGTCTATGTCTGAAAAGGAAAAAAAAAAATTAAAGAGAACAAGAAAAAGAAAAATACAGGTCCGGGTGTGTAAAAAATAAATAAATAAATAAAAAAGAGAACAAGAAAAAGGTCTATGTCTGAATGAATACTAATTTTGCTAAAATAAACTGGCTAGGATCTGGTGAACAGGGCAGAGAGGATGAGAAGCATCTAGAAACAGAGGACAAATGAAGCCTTGTGGAGAGAAACCCTCAAAAGTAGACAGAACCCAGATGACTCAAGGAGGGAGCGGCCTGTGCCTGAAAGAAGCTGGTGCTAAAGCAAAGACGAGGTGTGGCCAAGTGTAGTTGAGCATGCCTGTAATCCCAGCTACTCGGGAGGCTGAGGTAGGAGAATTGCTTGAACCTGGCAGGCAGAGGTTGTAGTGAGCCAAGATCACACCATTGCACTCGAGCCTGGGCAACAGAGTGAGACCCTGTCTCAAAAATAAAGCAAAGACAACATGGCTCAGAAGAGGGAAGGAGGACAGATTTAGCCAGGCTGCTTGGGTTCAAATCCCAGCTCTGTTATTCCATAGCTTTGTGACTTTGGACAAATCAACTTAACCTCTTGATGCCTCAGCTTAATTTCTTTTTTTTTTGAGACAGAGTCCTCGCTCTGTCACCCACACTGGAGTGCAGTAGCACAATCTCCACTCATTGCAACCTCCATCTCCTGCCTCAGTCTCCCGAAGAGCTAGGACTACAGGTACCCACCACCACACCCAGCTAATTTTTTTCTATTTTTAGTAGAGACGAGGTTTCACCATGTTGGCCAGGCTGGTCTCAAACTCTTGACCTCAGGTGATCTACCCACCTTGGCTTCCCAAAGTTCTGGGACTATAGGCATGAGCCACTGTACCTGGCCCTGAGCTTAATTTCTTTTTTTTTTTTTTTTTTTTGAGACAGAGTTTCGCTCTTGTGACCCAGGCTGGAGTGCAATGGTGCGATCTCGGCTCACCGCAACCTCTGCCTCCTGGGTTCAGGCAATTCTCCAGCCTCAGGCTCCTGAGTAGCTGGGATTACAGGCACACACCACCATGCCCAGCTAATTTTTTGTATTTTTAGTAGAGACGGGGTTTCACCATGTTGACCAGGATGGTCTCGCTCTCTTGACCTCGTGATCCACCCGCCTCGGCCTCCCAAAGTGCTGGGATTACGGGCGTGAGCCACCACGCCTGGCCAAGCTTAATTTCTTATGGAAGAATAACAGAAACAACTATTCCACTGAGTTACTGTAAGGATTACCTGTTGGTATACCCAGGTGTGTTGTACACAATCCTAGTTGTTTCCGTTTCTTTTCTCAGCAGTTTTAAATTTAATTTTTAATTTTTTTTTTTCAATAGAGACAGGATCTTGCTCTGTTACCAAGGCTGGACTGCAGTGGCACAATCACAGCTCACTGCAGCCTTGAACTCCTGGGCTCAAGCAATCTCCTACCTCAACCTCTGCTATAGGTGGGACCACAGGCATACACCACCATGCCTGGCTAATTTTTGTGTTTTTTTGTTTGTTTTTGGAGATGGAGTTTCGCTGTTGTGGCCCAGGCTGGAGTGCTGTGGTGGGATCTCAGCTCACTACAACCTCCGCCTCCCAGGTTCAAGTGATTCTCCTGCCTCAGCCTCCCGAGTAGCTGGGATTACAAGCATCCGCCGCCATGCCTGGCTAACTGTATTTTTAGTAGAGACGGGGTTTTGCCATGTTGGTCAGGCTAGCCTCAAACTCCTGACCTCAGGTGATCTGCCCACCTCAGCCTCCCAAAGTCCTGGGATTACAGGCATGAGCCACTGCACCTGGCCAATTTTTGTATTTTTTATAGAGGCGAGTTTTTGCCATGTTGCCCAGGCTGGTCTCAAAACTCCTGGGATCTAGAGATCCACCTGCCTTGGCCTCCCAAAGTGCCAGGATTATAGGCATAAAGCTACTTTTTTTCCTGCCAAAAAGATCACTAACACATGTGTTTAGCTTTCACTGAACACAGTTGAGAATTCTGAATTTTTCATTTGCTGCCCCTATTGACAAAGAGAGGAAAATTTGCAGAGGATGACTATTATCAGGCAATTCAGGAGATGACAAAGAAACACAGCAGCCCTCTCTAATGAGAACGATGAAATTGAAAGTATAGAGATTCTAGAATAAATTTCAAATGATAACATCCTTTATAAATTTTCTTAAACTCAAGAATCAGTGATGAACAGTATATTTCTAATTTCAAAAAGGAAAATGGCATTCTTATGAGTCATTCAACAAGGACTTCATCACACAGTATTTTACAGTAAGATCCTGGACCATTGCATTTTGTTAGAAAGACTAAATTTGCTAAAAGCATTGTGTGACCATATTCATCTTTTTTTTTTTTTTTTTTTTTTTTTTTTGAGTTAAGGTCTCACTCTGTCACCCAAGCTGGAGTGCAGTGGCACAATCTCAGCTCACTGCAACCTCCACTTCCTGGGTTCAAGCGATTCTCATGGCTAAGCCTCCCAAGTAACTAGGATTACAGGCATGTGCCATCACACCCAGCTAATTTTTGTATTTTTAGTAGAGACAGCGTTTCACCCTATGGCTAGGCTGGTCTCAAACTCATGACCTCAAGTGATCAACCCACCCTGCCCTTCCAAAATGCTGGTATTACAGGCATGAGCCACTGCACCTGGCCTCTTTCATCTTTTATGATGTTCATACATAAAAATGTACTTGACATATTAAAGTTTCTAAAAAGCTGTTTTTCACTATCCTTTGATTCATCTATAAATTATTCATAAAATGACTCTTAAAATAGAAAAAAATGAGAAAGATCTACTGGCCTCACAGGGTCAATAGTGAGATCTATTTTTCCTGGTATACAGAGGGTTAAATGAGTTCATTCAAGGGAAAATGCTTAGAACAGTTCCAGCACAGAGTACTTGCTATGGAAGCCATATTGCTGCTGTTGCTGCTGTTATTTTTATCACAGTGAAAGGAAAGCTGGAAATGATTAGGGCAGGGATACATGTCAAGGGAAAGACCTGACCAACAAAGAGAGCCTAGAAGTCTGGAATTAAACCGAGAAAACACAGTCCCTTATCCACAATGCTGAAATCCGAAAGCTTAAATACCAAAGGTGTTTTTTTTTTTCTTTTCATTAAACTTGGGCATTGAAGTAATTTGACAGCAAAATTTGACCTGATGTGAAGGTATTTAAAGTCTATTTAATCAACTTACTATAAAAAATGCACACATTTCACTGCAGAAATCTTAGGGTGTGTGATTATGGGATTGCCAGTATGATGTGTGATACATTGACCTTGTTGCTAGTGTGATATATGGTATATAAATTCATATGAATCATATGAATCAAAAAATAAAAACTAAAATAAATAAATCATATTACCTCATTAAATCTGCAAAATGCTGAATTCTAAAACATGTCTGATACCAAGGGTTTCTGATTAGGGACTGTGGATTTGTCAACACATGTCATAATATAATATACAGCTGTTCCTTTTTTCTAACTTGATGTGTATCTAAGCCTGGTTCATAAAACTGAGGAAGGAACAGAGGAGAAAATAAATGTTTTAAAAGTCACTGTGAAAAGCTACTTCAAATTAGATTTCATTGTGAGTAAATGAGGAGCCAGAAATGAATGCAACTGGGAACTGGGGAGGTTTTTGTTTGTTTGTTTGTTTTAACATAAGCATTAAAACAAGAAAATCTATGAGGAAGGCTGAGCATGGTGGCTCACACCTCTAATGCCAGCACTTTGGCTGAGGTGGGCGGATCACTTGAGGCCAGGAGTTCAAGATCATCCTGGCTAACACGGTGAAACCCATTCTCTTTTTTTTTTTTTTTTTTCCCCAACAGTTCTCTAAGTCTTAACTCAGGTGAAACCCATTCTCTACTAAAAACACAAAAATTAGCCAGGTAAGGTGGCAGGTACCTGTAGTCCCAGCTACTCAGGAGGCTGAGGTGGGAGAGGTAGGAGAATTGCTTGAATCCAGGAGGCAGAGGCTGCAGTGAGCCAAGATTAGACCACTGCCCTCCATCCTGGGCAACAAAGTGAGACTCTATCTCAAAAATAAAAGAAAGGGCAGGTACAGTGGCTCCAGTCAAAATCCTGGCACTTTGGGAGGCACTTTTGTAATCCCAGCACTTTGAGACGCTAACGCAGGTGGATCACAAGGTCAGGAGTTCAAGACCAGCCTGACCAACATGGTGAAACCCCATCTCTACTAGAAATACAAAAATTAAGTGAGGCTCGGTGGCTCACACCTATAATCCCAACACTTTACGAGGCTGAGGTGGATGGATCACAAGGTCAGGAGTTCAAGACCAGCCTGGCCAAAATGGTGAAACCCCATCTCTACTAAAAATACAAAGCAATTAGCCAGGCATGGTGGTAGGTGCCTGTAATCCCAGGTAATCAGGAAGCTGAGGCAGAGAATTGCTTGAACCTGGGAGGCAGAGGTCACAGTGAGCCGAGACCACACCACTGTACTCCAGCCTGGTCAACAGAGTGAGACTCTGTCTCAAAAAACAAACAAACAAAAAAAACCTAGCGAGGAGTGGTTGCGCACGCCTGTAATCCCACCTACTCAAGAGGCTGAGGCAAGAGAATCACTTGAACCTGGGAGACGGAAGTTGCAGTGAGCCAAGATCATGCCCCTACACTCTAGGCTGGGCAACACATCAAAAAAAAAATTAAATAAATAAATAAAAATCCATGAGGGAGAAGCAAAAATCTGTGATACTTCTGTAAAAGACTGTGGATCTTTTGACAGTCCCTGTACCCGGAGCTGTCATCATTTGCATTGTAGCTTTTCAATGAATCTGTGGTGTAATTCCTAGCCATCCTAGGAATGGCTGTCATTGAACACCAGGAACTCAACTCCAGGTCCCCGGCCTTTCCCTACTTCTAGACCCTGCAGGCTGTAGAGAGGCTGCTCAGCCTAGAGTCTCTAGCAGATGGTGCCTGCCACATAGCCAAGCACCCACTCTGGAGCCATATCTGTTCCACTGAGTCGCTTAACCTCACCATTTTCCTCCAGGAGATGAGGCTTCTGTGGCGCTTGCTCAGGCTGGGTGTCCACAGTCAGGGGCTGGTGACTAAAGGACTCTTGCACTGCTCCAGGTGGTACCATCTTCTGAGGAAGCACATCAGGGCAGGCAACAATCTAACAACCACAACCACAACCGATCAGCACAGTTACAGAGAGAGCCATGAAAGAAACCAATAGAGTCACAGTGGACTTTCATTCATCCCTTTGCCAAATATTTAATGCACATCTACAATGACCCAGGCACCGATTACGCAGTTATTTAATAAACATCGTTTACTTCTAGTTGGAGAAGACGTTCATCAAACACATCAAAACACAAATAAATACATAATTACAAACTGGGCTATATGTCGGAATGGAAAAGAAACTGATTGCATGAGACAGAACAGAGGAAACCTGTTTTAGACTGGGAGGCCAGGGAAGGCTTTCCTGAGGAAGTGTCCTTAAGTAAACACTGAAAGGGTGAGAAGAAGCCAGCCAGAAACAACACAGAAGTGACTCAAGCAGAGAGAACATTCAAAAACTCTCCCAGGGCCAGCTGGGGGTGGCTCATGCCTGTAATCTCAACACTTTGGGAGGCTGAAGCGAGAGGATCGCTTGAGCCCACGAGTCCAAGACAAGCCTGAGCAACACAATGAGACCCCGTTTCTACAAAAAATTAAAAATTAGCCAGGTATGGTGGCATGCCCCTGTGGTCCTGGCTACTCAGGAGGCTGAAGTGGGAAGAGGCTCAAGTGAACCCAGGAGGTCAAGGCTGCAGTGAGCTATGACCACACCACTGCACTCTAGCCTGGGCAACAGGGCAAGACCCTGCCCAAAGAAAGAAAAGAAAGAAAAGGTCTGGCCAGGCACAGTGGCTCACGCCTGTAATCCAAGCACTTGGGAGGCCAAGGTGGGTGGATCACCTGAGGTCGGGAGTTCAAGACCAGCCTGACCAACATGGTGAAACCCCAACTTAAAAAAAGAAAAAAAGCTGGGCACGGTGGCTCAAGCCTGTAATCCCAGCACTTTGGGAGGCCGAGGCAGGTGGATCACGAGGTCAAGAGATCGAGACCATCCTGGTCAACATGGTGAAACCCCGCCTCTACTAAAAATACAAAAAAAATTAGCCGGGCATGGTGGCACACACCTGTAGTCCCAGCTACTTGGGAGGCTGAGGCAGGAGAATTGCTTGAACCCAGGAGGCGGAGGTTGCGGTGAGCCAAGATTGTGCCACTGCACTCCAGCCTGGGTAACAAGAGCGAAACTCCATCTCAAAAAAAAAAAAAGAAAAAGAAAAAGAAAAAAAATTAAAAAAAAAAAAAGAAAAGGGCCAATGTGGTGGCTCATGCTTGTAATCCCAGCACTTTGGAAGGCTGAAGAGGGTGGATCACGAGGTCAGGAGTTCAAGACCAGCCTGACCAAGATGGTCAAAACACCATCTCTACAAAAAATACAAAAATTAGCTGGGTGTGGTGGCGGGCCCTTAATCCCAGCTACCTGGGAGGCTGAGGCAGGAGAATCACTTGAATCCAGGCAGCAGAGATTGCACTGAGTGGAGATTGCACCACTGCACTCGTCAAAAAAAAACAAAAAAAAAAAAAGAAAGAAAAAGAAGAAAGAAAAGAAAAGAAAGAAAGAAAACAAAATTCTCAGGCAGAAAGAGGATGTCTGGTATAGTCAGGAAGCCATAAGAAGGCCAGTGTGTGAAGAGGAATGGGTGGTGAGAAGGGAGATTGGAATGGTCATCACAGCACTCAGGAAGTTACACTGGACAGACCAACACCGAGACTGAAGCAAGTTCATGCCCTGAGTGTTACAGTCTTCCACCTTTCCGTTATTGGTTCTTGCTCAGCCCTAGGAACACACAATTACTCTGCCATAACCACTCTCTAGAACCTGCCTATTCTGGCAGGAACTAGCTCACTACTAACATATTGGAATGTAGTTCCTATCCTCTCTTCTCCCTCCCTTAGGTTTCAAAGCACTTTTTTTTTTTTTTTTTTTTTTTTTAAATCCTCCTGCTACTGGCAAAATGTGGTGAAGGAGTTCCATTAAGAGATGGCTGCAGGCTGGGCATGGTGGCTCATGCCTGTAATCCCAACACTTTGGGAGGCAGAAGCGGGAGGATGACTTGAGCTGAGGAGTTCAAGACCAGCCTGGGCAACATGGTGAGACCACACCTCTACTAAAAATACAAAAATTAGCCAAGCCTGGTGGTGTACATCTATAGTCCCAGCTACTAAGGAGGCTGGGGTGGGAGGATCACTTGAGCCTGGGAGGCAGAAGTTGCAGTGAGCTGAGATTGCACCATTGCACTCCAGCCTGGATGACAGGGCAAGATTCTGTCTCAGGTAAATACATAAATAAATAAAAATAAAAAATAAACAAACTCCATTAACCATAAAATAAAATACTTAACTGATTGCATAAAAATTTTAAACACTGGCTGGACATAGTGGTTCACAACTATAATCCCAGAACTTTGGGAGGCCAACACAGGAGGATCCCTTGAGCCGGGGAGTTCCAGACCAACCCAGGCAACTTGGCAAAGCCTCATCTACAAAAAAAAATTGGGGGGCCGGGTGTGGTGGCTCATGCCTGTAATCCTAACACTTTGGGAGGCCAAGGCAGATGGATCACAAGGTCAGTAGTTCAAGACCAGCCTGGCCAATATGACAAAGCCCCATCTCTACTAAAAATATAAAAAGTAGCTGGGCGTGGTGGCAGGTGTCTGTAGTCTCAGCTACTCAGGAGGCTGAGGCAGGAGAATCACTTGAACCCAGAAGGCAGAGGTTGCAGTGAGCTGAGATTGCACCACTGCACTCCAGCCTGGGTGACAGAGCAAGACTCAGTCTCAAAAAAAAAAAAAAAAAAAAAAATTAATTAGATGTATGTGGTGGCAAGTGTCTATAGTCCTAGCTACTCAAGAGGATCACTTGAGGCCAGGAGTTCAAGGCTTCAGTGAGCTATGATTGTGCCACTGCACTCCAGCCTTGCCAACGGCCAGCCTGGACAACGGAGCAAGACCCTATCTCTAAAAAAAGAAAACGTGAAAAACAAAAATCTCCACAAACAAAGACAAATAACAAACTGGAAAAGTAACGATTACAACTCATAAGACAGACACAATGCTTATTGTTTCTAATAAGTAAAAAAATATTGATAAGGAACATAAACAGATAATTCATCAAAATAGGGTACACAAATAACCCTTAAAAATATATGCTGTGGTCGAAAGAAATTCCAATTGATATTTCACAGAAATGACCAGGCACGGTTGCTCACACCTGTAATCCCAGCACTTTGGGAGGCTGAGGCGAGAGGACCACCTGAGGTCAGGAGTTCAAGATCACCCTGGCCAACATGGTGAAACCCCATCTTTACTAAAAATACAAAAGTTAGCTGGACCGTAGTGGCACATGCCTGCAATTGCAGCTACCCGGGAGGCTGAGGCAGGAGAATCATTTCAGCCTGGAAGGTGGAGGGTGTAGTGAACCGAGATCGTGCCATTGCACTATAGTCTGGGCAACAGAGTAAGACCTTGTCACCCCCCCCACCAAAAAAAAAAAAGAAAAAGAAAAAGAAAGAAATTTCACAGTAATAAAATATTGCGTCTTTTTTGTTTGTTTGTTTGAGATGTATTCTCTCTTTGTCACCCAGGCTGCAGAGCAGTGGCGTGATCTCGGCTAACAGCAACCTCTGCCTCCCAACCTCAAATGATTCTACTGCCTCAGCCTCCTGAGTAGCTGGGAATACAGGCGCGTGCCACCATGCTCTGCTAATTTTTTGTATTTTTAGTAGAGATGGGGTTTCACCATGTTAGCCAGGATGGTCTTGGCCTCCCAAAGTACTTGGATTACAGGCATGAGCCACTGCACCTGGCTTAAAATATTGCATCTTATGTACTGGCAATCATCACAAATTTTGATAACATTGTGCTATCAGGCTATGGCCAAAAAATATCTCTCACATACTGTTGGTGGTACTCTAAATTATTATAAATCTCTATGATGGAACCAACCTGTCAATAGTTATCAAAATTACAAATGTACTTCTAAGCCAACAATTTTGAATTTCAAGCATTCCTTCTACAATTAATTTTATATACTTGTATTTTTTTCAATTTAATTTTTGTTTTTAATTTTTACTTTTTTTTTAAACAGGGGGTCCCTCTGTCACACAAGCTGGAATGCAGTGGCAAAATCACAGCTCACTGCAGCCTCAAACTCCCAGGGTAAAGGGATCCTCCTGCCTCAGCCTTCTGAGCAGCTGGAAGTATAAGTGCATGCCACCATACCCAGCTAATTTTTTGTTTGTTTTTTCCAGTAGAGATGAGATCTCGCTATGTTGCCTAAGCTTGTGGAACTCCTGATATTGTTTTTGTTGTTGTTGTTTTCCACCCAAATTTCATCTTGAAAGAACTCGTGGTCTTAAGTGATCCTACCACCTCAGCTTCCCAAAGTGCTGGGATTACAATGGTTAGCCACCAGCCCAGCCCATATATCTATATACACACATACATATGTATATTGTATACATACATACATATACACACACATGAGATATTCATTGAAGCAAAGAATTGTTATAGTACAAATTTAGAGGCCAGGTGTGGTGGCTCACACCTGTAGACCCAACACTTTGGGAGGCTGAGGTGGGCAGATCACAAGGTCAGGAGACCAAGACCATCCTGGCCAACACAGTAAAATCCGTCTCTACTAAAATACAAAAAATTGGCCGGGTGTGGTGGTGGGCGCCTATAGTCCCAGCTGCTTGGGAGGCTGAGGCAGGGGAGTCACTTGAACCTGGAAAGTGGAGACTGCAGTGAACCAAGATCACACCACTGCACTCCAGCCTAGTGACAGAATAAAACTACGTCTCAAAAATAAAATAACACAAATTTAGCCGGGCGCGGTGGCTCAAGCCTGTAATCCCAGCACTTTGGGAGGCTGAGGCAGGTGGATCACGAGGTCAAGAGATCGAGACCATCCTGGTCAACATGGTGAAACCCCGTCTCTACTAAAGATACAAAAAAAAAAATTAGCTGGGCATGGTGGCGCGTGCCTGTAATCCCAGCTACTCAGGAGGCTGAGGCAGGAGAATTGCCTGAACCCGGGAGGCGGAGGTTGCGGTGAGCCGAGATCGCGCCATTGCACTCCAGCCTGGGTAACAAGAGCGAAACTCCGTCTCAAAAAAAAAAAAAAAAAAAAAAAAAAAAAAAAATAACACAAATTTAGAAACAATCTCAAGGAACAATTTAAATGGAATAACTCAAACTCTTCCACAGAAGTAAACATACAATGCAGTTTCAAGGAGTGAGACAGGTGTAGTGGCAGTGGCATGGAAGAAACCAAGATATAAGAAAAAAAGAGGCAGAAGTCCACAGTGACTTAAAAGACATTTGTGTTTTTCCAAAATATGAGACATATATGTGCTTATACATACAGAATATGGTATAGCTCTGTAAGAATACACAGGTGAGAACTAGGTAGTTGAGAAGTTGGGGATGGGAGGAAAACTTACTTTTCATTAAAACCTTATGTACCTCTTTGAATTTTGTATTATGTCACTCAAAACATAAATACAGTAATTTTAAATATAAATAAAATCGCAGATTGTCTTCTACAGGTTAACACACTGGATATTGCTTCTCTTTGCTGGAGTGGCAGGAAGTCACAGGGTACCTAATCCCAGGAGAACAAAAGAATATGAATGAAGCACCAGAGGGCTAAGAATCTCACCCCTGCTCAGCAGATCCTTCACTCCTCTCCTTCATTGCTCATATAGCTTCTCTTTGACTCACCTGCTGTCTGCGTTCCTCAAGTTCTCGCTGTATATTTTCTACCACGGCCACTGCCTCTTCTCCGCTTTCAGGGTGATGTTCTCTCACCCAGGGCTGGAACTCTTCAGGCAGGATAGTCAGGAACTGCTCCAGCACCAGCAGCTCCAGGATCTGCTCCTTAGTGTGTAGCTCGGGCCTCAGCCACTCACAGCAGAGAATCCGGAGTTGGCTGAGAGCCTCCCGGGGTCCTGAAGCCTCATGGTACTGGAAGTGCCGGAAGCGCTGGTAAAAAGTCTCAAACGTTGGCGGATTGTACTCCTGCATCCAGGAGCAGTCTTCTTCTTCCACCTTCACTATGAGAAGGTCTTCCTGCTCCTGGGAAGTCTCAGCTGGGGGATCTAAGTCTATAACTTCCCGGGATTCGGTCATTATCATTCCAACTCAGAAGTCTCTAGAGGCTGGCTGTGTTACACTGAACGAATTGGTTTTCTGCTCTTCAAGATCTTCTGAAGGACACTCTCAGTAGCATACAACCTCCTGACGTATTGGGAATTATTATTAGCAAAGACAGATGGCAAAGAGGTCATCTATATTAAAGACCACTCAACAAAGTACTTTACTTAAAAACAGGGACTACAAGGTAGCCATCACTTCACCCACAAAATGATGAGTAATAGGGAATATACCCCAACATTTTAAAAACGTAAAAGAGAGCCATACAAATCTAACATCAGGCCCAACCTAAAACAGTTTTAGAGTGAAGAACTTTACATTTCATATAAATAACGGGGCAAGACTAGTCCAGACGCAGCCGCTCCTTCTCTCTACCATAAGACAAACAAGTTGGAATAGGGGTGAAAATCATAATAATGGTCAAAACGGGGCCTGTCCTCTAAGCTGCAAGAGCTTGACAGGCCAACGGAAGACTCCATCGGTCCCAAGAGAAGCAGCATCTATAAGGTACAGATCTGGACCTGGATTCCTCAGAATGGCCCCTGACCAGATAGAGACCGTGGCCTCGTCAAGGTTAGGAACAGGACCCCTGTCCAGACACAAAGCCCCTGCTACCTCCCCTCAAGGCCCCACTCTCGGGGAGCTCTCCTGGAACATCAAGCTCCCCGCAGCTGAGGCTGGAAAGACGCGGTTCTTCCTACGGAGAGAAACCGAAGCCGACACTTCCCAACACTTCCTCGCCGGAAGTAAGCAAGTCCAATCTTCCCCAGTGCAACGGGGTTAAACCCCACCCCCCCAGCACTTCCGCGTCCTCTCTAGGAATCCCGGAGGACCACGCCTCGCAGCGGGGGCCGGACCAATCGGCGGGGAGATGAGACGCAAGTTCCGAGTCCCAGCCCACCCCCAGTGACTCGGCCGTCCCCAGGACCCCCGAAGCCGCTGGCACGGCATCACCATGGCGGGAAGGCAAACGAAGTCACCCTCTCCCCTGCTCCACCCCAAAGCCATTGAAAGAGGCCGAGCTCCTCCCCTTTCGGGGGGGCAGGGGCGGGGCCTCCGGGGTTGGATGACGGTTGTTCCTGTCTGATTGGCCGGGGAGCTTGCGCCTTCCCTGACCTGCAACGCTCTGCGCCCCTATTCGAAGTAGCTCTGTACCTTGCTGAGAGCCCGCAAACCTTGTTTATGTTGAATTTGTGGCCCTTAGGTTTTTTCACCTGCATCCTCGCTCTCTCACTACCCACTTTCCAAACACACCCACCTCTTTACCACAGCAGTCGGCTCAGACGGCCGACATCTTCAACGTCACACCCGCGAGTCGCAGGAACCAGCGGCTCACGGGACTGCAACTCCCAGGAGGAGCCGCGCGGGACTCGCCGGTTGGCCAATGTGGGCGCGGCTCTCTTTGCAGACTCGGTCTCCCAAACCTATCACAAGGCGGCAGGGCCGGGAGGCGTGTCCTCGGTGTGGCTGGAAGGCTGTGGTTGGGCGGAGGCGAGGCGTCCTTTTGAAGAGAGGGGCGTTGCTTGCGCAAGGCTTCCCCAGCCGGCGGGGGTCTCATCCTTAATGATATCTCTTTACAGCCAGCCCCGGGGGGACCCACGCTTGTAAGCATAGCGAGTGGATAGGCTGAGGCAGCAGGATAGCTTGAGTCCAGGAGTTCGAGACCAGCCTGGGCAACATAGCGAGTTTCCTTGTCTATTAGTAATAATCTATACTGGCCGGGCACAGTGTCTCACACCTGTAATGCCAACACTTTCGGAGGCCGAGGTGGGTGGATCACCTGAGGTCAGGAGTTCGAGACCAATCTGGCCAACATGTTGAAACCCCGTCTCTACTAAAAATACAAAATTAACCGGGTGTGGTGGCAGGTGCCTGTAATGCGAGCTGCCCAGGAGGCTGTGGCATGAAAATCACTTGAATCCAGGAGGTGGAGGTTGCAGTGAGGATAGTGCCATTGCATTTTAGCCTGGGCAACACAGCAAGATCCCATCTCTTAGTAAGAATCTCTCCTTTTCATATGGTGCCTTATAATTTCCAAGCTCCTGTAGTTTACGAAGCTGACGGGCAGGCAGGACAAGAGTCACTGTTGCCACTGTTTTACAGGTGCAAAGGAATGAGATGCTGTGAAATTGCAGCATCTGCAAAGAGATGAGAAGATATTCAGAGGCCTCTTCTCAGGGTGCCTAAAATCTTCCATTGTAAGTAGCTTCCTAACTAGGACCCAACCCCTGGGGAATGTTTACATTGTATTTTGTGTGTTAGCCAGTTAGTGTAGAATTTTGCAGCTCTGCCTTAATTTTGTTGCTCTTAAGTTGTTTTTTCTTTTTTTTTTTTTTTTTTTTTTGAGACGGAGTTTCGCTCTTGTTACCCAGGCTGGAGTGCAATGGCACGATCACAGCTCACCGCAACCTCTGCCTCCTGGGTTCAGGAAATTCTCCTGCCTCAGCCTCCTGAGTAGCTGAGATTACAGGCACGCGCCACCATCCCCAGCTAATTTTTTGTATTTTTAGTAGGGATGGGGTTTCACCATGTTGACCAGGATGGTCTCGATCTCTTGACCTCGTGATCCACCCGCCTCGGCCTCCCAAAGTGCTGGGATTACAGGCTTGAGCCACCGCGCCTGGCCTGAGTTTTCTAATTCTTAATGTCTGAATGGTATAGCATTATTAGAATATACTATGCTTTCCTTATTCCTTACTGGTCGGCATTGAGGTTATCTCTAGTTTTTTCCTGTAACAAGCAATGCTCCACTATATAAATATCCTTGTATAATTTCATTTTAGACATATGCAAGTATAACTGTAGGATAAATTCTTAGAAGTGAAACAGATGAGTCAAAATGTAAGATAGATACTGTGTATATATTGTATACATATATTTGAAAACAATATAAGCCAGGCGTGGTGGCTGACACCTGTAATCCCAGCACTTTGGGAGGCTCAGGTGGGCGGATCACCTGCGGTTGACAGTTCGAAACCAGCCTGACCAACATGGAGAAACCCCATCACTAAAAAAAGAGAAAGAAAGAAAGAAGGAAAACATAATATATATTTGAATATTTGAAGTATTTACAAGTACCTTTAGCATTTTAATAATTTCTTTCTTTCTCTCTCTTTTCTTTTGGTGTTTTTTTTTTGTTTGTTTGTTTGTTTTGACACAAAGTCTTGCTTTGTCACCCAGGCTGGAGAGCAGTGGCACCATCTTGGCTTACTGCAACCTCTACCTCCCAGGTTCGAGCCATTCTACTGCCTCATCCTCCCAAGTAGATGGGACTACAGGCACATACCACCATGCCCAGATAATTTTTGTATTTTTAGTAGAGACAGGGTTTCACCATGTTGGCCAGGCTGGTCTTGAACTCTCGACCTCAGGTGATCCACCCACCTCAGCCTCCTAAAGTGCCAGGATTACAGGCATGAGCCATTGCACCCAGCCTAATAATTTATTTCTTAAATAGGTAATACATTCACATGAGTCAAAATTCAAAAGACTATTTAAAGTCTTCCTCCCCATTCTTATTCTGCATTCATACAGATATATGCCTATGTCTGTATTTATGTATCTGTTCTGACTAGATACATACCCTATATAGCACAAGGACACCTGGATAGGCTTTTGTGAATATAAATATGTAGTGACACTTTATTTTTCTCTTCTCTGCCCAAGTACGTCCAGTAATGCAAGACTGCTTTCCAACAGCGGGCAAGTTTTCATGTCTTACTCCCAGGTGACATGCACATTTGTTCCCAGAGTAACAATACTTTTTATCTCTCAGATTCATATGTTCAAGGCTTCAGTAGGGTATCTCTCTTCACTTTGCCTGTATGTTTCCTCCATATTTCACATTTTTAGGAATTCAAAGAATTAATCTGCTGGTGTACAGAAATGCTCTAACAACCTAATTCAAAGGAAGGTCACACATGTTACAAAAGTCAGAGGTCCCCAAGACCACCCTAAGGATTGCTAATTGGCTAGAAGGTAACTGGGCGCAGTGGCTGGCACCTGTAATCCCAGCACTTTGGGAGGCTGAGGCAGGCGGATCACCTGAGGTTGGGAGTTCGAGACCAGCTTGACCAACATGGAGAAACCCTGTCTCTACTAAAATACAAAATTATGCTGGCATGGTGATGCATGCCTGTACTCCTAGTTACTCAGGAGGCTGAGGCAGGAGAATCACTTGAACCCGGGAGGGAGAGGTTGTGGTGAGCCAAGATCACACCATTGAGACTCAATCCATAGGAAATTTTTGTTTTTTTGAGATGGAGTTTCGCTCTTGTTGCCCAAGCTGGAGTGCAGTGCCGTGATCTCGGCTCAATGCAACCTCTGCCTACCGGGCTCAAGCAATTCTCCTGCCTCAGCCTCCCAAGTAGCTGGGATTACAGGCATGCACCAACATGCTCAGCTAATTTTGTATTTTTAGTAGAGACAGAGTTTCTCCATATTGGTCAGGCTAGTCTCAAACTTCTGACCCCAGGTGATGCCCCCACCTCAGCCTCCCCAAGTGCTGGGATTCCAGGCGTGAGCCACCGTGCCCAGCTCCATAGGAGATATTTTTATAGTTATTACACGTGCCTGGATTGATAGTGCTTGGTTTGTTTGGGCGTGGGGTTGGAGGTGGGGGGAATCTTTGCTTCCTAGTCGTGATTCAGCCATTCCCATCTCTGGTTCCTACCCTGTCCCAAGACATCTCAACAAATCTTCTAACACATATCTCCCCAAACTAGCAAAATATTAATGTGTTCCAAGACCCTTTTCTATGTGCCAAGTATTCAGGGGTAACCAAGACAGACAATAAAAACCTATTTTGAAAGAGCTTCTGTGTGATCTATTAAAAAGTCAACAATGTTAGAATAGTTTTTCTTTTTAAAAAATGTTTAGGCCTGGTGCAGTGGCTCATGCCTGTAATCCCAGCATTTTGGGAGGTGGAGGCGGGAGAATTGCTTGAGTCCGGGAGGCAGAGGTTGTATTGAGCCGAGATCACGGCATTGCACTCCAGCTTGGGCAACAAGAGCGAAATTCCATCTCAAAAAAAACAAAAATTGGCCGGGCGCGGTGGCTCAAGCCTGTAATCCCAGCACTTTGGGAGGCTGAGGCGGGTGGATCACGAGGTCGAGAGATCGAGACCATCCTGGTCAACAAGGTGAAACCCCGTCTCTACTAAAAATACAAAAAGTTAGCTGGGCATGGTGGCGCGTGCCTGTAATCCCAGCTACTCAGGAGGCTGAGGCAGGAGAATTGCCTGAGCCCAGGAGGCGGAGGTTGCGGTGAGCCGAGATCGCGCCATTGCACTCCAGCCTGGGTAACAAGAGCGAAACTCCGTCTCAAAAAAAAAAAAAAAAAAAAAAAAAAAAAAACAATTTCCTATGGATTGAGTCTCAATGGTGTGATCTCGGCTCACTGCAACCTCTGCCTCCCGGGTTCAAACGATTCTCCTGCCTCAGCCTCCCCAGTAGCTGTGACTACAGGCCTTAATTTCCTCTTCTTTGTTAGGATCAAAGTCGTTCACAGCTGATGTACATGGAAGCACTTAGTTTTGTTTGTTTTTTTGTGGGGTTTTTTGTCTGTTTGTTTCCAAGTTGGAAAAACCTTTTTCCAACCTGAACAACATAGTCAAGAAGGAGCAAACCCAAGGAACTCACCCGTCCCTAGAAAAAAATTAATAAAGCCGGGCGTGGTGGCGCGCACCCGTAGTCCTAGATAGTTGGGAGGCTGAGGCTGGAGAACTGCTTGAACCCGGGAGACAGAAGTTGCAGTGAGCCGAGATCGCGCGACTGCACTCTACCCTGGGCGATAAAGCGAGACTCTATTAAGAAAAGAAAAGAAAGGAAAAAAATTTTTTGTTTTCTCCAATACTGAAGGTTCCCACGTTTGCCGGCGCTCGGCCACCGGCTCGGACTCCCGTATTTCGCCGAGCAGCAGGATAAGGCCAGGACCCACTGAGCCTAGCGGGTCGAGGGCGGTAAACAAGTGAGATGCACCTCACCCCATCGGGCGCCCAGAGACCCCCCCCGGAAATGCAGGGAAGGACGCCGCGGGGAGTTGATGACGCACTTCCGGCATGGGATGTTATTTTTGGTTGCGGGACTGGGGGAGTCGTAGGCACCTAGCTGAAGAAAGGAGGAAGTGCGGGAGAGGGGCTTGGCGTGGTGGAGCCAGGTGTTTGGGATAGGAGGGTGGTGAGGGCCGGTGAGCTCCTTGGGTTTGCTCCTTCTTCACCTGAAAGGAAGACTCCAGGAAGGGCCGCACATGCCGGAGAAAGATGAGTTCCAGCTTGACCACCCAGAGGCGCTGCAGTGACGCGGAGTCGGGACCCTGGGTGATGGCTGGGAGGTCTGAGGACGCCGCGCCGTCCCAACGCGACGGACTTTTACCTGTGAAGGTGGAGGAAGACTCACCCGGAAGTTGGGAGCCCAGCTATCCCGGGACTTGGCCGGACCCCGAAACTTCTCGACAGCACTTTAGGCAGCTGCGTTACCAGGAGGTGGCGGGACCGGAAGAGGCGCTGAGCCGGCTCCGAGAACTCTGTCGTAGGTGGCTGAGGCCCGAGCTGCTCTCCAAGGAGCAAATCCTCGAGCTGCTGGTGTTGGAGCAGTTCCTCACCATCCTGCCCGAAGAGCTCCAGGCCTGGGTGCGAGAGCACTGCCCGGAGAGCGGGGAGGAGGCAGTGGCCGTGGTGCAGGCTCTGCAGCGAGCGCTCGATGGGACCTCACCCCAGGTGAGACCTGAAAGGCGCTTTCTGGGGGTAGGAGTGTGGACATAGGCGTGTATGGAGAACATACACGTAGGCTAACATGGGGAAACCCCGTCTCTACTAAAAGTACAAAATATTAGCTGGGCGTGGTAGCGGGCGCCTACTCAGGAGGCTGAGGCGAGAGCATTGCTTCAACCCGGGAGGCAGAGGTTGCAGTGAACTCGAGATCGCGCCACTGGACTCCAACCTGGGAGACAAGAGCGCAACTCCGTCTCAAAAAAATAAAAGAAAAAGCACTGATCCAGGAGTTAGGAGATCCAGGTCCTAGGAACCATATCTACCCCTTCCAGCCATGACCTAGGCCTCTTGGACCTCTGTTTCCTCCTCTGTAATCTAGTACAATTTAGATAACAACAGAAGGCAGCTCTGCCTTTGATTTCTGGTCCTCTGCTGCATACCTGCGTACACCTTATTTAGAGTGCTAGTTTTTCGGGGGTTGCGGGGGGCGGTTTGCAGATATTAAAATAACAAGTGGCCGGGCGCGGTGGCTCACGCCTGTAATCCCAGCACTTTGGGAGGCTGAGGCGGGTGAATCATAAGGTCAAGAGATCGAGACCATCCTGGTCAACATGGTGAAACCCCGTCTCTACTAAAAATACAAACAAATTAGCTGGGCATGGTGGCCCGTGGCTGTAATCCCAGCTACTCAGGAGGCTGAGGCAGGAGAATTGCCTGAACCCAGGAGGCGGAGTTTGCGGTGAGCCGAGATCGCGCCATTGCACTCCAGCCTGGGTAACAAGAGCAAAACTCCGTCTAAAAAAAAAAAAAAGTGTGTGAGACCCTTCAGAAGGTTATTTTGAGAAATAGCATAATATTCTGAGACACTACATTTGTGATTTTGAAATGTAATTTGGATGTGCTGTTTATGAGATACAGTTGACAGTCAGTATGAAATGTTCATCTTTGTGTGTGTGTGTGTGTGTGTGTGCGTGCGCGCGCGCACGTGCCCAGGCTGGAGTGCAATGGCGAGATCTCGGCTAACAACAGCCTCTGCCTCCCGGGCTCAGGTGATTCTCCTGCCTCAGCCTCCTGAGTAACTGGGACTACAGGCATGTACCACCATGCCTGGCTAAATTTTTGTATTTTTAGTAGAGATGGGGTTTCACCATGTTGGCCAGGCTGGTCTAAAATTCCCGACCTCAAATGATCCACCTGCTTCAGCCTCCCAAAGTGCTGAGATTACAGGCATAAGCCACCATGCTTGGCGAAACATTAATCTTAAAACATTTTCCAGACCAAAAAAAAAAAAAAAAAATGAGCATTTCATATTTCAGCCACATGCAGGGCAGTTTGTCAACCTTGGCACCATTGATATTCGTGCCAGTTGCTTTTTTGTTGCGGGGGTGGAGAGGGGGGCTGTCCTGTGCGTTGTAGGATGTGTGAGGCAGCATCCCTGACCTCTACCCACTAGATGCCAGTCACCTCACCCCCACTGCCACCATCACCCCTTTCGATAAGGAAAATGTCTTCAATATTGCCAGATGTCCCATGGGGGTGCAAAGTCACCCGGGTCTAGAACCACTGATCTAGTATGGAATAGAATTTTGAAAGGTTTGATCCTGCATTTGTGTCTGTGTTTGAGTAGACACAGTCCTGTCCCTGCCTGAAGGCTCTGGGTCAGTCACCCTCCTTCCTTGTGGAGATGTAAGGCCTCTGGTCAAACTCTTCAAGTAGAATGCCATCCTGCTCATGTCAGTTCTTCATCCACTTAATCTGCAAGTGTGTATCTCCCTTCCAGAGACTTCTTTAGCTATAATTATAAACAACTAATGGCTGCCTGGCATTATTAAAAGCCCTGGAAGGGCTTTTCATTGACCCATGAAGCCAGTTTCTAAGGAGTGGTGCAAGTTGCTGAGGCCACTGGAAGCCCAAGGACAAGACCAGCGAACCTCATTCCCATGCATCTGATATGTAGGGGTGAGTCCAGGAAGGTTTTCTGCACCTGTTCCCATTTTCCTGGTCTCAATGTCTCACATATTGTAATCAGTGTTGAGTCTTTTCTGTGGATGTTAACATGATACATGCAAAAGATGGTGGACGATGGGCCTTGCTGTTTGAGGGAGAGAGGGTGTCACTAAAAGATGTCTTTTTTATCTCAGCAGAGGCTCAGAAAAACAGAGTTGTTTTCGTTTTCTTTTGTTGAGATGGAATCTCACTCTTTTTGCCCAGGCTGGAGTGCAGTGGCACGATCTCAGCTCACTGCAACCTCTTCCTCCTGGGTTCAAGCTGTTTCTCTGCCTCAGCCTCCTTAGTAGCTGGGATTACAGGTGCCCACCACCCCGCCCAGCTAATTTTTATACTTTTAGTAGAAATGGGGTTTCACAATGTTGGCCAGGCTGGTCTTGAACTCCTGACCTCAGGTGATCCACCAGCTTCGGCCCCTCAGAGTTCTGGGATTTTAGGCGTGAGCCACCACGCCCAGCCAACAAAGTTTTTTTTTTTTTTTTGAGACGGAGTTTCGTTCTTGTTACCCAGGCTGGAGTGCAATGGCACGATCTCGGCTCACTGCAACCTCCGCCTCCTGGGCTCAGGCAATTCTCCTGCCTCAGCCTCCTAAGTAGCTGGGATTACAGGCACGCGCCACCACGCCCAGCTAGTTTTTTGTATTTTTAGTAGAGACGGGGTTTCACTATGTTGACCAGGATGGTCTCGATCTCTCGACCTCGTGATCCACCCGCCTCGACCTCCCAAAGTGCTGGGATTACAGGCTTGAGCCACCGCGCCCGGCCAACAAAGTTTTTTATACTCACAGGTCCTAGAGACAGGAGGCAAGATGTGCCACAGCACACAGGGCAATATGGGGAAGCACCAGGCAGAAGGGACAAGAACCAGCGGAAAGCCAAAGCCTCAACTTTTATTGGCGTTTCCGCAAGAAGGGCAGGCATGGACGGGTAGCACTTCAGGATTGGTTAGTTCGAATAATTTCAGTGTTCTGAGCCATAGGGGTGGTTCCTAATGGCCTGGCACCTAGCCCTGGGATGAAGGCAGTGGAGTATTGCCTCCTGGGGTGTATGGGACAGATGGAAGTGGTAGCTAGGGCTCTGAATTGGATAATTTGCACAGCAAAGGTTTGTACAGAAGGCCGAACCCTTTGCTATCTTTAAGAATTAGTGGCTGGGCACCAGTGGCACATGCCTATAATCCCAACACTTTGGGAGGCCGAGGTGGGTGGATCACCTGAGGTCAGGAATTCGAGACTAGCTTGACCAACAAGGTGAAACTCCGTCTCTACTAAAATACAAAAATTAGTTGGATGTGGTGGCAGGTGCCTATAGTCCAGCTACCTAGGAGGCTGAGACAGGAAAATCTCCTGAACCCAGGAGGCAGAGGTTGCAGTGAGCCAAGATCATGCCACTGCACTCCAGCCTGGGCGATGGAGTGAGACTGTGTCTCAAAAAAAAACAAGAATTGGCTAGCTTGGGAGTGGCAGTCTTTCCCTAGTCAAAAAGGTTTTCTTTTGTTTGTGTTTTGTTTTGTTTTGTTTTTTAGATGGAGTCTCCCCCTGTTGCCCAGGCTGGAGTACATTGGCACAATCTTGGCTCACTGCAACCTCCACCTCCTGGGTTCAAGCCATTCTCCTGCCTCCTATAGTCGCCGGTAGCTGGGGCTATAGGCACATGCCACCATGCCCAGCATATTTTTGTATTTTTAGTAGAGACAAGGTTTCACCATGTTTGTCAGGCTGGTCTTGAACTCCTGACCTCCTGATCTGCCTGCCTCAGCATCCCAAAGTGCTGATACTACAGATGTGAGCCACAGCACCAGGCCAGAAAGGTTTTTAGGATGTTAAAACATAATAAGATGCAAGAAGTGAAATATACATATATATGTATACACACACAATACAGCGAGTGAAAGAGTCCTGGAGTCTGTTTGTGACCCCCATTACTGGAACCTGGACAAACAAACATTTACCTTACCAGTTTTAGAACCTTCCGTTGTGGCATTAACCTCTGAATGATCAACTTATATTTGAATAGCCATCTCAGGCCTAGCTCTGTGGCTCATGCCTGGAATTCCAGCACTTTGGGAAGCTGAGGTGGTTAATCACTTGAGCTCAGGAGTTTGAGACCAGCCTGGGAAACATGATGAAACTCTGTCTCTATAGAAAAATATAAAAATTCGCTGGGTGTGGTGTTGTGCACTGGTAGTCTCAGCAATTGGGGAGGCTGAGGTAGGAGAATCTCTTGAGTCCAGGAGGTGGAGGTTGCAGTGAGTCAGGATCACACCACTGCACTCCAGCCTAGGTGACAAAGTGAGACCCTGTCTCCAAAAAAAAAAAAACCATCCCTGAAGATCACCTAGTCTGACAATTACCTTATCATGAAGTGGTCAAGAGAAAGGAAAGGCATCTCACTGAGCATCTATAAGTGGGTGTAGTACCTTCATTTTTGAATATTTGTATCTGTTTTACACAAGAGGGAACAGTGAGTGTCACAGAGAGCCAGCCTTGGACCTCTAGACGTTCTGGTTATGAGTTTATTTTTATTTTTTATTGTTTTTTGAGATGGAGTTTCACTCCTGTTGCCCAAGCTGGAGTGCAGTGGCATGATCTTGGGTCACTGCAACCTCCGCCTCCCAGGTTCAAGCGATTCTCCTGCCTCAGCCTCCCGAGTAACTGGGATTATAGGCGCATGCCACCACACACAGCTAAGTTTTTGTATTTTTAGTAAAGGCAGGGTTTCACCATGTTGACCAGACTGGTCTCAAACTCCTGACCTCAGGTGATTCACCTGCCTCAGCCTCCCAAAGTGCTGGGATTACAGGTGTCAGCCACCACACCCAGCCATGTTTACTTTTAATCTATGTCATATTTCCATACATCATAGTGATACAAGTTAAAGAAATATTTTACTCCTACTTACTCCCAAAATTAGTGTAAATAGTCCACAGAAAGGCTTTTCAGAATTATAAGAGAACGTTAGCCTCTAACTGATTTCTGCAAACTCCCTGGTCAGTATAAGACTTCAGAAGAGGGGTAGTGCTGTGGGGCAGCAGGTACTGAATGGGGCTCTTGTGTTGTTCCAGGGGATGATGACTTTTGAGGACGTGGCCATGTCTCTAACCTGGGAGGAGTGGGAGCGCCTGGACCCAGCACGGAAGGACTTCTACAGAGAGAGCGTGCAGAAGGATTCCGGGAGCACAGTCCTGCCGAGTGAGTGCTGTTGCTCTGCTGTATAGCGCTAAGTGGTTTGTGAGGGGCTGGTTCACTACCATCCCTGAGCCGGTATGTCATTCCCAGACTTGGGTTGAGAGCCTTCAAGTGTCTTCTGTAACCCAAGCAGGAGCCTCTGTACTGTTAGGTGCTAGATTCAGCTTTTCACTTTGGTTCATTTTTAATTTTTATACATACAGAAAACTTTTTTTAAAAAATGAGCATTCCCTGTGTCCACCACCCAGGTTTAGCATTTCTTAATACTTGGCCATATTGCCAAGGAAATAATATGTTACAGCTATAGGTGAGGCCCCCCACATACCCTCCCTGAAACCCTTCCCCTCTATCCTTCTCCAGAGGTAGCCAGTATCCTGACTGTTACGTTTATGACTTCCATGCATGTCTTATATTCTCTCTACATATCCATGTAGCTCCATACTACATATCATTACTGGATGGCTTTTCTTACTCAACATTACATTTTTTTTTTTTTTTTTTTTTTGAGACGGAGTTTCACTCTCGTTTCCCAGGCTGGAGTGCAATGGCGTGATCTCGGCTCACCGCAACCTCCGCCTCCTGGGTTCAGGCAATTCTCCTGCCTCAGCCTCCTGAGTAGCTGGGATTACAGGCATGAGCCACCATGCCCAGCTAATTTTTTGTATTTTTAGTAGAGACGGGGTTTCACCATGTTGACCAGGATGTTCTCGATCTCTCGACCTCGTGATCCACCCGCCTCGGCCTCCCAAAGTGCTGGGATTACAGGTTTGAGCCACTGCGCCCGGCCAACATTACATTTTTGAGATTTACTCATGTTGATACATGTAGCTCTATTTTAACACCTCCATATTTCACTGTCCAGATACTCCAAAGTTATATCTATTCTGTTGATGGTTATTTAGTTGTCTTAAGTTTTTCACCATTACAGTGTTGCACTGAACATTCTTGTATATTCTTGCATATTTTTGTATATTTGTTCATATTCTGGAGTTTCAGGAGACAATGTGCCTAGAGATAGGCAGTAGTCCCCCTTCCTGGTTTTGCTTTCTGTGGTTTCACTTACCCATAGTATGCAGTACAATCAAATATTTTAAGAGCGGGAGAGACCACATTCACATGACTTTTATTACAGTATCGCATTTGTTTTTTGTTTTTGGGGTTTTTTTTGACACAGAGTTTTACTTTTGTGACCCAGAGGAGTGCAGTGGCGTGGTCTCAGCTTACTGCAACCTCTGCCTCCTGGGTCAAGCATTTCTTCTGCCTCAGCCTCCTGTGTAGCTGGGATTATAGGCACGTGCCACCATGCTTAGCTAATTTTGTGTTTTTATTTTTTATTTTTTATTTTTTTATTTTTATTTTTTGAGACGGAGTTTCTCTCTTGTTACCCAGGCTGGAGTGCAATGGTACGATCTCGGCTCACCGCAACCTCCGCCTCCTGGGTTCAGGCAATTCTCCTGCCTCAGCCTCCCGAGTAGCTGGGATTACAGGCACGCGCCACCATGCCCAGCTAATTTTTTTGTATTTTTAGTAGAGACGGGGTTTCACCATGTGGACCAGGATGGTCTTGATCTCTTGACCTCGTGATCCACCCGCCTTAGCCTGCCAAAGTGCTGGGATTACAGGCTTGAGCCACCGTGCCCGGCTAATTTTGTGTTTTTTTTTTTGTTGTTGTTGTTGTTGTTGTTGTTGTTTTTTTTGAGATGGAGTTTCGCTCTTGTTACCCAGGCTGGAGTGCAATGGCGCGATCTCGGCTCACTGCAACCTCCACCTCCTGGGCTCAGGCGATTCTCCTGCCTCAGCCTCCTAAGTAGCTGGGATTACAGGCACGCGCCACCACGCCCAGCTAGTTTTTTGTATTTTTAGTAGAGACGGGGTTTCACCATGTTGACCAGGATGGTCTCGATCTCTCGACCTCGTGATCCACCCGCCTCGGCCTCCCAAAGTGCTGGGATTACAGGCTTGAGCCACCGCGCCTGGCCTTGTGTTTTTAATAGAGATGGAGTTTCACCATCTTGGCCAGGCTGGTCTTGAACTCTGACCTCAGGTGATCCACTCACCTAGGCCTCCCAAAGTGCTGGGATTACAGGTATGAGCCACTGCATCCAGCTAAGTATATTGTTAGTTAGTAGTTACTATTAATCTCTTGATGTCCCTAATTTATGAATGAAACTTGATTATAGGGATGTATGTTTAAGAAAAAACATTTTATATATATAGAATTTGGTAGTATACACAATTTTACACATCACTGGCGGTCTTGGAATGTGTCCCCCACAGAGAAGAGGGAACTACTGTATGTTCATCTTGCTCTCCAAAGAGCTCATAACTAATGTATATGCCACCAGCAGTATTGAGGATTTTTCTTTCTCCACATTCTTTTTTTTTTTTTTTTTTTTTTTTTTTGAGACGGAGTTTTGCTCTTGTTACCTAGGCTGGAGTGCAATGGCGCGATCTCGGCTCACCGCAACCTCCGCCTCCTGGGTTCAGGCAATTCTCCTGCCTCAGCCTCCTGAGTAGCTGGGATTACAGGCACGTGCCACCATGCCCAGCTAATTTTTTGTATCTTTAGTAGAGACGGGGTTTCACCATGTTGACCAGGATGGTCTCGATCTCTTGACCTCGTGATCCACCCGCCTCAGCCTCCCAAAGTGCTGGGATTACAGGCTTGAGCCACCGCGCCCGGCTCTTTCTCTACATTCTTGTCAACATTTGCTATTGGCCAGGTGCAGTGGTTCACACCTGTAATCCCAGCACTTTGGGAGGCCAAGATGGGAGGATTGTTTGAGGCCAGGTGCTCAAGACCAGTCTGGGCAACATAGAGAGACCCCCATCTCTTTCTTAAAAATGTTTAATAAAAAACCACATTTCATGTTATCAGCTAATGGCATGACATCTTGACACAGTAGCCATAGTGTTCTTTTGCATGTGTTGGATTATGTCACTGCTCAGAGCCGGCAGTGGCTCTCCTTTCATACAAGGCGAGAGCCATCGGCCTGTGATGCCGATGTGCCGAGGCTCTGGCATCCTGCCAACGCTTTCCTTCCTCTGCCCCTCTGCTCTGGCCACACTGCCTTACTGTTCCAAAACATGCCAAGCCCCCTGCCTCCTGGTCTTTTTGCTATATGTGATCCCTCTGCCTGGCATGTTCTGCTCCAACTCTGTAGGAAGCAAAGCTTCAGGACTTTGCTCACATTGCTCCGTTGAGCCAGGTGTAGTGGCTCACACCGGTAATCCCAGCACTTTGGGAGGCTGAGGTGGGTGAATCACTTGAGATCAGGAGTTCAAAACAGCCCAGCCAACATGGTGAAACCCCATCTCTACTAAAAATACAAAAATTAGTCAGGCCTGGTGATGGGCACCTATAATCCCAGCTACTTGGAAGCTTGAGGCAGGAGAATTGCTTGAACCCAGGAAGCTGAGGATGCAGTGAGCTAAGATCACGCCATTACACTCCAGCCTGGGCAGCAAGAGTGAAACTCCATCTCAAAAAAATAAAATAGGCCGGGCGCGGTGGCTCAAGCCTGTAATCCCAGCACTTTGGGAGGCCGAGACGGGTGGATCACGAGGTCAAGAGATCGAGACCATCCTGGTCAACATGGTGAAACCCCATCTCTACTAAAAATACAAAAAATTAGCTGGACATGGTGGCGCATGCCTGTAATCCCAGCTACTCAGGATGTTGAGGCAGGAGAATTGCCTGAACCCAGGAGGCGGAGGTTGCGGTGAGCCGAGATCACGCCATTGCACTCCAGCCTGGGTAACGAGAGCGAAACTCAGTCTCAAAAAAAATAAATAAATAAAAATAAAATAAGGCCGGGCGCGGTGGCTCAAGCCTGTAATCCCAGCACTTTGGGAGGCTGAGGCGGGTGGATCACGAGGTCGAGAGATCGAGACCATCCTGGTCAACATGGTGAAACCCCGTCTGTACTAAAAATACAAAAAATTAGGCCGGGCGTGGTGGCTCAAGCCTGTAATCCCAGCACTTTGGGAGGCCAAGGCGGGTGGATCACGAGGTCGAGAGATCGAGACCATCCTGGTCAACATGGTGAAACCCCGTCTCTACTAAAAATACAAAAAACTAGCTGGGCGTGGTGGCGCGTGCCTGTAATCCCAGCTACTTAGGAGGTTGAGGCAGGAGAATTGCCTGAGCCCAGGAGGCGGAGGTTGCGGTGAGCCGAGATCGCGCCATTGCACTCCAGCCTGGGCAACAAGAGTGAAACTCCGTCTCAAAAAAAAAAAAAAAAAAAAAAAAAAAAAAAAAAAAAAATTAGCTGGGCGTGGTGGCACGTGCCTGTAATCCCAGCTACTCAGGAGGCTGAGGCAGGAGAATTGCCTGAACCCAGGAGGCGGAGGTTGCGGTGAGCCGAGATCGCGCCATTGCACTCCAGCCTGGGTAACAAGAGTGAAACTCCATCTCAAAAAATAAAAAAATAAATAAAATAAAATAAAATAGGCCGGGTGCAGTGGCTTACGCCTGTAATCCCAACATTTTGGGAGGTCAGGAGTTCAAGACCAGCCTGCCAAGATGGTTAAAACCCCATCTCTACTAAAACTATAAAAATTAGCCAGGAGCAGTGGCAGGCTTTTGTAATCCCAACTACTGAGGAGGTTGAGGCTGGAGAATCGCTTGAACCTGGGTGGCAGAGGTTGCAGTGAGTTGAGATTGTGCCACTGCACTCCAGTCTAGGCAACAGAGAGAGACTCCATCTCAAAAAAAAAAAAAAAAATTTTTATATATATATATGTAAGTAAATAAAATGAAAAGTAAAAAGGTTTTGAGGGTTTAGCATTCTGCCAGCACTTGCTTATTTCAGTTTTGCACAGGGATCCAGTGGCAGCAATTTGTATTTTCGTCCTTCAGGTTTGGAAAGCAGAACAGAGAACAAAGAGTTGATTCCAATGCAAGAAATTTTAGAAGAAGCAGAGCCACCGGAGCAACTACAAGAAGCATTTCAGGGGAAGCCCCCACTGTTTTCTAAGTGTGGCCATACCCATGACAACAGGGTAGAAAAGCAGTCCAGAAACACTTTGCCGCTGAAACTTGAAAATTCTCCTGAAGCACAGGGACTCACCAGCATCTCAGATGTCAACAGGAATGGTTCCATGGAAGGGGAAGACTCTAAAAATAATGAATTGCAGAACAGTGCCAGATGTTCCAACCTTGTTCTATGTCAGCACATCCCGAAAGCAGAGAGGCCCATTGACGGTGAGGAACATGGGAACACGTGCAATCAGAGTTTCCATGTGGTGACGTGGCACATGCTGAAACCTCACAAGTCTCACAGTGGAGACAGTTTCCATCATTCCAGCCTTTTCAAGACCCAGAGACAGCTCTGTGAAGAAAGACCTTTTAAATGTGATAATTGTGGGAAGAGTTTCAAACAACGCTCTGACCTCTTTAGACACCAGAGAATCCACACAGGTGAGAAGCCCTATGGCTGCCAAGAATGTGGGAAAAGCTTCAGCCAGAGCGCTGCCCTGACCAAGCACCAGAGGACACACACAGGCGAGAAGCCGTATACCTGTCTGAAATGCGGGGAGCGCTTCCGGCAGAATTCACATCTAAATCGTCATCAAAGTACCCACAGTGGAGACAAACATTTTAAATGTGAGGAATGTGGGGAAACCTGCCATATTTCCAACCTTTTTAGACATCAGAGACTACATAAAGGAGAGAGACCCTATAAGTGTGCAGAATGTGAGAAGAGCTTCAAACAGCGCTCTGACCTCTTTAAACACCAGAGAATCCACACTGGGGAGAAGCCCTATGAATGTTCTGTCTGTGGGAAACGCTTCAATCAGAGTGCAACCCTTATTAAACACCAGAGAATTCACACTGGAGAAAAGCCTTACAAATGTCTTGAATGTGGGGAAAGATTTAGACAGAGTACACACCTTATCCGACACCAAAGAATTCATCAAGATAAAGTGCTGTTGGCCAGTTGTGGTGGCTCACGCCTATAATCTCAGCACTTTGAGAGGCCAAGGCAGGTGGATCATTTGAGATGAAGAGTTCAAAACCAGCCTGGCCAACATGGTAAAACCCTGTCTCTACTGAAAATACAAAAATTAGGTGGTCATGGTGGTGCGCTTCTGTAATCCCAGCTACTCAGGAGGCTGAGGCAGGAGAATCACTTGAATGCAGAAGGCAGAGGTTGCAGTGAGCCGAGATCACACCACTGCACTCCAGCCTGGGCAACAGAGTGGGACTCCATCTCAAAAAAAATAAAGTGCTATCAGTTTGATATGTTTCTGTGTGACTTGGCCTGTTTCTTTTCTTGTCCAGAACCACATTCCTTGCCATTTTGGAGTATTTCAGTCAATTATGGATCTTCCTCAAGTGTCTCATACAAGATAGGCTCAGTCTGACTTGAGTCTCATTACAGACTGATAGTTTCAGGGAATGAGGAAGTAGGGGGCCTTCTGAAATGTGAGCTGGTGCTGAGTGAGAGACTTCTGATAAGAGTGAGGCTGACATGTAACAGGCTTCTGTCCTTGTCATCGGCAGTTTTTCTACCTTTGGGTATTTATTTTTTTTGTTTTTTTGTTTTTTTTTGAGACGGAGTTTCGCTCTTGTTACCCAGGCTGGAGTGCAATGGCACAATCTTGGCTCACCGCAACCTCCGCCTCCTGGGTTCAGGCAATTCTCCTGTCTCAGCCTCCTGAGTAGCTGGGATTACAGGCACGCGCCACCATGCCCAGCTAATTTTTTTTGTATTTTTAGTAGAGACGGGGTTTCACCATGTTGACCAGGATGGTCTCGATCTCTCGACCTCATGATCCACCCGCCTCAGCCTCCCAAAGTGCTGGGATTACAGGCTTGAGCCACCGCGCCCGGCCTATTTTTTTTTTTTTTTTTTTTTAAGAGATTGGGGTCTTGCTGTGTTGCCTAGGCTGGGTTCAAACTCCTGGGCTCAAGGAATCCTCCTGCCTTGGCTAGAATTACAGATGTGAGCCACTACACCCAGCCTATCTTTATTTACTTTTGAACCAAATCTTGCTTGCTACAATTATTAATACTTCCCTAGGAATATATTTTAGTCATTTAAAATTTGCCTTTGTCCTTACATGGCAGAGAGGATTTCAACTACATAATTTCCAGAAGACCCGGGAAAGCTCAGTACACACCAGTAGCACTCTGTATTTTTCACTTTTCAGAAAACCTAATTTTGCATAGTCCCTCTTTCCATTCTAGGATCCCAAGAGTTCAGTTTGATAACTTGCTTTTTTTATTTTTATTTTTTGACACAGAGTCTCCCTCTGTTGCCCAGGCTGGAGTGCAGTGGCGCAATCTTGGCTCACTGCAACCTCGACCTCCTGGGTTCAAGCGATTCTCCTTAAACTGGAAATACCAAGTTTCTTTTCTTTTTTGGGGGGGAGGGGCAGTCTTGCTCTGTCACCAGGCTGGAGTGCAGTAGCACAATCTTGGCTCACTGCAACCTCTGCCTCCTGGGTTCAAGCAATTCCCCTGGCTCAGCCTCCAGAGTAGCTGGGACTACAGGCACACGCCACCATGCCTGGCTAATTGTTTGTATTTTAGTAGAGATGGGGTTTCACCATGTTGGCCAGGATGGTCTTTGTCTCCTGACCTCAGGTGATCCGCCTGCCTTGGCCTCCCAAAGTGCTGGAATTACAGGCGTGAGCCACCGTGCCCAGCCTGAAGTTCCAAGTTTCTAATCATGTCTTGGTCTTTCCACTGACCAGCCCCCCAAGCTGAACCCATCGGGAGTCCAAGAGTTGCCTTATTAGAATAAAGACATTCAGCACTCAGGAAGTTCCAGTGGATTTAGTAGCTGTGTGTCAGGAACCAGTGTCAAAGACCAAATAATAGAACAAAAGATGTTCTTAGCACCCTTAGCCCTCAGGAATTATCTTAAGGGTTTGGGGAGCTCTCTGCTAGTCACTGGGGATGAAGATCAAATATATATTTATCATGATAACACAAGAGTTATACAAAAATCTGAGTATTTCATGCAGAAATGAATAAAACAGAACATAAAACTCATCTCCAGCCAGGTGCGGTGGCTCACACCTGTAATCGCAGCACTTTGGGAGGCTGAGGCGGGCGGATCACTTGAGGTCGGGAGTTCGAGACCAGCCTGACCAACATGGAGAAACCCCATCTCTACTAAAAATACAAAATTAGCCAGGTGTGGTGGCACATGCCTGTAATCCCAGCTACTTGGGAGGCTGATGCAAGAGAATCACTTGAACCTGGAAGGCAGAGGTTGTGGTTAGCTAAGATCACCCCACTGCTCTCCAGCCTGGGAAACAAGAGGAAGACTCTGTCTCAAAAAACCTCATCTCCAGTAGAGCAAGTGTCCTTGTCCTTTCCAGGTTCTGTGAAAATGAAGGCAAGGGGGTATTGCCTAGCTCAAGTAGGGCCTCCCACCATCACGGCCAGGAGACCACTATCTCCCTGATGCAGGTGAGCTGGGGCAGGTGTAATAGACAGAGGCCTCTGCTTAAAGGAATATCATCAGGAAGCAGCAGTCAGAGCACTAGTGGCCCTTGACACAGGGCAGAGTTCCAGGTCTAGTCTGGGTGGAGATAATAATGGTGGCTTCGGTGGCTTCTCTTGCTCTAGGAACTCCCTAGAAACTGAAGGGTCTTTGGCCTGGACAGGACCTTCATCTCCCTCTAAGGGTTTGGAGCCATGTCAGGATGGCTGCGCTTCAAATGTCACTGCTGATTTTCTATGGCTGAGCCTCTCTAGATCTGGCAGGTCCCTGTGGCCCAGTGAATTAGAAACAGTTCTTGACTTGGCGCAGTGGCTCACCTCTGTAATCCCAGCACTTTGGGAGACTCAGGCGGGCAGATCACCTGAGGTCCAGAATTTGAGACCAGCCTGACCACCAAGGAAAAACCCCATCTCTCCTAAAAATACAAAATTAGCTGGGTGTGGTGGCACATGCTTGTAATCCCAGCTACTCAGGAGACTGAGGCAGGAGAATTGCTTGAACCCAGGAGGCAGAGGTTGCGATGAGCTGAGACGGCACTATTTGCGCTCAAGCCTGGGCAACAAGAGCGAAACTCCATTTCAAAAACAAAACAAAACAACAAAAAACCCCAGTTCTCTTCTGTTTGTACTTTCTTTAACAATGAGGATTAATCTGAGTGACAAGTGCCTGAATGCCTGAACCGGTCATTGGAGAGAATTATAAATACAAACTATCTTTTTTTTTTTTTTTTTTGAGGGGGGAGACATTGTTTCACTCTGTTGCCCAGGCCTGTCTGGTGTACAGTGGTGCGATCTCAGTTCACTGCAACCTCCGCCTCCCGGGTTCAAGAGATTCTCCTGCCTCAGCCTCCTGAGTAGCTGGGATTTCAGGCGCCCGCCACTACGCCTGGGTAATTTTTGTATTTTTAGTAAAAACAGGGTTTCACCATGTTGATCAGTATGGTCTCAAAAACCTGACCTCAGGTGATCCACCTGCCTCAACCTCCCAGTGGCGTGAGCCACTGCACCGTCCCTATCTTTTTCTTTTTTTTTAAGGGTCTCACTTTGTTGCCCAGGCTGGAGTACAATGGTGTGATCTTGGCTTACTTGCAGCCTCAACTTCCTGGGCTTAAGCAGTCCTTCCATCACAGCCTCCCAAGCAGTTGAGACTACAGGCACACACCACCACACGCAGCTAATTTTTGTATTTTAAAAGTAAAAGAAGGCCGGGCGCAGTGGCTCAAGCCTGTAATCCCAGCACTTTGGGAGGCCGAGGCGGGTGGATCACGAGGTCAAGAGATTGAGACCATCCTGGTCCACATGGTGAAACCCCGTCTCTACTAAAAATACAAAAAATCTGCTGGGCATGGTGGCGCTTGCCTGTAATCCCAGCTACTCAGGAGGCTGAGACAGGAGAATTGCCTGAACCCAGGAGGCAGAGGTTGCGGTGAGCTGAGATCGGGCCATTGCACTCCAGCCTGGGTAACAAGAGCAAAACTCTGTCTCAAAAAAAAAAAAGTCTACCAGTATCTACTAACACATTCATTTTAGGTAATAGGCAGCTTTGAGCTGTTCTTCATACCTCACTAGTTACTGATGAGTAGCCCTTAGGGTTTTTTTTTTTTGTTTAAGTCTATACATTAGCAGTTCATAGTTGGGTGTAATACAGGAAAGGCATTCTTCAATTTTTTTTTTTTTTTTTTTTTTTTTTTTGAGACAGAGTCTCATACTGTTGCCCAGGCTGGAATGCAATGGTGCTTTCTTGGCTCACTGCAACCTCTGCCTCCCAGGTTCAAGTGATTCTCCTGTCTCAGCCTCCCAAATAGCTGGAACTGCAGGCACGCCAGCATGGCTAATTTTGGTATTTTTAGTTGAGATGAGGTCTCACCATGTTGGGCAGGCCAGCCTTGAATTCCTGACCTCAAAGTGATCCGCCAGCCTCCTGGGATTACAGGCGTAAGCCATGACACCTGGCTTGTTCTTCAATCCTTCAGTCATTCACAATCCATGCAATGGTCCCCAGCCTGGCAACCACAGGGCAAAGCTTCTATGGCTCCCTTCTGCCTTAACTAGACTGGAGGGAATGAGGGTACAAAGCGTGCAAGAGAGTGGACACAACAGCCTACCAACCTTTTCTCTTTTGAGACAGCCTCACTCTGTCACCGGGGCTGGAGTGCAGTGACAACACATCATGGCTCACTGCAACCTTGAACTCCTGGGCTAAAGCGATCCTCCCACCTCAGCCTTATGACTAGCTGGGACTGAAGGTGTGAGCCACCACACCTGACTTTATTTTTTGTAGAGACGAGATCTCACTATATTGCACAGGCTAAAATTTCCTTTTAAGCATTTCTTCACTACAGAAGATTGGATACATAAAGAAGGCCTCCATAGAAAAACCCTTTTAGTTACATTTATTGCTTTTCATGAAAAAAATCAAGTGACACACACTTGAAGTAGAGGTTAAGTCCTAGTCCTTCAATGACTGCTTTCCAGTTAGTATCACGTGGATACGTGTCCTTTGTGAGTGCCCTGGTGCTTAATAAAGCTTGTGTGCCACTTGAAAGATTTTCCACATATAATACATGGGTAGGGTCGGCTTCCGGTGTGAATGACTTGATGTCGAAAAAGATTCCTCTTAAAACTGAACGTTTTCCCACATTCTCCACATTGAAAGAATTCCTCCTTTGTATGGATTCTTTGATGCTGAATGAGATCCACATTCCGACCAAAGGACTGTCCACATTCACTGCATTTATGGGTGTTCGGTTTGCTGTGAATCTGTTGATGACATAGTAGGGTTGAATGCCGGCCAAAGGCTTTTCCACACTCAAGGCATTTATGGGGTTTTTCTCCACTGTGGATCACCTGATGTCGAAGAAGGGTTGAATTCTGACTAAATGTTTTTTCACATTCGTTACATTTGTAGGGTTTTTCTTTGGTATGAATCCTCTTATGTTCAACAAGATATGCGAGCTGCCGAAAACATTTTCCACAGTCATGACATCTGTATGGCTTGTTTTGCAGGTGACACTGTTTATGGACTGTAAGAGCTGACCGCTGTCTGAAGGCTTGCCCACATACCTTACACTCAAAGGGATTCTCTAAAAAGTGAATTCTTTGATGTTGATCAAACCATGCCTTACGCCTAATGACTTTTCCACATTCACTGCATTCATAAGACTTGGCTCTTGTGAGAATTTGCTCGTGCCCCAAAAGCAAAGATCTTTGATTGAAGGGTTTCCCATCCTCATCATAGCTGCCCTGCTTCCACCTTGTTTGCGCATCCTGATCTTGAATAATGTTAAGGTTTTGAAGGAAGCCCCTGCTGTATTCATCGCCACTAGTAGGGAAACTCAGCTTGCAATTGTCCACAAATTCTTTACACTTATGTAACTTTTCTGAAAGTTTCTTGGCTGATTCCTGCATTACCACTGATATCTTATATGACTCTAAATCTTCAGAAAATTTCTGTCTTGGAGTTAGCGTTTTCATCTTGTGTCTGGCTTCAGAACCTAGCCAAATAACAAGAAAAGATGTAAATGACCTATCCACCGCAGAAGCAAAAAAGAGAAGCCAATGGTTAGGGGTCTAGGACAATCAAATGAAGCTAAGAAGTGATCTCTTGTTTGCATCGTCAGACTCAAGAAGCCAAAATCCTGAATTTCTTTCCTTTTTTTTTTTTGGAGACGGAGTCTGGCTCTGCTGCCTATGCTGGAGGGCAGTGGCAGAATCTCTGGTCACTGCAACTTCTGCTTTCTGGGTTCAAGCAATACCCCTGGCTCAGCCTCCCGAGTAGCTGGGATTACAGGCACCCGCCACCACACCCAGCTAATTACTGTATTTTTAGTAGAGACAGGGCTTCACCATGTTGACTATGCTCGTCTTGAACTCCTGACCTCAGGTGATCCATCCTCTTCAGCCTCCCAAAGTGCTGGAATTACAGGTGTGAGCCACCATACCCAGCCTGAAATTCTGAATTTCATTGGACTCTTCACTCTCATAACAAAAAGAGGTCTCAGCACCAACAAACTCACTAAAAGTGCACAGAAATGTGAGTGCCAGAGAACGAGAGAGCAGAGCCCATCACTGTTATTAGAAAAACAACTTATTCTAGGTAGTAGTGCCAAATAAAAGAGAGGTAGCATGTTATGCTTCAAGACACACTTTGAGACATGCCAAGGCTGGCATGCAGTGGCATGATCTCAGCTCACAGCAATCTCCACCTCCTAGGTTAAGAGATTCTCGTACCTCAGCCTCCGGAGTAGCTGGGACTACAGGTGCTACAAGTGTGCACCACCACACCCAGCTAGTTTTTTTTTTTTTAAATACGGAATGCTTCACGAATTTGCATGTCATCCTTGCACAGGGGCCATGCTAATCTCTGTATCATTCACGGTTTTAGTACATGTGCTGCCGAAGCGAGCACTAGTTTTTGTATTTTTAGTAGAGATGGGGTTTCACTATGTTGGCCAGGCTGGTCTTAAACTCCTGGCCTCAAGCAATCCACCTGTCTCGGCCTCCCAAAAGTGCTGGGATTACAGGCATGAGCCACCATACCCGGCCTAGATACATGTTTTTAATAACTCTAGGTGAAGCATCTACTTAAAAATGGAGAAAGCATAGGACAGAATAGAAAAGGAACCAGAGAGAAGCAGGGACAAAAGCCAACTGACTAGAGCAGTGGGTCTCCAGTAGGGGTGAGCAGGGCTCGGACAATGGAGACATTTCTAGCTGTCACACCTGGGGAGGTTCAACTGGTGTCTAGAGAATGCAGGCCAGGGGTGCTGCTCAACATCCTAGAATGCACAGGACATGCCCCCATCCCGCCCCCAAATAATTCATCAGCACAAAATGTCAGTAGTACCAAGGAGAGAAACCTTGGATGTGAAAAACAGTAGTGGCTGCATCAGGACACAGTAAGTAAAAAAATGCAGATATGTCAAGAAATATGAAAACAAAACAAAGCAAAGGAACAAGAGGCAGCACAGAGAAAGGACAAGTAATGAGGGTAGAATCAAGGGGCCTCTAAGGTGCCCTGAGAGTTGTCACTTTAGAATAAACACTAGAGCAGCTGCATCAAAGCAGCACTTTTTCCTGCAGGAGAGAATGAACGTTCCAAACTTGAAATCAAAGCCCACTGTCCACCTCCCAACTGTATGAGATTTCTTCTTTTTTTGAGAGTCTTGCTGTCACTCAGGCTGGAGTAGTCGTGTAATCTCAGCTCACTGCAACCTCTGCGTCCCAGGCTCAAGCAGTCCTTGCACCTCAGCCTCCAGAGTACCTGGGACTACAGGCATGCGCCACCACGCCCAGCTTAAATTTGTATTTTTTGTAGAGACAGGGTTTCATCATGTCACCCAGGCTGATCCTGAATTCCTGGGCTCAAGTGATGCTCCTACCTCTGCCTCCCAAAGTGCTGGGATTGCCGGCATGAGCCGCCATACCAGGCCTGTGTGAGATTTCTTAATCTTTTAGTTTCTTCATCTGGGAAATGGGGACGCTGATCTCTTCCCACTTCACAGGGCAGGAGGGATGAAGAAGTGGGATAATATATGCCCAGCACCTGGCTCAGCATCTGGCACCTGGAAGGGGCTTGACTAATGTGACTTCTCTTCCTCTTCCTGATGCCACTCGCCTGGGTCTCTTCCTCACCCACCTGGGCAAGCACTACCGGAAGCCTTCCTAATCCCAGCTCTCGGTAGATCCAGGATCCATTGCTCGTCCCAGTTCTCCAGCTGACAGATCACCTCAGGTTTGGGGAACTGAAATCCTACTCATGGGGAAGTAAATGGGATGTGGCCGTTAGTGAGTTACAGAGACATGACCCAGGGCTCAGGGTCAAACAGAGATAAGGACAATAATCAAAATGGCTGGTGACAATAGAGATTGGCACAATCTTTGTAAATATCTGGCAGTCTTTATTGAAAGCCTGAACAATGTTCATACCTTTGGCTGTGGTCATTTTACTCTTAGAAATACAGCCTAAAGTACAATTGCAACCAAGATGAATGTGCCAGAGACATTCAGCACAGTGGTACTGCAGTGTCAAACTGGAAATAAGCTGAGTATCAACAGGGAACAGTTAAATCAATTGTAGCACATTATTGTGATGAAGGCGAAAGTATCAGGCAGATATTAAAAATCCTTGTATTCAATTATTTATTTATTTACTTTTGCGATGGAGTCTTGCTCTGTCACCCAGGCTGGAGTGACAATCTTGGCTCACTGTAACCTCCACCTCCCAGGTTCATGCAATTCTCCTGCCTCAGCCTCCCAAGTAGCTGGAACTACAGGTGCACACCACCACGCCCAGCTGATTTTTGTATTTTTAGTAGAGATAGGGTTTCACCATGCTGGCCAGGCTGGTCTTGAACTCTGACCTCAGGTGATCCACCTGTCTCAGGCTCCCAAAGTGCTGGGACTGTATACAGGTGTGAGCCACTGTACCTGGCCAACTTTTTTTTTTTTTTTTTTTTTTTGGTGTTTTTTGGTTTTCTTTTTGAGACAGTCTCACTCTGTCACCCAGGCTGGAGTGCAGTGGCACAATCTTGGCTCACTGCAGCCTCTGCCTTTGGGTTCAAACGATTCTCTAGCCTCAACCTCCCAAGGAGCTGGGATTACAGGCGCCCATCACCCCGCCTGGCTAATTTTTGTATTTTTAGTAGAGGTAGGGTTTCACCATGCTGGCCAGGCTGGTCCCAAACTCCTGACCTCAGGTGATCCACCCACCTTGGCCCCACAAAGTGCTGAAATCACAGGCATGAGCCACTGTGCACAGCCCACTATGTATTAAAATAGAAAAATACTGCCTATGTATTTTAAAGCAGAATACAAAACTCATGTATAGCATGATCCAAATTTTGTTTTAAAAAGCTATGTGTGTGTGCGTTACGTATGTGTGTGTTAAGTAATTAATAGAGTTTGAGCATCCCTAATCCCATATCCGAAAATTTTTGAGCACTAACCTGACACAAGTGGAGCATTCCACACCTGACCTCATGTGACTGGTTGCAATCAAAACGCAGGTGTGCAACACATAGTTAACTCAGCCTTCCCCAGGGAAAAATAAAAGGACCTTCAAGCTATGTGTCTAAGGTGTACATGAAACGTAAGTGAATTTCTTGTTTAGACTTGGGTTAGACCCTCAAATTATCTTTTTTTTTTTTTTTTTTTTTGAGACAGAGTTGCTCTTGTTACCCAGGCTGGAGTGCAATGGCGCGATCTCGGCTCACCACAACCTCCGCCTCCTGGGTTCAAGCAGTTCTCCTGCCTCAGCCTCCCGAGTAGCTGGGACTACAGGCACGCGCCACCATGCCCAGCTAATTTTTGTATTTTTAGTAGAGACGGGGTTTCACCATGTTGACCAGAATGGTCTCGATCTCTTGACCTCGTGATCCACCCACCTCGGCCTCCCAAAGTGCTGGGATTACAGGCGTGAGCCACCATGCCCGGCCTGACCCTCAAATTATCTTATTACACACATACAACTATTCTAAAATCCAGGAAAAAAAAATCCAGAATCCAAAACACTTTTGGTCCCAGGCATTTTGGATAAGGGATCCTTGTCCTGTAATAGACACACAGACAGACTGGGAAAAAGTAAACCAAAATGTTAACAGGAGTTATTTACGGAAAGTGGGCCTGCAGGTGATTTTTATTATCTACTCTATTTACTGATGTATTTTTCCAGAATTTCTATAATGAAAATTATTTTTAAAACTAGTAAAATGCATAAAAGAGTGCAATGATACAGTATAGAAGCACTCTTGGCCGGGCGCGGTGGCTCACGCCTGCAATCCCAGCACTTTGGGAGGCCGAGTTGGGTGGATCACCTGAGGTCAGGTGTTCAAGACCAGCCTAACCAACATGGAGAAACCCTGTCTCTACTAAAAATACAAAATTAGCCGGGTGTGGTGGTGAGTGCCTGTAATCCCAGCTACTTGGGAGGCTGAAGCAGGAGAATCACTTGAACCCAGGAGGTGGAGGTTGTGGTGAGCCGAGATGGCACCACTGCACTCCAGCCTGGGCAACAAGAATGAAACTTGGCTAGGTACGGAGGCTCACCCCTGTAATCTCAGCACTTTCGAAGGCTGAGGCGGGCAGATCACCTGAGGTTGGGAGTTCGAGACCAGCCTGACTAACATGGAGAAACCCTGTCTCTGCTAAAAATACAAAAAAATTAGCTGGGCGTGGTGGCGCATGCCTGTACTCCCAGCTATTCGGGAGGCTGACATGGGAGAATTGTTTGAATCCGGGAGGCGGAGTTTATAGTGAGCCGAGATGGCCCCATTGCACTCCAGCCTGGGCAACAAGAGCGAAATGCCATCTCTAAAAAAGAAAGAGCAAAGAAGCATTCTCAAATGTTACTATTGGATATGCAAAACAGTACAAATTTTGTTGAAGAATCATTCAGTAATCAATAAAGAATAAAGTGCCATCTCCTTTAACTTCAAAATTCTGATTTGGGGAAAGTCTTTGGGAAATGATCAAAAATTCATATGAAGATTTATACTCAAACATCTATTCAAACATTATAAATACACAAGCAAACCAACAAACAAAAACAAAGCCAAGCTGAATGTCCCAAATGAGAAAACAATGCAATATTATTATGGATCACAGTGGAATTATGCTTGTTTACTGTTTCTGTGGGAAAATGCTGATACAATAATGTTAAGTTTAAAACAGATTATAGGATTACACATAGAATAGCTCAGCTAGTTTTATAAAGGCATAGGAAAATAAGGCTGGAAGGAAATCTTCCAAAATACTAATGGTGTTACTCCTGAACACACTCCTCTCTTCCTCCCTTTCTATACCTTCCATGTACTGATGTATGCTCTTGTAATGCTTTTTTTAAAGAGGGAAAATTAAAATTATAAAAATCCAGAGGTGGGCAGATGATCCCATAAGAGGTAGACCCTGTGCTAAGAGTGTCAGTGCAGGGGCCAAACATGTGGCCCCAGAAAGAAAACTATTTAGCAAGGCAACTCCCACAGTGGGAGACTACAGTGGAATAGGAGGGGGTAGGCTCTTGAAAAGATGGAAGCCATGAAGGTTCAGATATGAAGTTGGCTTAAAATCATTTCCTGAGCACCCACTAATGTTACAAACCAAGAAGTTACCGATTTCCAGAGAAAAGAAAGAAAAAGACTTTCAGGAGGATAAGAAGTGAGCCTTTGGACTGTAAATCCACCATAATCTTCTCAACTCCTGGAGGTCTTACAGATGTGAAACATAGGGTAAGAGTGAAGACTGCATTAAGTGTCTCTGTCTGAGCCCTAACACAAACAAGACAACTATTCATTGTCCCTGATTCCTTATGTGAAACTCTTGGGACCAGATGTGTTTCAGGAGTCAGAATTTTTCCAATTTCAGAAAGGTGACCTGGTATAAGTATTTTACATAACGTATCATCCCCAGTAGGGTTTGAAGTGGTGCCTTCAAATAGTGTTATTGTTGTTGTTGCTTTGTTTTGAGACAGAGTCACACTCTGTCACCCAGGTTGGAGGGCAGTGGCGTGATCTCAGCTCACTGCAACCTCTGCCTCCCAGGTTCAAGTGATTCTCCTGTCTCAGCCTCCCAAGTAACTGGGACTACAAGCGTGCGCCACCACACCTGACTAATTTTCATATCTTTAGTAGTGATGGGTTTTACCATATTGGCCAGGCTAATTTCAAACTACTGACCTCAGGTGATCCGCCCACCTTGGCCTTCTGAAGTGCTGGGATTACAGGCGTGAGCCACCATGCCCAGCTTACACTGTTATTTCTGAAGTTGGGCATATAGATATGCACACCAAGTTGGAAAAATAAAGACAATAAATGGTTTCCTATGGGATGAAGTCAGGTTTCACTGCGGTGATGTCCAGTCAGGGCTTGTAGCCACGAGTTATGAAAAAACTTTGTTTTCAGCACTTTTTCTGATTCTGGAATTACAGATAAGGGCCTGAGAGCTTGCATAGACACTCAGAACACAGATAAGCCCAATCTTCAAGCCATGTCCTACCCAGCAAGACCATATTCCTGTAGTTCTCCAGCATGACATCTCGGTAGAGGTCCTTCTGACCCCAGTCGAGGTGGCCCCACTCCTCTCTGGTGAAGTACATCGCCACATCCTCAAACGAGAGCAGCTCCTGGAAAAGTAGCTGATAAAGGTAACTGCAATTCTTACAATAACTTGTGCACGATGATTATTCTACAGGTGAGGAAACTGAGGTTTGGGGAGGTAAAGTGTGCGGGCCAAGGCCACCCAATTCGTAAGTAATAGATTCAGGGTTCCGTTCAGGCCTTCTGGCCCTCAGGCCAGATAAGCTGGCTTCCATACCATGGGGTTGACAGACTTAATCTCTAAAGGGCCAAATGGTAAGTAATTTAGGCTTTTCAGGCCCTCTGGTCTCTGTTCCAATTCCTCAAACCTGCTGTCAATTTGAGGAACAGCAAATCAACAATCTGAGGAACAGCTTTTGTGTTGGAACACAAAAGCAGCCGTGGACTACAAGTAATGGGCACAGTTGTGTTTCAGGGAAACTTTACCAAGCTGTCCAGGGCAGTTTGCTGACCCCTGCTCTATACAAATAACATATTGCTTCTGCCCCAGGTTCCTTAGGAAGGAGATGAGGTCACTGGGGGTTGGTTAATGTGCAGACTATTTACAAAGGAATGAATAGGCTCAACAAACATGAACAAGGAATGTGGAAGCTCATAGGTGCTGGCCACCCTGGGGAACCAGGGCCTGCTAGGTCTAAGAAATAAGGTGAGGAGGGCCACTGGAGCCCAGAATGCTCTGGAAAGGGAGCAACACTGGAGCTGGGCCGAAGAGGATGGAGCCACACCCATCCCACAGAACAGCAGGGAGGGAGTCATGGGAAGAGAAACCCAGCCTCAATTTCCCCCAGGCCTCCGGAACCCTGCAGCCTCTTCATCCCATTGCCATAAGCCAAGCAGATGTGCCAAAGCAAGGGAGCCCATTGCTGGAGAATATAAAAGGTACAGACCAAACTCCAGACACCTGGGGAGCATATCCAGAGGGGTCAACAAAGGACACAGCACAGTGAGCACAGGAGGACTTTACATCTGCAAGTGACTGTCCCCCTCCCATGGGCTGAGCACTGAAGCTGCCACATACTCACTCCCACACCACTGCAGGTTATGGAGCAGAGGGACCCAGGGGCTGTCTACACATTCCCTCCTCTCACAAGACACTGTAGGGTTCAGAGGGGACATGTACAAGGCAAGCTTTCACTGTCCTATAAGTGATCAGTAATAGGAAATGCCCACCCCCATCCTGAGAAGCTTCGTATAGCTCCCCTCTGCAGACAGACACCAGAATCTCCCAAATTATATGGACTTTCTTTCCTGCCTATCAAACCTGAGTTCAACTGCTACGGTTGCAGGCCCTTTCTCACCATCATCCAGAATGTCACTCTTTTACCAGAGCTGCGCTGCAATATCCTCAATCTAACCTAATCAGCCACCTGCATTCCTGCACCTGTACGAGGTTAACAAGCATAACAAGCATGGGAATAAAACGGCTTCATCTCCCAGATTGACTGATGTATGGTAACTCCTCTTAACATCCCCAGTAGGTTCTTGGAAACTGATTTTTTTTAGCAAAAGTATGTACAGCAGCAAGTCCTTGAATAACTTTGTTTCACTGTAACAGTGATGGAAAAAAAAAGGTTTTGATATATACAGTTTCCCTTAAAGCTGCAGTTTCTAAGAAACCATCAACAGCCAGTACTTGTACATTGATAGTTGGGCCCCAAATATTGCTTAAAAGTTCCATTTGTTTGTTTGTTTTTGAGACAGAGTTTCAATCTTGTTGCCCAGGCTGGAGTGTAATGGCCTGATCTCGGCTCACTGCAACCTCCACCTCCTGGGTTCAAGCGATTCTCCTGCCTCAGTTTCCCAAGTAGCTGGGACTACAGGCGTGCACCACTACACTCAGCTAATTTTGGTATTTTTACTAGAGACGGGGTTTCACCATATGTTGGCCAGGCTGGTCTCAAACTCCTGAAGTCAGGTGATCTGCCTGCCTTGGCCTCCCAAAGTGCTAGGATTATAGGCATGAGCCACTGTGCCCAGAGCCTCTCTCCTTTCTTTCAAACTCAAGTCTCTTCTAGGCTAGGTGGGGTGGCTCATGCCTGTAATCCCAACTAGGCCAGGCGGGATTGCTCACACCTATAATCCTAAGACTTTGGGAGGCTGAGGCTGGTAGATGGCTTGAGCCAGGAGTTCAAGTACAGCCTGGGTAACATGGTGAAATCTTGTCTTTACAAAAAATACAAAAATTTGCCAGGCATGGTGGCATGTACCTGTGGTCCCAGCTACTTGGGAAGCTGAGGTGGGAGGATCACCTGAGCCTGGGGAGGTTAAGGCTGCCATGAGCCACGATCATGCCACTGCATTCCAGCCTGGGTGACAGAGTAAGACTCTGTCTCAAAAAAAAGACAGACAACTCAGTATCCTCTGATTGCCCTCCATAATGCTACAAATTCAGTAAATAACCTTCCATTATACCCTTTCATAGGAATGGTTCAGAATTTATTATGAGAAGTTCCTTACACAATCTGTCTCACTAATCAGATTGAGAGTTGATCTCCCAGCATGGAAGACAGCACCTGGAGTTTGTACAGCAGTGGGTGCACGATAATGCTCATGGAAGAAACAAGGGACAACTACCACAGGATTAACAGTGACAACTTAACCTGCTGCTAAACTGTAACCAGATACTGTGCAAAGGACTTCACAAGGCGTTTTTCACTGAGTCCTCACAACCCACTGTGATAGGCCTTCTCATTGACCCATTTTATAGAAAAGGAAACTGGAGCCAGAGTATTTATGTTAACTTACTGAAGGGAGCCCATGTGACTCCAGAGGCTAAGCTCTCTACATCGTCCTTTCTAAGAAGGAAAACTCCCCACATTGATCAACAGGGCTCAACCTGAGGAAGGACCTGCTGGCAGCAGTGACTATGCTGAGGAAGCAGATGGGGAGCCACAGCTCACCTTCCCACTGACTGGTGGGAACATGGCTTCCATGGCCTGGTCTTTGACAAGGGATGGGATCCTAGGCGTCAGGCTGAGCTGGAGAAGAAAAAAAAGAGAGTCAGTAAGGCCATCCCTAATTTGAAGCTCTCCTGCTTGGCAGATCTAGAACCAGGAATTCTAATGGGGCTCACAGACAAAACTTAATACAAAGTCACTGTGTTTGGTGTTGGAACATATGATGAAATGCATGAGCCACTACAATAAATACAGGAATTTCTGAGGCTAGATCAATTTCCCAAGCTCTATTCAAGGGAACCAGCAGCCCTGCCATCCCCTTCTCCCTAGAACATGTCATCTTCAGCACCTCATGTACAAAGGGACAGCAGGTAGATCACATATAAAAATAGCACTCTGGGGCTGGGCACGGGGGCTTACGCCAGTAATACCAGGACTTTGGGAGGCTGAGGTGCGTGGATCATGAGGTCAAGAAAGAGAGACCATCGTGGCTAATACGGTGAAACCCCTTCTCTACTAAAAATACAAAAATTTAGCTGGGCATGGTGGTGCATGCCTGTAATCCCAGCTACTCAGGAGGCTGAGACAGGAGAATCATTTGAACCCAGGAGGCAGAGATTGCAGTGAGCCAAGATCGCACCAATGCACTCCAGCCTTGGCAACAGAGCAAGACTCCGTCTCAAAAAGAGGAGTAGATGGCCGATCTACTCCTGCACTCTGATCCACTCCCTGCAGCAACCAGCTCTGAAAGCCAAACCATAGCCTCTACAGTCACAGGTCCCAAATCAGGACTTGATCAATATCTAATAGCTTTATTAAAAATTTTGCTCCCCACTCCCTTTAATTTAGGACAAATGGGAGAAAGCCAAGACTACAGGTACATGCCTGACCACGCCTGGCTAATTTTTGTATTTTTAGTAGAGATGGGGTTTCACTATGTTGGCCTGGCTAGTCTTGAACTCCTGACCTTGTGATCTCACTTTACTCCCCCACTTCAGGTGCTGTCCCCTCCCCTATCACACAGGATGTCCTAAGTCTAGTAAACCTAGGGATTCTAGCTAACCAGCTTTTCTCTAAATCTACTTATGTATTTCCAACTATGCCCCTAAGGCCAGCTCCCCTTACTGACAAGCCCCTCTAAATTTTTTTTTTTTGGGGGGGTCCCTCAACCCCCACCTCTAGCCTGCCTGGTGATTTGCTAACAGGATTCAGCAAAAGTAACAATTACAGACTAGCTTGCTTTTATTTTTTGAGATGGAGTCTTGCTCTGTTGCTCAGTCTGGAGTGCAATGACATTACCTTGGCTCACTGCAACCTCTGCCTCCCAAGTTCAAGCAATTCTCCTGCCTTAGCCTCCTGAGTATCTGGGACTACAGGGATATGCCACCACGCCCAGATTTTTTTGTATTTTTAGTAGAGATGGGGTTTCACTCTGTTAGCCAGGATGGTCTCAATCTTCTGACCTCTTGATCCCCCCACCTAAGCCTTCAAAGTGCTGGGATTAGAAGTGTGAGCCACCGTGACCAGCCCCTTTTTTTGAGACAGAGTTTCGCTGTTGTCGCCAGGCTGGAGTACAATAGTATGATCTCAGCTCACTGCAGCATTCACCTCCTGGGTTCAAGTGATTATACTGTCTCAGCCTCTCAAGTAGCTGGGACTACGGGTGCATGCTGCCAAGCCCAGCTAATTTTTGTATTTTCAGTACAGACAGGGTTTCACCATGTTGGCCAGTCTGGTCTTGAACTCCTGACCTCAGGTGATCCACCTGCCTCAGCCTCCCAAAGTGCTGAGATTACAGGCATGAGCCACCACTACTGGGCTTTTTAATTAAGTGTGAATTTTAATGAAATTCACTTTCATTTTTTTTTTTTTTTTGAGACGGAGTTTCACTCTTATTACCCAGGCTGGAGTGCAATGGCGCGATCTCGGCTCACCACAACCTCTGCCTCCTGGGTTCAGGCAATTCTCCTGCCTCAGCCTCCTGAGTAGCTGGGATTACAGGCACGCACCACCATACCCAGCTAATTTTTTGTATTTTTAGTAGAGACGGGGTTTCACCATGTTGACCAGGATGGTCTCGATCTCTTGACCTCGTGATCCACCCACCTCGGCCTCCCAAAGTGCTGGGATTACAGGCTTGAGCCACCGCGCCCGGCCGAAATTCACTTTCATTTTAATGGAAGCCCCTTGAACACAGTTTAGAAGACTCTTGGCCTTTTTTTTTTTTTTCTTGAGGGGTCTCCCTCTGTCATCCAGGCTGGAGTGCAGTGGTGTAATCATGGCACACTGCAGCCTCAAACTCCTGGGCTCAAGCAATGCTCCTGCCTCAGTCTCTTAAGTAGACGATGTCCAGCTGTTTGTATTTTTTTTTTTTTTGGAAATGGGGTTTTGCTGTTGTCCAGGGTGGACCCTCTGCCTCTTTTTTTTTTTTTTTTTTTTTTGAGACGTAGTTTCGCTCTTGTTACCCAGGCTGGAGTGCAATGGTGCGATCTCGGCTCACCGCAACCTCCACCTCCTGGGTTCAGACAATTCTCCTGCCTCAGCCTCCTGAGTAGCTGGGGTTACAGGCACGCGCCACCATGCCAAGCTAATTTTTGTATTTTTTTTTTTTTAGTAGAGACGGGGTTTCACCATGTTGACCAGGATGGTCTCGATCTTTTGACCTCGTGATCCACCCGCCTCGGCCTCCCAAAGTGCTGGGATTACAGGTGTGAGCCACCGTGCCCGGCCCCTCTGCCTCTTTAAGCAAAGAGGTACACTTCAAAAAAGATCCTGATCATGGCTGTGCGTAGTGGCTCACGCCTGTAATCCAAACACTTTGGAGGCCAAGGCAGGCGGATCACCTGAGGTCGGGAGTTCAAGACCAGCCTGACAACATGGTGAAACCCCGTCTTTAAAAAAAAAAGAAAAAAAAAAAAAAAAAAAAAAAAGATCCTGATCAAAGTTCCAAGGCTGAGGAAGAAGCCTCATCCCTTTTATTCTCTACACCAAACTTGTCCAACCTATGCGGCCCAGGACAACTGAATCCAACCCAACACAAATTTGTGAACTTTTAAAAAACATTATAGCCAGGCGCGGTGGCTGACGCCTATAATCCCAGCACGTTGGGAGGCCGAGGTGGGTGGATGACTAGGTCAAGAAATTGAGACTATCTTGGTCAACATGGTGAAACCCCATCTCTACTAAAAATACAAAAATTAGCTGGGCATGGTGGCGCGTGCCTGTAATCCCAGTTACTCGGGAAGCTGAGACAGAAAAATTGCTTGAACCCAGGAGGCAGAAATTGCGGTGAGCTGAGATCGTGACATTGCACTCCAGCCTGGGTGATAAGAGTGAAACTCCATCTCAAAAAAACAAAAACAAAAACAAAAACATTATGAGCCGGGCGCGGTGGGGTGTGCCTGTAGTCCCAGCTACTCCGGAGGCTTAGGTGGGAGGATTGCTTGAGCCCAGGAGTTCTGGGCTGTAGTGCCCTATGACCTCCCGGGAGCGGGGAACCACCAGGTTGCCTAAGGAAGGGTGAACCGGCCCAGGTTGGAAACAGAGCAGGTCAAAACTCCCATGCTGATCAGTAATGGGATCGCGCCTGTGAATAACCACTGCACTCCAGCATAGCGAGACCCCATCTCTTATTTAAAAAAAAAAAAAGAAAGAAAAGAAAAAAAGATTATGGCCGGGCGCGGTGGCTCAAGCCTGTAATCCCAGCACTTTGGGAGGCCGAGGCGGGTGGATCACAAGGTCGAGAGATCGAGACCAACCTGGTCAACATGGTGAAACCCCGTCTCTACTAAAAATACAAAAAATTAGCTGGGCATGGTGGCGCGTGCCTATAATCCCAGCTACTCAGGAGGCTGAGGCAGGAGAATTGCCTGAACCCAGGAGGCGGAGGTTGCGGTGAGCCGAGATCACGCCACTGCACTCCAGCCTGGGTAACAAGAGCAAAACTCCATCTCAAAAAAAAAAAAAAAAAGAAAAAAGAAAAAAAGATTATGAAATTTTTTTGCCTTTTTTACTTTTTATTTTTATTTTTTGATCATTAGCTGCCTTAGAGTGGGTGTATCTTATGTGTAGCTCAAGACAATTCTTCCAATGTGGCCCAGGGAAGCCAAAAGATTGGACACCCCTGCACTATACTTACTGAATATCTGTTGGTGAAGGCTGTGTATTTGGATGTCAGACTTGCTAATGAAAAATCAAATGGAGGCCATGTTTCAGGTACAGCCTTGGGCCAACCACCCACAGCCATGTAAGGCAAACTTAATATACACTGATTTCTCCCTTCAGTTCAGGACTTGGAGGCTGCAGGGAGCTATGATGGCACCACTGCACTCCACTCTGGGTGACAGAATGAGACCCTGTCTCTCTTTAAAACAACAACAGGCCAGGCGCAGTGGCTCACCCCTATAATCCCAGTATTCTGGGAAGCTAAGGTGGGTGGATCACCTGAGGTCAGGAGTTTGAGACTAGCCTGACCAATATGGTGAAGCCCCAGCTCTACTAAAAATACAAAAATTACGTAGTGGCATGTGTCTGTAATCCCAGCTACTTGGGAAGCTGAAGCAGTAGAATCCCTTGGACCCGGGAGGCAGAGGTTGCAGTGAGCCAAGATTGCGCCATTGCACTCCAGCCTGGACAACAAGAGTGAAACTCCGACTCAAAACAACAGGCAGGGCATGGTGGCTCACACCTGTAATCCCAGCACATTGGGAGGCTGAGGCAGGGAAGAAGGGGGTGGGGGTGAGGGGATCATGGGAGGTCGCGAGGTCAGGAGTTCAAGACCAGCCTGGCCAACAGTGAAACCCCGTCCCTACTAAAAATACAAAAATTAGCCAGGCATGGTCAGGCATATACCTGTAGTCCCACCTACTCGGGAGGCTGAGGCAGGAGAATCGCTTGAACACGGCAGTTGGAAGTTACAGTGAGCTGAGATGGTTCTAGTGCACTGCAGCTTGGGCAACGGAGTGACACTTAGTGTCAAAACAACAACAATTCCTTATTTCCCTGAAAAGTAAGCTCTGACCAGGAAGGAAGCTTTTTTTCTCGTCCGCATGATAAACTGAACCAATCAGCTACAGATACAAAGCTGATCCGGCTCGACTTACCCTAGAAGGAATGCAAGTTGATAATGGCCAATTACAGTCAAGATCACTGCACTTCCTCATTATGCTTTCTAAACTGCCATTGAACAATCCACCAGCTGCACAATCAACTCTTAAAACTTTAACTGGAACGGGATTAACTTTCGACAAAATCCAAAATGCCGCTTCACAATCACGTGAACACCTTCCACTGACAAGCACGGCTCACCTCCCACTCTAACGAAACCAAGCCCTGGCTTTCGGCAGCCATTCATTCTTCGGACTCTGCTCCTCTCGCTGCTAAAGACCTGACATCGCCAAAAATACTCAAAAGCCGGTGTCATGGGCCCCGAAAGCCTCCGCACAGACACGGGAGCGTCCCTTGAGAGCCGGGGGTCTCCGCAGTGGCCTCCTCGCCGCACCCACGCTCCCCACAACACTCGTTTCCTTCTCCCCAAACCTGCTGACGCCTCCGAATCTCCGACGCGCCGCCTCCACCAGGGGCGGCCGTGGGTCTGGGTTCTCTTCTCGGGGTTCCCGGACCCGACCTGGGGTCTGTCTGGTCCGTGACCCCCGGCGAACTACCCCTTACCCGAGTAACGGGCGAGAGGACACTGGAGGATACAGAGCCTCTCGCTGGCTCTAGCTGAGCAGCGGAGCAGAGCGTCCCTGCGCGCGGCCATTCTAGGACTGCGGAGGCTTCGCAACTCTCTGGTCAGACAAAAAGTGGGAGCCCTCTAGAGTGATGCACACGCCTCCGCCGGCCGGGACCAATTTCAACTGCAGCAGAGAGCACCGGCAGAGTCACGTGACGCGCAGGTCCTGGCCCTCCTGTTTAATCATAGAAGAATTTAAAATTATTTTGATTCCAGGGCCGGGCACGGTGTCTCACGCCTGTAATCCCAGCACTTTGGGAGGCCCAGGCGGGTGGATCACGAGGTCAAGAGATCGAGACCATCCTGGTCAACATGGTGAAACCCCATCTCTACTAAAAATACAAAAAATTAGCTGGGCATGGTGGCACATGCCTGTAATCCCAGTTACTCAGGAGGCTGAGGCAGGAGAATTGCCTGAACCCAGGAGGTGGTGGTTGTGGTGAGCTGCGATGGCGCCATTGCACTCCAGCCTGGGTAACAAGAGCGAAACTCTGTCTCAAAAAAAAAAAAAAAAAAAAAAAAAGGCCGAGCGCAGTGGCTCAAGCCTGTAATCCCAGCATTTTGGGAGGCCCGAGGCGGGTGGATCACGAGGTCGAGAGATCGAGACCATCCTGGTCAACATGGTGAAACCCCATCTCTACTAAAAATACAAAAAATTAGCTGGGCATGGTAGCGCGTGCCTGTAATCCCAGCTACTCAGGAGGCTGAGGCAGGAAAATTGCTTGAACCCAGGAGGCGGAGGTTGCGGTGAGCCGAGATCGTGCCATTGCACTACAGCCTGGGTAACAAGAGCTAAACTCCATCTCAAAAAAAAAAAAAAAAAAAGTACAAAAAAATTATTCTGATTCCAGAGTGACACAATTCGTTTCTTTGGCTGTGCGTTTGTGGAGGGGAGAAAGGTTATCAGATAAAAGAATAAAAATGAATATTACATTTTAAAGAGATAATTATGTCTTATGTAAATTACCCTCAAAATAAGATTTTAATATGATTAAGGAGTTAATTTTTTTCTTTCCTTTGTCTTTTTTTCACACTGCATTAAGTCCCAGAGGGGTTAAGTGTTTTTTTTTTCTGTTTTTTTTCTTTATTCTTTAAAAAAAAAAAAAAACAGGATACATATGCAGAATGTGCAAATTTGTTACTTCGGTATAGGTGTGCCATGCCATGGTGGTTTGCTGCACTTACTGACCTGTCCTCTATGTTCTCTCCCCTCACCCCCAACTCCCAACAGGCCCGGGTGTGTGTTGTTCCCCTCTCTGTGGCCATGTGTTCTCAATATTCAACTCCCACTTATGAGTGAGAAGATGCTGTGTTTGGTTTTCCATATTCCTGTATTCAATTTGCTGAGGATGATGGCTTCCAGCTTCATCCATGTCTCTGCAAAGGACATTATCTCATTCCTTTTTATGACTGCATAGTATTCCATGGTGTATATGTACCACATTTTCTTTACCCAGTCTACCATTAATGGGCATTTGGGTTGGTTCCATATCTTTGCTATTGTAAATAGTGTTGCAATAAACATACATATGTTGGCTGGGCACAGTGGCTCATGCCTGTAATCCCAGCACTTTGGGAGGCTGAGGTGGGTGGATCAACTGAGGTCAGGAGTTTGAGACCAGCCTGGCCTGCATGGTGAAACCCCGCCTCTACTAAAAATACAAAAATTAGCTGGGCATGGTGGCATGCACCTGTCATCCCAGATACTTCGGAAGCTGAGGCAGTAGAATTGCTTGAACCCGGGAGGCAGAGGTTGCAGTGAGCCAAGATCGTGCACTGCACTCCAGCCTGGACAATAGAGCAAGATTCCATCTGAAAAACAAATAAATAAAATAAAATAGAAATAAAAGAGATGGGGGGCCGGGCGTGGTGGCTCAAGCCTGTAATTCCAGCACTTTGGGAGGCCGAGGTGGGTGGATCACGAGGTCGAGAGATCGAGACCATCCTGGTCAACATGGTGAAACCCTGTCTCTACTAAAAATACAAAAAACTAGCTGGGCGTGGTGGCGTCTGTAATCCCAGCTACTTAGGAGGCTGAGGCAGGAGAATTGCCTGAGCCCAGGAGGTAGAGGTTGCGGTGAGCCGAGATCGCGCCATTGCACTCCAGCCTGGGTAACAAGAGCGAAATTCCGTCTCAAAAAAAAAAAAAGAGAGAGATGGGGTCTTGCTATGTTGCCCAGGCTGGTCTTGGTCTCTTGGGCTCAAGCGTTCCTCCCATCTCAGCCTCCCAAAGTTCTGGGATTACAGGCATAAGCCACCACACCCAGCTCCTGTTTGCTTTAACATAAAATGGGGGAACAGTCAGTGCTCCAGTTTCCAGACATTTGGGAGGCTGAGGTGGGTGGATCAACTGAGGTCAGGAGTTTGAGACCAGCCTGGCCTACATGGTGAAACCCTGCCTCTACTAAAAATACAAAAATTAGCTGGGCATGGTGGCATGCACCTATCATCCCAGATACTTCGGAAGGGAAGGTAGTGAGGTCAGGCCTGGCTGCCCCTAGGCAGAGGACAAGGAACTCAGTCCAGCAGGTCGTTCCAATAGGAACGTGAGGAGAGCCGGATGACAGGTCAGGCCAGCGCAGTCCTTGGGCCGATTGCTTTTGTGTCTTCCAAGTGAGATCGGCCCCAGCTAAGAAGAGCGCAGGAGGCTCCCAAAGGTGCGCTCGGGGAAGACAGCTGACTTCAAGCCTTTCCTTGAATCTTTTGCTCCTCTCCCGCATTTGCTGGGTGGGTGGAATTTCCTTTGGTGACTGCTGATCAGTAGGAGACTCTCAGTCTGGTCTCAGAGGGAACTGCTCCTTGCTCCTCCTTGTTCCTTTTGAATAAAGCTGTGTCGTAGTGGCACTGGAACCTCAAATGCTGGAGAACTGGCTGCACCACCAACGCTGGATTGGGAAGGCCACAATTCCCTTAGCTCTGAACCATTTTATTTATTTATTCATTTAGAGATTGTGTCTCACCTTGTCACCCAGGCTGGAGTGCAGTGGCGTAATCATAGCTCACTGCAGCCTCAACCTCCTGGGCTCAAGGGATCCTCCCGCCTCAGCCTCCTAAGCAGCAGCTGGGACTACAGGACCATCTGAGCTCACTGCAACTGCCTCCAGAGTTCAAGAGAACCTTCCACCTCAGCCTCCCTAGTAGCTGAGACTACAAACAAGAGCCTGGGCTCAAATGATCTGCCTACCTCAGCCTCCAAAGTACTCCAGCACTGTTTTAAGGTCCTATCTGAAGTCCTGTAATTGTGCTATCTGAAGCACTGTTCTGATAAATCCTGCTACAGATGTGAACAGCACGACCTGAGTTTTGGCTCTGAATTTTTCCTCACACTTTAGCTAAGGTGCCCATCCACTGCTGAGGCCCTCACAAAAAGAAATCTTTAGGTTCTTTTTGCTAAGAACTGAAAATATAGTTGTCCATGGCTGAGTCAGCAGCAAGTCTCTATAACTCCTGGTGGCTAAAGAGAAGAACAGCCAACATGTTTGACTCCGACGTGATTTGAACATGCAACCTTCTGATCTGGAGTCAGATGCGCTACCATTGCACCATGAGGTGTGGGGAAACTCCCAGAGTTTTGTGCTTTAGATGAACCTTATTTCAGCAGTTGTCCAGTGTAGCAACCAGTCCTTTTCTCTCCTTTATTTTGGTTTGGGATTAACTAGTAGTTCTTTTTCCCTTTTGTAATGCAGCTATTCAGAGGGAAGTGTAAAAGTAAACAAAGCAGGACAGAAGCAGATGTCACCAAGGGGTTCAGGAATAATCCTCTTTGTCAGGAAAAATTCACCTCCCTCGGGCTATGGAGTCTCCTAAGGAGAAACTTTTGGTAAGCCACGAAAATGCGAAAACAAAAACGCAGCTTAGCTGGGAAGGCTGGGCCGGGGTTGTCAGGGATTTGGATTCTCTTTTCTCCAGCTCTCTGCATAGCTATTACTAAGAAAATTTTTACCAGGGCCAGATCAATGGAAGAGTACTATGTTCAGGCCAGCGCAGTAGCTCACACCTGTACTCCCAGCACTTTGGGTGGCCAAGGCAGGAGGATCACCTAAGGTCAAGAGTTCGAGACTAGCCTGTCGAACATGGTAAAGCCCCGTCTCTACTAAAAATACAAAAATTAGCCGGGCATCGTGGCGGGCACCTGAAATCCCAGTTACTCGGGAGGCTGAGGCAGGAGAATCACTCGAACCCGGGAGGCGGAGGTTGCAATGCTGAGATCTCGCCATTGCACTCCACACTCCAGCCTGGGAGACAGAGCAGGACTCTCTTAGATAAATTTTTTTTTTTTTTTTTTTTTTTTTTTTTTTTTTTGAGACGGAGTTTCGCTCTTGTTACCCAGGCTGGAGTGCAATGGCGCGATCTCGGCTCACCGCAACCTCCGCCTCCTGGGTTCAGGCAATTCTCCTGCCTCAGCCTCCTGAGTAGCTGGGATTACAGGCACGTGCCACCATGCCCAGCTCATTTTTTGTATTTTTAGTAGAGACGGGGTTTCACCATGTTGACCAGGATGGTCTCGATCTCTCGACCTCGTGATCCACCCGCCTCGGCCTCCCAAAGTGCTGGGATTACAAGCTTGAGCCACCGCGCCCGGCCAGATAAAAATTTTTTTTTAAAAAGTGTATCTGGAATTATCTGCTCCTGTTCCCTCCAATCCATCTCCACCTTCCCCGAAACAACCCCAGTTCATTAACTAAAACCTCGGCATTTATATGTATACAATCACAGCCCAGGCTCCCAGTGTACGGATTCTGGACTCCGTCGGCTCCTGCATCCCCACGACTGTCCGGTGCGGGCGTGGAGAAGGGGATCACCTTGTCACCCAGGCTGGAGTGAGCCGAGATTGCACCACTGCACTCCATCCTGGCGACAGAGAGAGACTCCGTCTCAAAAAAGAAAAAAAGAAACTGAGTTCCTGGCCATGACTGGAGTTTAAGTTGGACGTGGCTCATATATCCTCCCTTTTGTGGTTTAGACACAACAACTGACCAGCATTAATGTTAAAATAGAGATCATGAGGCCGGGCGTGGTGGCTCAACCCTGTAATGCCAGTACTTTGGGAGGCCAAGGTGGGTGGATCATTTGAAGTTAGGAGTTCGAGACCAGCTTGGCCGACATGAGGAAACCCCGTTTCTACTAAAAATACAAAACTGAGCCAGGCATGGTGGTTCGTGTTTGTAGTCTCAGCTACTAAGGAGGCCGAGGTGGAAGGTTCTCTTGAACCCTGGAGGCAGAGGTTGCAGTGAGCTCAGATGATGCCACTGCACTACAGTCTGGGTGACAGAGTGAGGCTCTGTCTGAAAAGTAATAAATAAATAAGGCCGGGCGCGGTGGCTCAAACCTGTAATCCCAGCACTTTGGGACGCCGAGGTGGGCGGATCACGAGGTCAAGAGATTGAAACCATCCTGGCCAACATGGTGAAACCCCGTCTCTACTAAAAATACAAAAAAAGTTAGCTGGGCGTGGTGGCGCGCGCCTGTAGTCTCAGCTACCCGGGAGGCTGAAGCAGGAGAATTGCTTGAATCCCGGAAGCGGAGGTTGCAGTGAGCCGAGATCGTGCCCGGCACCTGGCGACAGAGTGAGACTCTAAAAAAATTAAAATAAAATAAATAAATAAATAGGCTGGGCGCGGTGGCTCACAGCTGCAATCCTTTGGGAGGCCAAGGCAGGCAGACCACTTGAGGCCAGGAGTTCGAGACCAGCCTGGCCAACATGGTGAAGCCCTGTCTCTACTAAAAATACAAAAATTAGCCTGGCGTGTTCCTGCACGCCTGTAGTCCCAGCACGGCCTCTTCCCACCTTTTAAGCAGGGAGCCCAGGCTGAGGCGCTCTCTCCCTCTACCTGCAGGACCCTCAATTTTTTACTTTGCAGAAACCTCTCCCTTCGCTTCCTGGCCCTCTAGTAAGCAGCCCAAGAGTCTTCGCAGTTGTGACTGGCTTCCCGTGAGCCTCTGCTCTCCGCTCCCAGATGGGGCGTGCGTTCCCTACCCAGCAGTCCTCGCGCGGCCGGGCGCAGCGGACACCAGTACTCCAAAATGGCGTCAGTCGGTGAGTGTCTGGCGTCGGGTAGAGCTGTTTGGACGCCGCGGTGGGAACAGGAGCCAGGGTCCAGGGTCCATAGCCGCACTGGGAGAGGAGGAAGCTGCGGAGCTGCCTGCCCTTCGCTCAGGGACTTCGCCGCGACCTCAAGGCGCGCTAGACCTTTAAGTTAGGGTCCTCCGCTGCCCACCCCTCTGCGCCCGTCCAGCCTCGCTTTTTCCTGCTGCCCGGGGCACGCAATTCCGGGCCTGGGAATGCGCCGCCTTGGGCCACTGCCCCTTTTTCCGCAAGGAAGTAACCGCTTGCCTCTTCCGCTGCCTCCCAGGCGCTTTAAACTTGAATGCTATGCGCAGCTTCTGCTCTTCTTCTTTCCAAAGCTGATGCTCAGATGAAGCTCCAGGAAGAGCTCAGGACTAGGGCAGTGCCTAATACCATGTAAGGTTCGATGCGTATTTGTTGAATAGGCTCAGAGAGGTGAGGTGACCTGTTCAAGGTCACAACTCGTGAGAGAGCTGAGCTGGTATTCAGACCTGAGGCTTCGTGGTAAATGAGCTTATTCTCTAGGACGGCCTTATGACCATCAGGCTTTTCAGTGACACACATGTGTAAATCGCCGCAGTCATCCACCTGTGCGCACTGATGATTTTTGTTTGTTTTTGAATAGGGCTAAACCATGTTTTTAGTTCTGGTTGCTCCATGGTAGCCTTGTAAGCGAATCCTTGTTGGGAAAGTCAATCCCTTTTTACAGATGAGGAAAATAATGGTTTGGGATGTGGTGTGGCCTTTCAGGTCTCACAGCCTGATGGTGGCAGACTTGGGTTAACGCATGTATGTCTTACCCCAGTTTCTGTGTTCTTTTTTTTTTGAGATGGAATTTTGCTGTTGTCGCCCAGGCTGGAGTGCAATGGTGTGATCTCACTTACTGCATCCTTGGCCTCCTAGGTTCAAGCAATTCTCCAGCCTCAGCCTCCGGAGTAGCTGGGATGACAGGTGCCAGCCACCATGCTCTGCTAATTTTTGTATTTTTAGTGAAGACAGGGTTTCGCCATGTTGGCCAGGCTGGTCTCGAACCCCTGACCTCAAGTGATCTGCCCACTTTGACCTCCCAAAGTGCTGGGATTATAGGTGTGAGCCACCGTGCCCACCCAGCCCAGTTTCTGTATTCTTTTTTTTTTTTGAGACAGAGTTTCGCTCTTGTTACCCAGGCTGGAGTGCAATGTCGCGATCTTGGCTCACCGCAACCTCCACCTCCTGGGTTCAAGCAATTCTCCTGCCTCAGCCTCCTGAGTAACTGGGATTACAGGCACGCGCCACCATGCCCAGCTAATTTTTTGTATTTTTAGTAGAGACGGGGTTTCACCGTGTTGACCAGGATGGTCTCGATCTCTCGACCTCGTGATCCACCCGCCTCGGCCTCCCAAAGTGCTGGCATTACAGGCTTGAGCCACCGTGCCCGGCTTTTTTTTTTTTTTTTTTTGAGACAGAGTCTAGCTCTGTCACCCAGGCTGGAGTGCAGTGGCATGATCTTAGTTCACTGCAACCTCCACCTCCCGAGTTCAAGCTAGTTTCCTGCCTCAGCCTCCCGAGTATCTGGGATTATAGGCACACAATTACCATGCTGACTAATACTTTGTATTTTTAGTAGAGATGGAGTTTTGCTACATTGGCCAGGCTGGTCTCAAACTCCTGATCTCAAGTGATTCACTTGACTTGGCCTCCCAAAATGCTGGGATTACAGTCGTGAGCCACTGCACCTGGGCTCTGTATTCTTAATCTCAGCCTGGAGAAATGTAGAGGGGATCAGAAAAGATGAGAAGGAGGCTGTTTTCCCCTTAGTAAAATTGGCATAAGAATATTCATCATCCACGGTAGTTGTGTTAAGGAGGCAACCTGTGAAAAGCGAGCATTAGGGCTTGAGATTTTGTCTAAACATTGGGCTGTAGTGAAGAGCTCTGGACTAAGTATTAATCGATTTAGTAGTACATGAAAGACACTTGGAACACTGCCTGGCCCACCGTAAGTACTCAGTTGGTATGAGCTGGTCATCCCAGCCTTTACTTTGTGACCTTTATGCAGGGTCATGTCACATGCCTGGCCTATTCAGCATCACCCCAGGTGAAGAAATTGGAGTCCATGTCTCTTAAGTATTGGTGATCTTTTAGGTGGTGTCTGTCACCACAGTACAAAGACAGTTTTTCATGAGCAAATAAAGTGAGGGAAATAGGAATTATCAGCAGTAGATAAGATCAGGGGTTGGCAAACTGAGGCCAGTGAGTTGGAATTCCTGTGGCCTGCTTTTGTCTGGCCATGAGCTCAGAATGTTTTTTTGGTTGTTGTTGTTGGTTCTGTGTTTTGTGGGTTTTTTTTTTTTTTTTTTAGGCGGAATCTTGCTCTGTGCCCAGGCTGCAGTGCAGTAGCAGGATCTCAGCTCACTGCAACCTCTGCCTCCCGGGTTCAAGTAATTCTCCTGCCTCAGCCTCCTGAGTAGCTGGGATTACAGGCATGCGCCACCATGCCTGGCTAATTTTCTTTTTGTATTTTTGGTAGAGATGATGTTTCACCATATTGGTCAGGCTGGTCTTGAACTCCTGACCTTACAGCCCGCCTCAGTCTCTGAAAGTGCTGGGATTATAGGTCTGAGCCACTGCGCCCGGCCTTTTTTTTTTTTTTTTTTTTTTTGAGATGAATTCTCGTTGCATTGCCTAGGCTGGAGTGCAGTGACACAATCTTGGTTCACTGCAGCCTCTGCCTCCCAGGTTCAAGGAATTCTCCTGTTTCAGCCTCCTGAGTAGCTTAGATTTTAGGCACCCCTGCCACCATGCCTGGCTTTTTGTATTTTTAGTAGGGAAGGAATTTCACCATGTTGGCCAGGCTGGTGTCAAACTCCTGACCTCAGGTGATCTACCCGCCTCAGCCTCCCAAAGTCCTGGGATTACAGGCGAGAGCCACCGCGCTGGGCCCAGAATGATTATTTTATTTTATATTTTATTTTATTTATTTATTTTAGAGATGGATTCTCAAACTCCTGGCCTCAAGCCATCCTCCCATCTCGGTCTCCCAAAGTGCTGGGATTACAGGTGTGAGCCACTGCATTGGGCTGGTTTTCTGTTTTTAAAAAGATTGTTTTAGAAAAAGATAGACTAGCTGGACGCGGTGGCTCAAGCCTTTTATTCCCAGCACTTTGGGAGGCCAAGGTGGGTGGATCACAAGGTCAAGAGATCGAGACCGTCCTGTCCTGGTCAACATGGTGAAACCCCGTCTCTACTAAAAATATAAAAAATTAGCTGGGCATGGTGGCGTGTGCCTGTAATCCCAGCTACTCAGGAGGCTGAGTCAGGAGAATTGCCTGAACCCAGGAGGTGGAGGTTGTGGTGAGCCAAGATCGTGCCATTGCACTCCAGCCTGGGTAACAAGAGGAAAACTCCATCTCAAAGAAAAAAAAAAAAAAAAGATAGACTATGCTATGGAGACCTTATGTGGCCTGCAAAGCCTGAAATCTTTATTCTCTGGACAAACCCTAGGTTAGATTTAGCACTCAGGAGAGACTTGCCATTTCCACGTGGCTTCATAGTAATGAAGAATATGCTTCCTCTCAAGGATCTGTGGTTGTTCCACAACCATTACTGAGAGTCTGTCATGTGCCAAGAAGTGGTGGGGATGTTTCTACCTTCAGGTAGCTCATAATCAGGCAGAAAGGTAGTAATAGTTCTCACTTACATAGTACCTAGGGCTAAATACCAAGGATTTTACAAAGGAGGAAACTGAGAAGGAGTAGTACATTGCCCAAGAGCACACACCTACAAAGTGGCACTAAACCCAGAAACTTGACCCAAGGGTCTGCTCTGTGTCTGAACTCTACTCGGTCTCTTTTCGTGAGCCAGTGATTGCAGGTGGAAGCTTCAGTGCTGCAGAGGAGTGGGTGTGTTTGTAGGGTGAGGGTGGGAGCTCCGGTGGGGCAACCAAGGACTGAGGCCTTCCTCTGCCTTCCTTTAAGATAAATTTGTGGATTAAGTATAGATGGATCTTTGATGAACTGGGTGGTCCCTTGGAGTTTTGTGATATTGCTGAACTTGGCTATCCTTAAGGACAGTGTGTGTTTTTCTGTGCTTGTAAATGTGTTAGTTTTAAGGAAACACTCTTGTCTTCATAATACAGAGATAGAAGTAGGGAGAAAAACAAGTTGTAAATTGTTTGCTTTTTTCCTCCTGTGATGTGCCAGGCACCATGCCAGCCCCTGAACATGGTCATGAGATGCGGAATATGTCTGCATAGTTTGTGTGAATGTGGAAAAATATGGCTTCACTAGATCAAGAAGTTACTTTTCGGCCGGGCGCGGTGGCTCAAGCCTGTAATCCCAGCACTTTGGGAGGCCGAGACGGGTGGATCACGAGGTCGAGAGATCGAGACCATCCTGGTCAACATGGTGAAACCCCGTCTCTACTAAAAATACAAAAAATTAGCTGGGCATGGTGGTGCGTGCCTGTAATCCCAGCTACTCAGGAGGCTGAGGCAGGAGAATTGCCTGAACCCAGGAGGCGGAGGTTGCGGTGAGCCGAGATCGCGCCATTGCACTCCAGCCTGGGTAACAAGAGCGAAACTCCGTCTCAAAAAAAAAAAAAAAAAAAAAAAAAAAGAAGTTACTTTTCGGCCGGGCGCGGTGGCTCAAGCCTGTAATCCCAGCACTTTGGGAGGCCGAGGCGGGTGGATCACAAGGTCAAGAGATCGAGACCATCCTGGTCAACATGGTGAAACCCTGTCTCTACTAAAAATACAAAAAATTAGCTGGGCATGGTGGTGCGTGCCTGTAATCCCAGCTACTCAGGAGGCTGAGGCAGGAGAATTGCCTGAACCCAGGAGGTGGAGGTGGTGGTGAGCCAAGATCGCGCCATTGCACTCCAGCCTGGGTAACAAGAGCGAAACTCCGTCTCAAAAAAAAAAAAAAAAAAAAAAAAAAGAAGTTACTTTTCTGGCCTGGCAAGGTGGCTCATGCCTGTAATCCCAGTACTTTGGGAGGTTAAGGCAGGCAAATTGCCTGAGGTCAGGAGTTTGAGACCAGCCCAGCCAACATGGTGAAATCCTATCTCTACTAAAAATTCGAAAATTGGCACCTGTAGTCCCAGCTACTCAGGAGGCTAAGGCAGGAGAATGGCTTGAATCCTGGAGGTGGAGGTTGCAGTGAGCCGAGATTGCACCACTGCATTCCACCCTGGGCAGGTGCAGTGGCGTGATCTCATGGTGCAGTTTTATCATGTTGGACAGGCTGGTCTCAAACTCCTGACCTCAGGTGATCTGCCCACCTTGGCCTCCCAAAGTGCTGGGATTACATGTGTGAGTCACAGCAGCCGGCCTCCACCAGTGTACTCTCAAGGCTGATCCTGACAGAGCCTTAGTCTTTCCTTTGATCCCAAAATGGAGACAAAACCTTGGAATGTTTTAATCTGGCTCCTCTTGTTATCTTTGAGAAGGCACAGTGGTCCTTGACTCTTTGCCCTCAATAGGACACCTGCTAAAAGGTTTTTAAAACTGATCTTGGCCAGGTGTGGTGGCTCACGCCTATAATCCCAGCACTTTGGGAGGCCAAGGTGGGTGGATCACAACGTCAGAAGTTCAAGACCAGTCTGGCCAACATAGTGAAACTCTGTCTCAGGCCGGGCATGGTGGCTCACGCCTGTAATCCCAGCACTTTGGGAGGCCGAGGTGGGTGGATCACCAGGTTAGGAGTTCAAGACCAGCCTGGCCAAGATGGTGAAACCCCATCTCTACTAAAAATACAAAAATTAGCCGGGTGTGGTGCTACGTGCCTGTAGTCCCAGCTACTCGGGAGGCTGAGGCAGAGAATTGCTTGAACCCAGGAGGCGGAGGTTGCAGTGAGCCCGGATCGTACCACTGCACTCCATCCTGGACCACAGAGTGAGATTCGGTCTCAAATAAAATAAAATAATCTTTGCAGGGAGAGCAGGGGAGATCATTCCTCTCTTAGGTGCATCTCCTAGACCGCCTACAGGCCCAACCACTCCCTGGCCCTCCGTAGTCTCCTCCTGAGCCCACAGGCCCAACCACTCCCTGGCCCTCCATAGTCTCCTCCTGGGCCCAGATGTGAGGACAGTGCAGCCTCAGCCAGGAATCCTTCCGATTCCTTGTTCACAGACTCCCTTTGGAATATGGTCTGGGTCCATTCAGTCATTTGGAGTGCTTTTCCTAAGTAATTTGACTTCCCAGAATATGTTATCTCTAATTTTTATCTTTGGAAATTGTTGGTCTCTGTGGTCCCAGGATGCTGGAGGTGGAGATTCCTTGGGTTTCTTTCATTGAACTTGCTCATTCTGGCCCCTTTGGGGAGGCTGGCAGCTGTGTGAATCCAGGCGCTCTCTGAGGCCCTTCCCCAGTAAACAAGTGCGTCCATTCTGAGCGAGACTCTTGAGGGCACTGTCACACCATTCTCCTTCCACATCCCCTCTTGTACGTTCTCCAAGCATAGGTCCCCAGGGTTGGACAAGCCACCCTCACATTGGCTCCAGGGACATGGGGCCAGTCCTGCCCTCATGCTGTATGTGTGAGTTTGGCCACGTTCCCCAACCTTTCTGAGTCTATTCCCTGACCCCTCCTGTAAGGTATAGGCATGAACTGCTTGTTTTGAAGATGAAATAATCTAATAATGTCAAGTAAATGATAGCTTTGCAGTAATCTTTCCTGTCCTCCACTTCACTGCTTTCTTTGAGACCCTTTTCTGTAGTTATTCCCAGCAAGCTGTTACTCAGATGTTCTGTTGTTTAATAAAGTTGTCCCTGCAGCAGTTTTGCTATTACACAGACTCAGACTTAAAATAGTGGGCTTGATGTGATGTATTCGTAATATTATTTAAGTGCAGCCTCTGTGTAATTACATTACGCACCTTTATTGCCTAGTTGAAATAGTGACACGAAAGGATGCCATTTATGTTATTGGGAGATTATTCAGTGGGTGTTTTTTCTCACTCTTCCCTTTCAGTACCACTGAAGGACAGGAAACTTCTGGAGGTCAAACTAGGAGAGCTGCCAAGCTGGATCTTGATGCGGGACTTCAGCCCTAGTGGCATTGTCGGAGCGTTTCAAAGAGGTCAGTGTCTTGTGATGTGTGTAAATGAACGCAAGTATCTGAGTCTTAAGGTCTCTTTTTGCCATGAATTAATTTGGGCGATGAAGGCCTTGTTGTCTGAGAGCAGTAAGTTATGTAGAGGAGGGGAGGGGTGGCTAGGCCTTGGACCTCCATGGTTGACTGGACCTTTCAAAGGCTGGTTCTGAGACACTGCAGCCAAGAAAATGTTTTCTGTTGCTGCAATCAGTACGTCTGCCTCTGTCTTAAAAAGAAATTCTAAAACTTCTTAAAGAGGAAAATGAGTTGGAACTATAGTGAGCATTAGTCTATAGTATGATGCTCGCCTCCCTGCCAGAACTTCTAGGACAAATATTTGAAATGGCCTTTCTTGGCCAGGTTCGGTGACTCATGCCTGTAATCCCAACACTTCAGGAGGCTGAGAGGGGAGGATCGCTTGAGCTGAATTTGAGACCAGCCTAGGCAATATGGAGAGACCCCCATCTCTATAAAAAACACAAAGAAAAATTAGCCGGGTGTGGTGGTACATGCCTGTAGTCCCAGCTACTCAGGAGGTTACCAGATAAAGGCCAAAGGAGAGAGGAGGGATCCAGGTGGGCCTAGTTCAGGAGCTGTTATGTGCTTATAGTTCAGGCTATGGTGATCAGAGACCCTAATGGCATTGGTGCTTTTTGCCTTTATCAGCGAAAATGCAGGGCGAGGGGCTTAAACAGCCAGAGCATGACAGGGTACCTGAAGGCTAGCTAGACTCAACTGTGCACTCAATTTCACTAAGTTGTGAGGCCCAGCAGGGCAGTGAGCGCCTCTTGCATTTGCAGGTTACTACCGGTACTATAACAAATATATCAACGTGAAGAAGGGTAGCATTGCGGGACTTACCATGGTGCTGGCATGCTACATAGTCTTCAACTACACCATTTCCTACAAGGAGCTCAGTGAGTATCTCTGGGGCGTCTTGCCTTCAGTTTACCACGAGAGGGTGGTGGTGACGTATTTCGTTAGATAAAGCAGTTCACCTTCTTCCGAGGCTGAGGGGCCTTTATTAAGTTCCTTACTTACATTTCCACCTAAAAGAATTGGAGGGACGTAGCAGAGTACAGTATATAGTGTTTGAAGTGCGAAAACTGTGACAGAGAACACAGGAAAAACAAGATGAAGCCACGGTAAAGAAAATACTTTGAAGCATTCTTTTTTTTTTTTTTTTTTTTTTGAGACGGAATTTCACTCTTGTTACCCAGGCTGGAGTGCAATGGCACGATCTCGGCTCACCGCAACCTCCACCTCCTGGGTTCAGGCAATTCTCCTGCCTCAACCTCCTGAGTAGCTGGGATTACAGGCATGCGCCACCATGCCCAGCTAATTTTTTGTATTTTAAGTAGAGACGGGGTTTCACCGTGTTGACCAGGATGGTCTCGATCTCCTGACCTTGTGATCCACCCGCCTCAGCCTCCCAAAGTGCTGGGATTACAGGCTTGAGCCACCGCGCCCGGCTTGAAGCATTCTTTAAAATACAGCAGGCTCTGTGAAAATTTGGCTTGGTCTTCCTAGTAGCCAATGCGGAAAGAGAAATGAGTTGCATGGTATAATCTAGCATCCCAGAAAACCATGGCTATTCTGGCTTTGAGCCTCAAGAGGAGCTTGTCTGGTGGGAGACTGGTGGAAAGTATCAGTGGTGGCCTCTGACTAGGCTGTTGGTGACAGTGTACCCCTCCCCCATCCCTATCTCACTCCTATTCTGCTGCACCAGGGCGGTGCTGCCTCTGAAGGACGGGTTCTGTGGGGTTGTTTGTCTGAGGTGTTCCCTGTGGAAAGAAAGTGGCTGGCCAGGTGGCAGGTTGGCTCCTGCGGTGTCTTTGTGCTCCTGGGTCTGCAGATTCTGCAGAGACACCGGCAAACAGGACCTGGGTCATCTCTGAAGGGAATTCTAAGGCAGGCTTTGTGTGATCTCAGCCTGCTATTCTCATCCCTGTCATCCTGTGCCTTCACTGTAACCTTTTAAGATGCTCACCATCTTGCCTTTCTGACTTCAGAGCACGAGCGGCTACGGAAGTACCACTGAAGACAAGCTCTGCACTCCCGTCCATGACCTTCTTGGCTTGAGCCCTTCCATAAGGAACACAGTCTCGATTATTGCTGAATCTGTTCATATCCTAATGGAATTAACCTCCAAATAAAAGATGACTGGTATGTGTGCTGCCTGCCATTGCCATTGCCCCATGCTCCAAGGGCTCCTGTGGCACAAGGTAGAGGAGATTGTCTTTACAGGGCGTTTACCGTGAAGGCCTTTGTGGACTCCCCAGACTACCACTCAGATTGTGTCCCAGTGCCCTAGGGGCAGGGTGTCATCCATACTTTCCCACATCAACAATGCTGAAGTCTGTCCTGTGGGTAGATGCATTGGTAGACTCTGGCCTTTAGTCGACTGGTATAACAGTTGGCCCTTTATGGTATAACACAAAAGTCCTGCATTCCTAAGAATGCCAGACCCCACCCTGTCTTGTGGTTCTAGGCAGGGGATTTTTAGATGGCCCAAATGTCTTCTCATCATTTCTGCATCACCCTGGGGCATTAAGGGCTACAGGGTGGTGACCCAGCACTGTGGAGACACCTCAGGCAGTCCCGATACACATGTTGTAGAATGTGGCCCTCGGCTGAGGCTTCTCTAGCAGGCGGCTTAGTGGGATGGGGATGAGGGAGAGGTGAGGGTCTATGGCGACTCCTCCTTTGTACCCCTTCATCAGAACCTCATTGGGGGTGAGATGCTGTGCCCCAGGAATAGGTGCCACCTGACATCTGAGCTGAGGTGGAGGACCTGCCTGCTGGTTCCACAGGTCAGACTCCCAGACCTGACAAGCTGTCTGTACAAAAGGCCTTCTAGGCAGCAGCACTTCCTGTATGAGACTGACATTTGTTGGAAGGGATAAGAAAACCAGGCTGTGACTGCAGCTGGCACGAGAGGCTTGGCATGAGACCCTTAAGTAATGAGACGTGGCTTAAAAAACAAGCTTTAATCAATTTTTTTTTTTACCTGCACCCTCCCGCACTTTAATCAATTTCTTAAAAATTGTTCTTGCAGTTGAACATGGACAGGCCCACTTGCCCAGCAGGTTGCAGGTGACAGTTTCACATTTTCAAGGCTCAGGGACAGGGCAGTTCCACATGCCACAGGTGTCTGACAGTGTAGACACTTGATGGGCAGGAGGTAGGCACAGATGATTTGAAGGGGTTGTCCATTTAAAGGCCTGCAGCTCCAGCTCAAGGGATGCCTTAAACACTGTCAGGCACGTACCCCAAGAGAAAAAGCAACCCAGATAAGAGAACCTCAGACTTGAGAGCCCTGCACCCCTCAACCACTGCCACCTGGGACCATGGCTAGCTTGAGGCAATGGGGGCACCTGAATTTGCCCCGAAGGGCTCCCTTGTTCAAATCACATTGATAGGCACAGCTTTAGGATTCAGCAGGGCACGGAGGAAGCAGGTGTGGGCTGGCCACAGCTTTGAATGACCTGCCAGCCCCCGGGGTCACCAAGAACTGGTGTTTAATGAGGGGAAAGACCATCGCCACACAGAACTACCTGGCACAAGCCCCTCCCCAGCAGCTTCCTCCCCCTGATGAAGGCAGGTGTTTAGGGAGTCCCAGAACGGAGGCATCGATGTCTAGCCAAACATGATGTTGACTGCAGGGACCCAGCTGGGGCACATGTCCCTTTTTCAAAAAATAGTATGGCAAAATGATATGGAACTAACAGATGTGGCCCCTCAGAGCGATGAACCCCACATGCCTGCGGGCCAGCTCAAGCCACAGTTGCGCCAACAAGCGCATGAAACAGTTAAATGCACACTCCCAACAGTGGGGCCCCCGGGCTCCTCAGAGCTGGCTCCAGCTGCTGTCTGTCACTGTCCACTGAGAAAGGCCAAGTGCCCTTTGGTGCATCTGTTGGCGTAGTGTCCTTTCTCGCCACACTGGGAACAGCAGGAAGGCGGGGAAGAGGAGAGACAGACAATAACACTGTTCAAATGCAGTTTTCAACTAACGTATCACCCACAAAGTACCGTTGGGACAGGACTCTGAAATTCTCAGTGGTACATTTTCTTTCAAATTGGAGGGTGAGGAAGCTCAGTATGGAAAGTGCAGTGGTGCAGAAACTAGCCAGCAACTCAGCAAGTGTTAAGGGAGAATGAGGCCACCAAAAGACGGCCTGCTAGCACCCTGCAGGGAGCTTTTTCAGGCCTACACCTCTCCCACATGGATGCAGGGCCTGTCCAGGGAGGGACTCACAAGTGGATGGCAGGACAAAGAGAAGCCCGTGGCACCTGAGTGCCACTCCATCTGGGGACCAAGCCCCTCTGCACCATTGGCCAGCCACTTACCTCTGAGCCAAGGTCTGGGGTTCCCTGGCAGGAGACAGGAGGGAACAACGTGAATAGTATCCTAGCCTCCCCTCCCTTGGGGAGCCAGTGCCAGGGACAGAGGGTGGGCTGTCCCTGGCACTGGCTCCCCTAGGGAGGGGAGGCTAGGACACTTCCCTCGTGGCTGTGACACACCTGTCTAAGCTACCTTGGGGACAGGTTTTGATCACAGGATCAGAGAGAGGGAATGATGCTTGGACTTTCGTAAGGGAACCCTGCAGAGCCACCTGACAAATCCAGCTCTGACCCTGCCTCATCCCAGTCCTGATTATTCAGGCCCTGCTGTAGCTTCTCTTTACTCTTGTTACTCCTTAAACGGCAGCCTTGAGCATTGAACAGAAGGGTCGGGAGGCAGCTGGGGGCACTGACTCTGTACTAACATTAGCCCCTCGAGTCCTTGCTGCCCCGAGGGGCTCTGCCCAATCAGCCAGCACTCTTACCACCTCTATTCCCTGGCTCTGCAGTCCCTGTGTTTTCAACTTTGTCTGATCTGCAGGTGTAACTGTGTGTGGATGAGGGGCCAAGCAGCTGCTGTTAGGCTGTAGGGCTAACATGATGGCCACAGGAGGGACCACATACCCTACTCACAGCATCTGGCACATCTGCTGGGCCCCACGGCTGACCCTGGGGAATCCAGGATCCACATGAGGTGTCTCTGACATTAACCGGCTGAAAGGCTGTGGACAGAGGCATTAAGGCCCCAGCCCTACCTTTATAAGGCTCCAGGACTTAGGGGCACTTGCACAGAGGTGGCCCTGCTGAACAGGCTGGGAGGGCAGCAAGATGACAGCCAAGTCTGCTCTGCACACAGTCCCCCTTCCATGCTTTTTTGTTGTTGAACAAGAGTCTCACTCTGTTGCCCAGGCTGGAGTGCAGTGGTGCAGTCATAGCTCACTGCAGGCTTGACCTCCTGGGTCCAAGCAATCCTCCCACCTCAGCCTCCCCAGTAGCCGGGACTATGGGCATGTGCCACCATACCCAGCGTATTTTGTGATTTTTAATCTCAATTCTTCAGAACTCCAGCCCTAGGAATTCTGTGTGCCCTGCGTTGAGAACATATTCCTCACAGAGAAATGGGGGTTGCTCCTGCCAAGTACCAGAGGCACACCAATCCTGGGGCGATTTTAGATTAGAAAACTCACATTTGTAGGCCGGGCGCGGTGGCTCAAGCCTGTAATCCCAGCACTTTGGGAGGCCGAGGCGGGTGGATCACGAGGTCGAGAGATCGAGACCAACCTGGTCAACATGGTGAAACCCCGTCTCTACTAAAAATACAAAAAATTAGCTGGGCATGGTGGCGCCTGCCTATAATCCCAGCTACTCAGGAGGCTGAGGCAGGAGAATTGCCTGAACCCAGGAGGCGGAGGTTGCGGTGAGCCGAGATCGCGCCATTGCACTCCAGCCTGGGTAACAAGAGCGAAACTCCGTCTCAAAAAAATAAAAAAAAAAAAAAAAAAAAAGAAAACTCACATTTGTAAATTTCCAGCCTTAACCAAGGATGTGAATACAGGCCAAGACTCATATAAGGGCCCATGAGCAACGTCAAAACTATCAAGAGATTTCTCTCCCCTGGCCGAGTACGGTGGCTCACACATGTAATCCCAGCACTTTGCAGGGCTGAGACAGGCAGATAACCTGAGGTCAGGAGTTCAAGACCAGCCTGGCCAACATGGTGAAACCTTGTCTGTACAAAAATATAAAAATTAGCTGGGCATGATGGCAGGTGCCTATAACCCAGCTACTCAGGAGGCTGAGGCAGGAGAATCACTTGAACCCGGGAGGCAGAGGTTGTAGTGAGCCAAGATCATGCCACTGCACTCCAGCCTGGGTGACAAAAAAACCAAAACATATTTCCCTCCCCTTTCCTACCTCCCCACAGAGCCAGGGGTGAAGAGGACCGTTTTCAAGGAGGTTTCTTTAAGCTCACCCTTCCCGAGTGTCCCATTTTATGTACTGGGGGAGGGGACGGGGACAGGGTGCTATAACCCAGCGTCCCGTTCCCTTGGTGTGCCCTGCAGGATCTGAGGATGCCCCCAGGACAGCCAGCGGCTCCAAGGCCTCTCCCTTCCCTGGATCAGTGTTTCTGTTTTGTTTCCAGCCTCTTGGGGGCTTCCCTCACCTGCCTGCAGGCCCCGTCCATTCATTCGGCAGGCGTTCTCACCATCCTTTACCTGGCCTCCGTGCGGTGTGGTGGGAAGTAGGACAGTCTCTAGCCCACCATAGTGGATGGTAACTAGACTATAACTTTATGCTTACAATCAGCAAAAATGAATGTTTTCATTTTTCTCATTTTGCCAAACATACGGGGAAGACCCCACCCCGTCCCCCAGCCCCAGGACTCACCTTGTAACAGGTGACCTGCTCCAGTGGCCGGGGTCCCCGGTTGCCCGCACTGCTGTTTTGACTCTGCATGACCCCGATGACCTGCGGGGTTCTCTGCTGATTGGGAGAAGAGTTCTGACTCGTTAACTGGATCAAGGAGGACGACCTTTGTAATGGCGGATTGTTACTTTGCTGGAAAGAGTTATACAACACGGTTTTACTGTGGAAAACGTGCACGCAGACTACCAATGGGGACAGGAAAAAAGAGGGCGGGACTTGTCCCGCATGAACGGCAGGAAGGAGGGCTTCCATGACGGCCCAGCTCAGGAGAGCAGGCAGCAGAGAAACATCTGGTGATGATGGCAGAAGCCACTGCCCGAAAAACACCATGCAGACACACAAAAACGAAAAATAAAATAGAAAACAAAACATCGAAGAGACAACAGGAGGTCTCTGGGGCAGTGGGACAAGTGCATGATCAGGCCTTACTTTGGTTTCTGAGGTTCTAGCTTCAGGTCAGGATGAACACTTGGTTCAGCCAGATGTTTAGCAGCCTACATGGCGAGCAAGTCACAGAAAAACAGTTGGAGCCTGACATGCTGAGCTGTGTTCTCGGGCTGAGAGGACCCTCCTCTAGGGAGCCCTGCCAGGAGGAGGGCAGCGGCTTCTGGGGTAGCGATTCCACAGCAGGGCCTCCTCCCGACCAGGTGGGATCCTGGCTCTGGCCCATTAAGTGCAGAACCTGAGCTAGGAAACCCCCAGGTTGGCACGGCTGCACCTACACCTGGAATTCCCGGCTTTCCCCATCAAGAGTTCAATATGATTGGCCCCTCCACACAACTACATCCTTTCCTGACTGTTCAGCCTCTAGCACCGAGCAAGGCTGGTCAGCCCGGAGCCCAGCAGGGGAGGAGGTGAGACTTTGGGCTCAGGGGGTGGGTGGGCTTGGTGGGCCTGTTGGGGACCCTGTCTGATGCTAGCTCTGCCTTGATGCCAGCCCTTCCTCTTGGCCCAACCCCTGACTCCCATAACCAAACTCAGGGTGCCCTTGGTGTTGAGGGGCTGCTGTGGACCCCATGTGTCTATGGCATTGCCCTCTCTCCTCGTGTTTGAAGGGACAGACCAGCTGCTTGGCTGTGGGGCCCCTCATCTAGAAAACTGGAGCCAGCTGGGCCTGCAGTCCTGTCCTGGCCCCTTCTTTCAGCCTCCACTCCACAAGAGCAGGAGTGGTGCTGGCCAGAGTGGTCAGTTAGTTCTGCTGCCACACCTCCTCCTGCCCAGTGGTGTCACCTCAGGCAAGTCCCTCTCTCTAGGAGTCTGAGTTTCCATATTTGCAAAACGAAGAGTCTAACCCAGGAGCAATAGCAGCAGACACGGTGCCCAGTATCCAGGCCACCTTCCATGCCAGCCCCTGGGGCAGACACTGCTGAACCAGGCAGCCCCATCTCACAACAGGCGGCCAGTTGCACGGTGCCTGAACCATGTCTGCTGCTGCACTCGGCCTTACTGAGGTTGTAGGGTGAAAAGGCCATCTGTCTCTCGAGGCAGATACACACGGCTTTGCTCCTAACTTTTCTGCAGGAACTTGGGAGACTCCCCTTCTCTCCCAAGTTTTCCAGTGAGGTCTAAGGCAGACCGCACACCTGGGGGCACTGAGGTTCTTGCTGTAGAAAAGGCACTTCCTACACGGGCCAAGGAGGGCCAGGCACGGTACCTTTGCCGGAGGCTGTGTCTGCTGTGGCAGTGGGGGCTGCTCAGTGGTTCCCATGGGCAGTTCAAATCGAGGGCTGGTCACCAGCAGCCGGAGGGGATGAGAACAAGAGAAGAAGTTAGGAGTGAGGGATGAGAAGAGAGAAGCCAGACCATGCTCTTAAATTCCAGCCCCAGGAAAATCACACTCAGCTGCCCCAGCACAAAGTGACAGAAGCTGCAGGGATGGGGTGGGGCTGGCACTCAGCTCTGCTCCTGGGAGGCCGCGCGAGTGGCAGGAAGAACAGAACTAGCTTGCCTGGGCTCAGACCTAGCTCTGTCCACACCAAGCTGGGACCCACGGCCAGTGCTACTCAGAAATGACAAGGCTGTGCTGGTACATGCCCCCTTCCCCGCTGGGTCTGACTCCAGTGACGGCCACTCCTCCGATCACTTGGTGACGGTCCGCCCACAAGTAGGAATCCCTGGACCACCTGCAGGTGGCTGCACTCTCATCCAGGGAGTGAGACCCGGTGACAGCACCGGCCACTTCCCTGCAGTAAGAAGCAGGGACCAGCGTCCTCACAGGCCCGGAGACTGTTATCCTGCTGCAGGTTGAGCAGTGTGGGTGGGGCGGCCAGGGGGAGAGGAGGCTTTCCTGCAGCCCCAGTGCCACCCCAGACAGAAGCCCAGGTCCACAACCAAAGTGACAGACGGGCACTGGGCTCCAGGGACAAGATCATGGACCTGCAAGAGGGGTGCTAACCCCATGGAGCAAGAATTAAAACCCGTCCTCGGAGGCTCACAGACTTACCTTTGACCACATGCCACCACCTGCCACCATGTGCCCCTGGCCAGGGACCCAGCCCTGAGCCTCAGTGTGCTCCTGTGTGAAATGGGTGCATTCTCTCCCACCCTCACTGTTACATGCCTACTTATCTACGTGAAACCCTAAGCTCAAGATTTCCTGGGCCTCCACATAAGAAGCCCTGAAATTCTAGTTTCCTTCCTTTCCTTTAGGGCACAGGTTCCTAACTGGAAGTCTCTAAACTCCCTAAATGATATGCAAGGCTACACGTGTGTCTCTGTCCCACAGCTTCCATTAGATTACCCAAGAAAGGCCAGCTGCTGGTCCAGGCAGAGCCACCTCAGGGGTCAGGGAGCACTGGTGGCCATAGCAGGGATACCTTCCCCATCTCCTGCCCCCACCCTTGGTCCTGACATCACCCAGTGACCAAAGCCCAGTTGGCCCAGGGAAGATACAGAGGGCAGCGGGGCCTGGGCCAGAAGCGTGGGTAGAGGGCAGAGTGGCTGGCTACTCACTGCATGAATTTACATGAGGGGCCCTCCGGGCAGAATCCCACGAGGTAATTCACACAGATGACTCTCCGTGTGTGCCGGTGCCTGCACAGGGGACCTACAGAGCCAAACGTCTGGTCACTCAGATGTCCCCTCTACCAGAGAGCTGGAGCATGGCTTAAAATGCTGGCTGTCCCCCATTCATGGAAGACAGTGGACAGGGACTTCACCTCTCAACACTTGTCTACTTATGAAAAATGCAGGTGGACCACCACCCACCCAGCATGCTTAGGAGATTCAAGGGAGATGAGGGGTGTGAGAAAGCCTCATTAGCTACAGAACGTCAGGTTTTGCTGAGACGGGTAGGGGGAGATGTGCCAGGTAGACTAGCTGACAGCCTCCATAGTGTGTGGGCAGAGAATGCAGGACTGGCTTCTTGCCAGAGGCTCAGCCCACCCTGGCACCTACCATGCTTGCAGAAGCCGCGGTCGTACCAAGGGCAGTCCTTGATCTTGGACTCGGGGTCTATGTGTAGGAAGGGGCACTCCTTGTTGCTGCACTCTCCTGCAGGGAAACCTGGATGTGAGGCTAACTGGGAGAGCCAGGGCCAGGCCCACCTTGGCTTCATCCAAGGAAAAGAGGTTCTGGTGTCCAGTTTTGGCCTGATGAGCCCCGAGACCCAGGGCAGAGTGTCTCAGAGCCCCAGCTTTCTGTACACCAGGGCTGTGACAGAAATGTACCCACTGAGACCAGGAATTTCCACTCTGATTGGCTCTTCACATCTAAGAGCTGGGACAAGGGTAGGGGGAGGCACTTGCGGACCTGCCCCTCTGAAGCAGTGGGCCCCAGGGACCACCAGCACTGAGAACCACCTTCCTGGGTAGCCATCAGCTCCAGGCTCACCACCTCCAATCCACATTAAAACTGTGCTCAGAATCCAGGAGCAATGCAAACGCCTTCCCCAAGCCCCTCCGCAGGCTCAGCCTCTGCCACCCCCAGCCACATGGGTCCCCCCGCACCAGGACCAGCCCCTTCTCAACCTTCCACTCCCAGCTCAGGAATCCCCTCATCCTCGGCCACTCTGCTTCAAGAAGCTTCTGATCACGGTTTCTTTCCTTCAGAGCACTTGTCATAAGCAATTCTCTTCTGTTTGCTTCACTTGCTCATCGGCTACCTTTTTCCCTGGACCATAAGAGTGAAGGCTTCACAGGGCAAGGACCTCTTCACCTTTGTCCCTCCAGTGCCTAGAAAGGGGGCCCTCAATCCAATGTCTGTGGTGCAGGTGACAGAAGCTGTAGACAGTACGTCCTGCACCAGGGCTATCAGCAAGGAAGGAGCGACCCCTAGGCCACTTGTACAGCGGTGCCTTGAGAGCCTACCCAGGAGAGCCAGCTGCTGCCTCTGGGGCCAGATGGGAGGCCACCGCCCCAACCCAGTGCTAGTATGGGCAAGGGGTCGGGGGGAATGTGCTACATAGGACAATGACAGAGTAGGTCCTATTTCTTCTCAGCTTATGCCACCTCCACAAAACAAGCCACAGCTCTCTTTAACAAGCCAGCAGGCCATGCCTGTTGAGATGCAGAAATAATTAATGTCTCCTCCAACAGTAGTGCTTTGAAAGCACGAAACATACCCTGCACTCCTGGGCTCACTGCAGGATTCCAGCCTCCTGCCTGGTTTCCTGCACAGGACCAGAGCCAGCCTCATGCCGACCCACAGAGCTGCTTCCTGGGAAACCTCGAAGAGCAGACCCGAGCAGGGAATCTGGGGATGCAGTCCAGCAGGGAGCACAACATCTCTGCCAGGCTCTGTGCCAGCCCCACCGACTCCACCCAGTTCCCTGCTTCTCCACACAGGCTACTCAGGACAGCTGAGGTCACGGATTCTCTAAGCAGGGCTCAAGGCAAGCCCATTGCTACCAGAAAACACATCTGGGGCTGCTGTTCTGAAGGGCTGTTTAGAATGGCTGAGATGTCACCAAGATTATGGCCCCAGAGATAAGGAACCAGCTCGGACCTGAGAGGCAGTGCCCACGCTGGAGGGAGAAGTGGGTTTCAGGGAGAAGGTGGACGTGGACAGAAATCCACCACGGACATAATGCAGCCAGATGCACAACTCACTGCTTCCTCGTCACCCTCATTAGCCTCAAGTCCCACCGTGCTCGAAAGTGCTCAAAACCCTGAAGCACTTTAAAGGGATGCACAGGGCCGGGCCTGGTGGCTCATGCCTGTAATCCCAGCACTTTGGGAGGCCAAGGCAGGTGGATCACTTGAGCCCAGGAGTTCAAGACCAGTCTGGGAAACACAGTGAGACCCTATGTCTTTAAAAAAAAAAAAAATGAGCAGAGAATAGCCACGCTGTCTCCCTAAAAGCTGGCTGAGGCTGGCAGGCTCTGTCTGAGTTTCTCCTCCGAGGCTGGAAAGATGGGAAAAGCAGGCAGTGACCACAGGGGTACTGAGCAGCCAGCAGACCTCTTTGTGCCTTGTTTCTGGGCAGAGCCTCCAGGGTTCAAGGTGCCTTACCAAACTTGGAGTAGAAGTAGCACTCGGGCATCTTGGTCATGTCATACTCATGCAGGAACTCGCACTGGTCCCCCTTCTTGCATAGGCCTCGTAGCCAGTGTTTGCACACAACTGTCTTCTCGCCGCTGATGTGGCGAAATGGACACATGCCTCCTGCCAGGAAGATGGGGACAGGGTGTCAGGAGAGAGGCCACCCTGAGCCTGGGGACGGGTCCTGGAGAAGCTGATGCACCTTCACCTCCTAACTTCCAGAGCCACCCAAAGGCATCACCTGAAGAGGGCAGAGGTCCCCCTCACAAAAGGCAACATGATTTTAGGTAGTATGCTGACAGACACTTTACATTTTATTCTATCATTCATTCATTCCGATTTGTAGTCTTGAACCGTCACCTGGGCTGAAGAGCAATGGTGCAATCTTGGCTCGCTGCAACCTCTGCATCCTGGGTTCAAGCAATTCTCCTGCCTCAGCCTCCTGTGTAGCTGGGATTACAGATGCCTGCCACCACGCTCAGCTAATTTTTTGTATTTTTAGTAGAGACAGGGTTTCACTATGTTGGCCAGGCTGGTCTCAAACTCCTGACCTCGTGATATGCCCACCTTGGCCTCCCAAAGTGCTGACATTACAGGCATGAGCCACCACATCCGGCCCATTTCACATTTTAATAGTAATTCCTGGTCTCACAGATATAACTGTAAGATGGAGGCATAAAAAGTGGGAAGACGTTGGGAGGCCGAGGAGGGTGGAACATGAGGTCAGGAGTTTGAGATCAGCCTGGCCAATATAGTAAAATCCCATTTCTACTAAAAATACAAAAATTAGCCAGGAATGGTGGCTCGCACCTGTAGTCCCAGCTACTCAGGAGGCTGAGGCAGAAGAATCGCTTGAACCCAAGAGGCAGAAGATACAGTGAGCTGAGATCATGCCACTGCACTCCAGTCTAGGTGACACTATTTCTTAATTTGATTAAATAATAGTTCCAGTGGTACACAGACATGAAATCCTAAGAGAGACAGTGAAAGAAAAACGGGTCTTGGGAATCCTAAAGCATAAAGACGACAGACTCTAGGTGGGCTCTGTCTCCAGTGAAAAGTACCCACTTGGCTGCCAAGAATTAAGAAAGATGAACTTGGCTGGGTGCAGTAGCTCATACCTATAATCCCAGCACTTTGGGAGGCCAAGACAGGAGAATCACTTGAGCCAAAAGTTCAAGATCAGCCTGGGCATGATAGTGAAACCTTGTCTTTACACACACACACACAAAAAAGAAAAGAAAAATTAAAAATTAAAAAATTGGGCCCGTCATGGTGGCTCAAGCCTGTAATCCCAGCACTTTGGGAGGCCGAGGCGGGTGGATCACAAGGTCAAGAGATCGAGACCATCCTGGTCAACGTGGTGAAACTCTGTCTCTGAAAACACAAAAAATTAGCTGGGAATGGTGGGGCGTGCATGTAATCCCAGCTACTCGGGAGGCTGAGGCAGGAGAATTGCCTGGACCCAGGAGGCGGAGGCTGCGGTGAGCCGAGATCGCGGCATTGCACTCCAGCCTGGGTAAAAAGAGAGAAACTCCGTCTCAAAAAAAAAAAAAAAATTAAAAAATTAGCTGGGGAGCCAGGCATGATGGCTCATTCCTGTAATCCCAGCTTTCTGGGAGGTCAAGGTGGGAAGTCAGGAGTTTGAGACCAGCCTGGCCAACATGGTGAAACCCCGTTTCTACTAAAAATACAAAAAATTAGCCAGATGTGCTGGTGCGCACCTGTAATCCCAACTACTTGGGAGGCTTAGGCAGGAGAATTACTTGAACCCAGAAGGCAGAAGTTGTAGTAAGCTGAGATCATTGCACTCCAGCCTGGACAACAGAGCAAGACTCCATCTCAAAAAACAGAAAGACCAATATCAGAATTGAGGAAATGTGATGTGTACACATTGAGGGAGGTGTCTGTGGGAGGACCTGATGGGACAGAGCCAGCCTCTTGGAATGTGTGGGACTTCTAACAAGTGGCCTGGCAGGACCACTGTGGAGGTCCAACCAGAGTGAGGCCATTCCACACTTCTGTTGTCCAGTATGGCAGCTGCCAGCCTCATGTGACTACTGAGCACTTGAAACACGACTAGTATGTCTGAGGAGTTTAAGTTTTAACTGTGATTTGATTTAATTTAAATTTGAATTGCCACATGTGGCTAATGGCTACTATATTAGTAGTCAACAGAGAGACATCCCTGTTTTGGGGATGGCTGTGCTAACAGAAGGTGGCTGGTCAGAAGGGCAGAATTACTGAGCAAAGACATGGGAATAAGACCAGGAGCCCAGGAGAGGTAATGACGTTCTGACTGGACAGTGTGAGGTTGACATGGTTGATCTTCCAGAAACTCTACTACCTCAGTGGTAAATGACTACAATACAGAAGCAAAACTCACCAAAACCATTCATTAAAACCAGCCCTTTGGGCAGGGCGAGGTGGCTCATGCCTGTAATCCCGGCACTTTGGGAGGTGTAGGCGGGTGGATCACCTGAGGTCAGGAGTTTGAGACCAGCCTGAAACCTGGCCTCTACTAAATTAGCTGGGCGTGGTGGCACATGCCTGTGATCCCAGCTACTCAGGAAGCTGGGGCAGGAGAATGGCTTGAACCCAGGAGGTAGAGGTTGAGGTGAGCCGAGATGATGCCATTGCACTCCAGCCTGGGCAACAGGAGCAAAACTCTGTCTCAAAAACAAAAAACCCAAAAAGCAGCCCTTTGCTCTGATTCTCTGCTCCCCCTTTTTAAGCTTCTGATTAATATTTAAGTCTCCTAAATTAATTTTCCTACAGCAAGAAAAATGTCCAGACTGTGGAATGTTAAGATTGTGCCTAGTGATACTTTTTTTTTTTTTTTGAGATGGAGTCTCGCTCTGTCACCCAGGCTGGAGTGCAGTGGCACAATCTCAGCTCACTGCCACCTCCGCCTCCTGGGTTCAAGTGATTCTCCTGCCTCAGCCTCCGGAGTAGCTGGGATTACAGACGTGCGTCACCACACCCAACTAGTTTTTGTACTTTTACTAGAGACGGTTTCACCATGTTGGCCAGGTTGGTCTCCAATTCCCGACCTCAGGTGATCCACCCACCTTGGCCTCCAAAAGTGCTGGGATTACAGGTGTGAGCCACCAGGCCTGGCTCCTAGTGATATTTCTAATGGATTAGCAAAGAGACTAGCTTGTGTAGTCTGCGTTGGAGGCTGGTTAGTGAGAACAAGACCCTGTAAGATGGGTTATCATGGGGTGCTTTGATGGGAGGCCCAGAGAACCATGCGCCTGTGGAGACTGTAGAATCAGAAAGGCCTGGGTGCAGACACTGGGCTCTGACACTATTAACTCTGTGAGTTGGAGAAAGTTCCTGAATGTCTCAGTGCTGGGGGCTTCTCTCCATGTCATAGGCCAGCTTGTGGCCCCAGGGAATGTGAAGTGATAAGGCAGCCTGAAAGCCAGGATCAATCCTGTGTTTTAGGTTTCAAGTGGAACACCCCATCAGGTTCCTAGCCTGTCCAAACCGGAGTTTTATCTATAGACATCATTAGTCTATAGAAAGGAATGTGAGCCAGAGACCTGGGGGCCTCCAAGTCTGCTGGGGACAAGGAGGTGGGAGGGCACCTCAGGAGGCACATCAGGGAGCCTGGAGTCTTTTACCTTTGCCGCAGGCAGCTTTTAAAAAGAATTCACAGACAGCAGCCCCCGACTCTGTACAACAGAGAGAAAAGGAAAAGAATCAAACAAAGAAGTACAATTGTTATTATGTCTGAAGACAGTGGGAGGGAACCCTTCTGAACTCTGACCCACCAAGGGTTCAGGGTACAGGAAATAAAGTAGCAAAAACATGCAAAGCCCAACCAAGGAGAAAGCTGCTTATTAGTCATGTCCTGAAATGAGACATACATTGAGAGCAGTCATTACCCAGTGCTTTCAGAGCCTCCTGTATACAAGATCCTTTCAAGGAGTTAAGAGTGGGTGGGAAAGGAAGGCTGGAGTACAGTATCACAGAAATAACTTTTTTTTTTTTGAGATGGGGTTTCACTCTTGTTGCCTGGACTGGACTGCAATAGCCCAATCTCAACTTACTGCAACCTCCACCTCCTGGGTTCAAACAATTCTCCTGCCTCAGCCTCCCAATGGCTGGGATTATACGCGCCCAACACCATGCCCAGCTAATTTTTGTATTTTTAGTAGAGATGGGGTTTCACCATGTTTTCCAGGCTGGTCTCAAACTCCTGACCTCAGGTGATCTGCTTGCCTTGGCCTCCCAAAGTGCTGAGATTACAGGTGTGAGCCACCTCACCCTGCCCAGTGAAATGATCTTGTACAGAAGTGTCACCATGTAAATTTGTGGGACAGGCAGCGAAAAAAAACATATATCTAGGCCAGGTGTGGTGGCTCATGCCTATTATCCCAGTACTTTTGAAGGCCGAGGTGAAAGGATTGCTTGAGCTCAGGAGTCCAAGACCAACCATGGGAAACATGGCAAAACAGTGTCTCTACCAAAAAATACACACAAAAAAAACCTGTCAGGCATGGTGGTGCACGCCTGTGGTCCCAGCTACTTGGCAGGCTGAGGTGGGAGGATTGCTGGAGCCTGGGAAGTCAAGGCTGCACTGAGCCATGATTGCGCCACCAAGGCACTTACACTTACAGAGGGAGCCCCTATCTCAAAAGCAAACAAACAAAAAGAAAAAAACCACATGAAGGGACAGACTTAGAAGTCACATGTGCATGACAAGGCAGGGCTGCCTGAGGAGAGGGAGAATGCTGGGAGAGTTGGGAGACCCCACTGGTAGTTGTGGGTGACAGCACAGAACACTGGAGAGCTTGCTGAGGAGGACCACCTCTCTGTAGGAGACCCCAGGTCTGCCGTCCATTGAGTGGTGGTGGTCAGCAAGTCCCTTCCCCCACCCCACCTGGGTCTTAATTTTCCCATCTGTGGATTGAACTCAGTGACTTCCACCAGCCCCCAAATTTTAAGGTTATAGCATTAGATTTCAAGTATGTCCAGATATAAAAGAAGGCCGGGTGCGGTGGCTCACACCTGTAATCCCAGCACTTTGGGAGGCTGAGGCGGGTGGATCACGAGGCTAAGAGATCGAGACCATCCTGGCCAACATGGTGGAATCCCGTCTCTACTAAAAAAATACGAAAGTTAGCTGGGCATGGTGGCGCGTGCCTGTAGTCCCAGCTACTTGGGAGGCTGAGGCAGGAGAACTGCTTGAACCCGGGAGGTGGAGGTTGCAGTGAGCCGAGATCGCACCACTGCGCTACAGCCTGGCGACAAAAGCGAGACTTTGTCTCAGAAAAAAAAAGAGAAGACACAAAGAAAACGACTAGCTTCTTTTAAAGTACAAGATATTCCACCGAGTAGCAGGTGGCGAGCCAGGGGTCACCACACGAAGGGAAGGAGTGAAGGAAGTTCATTCAGGCCAAGGGTCCATACAGCTGCTGGGTGTGATAAATAACTCAGAGTTGAGGTCCAAAAAAAAAGTGGAGACAGGCCCCAAATTAGGGATGAACTCCCAGCAGAATGAGTCCTAGAGGGCAGTTTGAAAGTCTAGCTAGGGTCTCCTAAAGAGAGGTGGTCCTTCCCTCAGCAGGCCTCCTCCAACGCTTCAATTTTAAAGAAAGCAAGACGAGACACTCAACGTAGGGTGGGGGTGGGGGCGGGAAGCAGGGAGTGGGATACCCTAGTACTCTCCTGTATTTGGGAGAATGCTGAGGGAGAGTTCCAATCCTGGATAACCCACCTTTATTCATGAATTAAACGAACAAATTCCTGCCCCCCTAAAGATTACCTCTGAACCGCCGCCGCATGAGGCCAAATCCGAGGCAGTGAACTCCTGAGTCCAAGTGAGGGAGAAAGGGGTCCCCAGACGGTGGAAATGGGGGCCTGGGATTCAGGAGTCCTAAAACCAAGGGTGAGGGTCCCGGGATCCAGAAGAGAAGGTCTCAGGATAGAGTGGGAAGAGTCCCGGGACCACAGAGGAGGGACTAAAGAAAAGGGTCGCAGGACCCGGAGGAGGTGGGAGGAACTCTCAAGACCTAGTGGGAGGAGTCCCGGGACCAAAGGGGAGGTGTCCCAGGATCCAGAGGAGGCGGGGGTGGGGGTGGGGGACGTCTCAAGACCAAGGCGAAGGAGTCCCGGGTCCGAGTCGCTCTCGCCCTCCCTCCTGGGCCCCGCGCTCACTGTCCATGCCCGGGAAGGGCAGCGGCTGCGCCCCGAGCTGCTGCTCTACCGCGATCTCCAAGTCGAACTTGATGTGGTCCACGCTGGCGATGATTTCCTGCATGGTGGCGGCGGCGGCCCCACCGGCCCGGTTCCCCCTAGGTCTCCTGCCGCCCTCTCGCCTCTACCCGCCGCCGGCCCAGCCGCCGGCCCAGCCGCACACGCTCCTTCGTCTCGCCGCCGCCGCCGCCGCCGCCACCCGAGGGATGCCGGGAGCGCGCGGAGCCCGCGCCGGCCCATGCGCCTGTCCAGGACCGGCCAATCGAGCGCGGAGTCCCACCGCTCCGCTAGTCCCGGCTAGCCGTCAGCCGAACGCCGGCCTCGCTTCGCCGGAAACCCGAAACCCCACGCGTGAGTCGGCGACGCGGACTGCGCCTGCGCACCGGGAGCAGGTGACCGGAGGGAGAGTTGGGTGCGCTGCGGAGATCTGGCAGGGCGCGACGCGGGCGCACCGGCGGAGTGCAGTGCTCCGGACACTTCAAGTGAGTTCCTGTGTGATCCTCGCAGGAGCCCCGGGACCCAGACAGAGACACACCACAGCGGCAGGAAGTGTCCGAGCCGGGATTCGAGCCAAGGGTGTCAGAGGAGGGAAACTGAGGCTGCAGAGGTCCGTGTGGAGAGGGTTCGGCGTTGGCCTGAGGGTCCAGATGGGGGTCTGAGGAAGAGCGGGTCTCCGAGGAAGGACGCCCGCAAAGTGTCTCTAATTCAGGATTTTTCCTGTTCTCGCCCTGTGGCTCAGGCTGGAGTACAGTGGTGCGGTTATAGCTCACTGCAGCTTCAACTTCTCAAGCTCAAGCGATCCTCCCAACCGCAGCCTCCGGAGTAGCTGGGACTACAGACGCAGCACGACCACGCTTGGCTAATTTTTTTTTTTTTTTTTTTTTTTTTGAGACGGAGTTTCGCTCTTGTTGCCCAGGCTGGAGTGAAATGAGGCAATTTCGGCTCACTGCAACCTCCGCCTCCCGAGTTTCAAGCGATTCTCCTGCTTCAGCCTCCTGAGTAGCTGGGATTACAGGCACCTGCCACCACGCCTGACTAATTTTGTACTTTTAGTGAAGACGGAGTTTCTCCGTGTTGGTCAGGCTGGTCTCAAACTCTCGACTTCAGGTGATCCACCCACTTTAGCCTCCCAAAGTGCTGAGATTACAATAGGCTTGAGCTACTGAGTCCGTCTAGCTGATTATTTGAATTTTATTTTTATTTTATTTTTATTTTTTGTGCTTCAAGCCTTTGTTGAGGAAGGGAAAGTCTGGGGTTTATGTACAAGAGTTCGGAAAGGGAGGTGGAACATGTACCAAAAAAGCGGGCCCCCACATTCCCTTCTAGGTGATTTTAATTTTTGTAGTTGGGGGTTGGGGGCCTTGCTATGCTGCCTAGGCTGGTCTCGAATCCCTGGCCCCGAGCCCCAAGCAATCCTCCCGCCTGGGACTCCCAAAGTGCTGGGATTATAGGCATGAGCCATTGTACGGCCTAATTCAGGGATTTTTAACCAGAGTTGGGTAATGAACTTGTGTAGGAACAAAACGACACCGTTATTTTCTCTATGTGAAATTTAGCATTTCTTTTCCCTATTGCTGGAGCAGCCTTAGCAGTGCGTGAAAGTGTGTCCTAATTTCAAGTGAGAGGAAGTGTAAATGATAGTTCCAGAGAAGAGTTTGTGCAAGGCCGGGCATGGTCACTCACACCTGTAACCACAGCACTTTGGGAGGCCCAGAAGGGCGGATCACTTGAGATGAGGAGTTTGAGACCAGCCTGGCCAACATGGCAAAACCCTGTCTCTACTAAAAATATAAAAATTAGCCGGGCGTGGTGGTGCACCCCTGCAATCCCAGCTACTCAGGAGGCTGAGGCAAGAGCATCAGAGTGAGACTCAAAAAAACCAGTTTGTGCGGCATCTACCAGGTGTTATCTTAAGCTGTCATATTCATTACTGCTTTGAAATTATGATAGGGTCTTATTATTTAATGCATTGAAAAGCATCTATACTAGTATAGCAGAAATTTGTTTTTAAAGCATTTGGATATCTACTTCAATATCATTGATATTTTGTAATTCTGTGTATTGCACTTAAAGCACGTAAGGCAGGGCATGGAGGCTTATGCCTGCAATCCCAGCATGTTGGGAGGCCCAGGCTGGAGGATTGCTTGAGGCCAGGAGTGCTAGACCAGTCTGGCAACATAAGGAAACTCCATCTCTACAAAAAATTAGCCAGGCATTGTAGTGTTCGCCAGTAGTTCCAGTCAATTGGGAGGCTAAGGTGGGAGGATCATTTGAGCCTAGGAGTTGGAAGTTACAGTGAGCTATGATTGTGCCATTTCATTCCAGCCTGGGCAACGTGAAGACCCCATTCCAAAAAAAAAAAGTAAATTATATAAACATGCTTGTAAGAAGGAGTGGCAGGGCTTGCCAGAAACAGAATGATAAAGGACCCCCTGTACCACTTTGATGAAGATGCTGGTCAGGGGAGTCTTTCCATAGGTTACATGGACCTGAGTTCAAAGCCAGCCCTGCCCAAGCTGGCCAGTATCATTCACTGTGCTGCTGTAGGACCCCAGCAAGTCTCTCCCCTTGCTGGGCCTAGGTTTTTTTTTTTTTTTTTTTTGAGACAGAGTTTCGCTCTTGTTGCCTAGGCTGGAGTGCAATGGTGATCTTGCACCACAACCTCCACAACATCCGCCTCCCGGGTTCAAGCGATTCTCCTGCCTCAGCCTTGAAAGTAGGTGGGTTTACAAGCCCATGCCACCATGCCCGGTTAATTTCGTATTTTTAGTAGAGACAGGGTTTCTCCATGTTGGTCAGGCTGGTCTTGAACTCCCGACCTCAGGTGATCTGCCCGCCTTGGCTTCCCAAAGTGCTGGGATTACGAATGTGAGCCACAGCCCCTGGCCAGGCCTAGTTTTTTTTTTTTTTTTTTTTCACCCAGAGTCTCACTCTGTCATCCAGGCTGGAGTACAGTGGTCCAGTCTCAGCTCACTGCAACCTCCGGCTCTGCAACCTCTGTCTCCCACATTCAAGTGATTCTCCTGCCTCAGCCTCCAGAGTAGCTGGGATTACAGGTGCGAGCTGCCACACCCAGCTAATTTTTGTATTTTTTTTTTTTTTTTTTTTTTTTTTGAGACGGAGTTTCACTCTTGTTACCCAGGCTGGAGTGCAATGGCGTGATCTCGGTTCACCGCAACCTCCACCTCCTGGGTTTAGGCAATTCTCCTGCCTCAGCCTCCTGAGTAGCTGGGATTACAGGCACACGCCACCATGCCCAGCTAATTTTTTGTATTTTTAGTAGAGACAGGGTTTCACTATGTTGACCAGGATGGTCTCAATCTCTTGACCTCGTGATCCACCCACCTCGGCCTCCCAAAGTGCTGGGATTACAGGCTTGAGCCACCGCGCCCGGCCTAATTTTTGTATTTTTAAGAGATGGGGTTCACCATGTCAAGCTGGTCTTGAACTCCTGACCTCAAATGATCCACCCACCTTGGCCTCCCAAAGTGCTAGGATTATAGGTGTGAGCCACTGATCCTGGCCTGCTGAGCCTAGTTTTTAATCTGCTTAATCTGCTATCATTTCAGAGACCTTTCCAATGGCAACCTTGTAATATAACTTTAAAATATTTGAGGCTGCGCATGGTGGCTTATTCCTATAATTCCAGTGCTTTGGGAGGTCAAGGTGGGAGGATTGCTTGAGTCCAGGAGTTCAAGACCAGCCTGGGCACATAGTGAGACCCTGTCTCTGCCAAAAAATAAGATTAGCCAGCCATGGTGGCACGCATCTGTAGTCCTAGCTACTCGGCAGGCTGGAATGGATTGCTTGAGCCCAGGAGGGAGAGGCTGCAGTGAGCTATGCTTGACCTGAACCTAGGCTTTCTAACCTCCAGGCCCACATGTTTTATTTTGTTTGTTATTATTTATTTATTTTTTTTCTGAGACAGTCTCGATGTGTCACTCAGGCTGGAGGGCAATGGTGCTATATCAGCTCACTGCAAGCTCTGTCTCCTGGGTTCAAGTGATTCTCCTACCTCAGTCTCCTGAATAGCTGGGATTACATATGCACAGCACCACACCCAGCTAATTTCTTTGTATTTTTAGTAGAGACAGGGTTTCACCATGTTGGCCAGACTGGTCTCAAACTCTTGACCTCAAGTGCTAACACTGGCCTTGGCCTCCCAAAGTGCTGGGAGTACAGGTATGAGCCACCGCACCCAACCTGTTATTCTTTTTTTTTTTTTTTTTTTTTTTGAGACAGAGTTTCGCTCTTGTTACCCAGGCTGGAGTGCAATGGCGCGATCTCGGCTCACCGCAACCTCCGCCTCCTGGGTTCAGGCAATTCTCCTGCCTCAGCCTCCTGAGTAGCTTGGATTACAGGCATATGCTACCATGCCCAGCTACTTTTTTGTATTTTTAGTAGAGACGAGGTTTCACCATGTTGACCAGGATGGTCTCGATCTCTTGACCTTGTGATCCACCCGCCTCGGCCTCCCAAAGTGCTGGGATTACAGGCTTGTGCCACCGCGCCCGGCCCCTGTTATTCTTTTTTTGACATGGAGTCTCACTCTGTTCTTCAGGCTGGAGTGTGGTGGTGCAGTTACAGCTCATTGCAAGCTCCGTCTTCCCAGGTTCAAGTGATTCTCCCGCCTCAGCCTTTCTAGTGGCTGGGATTACTGGTGCCCACCACCATGCCTGGCTAATTTTTGTATTTGTAGTAGAGACGGGGTTTCACCATATCGTCCAGGCTGGTCTCAAATTCCCTACCTCAAGTGCTACGCCGGCATTGGCCTCCCAAAGTGCTGGGATTATAGGCATAAGCCACCGTTCCCAGCCTGGGCCCATACTTCTAACCACTTCTCTCTTTGTGCTTTTTGTGATTAGGAACTGAGTTGACTCTCTTAATTTTCCTGATATATACCAGGCCCCAGAGGGACAGGAAAACCAGAAATGGACCTCATGAGACTCACTCGACTGTTCTCCAGGGCTCGCCCCATGGGACTGTTTATCCTGCAACACCTGGACCCTTGTAGAGTCAGGTGGGCAGGAGGCAGGGAGGGGCTGATGCAGCCAGTGTGGGCGGCCTTCAGCAGCTCCTCCTCTCAGCTGCCTCTTGGCCAGGAGAACACAGGCAGTCTGGGCTCTGACCCGAGCCACTCCAACCCCACGACCACTCAGGAGGAAGACGAAGAGGAAGAGGAGAGTTTTGGGACCCTTTCTGACAAATACTCCTCCCGGAAACTATTCCGAAAATCAACAGCCCAGTACTATAACCTGCGGCTCAGGGAACACAATGAGGAAGATGAGCAAAGGGAACCAGAGCCCAAACTATGGCGAGGCCGGAGAAACACCCCATACTGGTACTTCTTGCAGTGCAAACGCCTGATCAAGGAAGGGAAGGTGAGGGGCGCTTTAGGTTCTGAGGCTCCCAGCTTCTTACCCCTGGCGGTTCAGTGTTTTGCAAGGGGTCACCTGACCTTCTCAGCCTCTTAAGTATTGGGCTGCACAGGGCCTGGTCTGTGGACCTCCGCTCTTTGCCTTCAACCACCCTGCTGAACTGCCAGCCTCATGGCTATAAGTATCCCTGCCCTTCTCCATCCTTCGCTGCAGTTTTTTTTTTTTTTTATTGTAGAGATGGAGGTTGCACTGAGCTTATCTTACCATTGCACTCCAGCCTAAATAACAGAAAAGACTGTCTCAGAAAAAAGAAAGAAAAGAAAAGTGAATCCTCCACATCCTTCTGGGACTCCACATCCTTCTGGCACTCCCTACTTTAGTGTTTTTTTTTTTTTTTTTTTAAGACAGGGTCTCATTCTGTCGCCCAGGCTGGAGTGCAGTGGTGCAGTCTTGGCTCACTGCAGCCTCTGTCCCCTGGGGAATTCAAGCAGTTCTCCTGCCTCAACCTCCTGAGTAGCTGGGATTACAGGCATGTGCCACTACGCCTGGCTGATTTTTGTATTTTTAGTAGAGATGGGTTTTGCCATGTTGGCCAGGATGGTCTCGAACTCATGAACTCAGGTGATCTGCCCACCTTGGCCTCCCATAGTGCTGGGATTACAGGTGTGAGCCACTTTGCCTGGCCCCTGCTTTAGTTTTGTTTGTAGCACCTGTCACCACTTGACATACTGTATGTCTTTCTTAATTACCCTATTTCATGTCTGTCTGTTTTTTGTTTATTTGAGATGGAGTCTTGCTCTGTCACCCAGGCTGTAGTGCAGTGGCTCAATCTCGGCTCAGTGTAGCCTCTGCCTCCCAGGTTTAAGCAGTTCTGCCTCAGCCTCCCAAGTAGCAGAGATTATAGGCATGTGCCAACATGCCTGGCTAATTTTTGTATTTTTAATAGAGATGGTGTTTCACCATGTTGGCCAGGCTGGTCTTGAACTCCTGATCTTGTCATCTGCCACTTTGGCCTCCCAAAGTGCTGGGATTACAGGTGTGAGCCACCATGCCCAGCCTTGTATCTGTCTTTCCACTCCAGAACATGAGCTCCAAGAAGGCGCTCCCACTTGTTCCCAGCTGTATTTGCAGTGGATACACTGCCTGGTTCATTGAGGCACTCAGTAATTATAGTCTGAATCAACAGATGGAAATAATTAAGGAATAAAGGAATGAAACGAGGCTTTACCAGGGGAATGATGTGAGGGTCAGGATAGGGCAGAGACAGCCGGGGGCCTAGGGAGTTTGCAGTCACCCAGGGCCACCGTCCTGCACTGTCTCCGGAGGGTCCCTCAGCCTCAACCTCCCTCTCTCTGCCGTGGGTCTCGGGCAGTCCTGAGTCCCTGTCCTGTTGCCTCTTCCCCTGCAGCTGGTCGAAGCCCTGGACCTGTTTGAGAGGCAGATGCTGAAGGAGGAGCGATTGCAGCCAATGGAGAGCAACTACACCGTGCTGATTGGGGGCTGCGGGCGGGTCGGCTACCTGAAGAAGGCCTTCAAGCTCTACAACGAGGTGCCTGTGGTTGCGGGGCAGCAGGGGCAGATCCCTGGTGTGCCGCTCGCTAGTGATTTACGCAGGGCAGGTGACCTCACCTCCCTGGCCTCAGAGTCATCTCCTTAAAATGGTGGTGGTTGTGGGTGATACATAAGGTGACATGGAAAGCCCTTCAGCACCTGCCTGGACTGCGGTGGTCCCCATGTTCCCTTTCTTTTTTCTTAAGAGATGAGGTCTCAGCTGGGCACAGTGACTCAAGTCTGAAATCCCAGCACTTTGGGAGGCCAAGGCAGGCTGATCACAGGAGGTCAGGAATTCAACATGCTGAAACTCCATCTCTACTAAAAATATAAAAATTAGCCAGGTGTGGGGGTGTGTGCCTGTAGTCACAGCTACTCAGGAGGCTGAGGCAGGAGAATCACTTGAACCCGGGAGGCAGAGGTTGCAGTGAGCCGAGATCGCACCACTGCACTCTAGCCTGAGGGAAAGAGCGAGACTCTGTCTCAAAGAAAAAAAAGAGATGGCGGTGGCTCAAGGTTGTAATCCCAGCACTTTGGGAGGCTGAGATGGGTGGATCACTTGAGGTTAGGAGTTTGAGACCCAGCCTGGCCAACATGGTGAAACCCCGTCTCTATCTACTAAAAATACAAAAATTAGGCAGGGTGTGGTGGCTCATGCCTGTAATCCTAGCACTTTGGGAGGTCAGGAATTCAAGACCAGCCTGGCCAACATGGCAAAACCCCATCTCTACTAAAAAGTACAAAAATTAGCTGGATGCAGTGGCAGGCACCTGTAATTCCAGCTATTGGGGAGGCTGATACAGGAGAATTGCTTGAACCTGGGAGGCGGAGGTTGCAGTGAGCTGAGATTGCGCCATTGTACCCCAGCCTCGGAGACAGAGCAAGACTCTGTCGAAGAAAAAAAAGAAAATATACAAAAATTAGCCATGTGTGGTGGCAGACACCTGTAGTCCCCACTACTCAGGAGGCTGAGGCAGGAGAATCACTTGAACCTAAGAGGCAGAGGTTGTGGTGAGCCAACATTGAGCCGCTGCATGCCAGCCTGGGCAACAGAGCAAGACTTTCTCACAAAAAAAAGAGACGGAATTTCACTCTGTTGCCTAGGCTAGAGTACAATCATAGCTCACTGCAGTCTCCTACTCCTGGGCTCAAGAGTTCTTCCTGCCTTAGCCTTGCCAGTAGCTGTAACTACAGGTGTGTAGCACCTTATTGGGCTAATTTTAAAAATTTTTATAGAGGTAGGATTGTGCTGTGTTGTCTAGGCTGGCCTCTAACCCCTGGCCATCCGACTTAGCCTCCCAAAGTGCTGGGATTACAGGCCACAGCCACCGCACATGCTCCTTTTTTTTCCCTCTTTTTTTGAGACAGATTCTCACTTTGTCGCCCAGGCTGGAGTGCAGCGGTACGATCTTGGCTCACTGCAATCACTGCCCTCTGGGCTCAAGTGCTTCTCATGCCTCAGCCTCCTGAGAGTAGCTGGGAATACAGGGGCAAGCCACCATGCCTGGCTCATTTTTTTATTTTTGTTTTTGTTTTTTTTTTAAGACAGAGTTTCGCTCTTGTTACCCAGGCTGGAGTGCAATGGCGTGATCTCCACTCACCGCAACCTCTGCCTCCTGGGTTCAGGCAATTCTCCTGCCTCAGCCTCCTGAGTAGCTAGGATTACAGGCACGCACCACCATGCCCAGCTAATTTGTTTGTATTTTTAGTAGAGACGGGGTTTCACCATGTTGACCAGGATGGTCTTGATCTCTTGACCTCGTGATCCACCTGCTTTGGCCTCCCAAAGTGCTGGGATTACAGGTGTGAGCCACCGTGCCCGGCCATTTTTTTGTATTTTTAGTAGAGATAGCATTTTATCATGTTGACCAGGCTGGTCTTGAACTCCTGACCTCAAGTGATCCACCCATCTTGGCCTCCCAAAGTGCTGGGATTATAGGCATGAGCCATCGAACCTAGCCCCTTTTTTTTTTTTTTTTTTTTTTTCAGTTACATCCAGTCCTCCTTTCTCACAATGTGTACACACGTGCACCCTTCTTCCAGAGCTGGCACTTTGCAAAAGGCTCTCACTCCTCCTGGAAGTGGCTTTCCTTTACATCCACTCACCTCTTAGGTGTGTTATATTTGTTATTCTCAGAGCCAGGAAGCTATTTCCTTTTATTTAGTTAGTCCTGTAGACTCTGCAGGAGAGACACCTCTTCTGCAGCTGGAAACTGAGGGCTCCAGGGAACCTTAGGCTTCTCGTTATTTGAGACATACTCTTATGGCCTCTAGTTGGAAGCAAGGGGAAGAAATTGCAGTGACAGATGATAATTTACTATTACATACTTTTTAAAAAATTATTGGCCGGGCGCGGTGGCTCAAGCCTGTAATCCCAGCACTTTGGGAGGCTGAGGCGGGTGGCTCACAAGGTCAAGAGATCGAGACCATCCTGGTCAACATGGTGAAACCCTGTCTCTACTAAAAATACAAAAAAGTAGCTGGGCATGGTGGCACATGCCTGTAATCCAAGCTACTCAGGAGGCTGAGGCAGGAGAATTGCCTGAACCCAGGAGGCGGAGGTTGCGGTGAGCCGAGATAGCGCCATTGCACTCCAGCCTGGGTAACAAGAGCGAAACTCCGTCTCAAAAAAAAATTATTATTTTTGGCCTGGTGCGGTGGCTTATGCCTGTAATCCAGCACTTTTGAGAGGCTGTGGCAGGCTTATCATGAGGTCGAGAGATCAAGACCATTCTGACCCACATGGTGAAACCTGTCTCTACTAAAAATGCAAAAATTAGCTGGGCATGGTGGTGTGCTCCTGTACTCCCAGCTACTTGTGAGGAGGCTGAGGCAGGAGAATCAACTTCAACCTGGGAAACGGAGGTTGCAGTGATCAGAGATCGACATTGCATTCCAGCCTGGGAGACAGAGTGAGTCTCGCTTATTTATTTATTTATTTATTTATTTGAGACAGAGTCTCACTCTGTCTGTTTAAGACAAAGTTATTATTATTTTTTGAGACAGAGTCTCGCTGTCGCCAGGCTGGAGTGCAGTGGCGTGATCTCTGCTCACTGCAACCTCTGCCTCCCAGGTTCAAGTGATTCTCCTGCCTCAGCCTCCCCAGTAGCTGGTACTACAGGTGTACACCACCATGCCTGGCTAATTTTTGTATTTTTAGTAGAGACGGGGTTCCACCATGTTGGCCAGGCTGGTTTCAAACTCCTGACCTCAGGTGATCCACCTGCCTTGGCGTCCCCAATTGCTGGGATTACAGGTGTGCACCACCACACCCAGCCAAAAGTTTTTATTTTTTATGGTTTTTTATTTTATTTATATATTTTTTGAGACAGGAGTCTTGGCTCTGTCCCCCAGGCTGGAGTACAGTAGCATGATCTCGGTTCACTGCAACTTCCAGCTCCCAGGTTCAAGTGTTTCTCCTTCCTCAGCCTCCCGAGTAGCTGGGATTAAAGGCACCCACCACCACCCCTGACTAATTTTTTTGTAGAAGACATGTTGGCCAAGCTGTTCTTGAACTCCTGACCTCAGGTGATTTGCCCATCTCAGCCTCCCAAAGTCCTGGGATTGCCGGCACGAGCCACTGCACCTAGTCTTGTTACTGTTTTTAGTGACTCACCTGCAGTGTGTCTCCCAGATCGAGTGTAAGCTCAGTAACGACACGCTGTGTCTGCTCTGCTAACTTCAGGGCTGGTGCCGGGCAGGTAGCAAGTTGTCAGTGCGCCTCTGTGGAGTGCAGCAATACACGCAGAGCCTACATCATCCTCAGTGTAGGTACTCCCATCTTTGCCTTTCAGATAAGGAAACTGAGGCACAGAGTGAGGAAGGAACATGTCCAAGGCCTCCCCACTTGAAAGCACTGGGGCTAGGATTTGAGCCCCAAATGCCCTGGCTCTAGCAGGGTTCTTTCTGCCACCGAGCTGCCTGTTGCCTGCCCTCTGCCAGATGGCCCTTCTCTGGGCAGTAGAGAGTGCTGGGCTTCACTAGGGATTGTCAACCTTGAGCACCTGCCCCAGTCCCCTGGAGGCTCGATAAGCTGAGTGTCATCTACCTCCGGGTGTGTGACTCAGCAGATTGGGTGGCCCTGACAATGTGCATCATGCCACTGATTCGGGGCCACCGCTAGAGCACGGCAGCACACCCTCCACTTGCCACAGGCATCCCCATTTTCAAGGTGATGGTGCCATCCCCATTTTCATGAGGAAGTGGTGCCCAGGACCCATCAGGTAGTTAGCACTACAGGCCGTTTCCCCTCAACAGGGTGGCCTGAAGGTGGGGACATCAGGAAGACCCTGCTGCCAGCACCTGAGGCCTGGAGTGGGCTGACAAGTGCCCAGGGCAGGATGGCTTCGGTTTGGTCCATCTATGGGTGTGGGCTCAGTTTTCAGAGTCACTTGAGTGTATCTGTGTTTGAAGAGCTGGGCTCTGATGTGAACCATGGCTCTGCCTTAGAGCCTGGCCTGGTGGGTGCTGTAACGGGGTCCGCTCTAGCCTCAGCCCCATCTGGGGCGGCTGCCCACCTGTGTATACAGCTGATCCTGGGCCACCACTGAGAGGTTCTTCCATCTCCACAGATGAAAAAGCGGGGCCTGGAGCCCTCAGATGCCACCTACACGGCCCTGTTCAATGTCTGTGCTGAGTCTCCCTGGAAGGACTCGGCTCTGCAGAGTGCCCTGAAGCTCCGGCAGCAGCTCCAAGCCAGAAACTTCCAGCTCAACTTGAAAACGTACCATGCACTGCTGAAGATGGCTGCCAAGTGTGCAGACCTTAGGATGTGCCTCGATGTATTCAAAGTGAGACTTCCCCTGCCTTCCTGTTCCCTGTTGTGGGGCTGGTCCCACATGGCAGGGGCGGGGCTGTGGTGTCTATCTCTCCTCATGCAGGAAGACTCAGGGAGGCTGAGACAGCCGTGTTGGGCACTGGGGTTCACAGATGGATCTGATGAAACCCTGCCCTTAGGGGCCTCAGGCTGACTGGAAGGTGTGTGTGCCACTGTATGCTGTGTCCTGCTTTGTGCACTCGAGGAAAAGCTTCCTGGAGGAGGTGTCCTTGATCTGAGTGTAGAGACAGGGTTTTGCTATGTTGCTCAGGCTGGTCTCAAACTCCTGCCTTGGCCTCCCAAAGTGCTAGGATTACAGACATGAGCCATGATGCCCAGCCAGTTGCAGGTTCTCAATGGGACCTCTTTGTTCCCTCCCCCAGGAAATTATCCACAAAGGGCACGTGGTCACAGAGGAGACTTTCAGTTTTCTCCTTATGGGCTGCATCCAAGACAAGAAGACGGGCTTCCGGTGCGCCCTCCAGGTATGTCCCTCCCACCCCACCTTCCTGCCCTGCTTCTCCTGTGCCAGGGGTGTAAAATGGTGATCCTGTGAGCACTCTTGATGGCCCTGTGCTGGGTATTTTTATATCTGTGCTCTTTTGGGAAAACCCAGCAGCCACTGCAGCCCCCGTCTACAGATGGCAGGGAGAAGAGGCTTTCGGAGGTGGAATGAGGGCAGCCCCCACCTCTCGCACTCTGCTTTGCAGTCGACTCAGACCCTCTAGACTCACCATCCCTGAAAGACTGCCACACATTCACCTGGGGACTTGTTCAATCCTCCCACAGCCCCGCTAGCACTTCTGCAGGTGGGACCCAGGAGTCACTCACTCATTCATTCATTTTGAGACAGAATCTCACTGTTGCCCAGGCTGGAGTGCAGTGGCATGATCTCGGCTTACTGCAACCTCTACCTCACAGGTTCAGAGGATTGTCCTGTCTCAGCCTCCCAAGTAACTGGGATTACAGGTGTGTGCCACCATGCCCAGCTAATTTTGTATTTTTAGTAGAGATGGGTTCTACCATGTTGACTAGGCTTGTCTTGAGCCCCTGGCCTCATGTGATCCGACTGTGTGGGCCTCCCAAAGTGCTGGGATTATAGACGTGAACCACAGCTCCCGGTTAGAAAGCTTTTTATTTATTTTTATTAAAAAAATTTTTTTTTTGGCCGGGCGCGGTGGCTCAAGCCTGTAATCCCAGCACTTTGGGAGGCCGAGGCGGGTGGATCACAAGGTCGAGAGATCGAGACCATCCTGGTCAACATGGTGAAACCCCGTCTCTACTAAAAATACAAAAAATTAGCTGGGCATGGTGGCGCGTGCCTGTAATCCGAGCTACTCAGGAGGCTGAGGCAGGAGAATTGCCTGAACCCAGGAGGCGGAGGTTGCGGTGAGCCAAGATCGCGCCGTTGCACTCCAGCCTGGGTAACAAGAGCGAAACTCTGTCTCAAAAAAAAAAAAAATTTTTTTTTTAAATTGTTTTGTCAAAGTCTTACTCTGTCACCCAAGCTGCAGTGCTGTGGTGTGATCTCGGCTCACTGCAACCTCAACCTCCGGGTTAAGTGTCTCTCACTTTAGCCTCCTGAGTAGCTGGGACTATGTGCATGCCCCACCACACCCAATAATTTTTGTATTTTTAGTAGAGGTGGGGTTTCACCACGTTGGACGGGCTGGTCTTGGACTCCTGACCTCAAGCAATCTGCTCCCCTAGCTTCCCAAAGTGGTGGGATTATAGGTGTGAACCATCACGCCTGGCCTGTTTGTTTTTTCTTTTCTTCCTTTTTTTTTAATTTTTCCCCAGAAGATTGAGAATTGAGGCCTATTTGTTTTGCTGCAGGGTCTTGCTATGTTACAGGGTCTTGTCTGGAACTCCTGACCTCAAGGGATCCTCCCACCTAAAACTCTCAAGGCCCTGGGATTCCAGACATGAGCCCTGCGCCTGGCTGCAGGTGGGAGCACTGAGCTGACGTTTGTCTCTCCCCTGGCAGGTGTGGCAGCTGATGCTGAGTTTGGGGCTACAGCCAAATCGGGACATCTATAACCTGCTGTTGGTGGCAGCTCGGGACTGTGGGCTGGGGGACCCCCAGGTGGCCTCAGAGCTGCTTCTGAAGCCTAGGGAAGAGGCAACCCTGCTTCAGCCCCTGGTGGGCAGGCAGCGGCCAAGGAGGACATCCCAGGCCAAGGCAGGCAATCGCATGTCAACCATGCTGCATGTGGAGGCCCTGGAGAGGCAGCTGTTTCCGGAACCTTCTCAGGCACTTGGGCCTCCAGAGCCTCAGGAAGCCAGAGTGCCCAGCAAGGCCCAGCCAGAGGTGGAAACCGAGGCAGATCCCAGCCACACAGAGGCCCTCAACCCAGTGGCCCCGAAGCCACCTCCTGTGGAGCTGGAAGTCAACCTCCTGACCCCCGGGGCGGTCCCCACCACTGTGGTCTCCTTTGGGACAGTGACCAGCCCAGCTGACCGGCTAGCCTTGATGGGGGGCTTGGATGGCTTCCTGAGCAAGATGGCAGAGCATGGGCAGCAGCCCGACATCAGGACCCTCACATTACTGGCTGAGGTGGTAGAGCCTGGGAGTCCCATGGAGTCCATGGTGCTGGCCCTCCCGGACGTGCACCAGGTGGAGGCCGACCTGACGTTCTTCAACACGCTGGTGAGAAAGAAGAGCAAGCTGGGAGACCTGGATGGGGCTAAGGCGCTGTTACCAGTCCTGGCAAAGAGGGGCCTCGTCCCCAACCTGCAGACGTTCTGCAACCTTGCTATCGGGTGTCGCAGGCCAAGGGACGGTCTGCAGCTCCTCGCAGACATGAAGGTGAGTGGACCTGGGCCTGGGCAGAATGCCCATGGTGCTGAGGAGTACTCTGTGGCTCAGGAGGAAAATCAGGGGGAGTAGGGGTTCCCAGAGCCCTCCAGGCCCCCTACCTGGACATGACGAGCTGTGCGTTGGGGCAAGGAGAGTGGGTCGATGAGTTTCCAGGGTAGAATAGTCTTCAGTCCCATTTTGGGGTAAGCAGATCTCGGTGAGTGCTTCAGGGCTCGGCGTAGAGAGCCACGGACATCCCCATCTGGAAGAAGGTGGCCGTGGGGTGACACTGAGGGGTGGGGACAGGCCTTGGTCCTAACACTCTGGAGGGATGGCAGGGATTCCTAGGGGAAAGAATTCCTAGGGGGCCGAGGGCAGTTTTCAAAGCTCTCGAGATCTCCTGTGCCTCCCACCCAGTCCCTGCTGGAAGTGCTGCATCATTTCATCTGGCCGTAGCAGAAGCTGCTTCCTGGGTTGTTGGGGTCCATCATCCTCTTGCTGTTTTCCCAGACCCTACTGGGCTCAAGCCAAGTCTCGCTGCTTTTCTAGGCTGACCACCATATTCCAGTGACTGTGTCACCAGGAAACTCGCACCGGGGAGTGAGGAGGTGGTGTCTCCTGCGTCATTTTCTGCCCGAGTCAGTTGGTGCCTGAGAGCAGCACGGGCATCCTTTTCCACGGCTTCTTCAGGGCAGAGGGGAGGTGCTGGGCTTGGCTTTCCTGCTGGAATGGGACGTTCAGCCCATCGTTGCTGCCAGGTTTGCCTTGCTGGCCCTGGCCGCTGGTACTGGGAGCTAGCCTGATTGATAGAGGGTGGGAGCTGCTGGATCCCAAAGGCTGCCATCATCTTGCTACGATGTCTTGTGTGATGTCTGTGTGTTCTAGAAGTGCCAAGTGACCCCCAACACCCACATCTACAGCGCCCTCATCAATGCGGCCGTCCAGAAGCTGGACTACACCTATCTCATCAACATCTTGAAGGACATGAGGCAGAACAGTGTCCCGGTGAACGAAGTGGTCATCCGCCAGCTGGAGTTTGCAGCCCAGTACCCTCCCACCTTTGACCGGGTGTGTGTCCCAAGCTCAGAAGCGCATCAGCTCCTTCACCATTGCCACCCCACACCACCACCCACCCCAGTTCTGGTCCTTGGGACTGTGTTCCCATGCTTGAAACTGTCCAGCAGCTTCCCTTAGAAGTCTCTAAGTCCGTAGACCACAGCCTGTGAGTCCCTGTCTACATGACTCATCTCATGTCTCAGGCCAGCCTTGCCTTTGCTACCTCTGTCTGTCCCCCTGGCTTTTCGTCAGTTCCCAGAGGCCACCAGCCTCTTGCCTGCCTCAGGCTATTGGTGTTCTTGCTGCCTCAGGTGCCACCCACTTTCATGTGACGGGCTCTTTCTCCTGTAGGTCTTGGCTTAAGTGGCCCTCAGAGATGCCCAGCTGGCTGCCTGTCCCACCTGGGGTGAAAGTCTTCCCTCCCCACCACTTCCCGCTCTGTTCGTTTATGCCGTGTCCCAGAGTCTTGGAGCATGTGCTCCCAGGTGGCTCTGGCCTTCCCTGTTTCACAGGCTTCTGGAGGCAGAGGCTGTCTGCCATGACTGCCTGGATCCCCAGCACCTGAACGTTGCTGGGGTCTCTGTATAGGTTGTTGCTGGTTCAGGGACTGGACAGGCAGTGCAGTGGCATTGTCTGGGGTAAATATCCAAGATTTGTTGCCTCACACCAAGGAAATCAAGGATGTGGACACATAGTGAGGTTAAGGCCAGGCACATTGTCTCATACCTGTAGTCCCAGCACTTTGAGAGGCCAAGGCAGATGGATCACCTGAGGTCAGGAGTTCAAGACCAGCCTGGCCAACAAGGCAAAACCCCATTTCTACTAAAAATATGAAAATTAGCTGGGCGTGCTGGTGGGTGCCTGTAATCCCAGCTACTATGGAGGCACAAGAATCACTTGAACCCAGGAGTCAGAAGTTGCAGTGAGCTGAGATTGAGCCGCTGCACTCCAGCCTGGGCAATAGATGGAGACTCAGTCTCAAAAAAAAACAGAGGTTAAGATTGGAAGTTTAACAGGCGAAAGAAAGAGAAGAGCTCTCTGCTTGCAGAGAGGGGTGCAAGAGAAATAGGTTGCCCCTTCTGCAGTGAATGTAGCAGGTTTTGTAGATGAGCTTGAGTGGTGTCTGATATACAAAGGATGAAAAAGATTGGTTGGACCAAGTGTGCCACTTACATAGCGTGTGTAATAGCTGGCCGTCCCACCCTAATCTTTTATTATGCAGATAGGTTCTCTACCTGGCCAGTGCCATGTTGCCTGGTTCTTTACTGTACATGTGACGACAAAAGGGAAGATGGGGCCTCCATGTGGAACACACCTGACTCCCAGGTAGTCCTTTTCTGTTGGCACAGCTGGCAGCATTCCCCCATGCAAACTTCCAGCTTGCTTATCTATGTCTGCAGCTTAATTTTTCAGGCTGCTCTTTGTTAGAAAAGAAATGGTTTGGGGGTTGCTTTTTATTAAAAGGAAAATTTCGCCAAGGACTCTGTTGCCCTTACTATCTGCCTGTCTCCTGTGTCAGCAGGAGCAGGGCAGAGTATTGGAATCTGCTTTGTCACGGCCACAGTCTCTCCCTGCTATTCTGAGGGTATCAGGCTCTAGGGGTTTGGTTTTTGGGTCCATCAAGTCACACACTGTGCTGAGCACCTCTGGAGCATCCAGAGCCACTGAGGCTTGGAGAACAACCCAGATGGGTGGTGACAAGTAAATATGCAGGGACGCACACAGCCAGAGGGTGTGGGGTCAGGAACACCATGCAAGTGTCACACCTGAATGCCATTTTGAGGGCTTCCTACAAATGGGTGGGGCAGCAGTGGAGATCGTGCCTGGCAGCTGAAGGCATAGCTGGGCGGCTTTGAACTGTGCGTCTTTGCTTTGAACTGTTGGTTGCGAGTCTTTTCTCACTGATTCCAGGGTGTTTTATATGTTCTGGGTACTGGTTTTTGTTGATTACATGTTGTGCGTATCTTAGAGGATTGTCTCTTCACTCTGGTGTAGGGCTCACTAGGGGTCGTCTTAGTTTCAACTCAGCAGTCACAAGGCCTAAAGTATACTGTATTCAAGTCACAGACAGATGTCCCTGACTTAAAGATGGTTTGACTTAGGATTTTTCAACGTTGCAATGGTTTTATCAGGATGTAACCCTGTAAGGATCAGCTAACAGTGGGGTTACAGTTTCTACTGAATGCGTATCACTTTTGCATAATTAGAAAGCCTGCCGAGGCGGGCTGATCACAAGATCAAGAGATAGAGACCATCCTGGCCAAAATGGTGAAACCTATCTCTACTAAAAATCTAAAAATGCAAAAATTAGCTGGGTGTGGTAGTGTGTGCCTGTAGTCTCAGCTACTCAGGACAATCACTTGAATTCGGGAGGCGGAGATTGCGGTGAGCTGAGATTGTGTCACTGCACTCCAGCCTGGCAACACAGTAAGACTCCGTCTCAGAAAAAAATGGACCCTCTGCTGTGTTGCCAGCAATAGATGCATTTTCCTTTTTTTTTTTGAGATGGAGTCGAACTCTGTCCCCCAGGCTGGAGTGCAGTGGTATGATCTTGGCTAACTGCAATCTCTGCCACCTGAGTTCAAGCAATTCTCCTGCCACAGCCTCCTGAATAGCTGGGATTACAAGCCCCTACCACCATGCCTGGCTGATTTTTGTATTTTTTTTAGTAGAGACGGGTCTTAACCATTTTGGCCAGGTTAGTCTTGAACTCTTGACCTCGTGATCCACCCTCCTCGGCCTCTGAAAATGCCAGGACTATAGGTGTAAGCCACCACGTTTCTTTTTTTTTTTTTTAGATGGAGTTTGACTCTTCGCGCTGGCTGGAGTGCAGTGGCATGATCTTGGCTCACTGCAACATTTGCCTTCTGGCTTTAAGCAATTCTTCTGCCTCAGCCTCCCAAGTAGCTGGAATTATAGGTGCCTGCCACCACCCCTGGCTGATTTTTTTTTTTTTTTTTAGTAGAGATGGGGTTTCACCCTATTGGCCAGTCTGGTCTTGATCTTGTGATCCGCCCACCTCGGCCTCCCATAATGCTGGGATTACAGGTGTGAGCCACTGTGCCTGGCCGTCCCTTGTTTTTTTTTTTTTAAGTCAGGATCACTTTGTTGACCAGGGCAGAGTACAGTGGCACCATGATGGCTCACTGTAGCCTTGACCTCCCAGGCTTAAGCAATCCTCCCACCTTAGCCACCTGAGGACTTGAGACTAAAGGCATGCACCACCATATCCAGCTAATCTTTTTTTTTTTTTTGAGATGGAGTTTCACTCTTGTTGCCCAGGCTGGAGTGCAATGGTGCCATCTCGGCTCATTGCAACCTCTGCCTCCCGGGTTCAAGTGATTCTCCTGCCTCAGCCTTCCAAGTAGTTTGGATTACAGCTATGCACTACCACTTCTGGCTAATTTTTTGTATTTTTAGCAGAGATGGTAGTTTCTCCATGTTGATGAGGCTGGTCTTGAACTCTTGACATCAGGTGATCTGCCTGCCTCTGCCTCCCAAAGTGCTGGTATTACAGGTGTGAGCCACTGCACCTGGCCCAGCTGATCTTTTAGATAGGGATTCACTGTATTGCCCAAACTGGTCTGCAACTCCTGATCTCATGTGATCCACCTGCCTTGGCTTCCCAAAGCACCGGGATTACAGGCATGAGCCACCATGCCCAGCCAGTAGATTGATTTTTGGTTTATGATGGGTTTATAGGAGCAGAACCCTGCTCTCGGGAGCATCTGTGCTCATATTCCCTGATGATGGTGGACTTGTTTATATTCGTGATTCTGTCCAGTTTTGCTTTCTGTGCTTTCAGGCTGTATTCGGCCCCTTCAGGTTTAGAATTGTCCAGTCTTCTGAGTCACACGTTTTATCACTGTGTGGTAGTAGCTGTATGTCAGATAGTCATTTTTGGCTGTTTTGGTATATTCCAGCTCAGTTTCTGCCTGGTGCATTTCTTTTTCCCCACCTCTCTATGGAGCCCATCTCGGCAGTACAGAGATGACAGGAGGGGCTGGGGCTCAGCAGGCTGTAGAGGCAGAGCTGGTGGGACCTGGGGGCGTGGGTTGGCAAGCACGGATGGAGGAGCACAGTGGTGCATATTTGGGAGAATGCTGTCAGACAGATGGGAGTCTGGGCCTGCCCTGGGGTACCCAGCTGGGACCTGTTTCTCTGCAGTAAGCCACTTCCATAGTGCATGTTCGCAGCTTTTCTGCTCTGTTCCCTGCAGCCACCTGGAAGGGAACATGGCAGCGACCAGCTTCCTTCAGGCCTGAGCCAGCTGCTGAGGTTTGGGATTAGGTGTAGGTAACAGGCAGTGATTCTAGCCTCACTTTTCTAATTCCAGTACAAAGGGAAGAACACCTACCTGGAGAAGATTGACGGCTTCCGAGCCTATTACAAGCAGTGGCTGAAAGTGATGCCCGCAGAGGAAACCCCGCACCCTTGGCAGAAGTTTCGGACCAAGCCCCGGGAGGACCAGGACACCAGCAGGGAGGCTGATGTGGATAGAGGCCTTGGGGGCAGGTGATGGGGGCACAGCTGGAACAACATGCTTGGCCCTCAGTGCTCTGTGGGAGCTCCAAGACAAGTGAGCTGGTGTCACCTCCCACCTAGGGGATGAGCCAGGCCCTGTAGAACAGCTGTAGTATGTCACAGGTGTTGGTGTGAGAACACACGCTTGGCCCAAGGTGCCTGCACTCCTGGCCGGCAGGTCCATGGCAGTTCCAGCCACCTTCACATGTCACCTCACACACCACAAGGGGGCCAGCACGGAGCTGGGGCATCTGCTCCCTGTGGCCTGGTGCTGCCCCCAGGCCAATGCTCTGAAAGAACAGACTTGAGGCCCAAGAGGTTTAAAGGTTTTATTTTTACAAATCACAGCTGATGGACAGCAACATCTTCCCTGTAGAGACTGTGCTCCAACTTGGGCCTGGGGCACTGCTCGCTGCCCCCAGGAAGCGGATGGCGCCACAGGCAGGAACCCGCGAAGTCCAGAGTCCAGGGTGGAGAGCGCCAGCCTCAGCCAGAGCAGCCACGGCAGCCGCAGTGTGTGCACTCAATGATGCGGCCCTGCAACGGAGGAGGACAGTGAGATGATGCCTGGGCGCCACGCTCGCCCCTGCATGCTCACGCCAACCCTCCCGTGGAGGACCTGCCAACAGGCTGTATAGGGACACGCCTCAGAAACCCTTCCTGACAGCTCTGGACGGGAAATTTGGCTCCCTCATGAAGGCGGACAGCTGCTGTTGACACTGAGGCTACAGCTGTATGTGTATTTGTAATACATTATGCAAATCCAATACACATGTGCTAGTCAAGAAAAAGCAATTGGTGTGAATGAGTCTCGTTATTTGGCTGAGTGAGTGTGGCAGGCCCTGCATGAGCAGAGGTGGCTCTGCTACTGCTTGGGGACTTCTGGGTGGCCTCTGGGCTGGGACACTGGTGAGGGAATGGGCAGGAGGCTACGCACTTGAGTCACACCCTTCTGCCCAGAGCCCCCCAGTAGCTGATGCCTGTAATCCCAGCACTTTGGGAGGCTGAGGTGGGTGGATCATGAGGTCAGGAGTTGGAGACCAGCCCAACCAACATGGTAAAACCCCGTCTCTACTAAAAATATAAAAATTAGCTAGGTGTGGTGACGCACACCTGTAATCCCAGTTGCTAGGGAGGCTGAGGCAGGAGAATTGCTTGAACACGAGAGGCGGAAGTTGTAGTGAGCCGAGATCACGCCACTGCGTTCCAGCCTGGGTGACAGAGCAAGATTCCATCTCGGGGTTAAAAAAAAAAAAAAAGACAGTGATGGTAACAGGAAAGTATCACTGTGAGCACTGAGGCAAAGGGACAGGAACTCCCACTGAGTGGCCACCCCTCCCTGATGTCACCCTGCCACCACTTCAGGAGTAGGGCTCCTTGCCACCATTTTGAGGAAAGGGGTTCAGTAATTTGCCCAAAAGTGGAGTTGAGATTGGCCCCAGACTTAACAAACACAGTCCCGGCCAAACGCTGCCTCTCACACATTTCTGAATAGAGGGACCCACTCCTGGGAGGGACAGCCAGCAGAATATCCAGGAACAAAATGACATTCCAGTCCAACCAAATAACGTAAGATCCCTTGGAGTTGACTAGGGCAGAATTTTGAGCTGAAAATAACATCAAGTGTGAGCATCAGACATTACCACTTCCAGCTTGCTTTTGGGTACGCGGCAGATGCAGTTTGTTCCAAAGTTGGTGTCCCGTGTTTGAATGCACCGCAGGCAGCACAAGTTCTCATATCCTTGCTTTTTCCATTTTGCGATCAGGTTTTTGTCTGCATAGCCTTCTTTAATACAATATTCATAGAGTTCTGTCAAAAAAGATGGGGAAAGAGCTTCAGACCACGGTCTAACAGACCTTCCCACCCCAGGATCAAAAAGAGCATTCACCAGGTGCAGTGGCTCACTCCTGTAATCCCAGCACTTTGAGAGGCTGTGGTAGGCGGATCACCTGAGGTCAGGAGTTCCAGGCCAGCCTGACCAACATGGCAAAAGGCTGTCTCTACTAAAAATACAAGGCCAGGTGCAGTGGCTCACACCTGTCATCCCAACACTTTGGGAGGCCGAGGCAGGCGGATCACAAGGTCAAGAGATCGAGATCATCCTGGCCAACATGGTGAAACCCCATTTTTACTAAAAATACAAAAACTAGCTGGGTGTGGTGGCGCATGCCTGTAATCCCAGCTACTTGGGAGACTGAGGCAGGAGAATCACTTGAACCCAGGAGGCAGAAGTTGCAGTGAGCCGAGATCGTGCCACTGCACTTCAGCCTGGTGACAGAAAGAGACTCCTCAAAAAAGGAAAAAAAAAAAAAATTAGCTGGGTGTGTTCGCATGTACCTGTAATCCCAGCTACTTGGGAGGCTGAGACAGGAGAATCGCTTGAACCCGGGAGGCAGAGGTTGCAGTGAGCCAAGATGGTGTCTGCTTTTCAGCCTGGGCAACAGAGTGAGACTCTGTCTTAAAAAAAAAAAAAACAATCCAAAACCAAAAAAATCCAGCCAACATAGACTCCCCCAAATTTTTAGTAGTAAGAAAAATCATGACTTGCACAGGTTGTGAGAATACGGATTGTGGTTACTTCAGTAACTCCAAAGGGACTCAAATTTGAAAGGCCAAGACAGAACTAATTACCTCTGCTGATGGCTTTCCGCTTGTAAAAGAGGTCAAAAATATAGCGGGTTTTCTGGTGGTGGATCCTAAAGATGGGCCACAGAGATTCCACTTTCCTCTTTCCCTCATGAGGTTCTGTTTCAGCTGGGGAGAAATAAAGTATGTGTTAGGGGAACAGGTTGGTCTGCACAGGATTTTCCTTTTGTAAATAACTAGTGCTAATGAATAAATACCATTTCACACTCACTAGGATGGCTACAATAAAAATTATGGTACAGTAGCAAGGGTTGGCAAGGATGTGGAGAAACTGGAACCCTCATACATTCCTGGTGAGAATGTAAAATGGCGGAGCCTCTGCAGAAAACAGTTAAGTAGCTCCTCACAAAGTTAAACAGGCTGGGTGTGGTGGCTCATGCCTATAATCCTGGCTACTTGGGAGGCTGAGGCAAGAGAATTGTTTGAACCCAGGAGGCAAAGGTTGCAGTGAGCCAATATCAGGCCACTGAACTCTAGCCTGGGCAACAGAGAGAAGCTCTGTCTCAAAAAAAAAAAAAAAAATAAGTTAAACAGGGGTGGCTCATGCCTGTAATCTCAACACTTTGAGAGGCTGAGGTGGGCAGATCATTTGAGGTCAGAAGTTCGAGACCAGCCTGGTCAACATGGTGAAACTCCATCTCTACTAAAAATACAAAAATTAGCCAGATGTGGTGGTGGGGTCTGTAAGTAATCCTAGAGACTTGAGAGACTGAGGCAGGAGAATTGCCTGAACCCAGGAGGTGGAGGTGGCAGTGAGCTGAGATCGAGATCATGACACTGCACTCTAGCCTAGGTGACAGAGAGAGGCTCTGTCTCAAAAAAGAAGTTAAACATAATTACAACATTATCCAGCAGCAATTCCACTCCTAGCTACATACCAAAGAGAACTAAAAACATGTGCACAAATTGGTACATGAAGTTTCCTAGAAGCTAAAAAGTAGAAAGAACCCAAATGTTCAGGAATTGATGAACAGATGAACAAAAATGTGGTCTATCCTTATAACAGAATATTGTTCAGCCATAAAAAGGAATGAAGGGCCAGGCATGGTGGCTCACACCTGTAATCCCAGCACTTTGGGAGGCTGAGGTGGGCGGATCACTTCAGGTCAGTAGTTCAAGAGCAGCCTGGTCAACATGGTAAAACCCTGTCTCTACTAAAAATACAAAAGAATTAGCAAGGCATTGGTGGTACATGCCTGTAATCTCACCTACTTGGGAGGCTGAGGTGGGAGAATCATTTGAGCCCAGAGGTGGAGGTTGCAGTGAGCCGAGATCGCACCACTGCACTCCAGCCCGGGCAACAAATCAAGACTCTGTCTCAAACAAACAAACGTCGGGGGAATGAAGTAAGTACTCATCTATAACACAGATGAACCGTGAAACATAAAACTGACTATGGCAGTGGTCCTATAACTTTGTGAATACACTAAAAACCCCTTAATTGGATAATTTAACAGGATAACTTTTACAGTATATGATTAGTATCTCAACAAAGCTGTTATAAGCTAAGTAATTTAAACAATCGTTTTAAATGATATTTTTGGATCCTTTTGTAATTCATGAGTGTGATGATTGGGTGTTTACATCCATGTGTGAGGTGTGCCAGTCTTGAACCTTGTAACTCCAGTGGCACGTTACCAGTGTGACATTTAAAAAAACGTCTTTTAAATTACAGAATTAGAAAACAGAATAAAAAAAAAAAAAATCTACTTACCAGGATGCCAAAGCCAAAGAAAAAGAAGAATAACAACAACAACAAAAAAATCATTCAGTGGGCCAGGCGCAGTGGCTCATGCCTATATTCCCAGCACTTTGGGAGGCTGAGGCAAGTGGATCACAAGGTCAGGAGTTCAAGACCAGCCTAGCCAATATGGTGGAATCCTGTCCTGTCTCTATGAAAGACACAAAAATTTAAAAAAACAAAAAAAGTTAGCCGGGTGTGGTGGCGCACGTCTGTAGTCCCAGCTACTTGGGAGACTGAGGCAGAACTGGTTGAACCCAAGAGTTAGGAGGTTACAGTAAACCGATATTGTGCCACTGCACTCCAGCCTAAGCGACAGAGCGAGATTGTCTAAAAAAAAAAAATCAATGATAACTGCTGTTCTCTGTTAAAAGACTGGTCCTGGCCAGGCGCAGTGGCTCATGCCTCTAATCCTTGCACTTTGGGAGGCCGAGGCGGGCAGATCACTTGAGGTCAGGAGTTTAAGGCCAGCCTGGCCAACATGGTGAAACCCTGTCTCTACTAAAAATACAAAAATTATCTTGGTGTGGTGGCACACGCCTATAATCCCAGTTACTCAGGAGGCTGAGGCAGGAGAAGTGCTTGAACCCGGGAAGCGGAGGTTGCAGTGAGCTGAGACTGTGCCACTGCACTCCAGCCTAGATAACAGAGTGAGATCCTATCTCAAAACAAAACAAAACAAAACAAAACAAAACAAAAAACAACCTTGGTCCCTATGCTTTCAGATCTATTTTTACAGCATAATAGTTTCTCAAGATAATTATAGGCCCACAGATGGGCATGCTAATCATCTTTAAGGCACCTCTTTTCATCTCCCAGCCAAAGTCCTTTAGGGCTGAGGAAAAGCCAAATAAACTAGACCAGTCTGCAGGTCCTCAGCGAAGTGGCCGAAGGAGACAGTTAACTGTTTCAACACGCGCTTATCAGGTGGCGCTCATACTCTCCGCAAGCAATTCTCTCTAAGCAGTCACAAGTTCATCTTTGTCTATGACCCCCTCTCACTTTGTAGGGAAAAACAGAAGAATGAGGAATGGTCAAGAAGACTACCTCCATGTTTCCAGCTTTTATGTCATTCTATTACCAGGATTTACAATTCAGCTCAACAAGCAGAATGCTGTGATCCAAGCAGAAAAGCAGGTAGTAAAGACTCAGCAGGTGCACATGTAAGATGTGCCTTGCTCCTCCTTGCCCTCAATCATGATTGTGAAGCCTCTCCAGCCATGTGGAACTGTAAGTCCATTAAATCTCTTTCTTTTGTAAACTGCCTAGTCTCGGGTATGTCTATCAGATGCATGAAAACGGACTAACACACCCCTTCTCCACAAAAAATAAGCCAAGACTGGTAGTGCACGCCTGTAGTCCCAGCTGCTCAGGAGGCTGAGGTGGGAGGATCACTTGAGCCTGGGATGTGGAGGCTTCACTGAGCTGTGATTGAATCACTGCACTCCAACCTGGATAACAAAATGAGACCTTGTCTCAGAATGAAAACAAAGACAAAAACAGAACAAAGAATACCTCTTTCTAGAGGTAAAGAGTATCTAAACACAAAGCTAGGTTCCTCCTCTCCTCAAAAGTCACCCTTTAGAAGAAAAAGTTAATTTACTTTCAAGGGCTCATAAAATCTCTTCTATTCCAGCACTCTCCCATTTCCTTGATTTTGATAAAGAGCTACTTGCGGAAGAAATCTCTCAGCCCAAGACTATGATTATTGCAATAGGTGATCCAAATCTAAATAGTAAAGCAAGTTCTGGGTATTTAATAGAAGTTACCTGGTACCATGATTTTTTTTTGTTTGAGATGAAGTTTCGCTCTTATTGCCCAGGCTGGAGCGCAATGGCAATTATCTCGGCTCACCACAACCTCTACCTCCTGGGTTCAAGCAATTCTCCTGACTCAGCCTTCCCCTTCTGAGTTGCTGGGATTACGGTCATGCGACACCATGCCCGGCTAATTTTGTAATTTCAGTAGAGACAGGGTTTCACCATGTTGGTCAGACTGCTCTTGAACTACTGACCTTAAGTGATCCACCCGCCTTGGCCTCCCAAAGTGCTGGGATTACAGGTGAGAGCCACCAAGCCCGGCCCAGTTCTTTTAAAAAACGGCAAAGTTGGCCAGGTGCAGTGGCTCATGCCAGTAATCCCAGCACTTTGGGGGGCGGAGGTGGGCGAATGACAAGGTCAGGAGATCAAGACCATCCTGGCTAACACGGAGAAACCTCATCTCTACTAAATACAAAAATTTGCTGGGCATGGTGGCACGTGCCTGTCCTCCCAGCTACTAGAGAGGCTAAGGCAGGAGAACTGCTTGAACGAGGGAGGTGGAGGTTGCAGTGAGACAAGACCACGTCATTGTACTCCAAGCCTCGAAACAAGAGTGAAATTCCATCTCAAAAAAAAAAAAGTAACTTCAGTCAGGCATAGTGGCTTACGCCTGTAATACGAGCACTTTGGGAGGCCAAGGTGGGTGGATCACTTGACTCCAGGAGTTCGAGACCAGCCTGGCCAATATTGAAAAACTCCACGTCTACTAAAAATACAAAAATTAGCCTGGCATGGTAGCACATGCCTGTAATTCCAGCTATTTGGGAGGCTGAGGCAGGAGAATCACTTGAACCCAGAAGGTGAAGGTTGCAGTGAGCCAAGACCACGCCATTGCACTCCAGCCTGGGCGACAGAGTAAGACTCTGTCTTAAAAAACAAAAAAAAAAAGCCGGATGCGGTGGCTCACGCCTATAATCCCAGTACTTTAGGAGGGCGAGGCGGGTGGATCATGAGGTCAAGAGAGCGAGACCATCCTGGTCAACACAGTGAAACCCCATCTCTACTAAAAATAAAAAAATTAGTTGGGCATGGTGGCACGTGCCTGTAATCCCAGCTACTCAGGAGGCTGAGGCAGGAGAATTGCCTGAACCCAGGAGGCGGAGGTTGCAGTGAGCCAAGATCGCGCCATTGCACTCCAGCCTGGGTAACAAGAGCGAAACTCCGTCTCAAAAAACAACAACAACAACAACAACAAAAAAAAACAAAAAAAGAAAAAAAGAAAAAGTAATTTAACATTGATTTAATTTAGTAATTACTGCTGGAGGTATGGCCTCAGAATAACAATGATTAGGTTAGTTGTGAGCAAGCATTTCAAGTCCAAGAAGGGTGGATCACCTGAGGTCAGGAGTTGTGACAAGCCTGGCCAACATGATGAAACCCCATCGCTACTAAAAACACAAAAATTAGCTGGGTGTGGTGGTGCATGCCTGTAATCCCAGCTACTTGGGAGGGAGAAGAATCGCTTGACCTGGGAAGCAGAGGTTGCAGTGAGCCGAGACCACGACAGTGCACTCCAGCCTAGACGACAGAGCAAGATTCCTGTCTCATTTTTTTTTAAAAAAAAAGGTAACTTGGTAAGTGGTCACACTGTGATCATGTAATACCAACAGACGCTTGTGGCTTCAGACAAAATTTCCAAAGACAGCACAGGACACAGATTCACAAAGTGAGGGTTCACATGCCATTTACAGGGAAGTGACAGAAAACAGATGAAGCAAAGACTAATCGATGAAACTGAAAAGGAATAGCACTTCCAAGTAAATATACTGCATATGATTTTAAATATACATATAAACAAAATGGGAAATAACTATAGGTAGAGTATTTGATCTATACTTCCTAACCTTTTATATTCAAGTTGGCAAAAAAACCCCACAAAAACCTTTTTGAGGACCTTTTCATTAATATCATCTTATTTTCAGGCACTTACAGTATTTCCATGAGTTCAAAAGCAAACACAACATGTCAGTGTTAGTAGACCAGCCTCTTTTTATATTTGCATTTATGCCTGTCCCCTGGAGGCAACTAAGCCTGTGACCCTTGGACCCAGCCCACCCAGACAGGAACTCCCCAACTCACCTTCTCTCATCTTTTGATCTAATTCATCTAGTGTTGGCTCAATCAACTCCCAGCCATCTGGGGGTGCTTTCCGGCTTCTTTTGACTTTAGGCATTTTCCCTCTACAGGATAATTTGCAAAGATCTGCAAGGGAAGAATTTAAATGAATTAGTTTCTGAGTCTTGAATCCCCAAAGACTTTGCCACCCATTAGTTTGGTCCAGGTTGACTTCCTTGAGGCAGCATAGGGTCATAGCTATGGGACAGGGCTTAGTACTGGCTTTGTTCACATCCTGGCTCTGCTACTTACCCACTGTGATCTTCAGAAAGGTACTTAACCTTCCTAAGTCTCTGTTTCTATATCTGTAAAATGAGGATAATGGAAGCCACCTTATGTGGTCATTGTGAAGACTTCATTATAATTGTATGTTATCATGCGTGGTGTATAATGTGTGTGTAAGAGACATTTGTTGCTGTCATTAGCTAACATCAACTACAAGCTTGGCCCTATGCTGGATGTTGGGAACACAGAACAATTACGACACAGCCTCTGCCCCTTAGAAGGTGACATTTTAGCAAGGAGACAGACAAGAGAAAAAAAAGTAATTACAATAGAGTACAAGGAGGGCTGTGACTTCGGGAGTCAGGAGGTGAGTATTTATAAAGGCAAAGATGGAAGGCCAGGCACAGTGGCTCATGCCTATAATTTTGGTTTTGGCCAGCACTTTGAGAGGTCAAGGTGGGAAGATCACTTGAGTCCAGGAATTTGAGACCACCCTGAGCAATGTGGTGAGACCCTGTCTCTACCAAAAAAAAAAAAAAAAAAAAAAAAAAAAAAGGCCAGGCATGGTGGTTCACGCCTGTAATCCAAGCACTTTGGAGGCCAAGGTGGGCGGATCACCTGAGGTTGGGAGTTCAAGACCAGCCTGACCAACATGGTGAAACCCCATCTTTAAAAAAAAAAATCAATAAACTGAGCATGGTGGTAGATGCCTGTGGTCTGAGCTACAGGGAACGCTGAGGCAAGAGAATCACTTGAGCCCTGGTGGTTGAGGCTGCAGTGAGCCATGTTCACACTACTATACTCCAGCCTCAGTGACAGAGACTGTGTCTCAATAATAAACAAAACAAAACAAAAAATAAAGTAAAAAGGGAAAGATGGTTGTAAAATCAAAGTACCTTAAGCTGTGCTTCCCAAGAGTATAGCTGAAAGATCTCTGGTCTCTGCAGTCGCAGGCTTGGATTCTTGTCTAGGTCTAACAAATTATTCTGACTTTGAGGTCACTTTCCCTCTTTGGTCCTTGGTTTCATCTGTAATATGAGAGCAGTGGATTAGCTGATTGCCAAGGTCTCTTTCACACCAAACAACATATTACATAAAGACAAGTCAGGTAATGCCCATAAAAGAGGCCGTTCCAGGCCGGGCGCGGTGGCTCAAGCCTGTAATCCCAGCACTTTGGGAGGCCGAGGCGGGTGGATCACGAGGTCAAGAGATCGAGACCATCCTGGTCAACATGGTGAAACCCCGTCTCTACTAAAAATACAAAAAACTAGCTGGGCGTGGTGGCGCGTGCCTGTAATCCCAGCTACTTAGGAGGCTGAGGCAGGAGAATTGCCTGAGCCCAGGAGGCGGAGGTTGTGGTGAGCCGAGATCGCGCCATTGCACTCCAGCCTGGGTAACAAGAGCGAAAACTCCGTCTCAAAAAAAAAAAAAAAAAAAAAAGAGGCCGCTCCAAATTCAAATAGCAAAGTGTTTTTCTAACCACATAGCGTTTCCTTGCTGCCAGAGAGAACTAAGGTTAATTATTTACTTTTCAGCATAACAGATTCATTTCTCTTTAACTCAGTCATTTCTCTTTAATTCAATACAGAAGATACCTTCTGTAAGGTATCGGACACTTTACAAAGACCACCCCCGCCACAGCCTCCTCGCAAGAACTCTCTAAAACAACTATACAGATGAGGAATCAAACTCTAAGAGGTAGAATCAGGGTCACACAGTTGAGAATTTGCAAAGTCTGACTCTGGAGGGCTCCTGACTCCCAAATCTGTGGTTTTAGCACTGGTCTCCCCTATGTTGAAGCTAGAAACAGGTGAATTCTGGTCTCAGCCCCAAAGCGCATAGCCTGTGACAAGAGAATAACTGCTTTTCTATGACCCAGGAGAAATTCGAGGGCCCTGATACAGCCTGGGAGTCAGAAGAGGCCTCCCGGAGGAGGAAATGGTAGGCGGTAACCAGATCGAGGAGAAAGAGAAGGTAGGAGGTAATCAGATCGCGAAGAAACATGTACTGGGAAGTGTAACAGAGACTGGGGCGCTCGGGGAAGGAGGCGATGAAGAGCAAAGGGAAGTGTTAAAGCGGGATTGTGGGAAAAGCTCATAAAAAGGACAGCATCTAAACCCTGCTTAGAAAAACAAAACAGAAGACGTTCCTACCAGAGAAAAAGGCGTGAGAAGCCTAGAAGAAAACCCCCAAATCTACCATCCCCTCGGAAGAAGGAACGGGGCGCCGCCTCCTCTCGGTAGTTCACTCCGGTCCAAAGCCCGAACGATCCCAGTCCAGCCACTCAGATCGCCCTCCAGGACGGTGCAGACCACCTGTCTCCTGCCTCAGCTGTTGCCAAGGTAATCGAGAACGAAGGAAAAACACCTACCGGAAACTTCCCCTCCTTGCGTCGCCGCTGATTGATTGATGGCTTCCGCTCCTCAGGCAACTTCTTCGGCATGGGGTCCTCGCGAAGCCCCGCCCACCCCGCGCGGAATTGCGTCATCTTAGATGCCCTCACTAATGCCTGTAAAGCATTCCAGAGCTTCTGGTGCTAGTCACCCTCACTTCCGGTGGGTGGCCAGCAGGGCCACACGTCTTCCCGAACGGAGAGACTGGCGGTGCTGTTGCCCCGCAGCGCGCGGGCGAGTCTGGACTAAGGCGGGGCGCGAGACAGTCCGGCTCTGTGCAGAGGCCTCCCTGAGGTCCGGGTCCTTGCGGCGACAGCGGCGGCGGCCGCGGCGGGGACTGGGCCGGGCGGAAGAAGTCGAGCCCAAGGTATTTCCGGTTCCTGTGTCAGTTCGAGGCGCCGCCGCCGCCGCCGCCGGAGTCGCGATGCCTAAAGGAGGTGAGGGGCGGGCACGCGTCGCCCGCAGGCCTAGAGGGCCGGTGTAGGTCCGGCTCCCGCTATCCCCTCAGCCCATGGGCGTCTCTAGAACGGCACAGAGGGAGGTTGTCCGCACCGGCTGAGAGTCAGGGCTGGGCCTCGACGCCCAATTGTCCTGATGGGGAAACTGAGGACTGTGGTGGCCAAGAGGCACTCCTTTAGTGATCTGAGGAGTTTCGGAAGCTCTGGGTCCTCGCCGGCGTGAAAAGCCGGATCCAGGATGCGCTTCTCCGGGCCTAGGGGTTCTGGAATTTATCCCACTTTTAGCCTGGCTGGGGACTGAGTCACCGCGTCCCGCGCTTGTACCGGGCCTGCCTGCCTCTCGCGTAAAACGTGGGTCCTTTTTGGCTTCGGTTCAGCCAGGCCTGCCTACGGATACTTAAGGCGATGCCATGAGCCTTGCAGACCTGGCTTCGACTCTCCTGTTCGGTAGCGGCTCGGTGTGTTCGTTTGAGCTAGTCGCTTCACGTCTCCATTTTCTCATTTGCCAATGGGGGATTGTACCTACCTCATAGTCCTGTTGGGAGGCTTCAACTACGTGATCCAAGTGGACAGCGCAGTACAGTGCCAGGCAGTCGTTAAAGTGCCCAGTAAGCATTAACTATTCCTATTTTTAAGGCTTTGCTAGCTCTTGGCCTTCTAGGAAGGTCCATGACTGCCCAGTCCATTGTAGCCGGTCCTCTATCCTCTTTCCCCCTTTAAAATCGATAATCCCCAATTTTAATGCCAGTTATATCACTGTAATTCTGTGGCCCTGAGCAAGTTAACCTCTTCCTCATCTGAAACACCGGCCTAATCCTCAGCTTGGTGAATTGGGGATGGGGTGGTAAAATGATAGCGCTCACAGTGCCTGGGTACCTCCTGGCACAGAACAAATATGTTTGTATTGGTAGCTCTTGTGTTATGTTGGTTAATGCACTCGGCCCACAGAAACATCTGCCTGGAACGTTTTCAAACTTAAATAGCTTCCTGACTCCAGAGATAATTGGGCATTACAGAACAAAATGTGTTTAAACCTAGCTCTCTACTGATTTGTTCTGTGGCCGGAAAAACCTCTCTGCTATTGTTCCCCAGATCCCTTCATCTGTAAAAGGAGGTTGCTGAATGAGCCATCCTCTTTCCAAAATTTTACTTAAGGGCTACTTTGGGCAAAGGTTGGAGGTTACAATTAGAAAAGCCTCAATATGGGCCTGGCGTGGTGGCTCACGCCTGTAATCCTAGCACTTTGGGAGGCCGATGCAGGCAGATCATGAGGTCAGGATATCAAGACCATCCTGGCTAACACGGTGAAATCCTGTCTCTATTGAAAAATACGAAAATTAGCCTGTCATTGTGGCGGGCACCTGTAGGCCCAGCTACTCAGGGCACTGAGGCAGGAGAATTGCTTGAACCCGGGAGGCAGAGGTTGCAGTGAACCAAGATCGCACCACTGCACTCCAGCCTGGGCAAAGGGGGAGAGACTCCGTCTTAAAAAAAAAAAAAAAAAGAAAAAAGAAGGCCGGGCGCGGTGGCTCAAGCCTGTAATCCCAGCACTTTGGGAGGCCGAGGCGGGTGGATCACGAGGTCGAGAAATCGAGACCAACCTGGTCAACATGGTGAAACCCCGTCTCTACTAAAAATACAAAAAATTAGCTGGGCATGGTGGTGCGTGCCTGTAATCCCAGCTACTCAGGAGGCTGAGGCAGGAGAATTGCCTGAACCCAGGAGGCGGAGGTTGCGGTGAGCCGAGATCGCGCCATTGCACTCCAGCCTGGGTAACAAGAGCGAAACTCCGTCTAAAAAAAAAAAGAAAAAGGAAGAAAAGAAAACCTTATGTATGAATTCATAGTTAAATGGTCTTTGGGCTTGTGAAAAGTTTTTTTGGGCAGAAAAGGTTTATGTGTTCTTGGGTTAATTTGAAAACCACAGAAAAACATGAAGGTGTTAAAAGTATCAAACCCAAGAGCAAGTGACTAACTCTGATTTCCATCAGGTTAACTACAAAGCATTTTTTCAAGTCTTGAAGAGCCTATTATAAAAGTTACTGTGGGCCGGGCGCGGTGGCTCAAGCCTGTAATCCCAGCACTTTGGGAGGCTGAGGCGGGTGGATCACGAGGTCAAGAGATCGAGACCATCCTGGTCAACATGGTGAAACCCCGTCTCTACTAAAAATACTAAAAATTAGCTGGGCATGGTGGCGGGTGCCTGTAATCCCAGCTACTCAGGAGGCTGATGCAGGAGAATTGCCTGAACCCAGGAGGCGGAGGTTGTGGTGAGCCGAGATCGTGCCATTGCACTCCAGCCTGGGCAACAAGAGCGAAACTCCGTCTCAAAAAAAAAAAAAAAAAAAAAAGTTATTGTGGACCAAGCTAAGGTCAGGGTCCCATAAGCCAAGTATATAAGAGGAGAGCCTATGGCAACCAACTTTGAGTTGTTACTGTTGCCTGATGTATTAAGAGAGCAAGAAAAGGTATTGGATTTTTTCATGGCACACTTGCTCTCTCGCAATGGACTTTAATAAGTATAGACTTAGACACCCCTGGGAACCTAGGTAGTCATTAAAAATGGGTGTTGTGGTCTGTAGCAGCCCAATTACGGCTCTGCAGCTGCTGTAAGAAATCAGAGGAGGCCAGTATCTCTGCTACTGCCTCTGGAGTGCAAATCAACTCTGACTGATTACAGACTCTCTGTTCACAGAGACAGACTCTGGAAATCAGGTGGGCCTCACCTTCCCGGAGAGATACCGTGTGGAGGTGGGGCCATAGCCATCTCTGGATACTTGGGTACCAGCAGAGGGGAGTGCCACCCTGCTCTAAAACTGGCTGATGGCTTTAGCAAGGGTCAGTCTAGTGTCCCGTCTGAAGAGGGTCAGACTATAAAACTGATACTTTAATTGCTAGTCACATTTTTACTTTTTAGACTATGTAGTTAGGTTTGTTTTCAACTGTACTTTGTCAGTCATTTTTTAGTCTAAGCATAAAGTTTTTGCCTATGGGTATTTTTTTTCCCCTTAAGTATTCGTTTTGCCATACTACTAAGATGAACACAAAGTATTTTCGTGTATTTCTGATAGCTGCAGTAAATTGCTTATGTGCTCAGTGGTGGGTTCCACCCCCCCACCACCAAATACTAGATTAGAAGGAAAAGTAAGTCTGGATGATTGTAGATTCTCTGCTTACAGAAACAGACTTTGGAAATCAGGGTTTTTTTTTGTATTGTTTTGAGACAGAGTCTCACTCAATGGTCCAGGCTGGAGTATAGTGGTGTCATCTTGGCTCACTGCAACCTCTGCCTCCTGGATTCAAGCAGTTCTCCTGTCTCAGCCTCCCCAGTAGCTGGGATTCCAGGCATGTGCCACCATGCCCAGCTAATTTTTGTATTTTTAGTAGAGATGGGGTTTCACTGTGTTGATCAGGCTGGTCTTGAACTCCTGACCTCAAGTGATCTGCCTGATCTCAGCCTCCCAAAGTGCTGGGATTACAGGCGTGAGTCACTGTGCCCAGCCATTAGTGAACATTTTTGTAGTACTTATTCAATACCAGGCACTATTCCAGCCACTTTCTGTATATTGACTAATTATCTTTGTGACAACCCTGTGAGGTAGGGACACAGATGAGATGAAACTGAGACTGAGAGGTTAAATACCTGCCCATAGTCACCAAGCCAGTAAGGGTAGAACCTGGGAGTTGGACTCTAAATGTTGTGGAGGTCAGCACTCTGCTTTGGTCTAAGTCTCCTGGTCTATGAAATGGGACCAGCAATCACTCCTGTACCATAGGTTTGTTCTGAGGATCAAATGTGCCCCTGGCTGTCACATAACATTGCATAAAAAGCCCTTATAATGACAGCAGGGGTGTAAGTGGTACCTGTTTCTGTGGTTGCATCCGAGTCCGCTGTGTTTAGATTCTAAGGGACTAGGGGATGTAGCTAGTCACTGCCGTGTACCGTCCACTATGTCCTCCCCCCCAGTCTTCTGTGCAGCAGCCTTCATTTAGTACACAGTTCGGTGATGCATCATATGGTCATGAGTTGCTTCCTGTGTGCCTCTGAACACGTGAGGGTGGAGGAGGTGTCGGGTTTGGGTGGTGCCGAGTGAGGGGTAGATGAGGTCTCTGAGGCCTCTGATAAGAGCATTTCAAGCAGGACACAGCCCTCTGGGGGTCAGAGCAGTCAAGGCAGCTACCTTCCCCTCATCTTCTAAACTGCTGGTCTCTGCAGGGAGAAAGGGAGGCCATAAAGGCCGGGCGAGGCAGTATACGAGCCCTGAGGAGATCGATGCACAGCTGCAGGCTGAGAAGCAGAAGGCCAGGGTGAGTACATGCCTGTCCAGGCCACACCAGTGGCCCGGGGTGGTGCTCTGCCTCTTAGGCTCGCAGAGAGGCCAGGCAAGGACTACTCATTCTCAGGGATAGACTAGCACGTGGGCGTTGGGAGGGCAGTGAGTCCCAGGTATGAGTCTCAGAACAACCATTGACAGTCGGATCGTGTGTATCCTCTGAGTGGATAGGTTAGAAAGAACCGTGGTCACTCTGCAGCAGCCAACTTACTGGGGCTCTGTTCTTGGTCTTGTGCACCTGCTTTCTGGAGGCTCTCCCTCCCGCAGGCCCTGTCCATCCACAGCTTGAGCTTCCAGCACCCCTGCTTGTCTGCTGCAGCCACACAGGACGATTTGCCAGACTGCACACAGCTTGTGCCCTGCCTTCCCACACCCAAGGCAGCAACAGCGTGCTCTCCATCCCTGGAGACATTGTTTAGCCTCCCCTCCTCTGTGACTCGTGCCTCACCTCCAGCCAGAGCTGATTGAGTAGTTCCCTCTCCTCTGCTCCCACAGTACATTGTCCAGGCCACTGTTAAGAAATAGAATACGTTCCCCTCATTATCGGCATCTTGATCCCTACCACATCATTAGATCAATGCCTGGCTCAAGGGCCCTAAGGGAGCAGTCAGAGCCAGATAGATGCACAGCTGTGACATGCCCCAGGAGCCTCAAGAATGGAAAGGCCACATCTAGCTGGGGTCTCTGGGAGGGGTCCCTGGAGGAGCTGGCAGCTGAGCAGGACCTGGAGAATGTGTGGGCAAGTGCCAAGAGGTGAAGGACATGAGGTTTCTGTAAGGGATTTTGTTGGTGGGAAGGCAGAAAAGGTGGTGGGAAGCGGCTTTCTGAGGTGGTGTTCTGGGAAGCTGGTACAGGGTGTCACATGCATGGGTGGGTCAGGGCGGCTGGCCTGCCATGGAGTGGGAGTAGAGAGTGGGGAGGACTCTGGGAATCCCAGCATGATGGTTTTCAGCATGGTGGCCGAGCCCTCCTGACCCCAGGAGATAAGCTTCTCACCCTGGCTGCTTATGTGGCTGGGTTAGGAAGGCGGGCAGGGCCCTCTGTGGCTGTGTGAGGGGCTTGCTGGACTATGGGAATGGCCTCCAAGCTGTGGTGCTGAGTGCATAGGCTGCCTGTGTCTTGTCCACGTCCCACTCCCTGGGGGCTAGGGTCACAGTAGGACCCTTGTCATCCTTGGTTCCAGCCTTCCAGAGGCTTGATTTCTCAAGGTCCACAGCCTGGGGGTGATGGGGGTCACAGTTTTGGGGATTTGTTTTGCATTTTTGATTCTGCAGGTTGTCCATTTCTGAAACAGGAAGAAGAGGAGCAAAAAGAAGGTGGAGATGGGGCTACAGGTGACCCCAAAAAGGAGAAGAAATCTCTAGATTCAGATGATAGTGAGGATGAAGAAGATGACTATCAGGTACTGAGTCTTTTGGGGGACTGGTCTTATTTATTCAACAAACAAATATTGATTGAGTGACCGTTTAGTACCAGTCCCAACAGTAGATGCAGATGACGTCCTTGCTCTTGAGGGTTTAGACTCCAACGGGAAGATACAGACAATAAAGAAGTAAATAGACAGTACTGTTTCTTTTTTTTTTTTCTTTTTGAGACGGAGTCTTGCTCTGTCACCCAGGCTGGAGTATAGTATTGTTATCTCAAGCTCAGCTCACTGCAACTTCTGCCTCCCAGGTTTCAGCGATTCTCCTGCCTCAGCCTCCCAAGTAGCTGGGATTACAAGCATGTGTTACCACGCCTGGCTTATTTTTGTATTTTTTTTTTTTTTTTTTTTTTGAGGTGGCGTCTTGCTCTGTCGCCAGGCTGGAGTTCAGTGGCACAATCTTGGCTCACTGCAACCTCTGCCTCCTGGGTTCAAGCGATTCTTCCGCCTAGCCTCCTGAGTAGCTGGGACCACAGGCGCGTGCTACCACACCCGGCTAATTTTTATATTTTTAGTAGAGACAGGGTTTCACCATGTTGGACAGGATGGTCTCGATCTCTTGACCTCGTGATCTGCCCGCCTCAGCCTCCCAAAGTGCTGGGATTACAGGCATGAGCCACTGCGCCCAGCCTTTGTATTTTTAGTAGAGATGAGGTTTAACCATGTTGGCAGGGCTGGTCTTGAACTCCTGACCTCGTGATTTACCCTCCTTGGCCTCCCAAATGCTGGGATTACAGGCATGAACTACCATGCCTGGCCAGACAGTACTGTTTCAAGTGATGAGAAGTGTTACTAACAAAACAGACTGTGATTGAGGGGACTTGGGAAAGTGTTGCGGTGATGAGGCGACGTATACACTGAGATCTGAAAAACAAAGCACAGCCAACTATGTGAAAATTGGTGTGCAGAGCAGTTGAGAAACAGATTAGCAAGTACAAAGATCCTGGGGTGGGAATAAGCTTGGCATGTTCAAGGACCAGAAAGGGGCCAGTGTAGCTGTGACTTAGTGGATAAGAAGTGGAGTAGACCAGATGCAGGAGGAGAGATTGGCAAGGGCACCTGCTGTGTAGCTGTTGAAGGTGTTGGGGTTTCTTTCCTTTTTTTTTTGAGACAAGGTCTTACTCTGTCACCCAGGCTGGAATGGCAGTGAAGCACTCATGGCTCACCGCAGCCTCAGCCTCCCAGGTAGCTGAGACCAAAGGCACATGCCACCACACTCAGCTAATTTAAAAATTTTTTGAGAGATGGGGGTCTCATTATATTGCCCAGGCTGGTCTCAAACTCCTGGGCTCAAGTAATCCTCCCACTTCAGCCCCCCGAGGTGTTGAGATTGCAGGATGAGCCACCATGCCTGGTGTGGGGTTTCTTTATGGTTGATAGTGGCATCTCGGGAAGGCCTTGAAGTGAGAGAGAGGTATGACCAGATACGGTTTTATTTTATCTTATTTTTGAGATGGAGTCTTGCTGTATCACCAGGCTGGAGTGCAGTGGCATGATCTTGGCTCACTGCAACCTCTGCCTGCTGGGTTCAAGTGATTCTCCTGCCTCAGCCTCCCTAGTAGCTAGGATTACAGGTGCCTGTCACCACGCCCAGCTAATTTTTGTATTATTAGTAGAAACGGGGTTTCACCATGTTGGCCAGGATGGTCTCAATCTCCTGACCTTGTGATCTGCCCGCCTTGGCCTCCAAAATGCTGGGATTACAAGTGTGAGCCACCATGCCTGGCCTTTATTTATTTGTGGGTTTTTTTTTTTTTTTTTTTTTTTTTTTTTTTTTTGAGACAGAGTCTACTTCTGTCACCAGGCTCCAGGCTGGAGTGCAGTGGTGCAATCTCGGCTCACTGCAACTTTTGCCTCGCGGATTCAAGCAATTCTCCTGCCTCAGCCTCCCAAGTAGCTGGGACTACAGGCACACGCCACCATGCCCAGCTAATTTGCATATTTTTATAGTAGAGACGAGTTTCACCATGTTGACCAGCATGGTCTCGATCTCTTGACCTCATGATCTGCCTGCCTCAGCTTCCCAGAGTGCTGGGATTACAGGTGTGAGCCATTGCGCCTGGCCCAGATATGCTTTTAAAAGGTTATTTTGGCTTCTCTGTGGAGAGTGAATGATAGGGTGTTTATAGAGTAAGAGTAGTGTTCAGGTCTGAAATCATGGTTTGCCCTAGGGTGGCGACAATGGCAGTGGAGAAGAGTGGACAGATTTAAGCCATATTTGGGGGTTGCTGAAGGAAGGAGGAATCAAGGATATGCTTAGGATTGCAGCGAGGGTCGGATTAGGTAAGGATGAATCTCGAGTTCTTAGACGTGTTAAGTTTGCAGTGCCAGGCATCCGAGTGGAAGAGTAACTGCAGCTGGTTTGGGTGTAGGTGTTTGGAGGGAGCTTTGTGGAGTGGAGCTGTCTCCCTACTCCCTTAAGGAGAATTGATGGAATTGACAAGGGCTGAAACTTTGACCAAACCTGCTGCATTGAGAACACACTTGTTGCTTCTGGAAGTTCCCCAGGGGAGGTGGAAGGTGCAGGTTCCAGGTTCTTGGGCCAGTTCCCCAAACCTTTAGAGTCTGATTCAGTGGCTCATTCTCGAGTTACACGTCCAGTCCATCAGCTGAGGTGGGTGGGAATTGGAATTGGTTGTGACAACACATACTTGGCTCACCCTGCATGAGGATTCCAGCCCAGCACTTCTTGCAGGAAGAATCAGGCATGGGATTCCATGGAAAACTGCTTTTGGAAGCTGAGCTCGAAGTGGGAGAGTAGTGCTGTGTGAGTGCTTGCGAGCTGATGTAGGGTGCACCTCTCATCTACCACCTACTTTCTGGTTGACCTTGGGCAAATTATTGGACCCTGAGCAACCATTCTGTGGGCTCTTCCCAGGCTGGTACAGATGCTCCGGAGAGCTGTCCCCACTGTGAGACTTGGGCTGAGCACTGTGTGGACTAGGGGTGGAGCAGGAGTTTGTCCCCATCCAGCTGGGCTGTTGAGAGATGGTGGGAGTGGCCCTCAGGGGCTCCACAGAACCTGAATTCCAACAACCAGCTTCTCGCCCTGTTCTAGCAAAAGCGCAAAGGCGTTGAAGGGCTCATTGACATCGAGAACCCCAACCGAGTGGCACAGACAACCAAAAAGGTCACACAACTGGATCTGGATGGGCCAAAGGAGCTTTCGAGGAGAGAACGGTAACATCACCGGCTGAGCCTGGTGACCCAGGGAACACAGGCTAGCAGTTGGCCTGTGGGATGTGGAGGTCCCCAGTTGGCTGGGGGCTGTAGCTATGTTTATTTCTGTCTCATTCCCCAAAGGCCCTCCAGTAGCCTTTAAAAATCCACACAGAATTTGTTTTCACCAATTGGTACAGGATACCAGGGTTTAGGACCACAGGCTCAGACCTGAGCATTGCACTTGAGCCAATGGCCCAGGATACAGAGGGTTGCCCTCCATTGCCCTCTCCAGAGCACCACACCCCAAGGAGACCTCCCTTACCCCACTGATCTGACCATTCCTGACCTGCATCCATTCGTAGTATCATGGCCATGGGGACTGGAAGGGGGCTGTGAGCCTGTGCCGGCCAGAGGCAGTCCAGCCCAGCACAGGGAGATTATGCCTGGCTCAGCTGGCTGCCCTGCGTCTCTACAAGTCCCTTGTGAAAATGAAGCTGCAAATACCTTCCTCAAGAGTTGTATGAGGATCAAGAGCAAATACTGAAGTGCCTGGCACAGGATCAGTCCTTGACTGGTGCCCTGACTTTTGGCGGTGACCAGGTGACCTCAAGAGCCTTACAAGATGTGGAAGCCTGCTGGTTTCTCTCTTGACTGGACATTTAGGATGATGGCTGAGGGGTGTGTCTATGAAACCCTCAAGGGGATGGCCGTGAGCTTGGGTGTGACTGCAGCTGCTAAGGACCCTTCTGTTCCCCTTCAGTAGTTCCCTCTCTGCGTTGACTTCAGAAACCCAGCAACCTGGGTATTCTGCCACTTGGCAGCTGTGCAGTCTTCAAGAAGGCTGTGCCCAGCCGGGCACGGTGGCTCACGCCTGTAATCCCAGCACTTTGGGAGGCTGAGGCGGGTGGATCACAAGGTCAGGAGTTCAAGACCAGCCTGGCCAAAATGTTGAAACCCCATCTCTACTAAAAATACAAAAATTAAAACAAACAAACAAAAAACAAAAATTAGCTGGACGCAATGGCACGTGCCTGTAATCCCAGCTACTCAGGAGGCTGAGGCAGGAGAATTGCTTGAACCTGGGAGGCAGAGGTTGCAGTGAGCCGACATCAAGCCATTGCACTCCAGCCTGGGTAACAGAGTGAGACTCGGTCTCAAAAAAAAAAAGAAGGCTGTGCCCTTTCTGGTTTCCAGTAAAAGGGCTCCTGTTGCTCCCTCTGCCCTTTGCGGTTGCAGAGGTCCCCTGCCTAGCACTTTGCTTAAACTGAAGGGCCCTGCAGAGCCTTTGGGCTGGGATCTGCAGGTCATCAGGTGTTATCTCCTCATCTCTGTAGCGAATGTCTTGTTGACCCTCACCACTAACTCTTAGCTAGGGGGTTTATTACTGACACCTCTGTCCCATGGGAGTCCAGCGATTACTCCCACACCCCTACTGATAGGTGCTGCCCCCTTGTGGGACAGCACTGTGCACATCTGAGCTGCTGTAAGAATGGGCCATGTGGTGTTGAACTGAGCCTGGGAGTGTCTGTTTCTCACTGTGGTCCTCATCCTATGCCCTGTGGCTGATTCCTCCACTTCTTCATTCCTTTTCTTTTTTATTTGTATTTTTTAGAGAGAGGATTTCACTGTCACCCAAGCTGGAGTACAGTGGTGCAGTCAGAGCTCACTGCAGCCTTGAAACCCTGGGCTCAAGCAATCCTCGTGCCTCAGCCTCCCAAGTAGCTGGGACTACAGATATGTGCCACCACACCCAACTAATTTTTAAATTTTCTCTTTTGTACAGATAGAGTCTTGCTATATTGCCCAGGCAGGTCTCAAAGTTCTAGCCTCAAGTGATCCTCCTGTTTTAGCTTCCCAGAGTGCTGGGATTACTGCGTCCGGCCCTTCATTCCTTGTAGGATGTGGGCCCCAGTGCTTTAATCCTCCTGGTCATCTTCTCTGGAACACACTCCCCCTTTTTTCTGTGGCCACCAGAGCCTTATCATGAATCCCTCAGGCATCCTCCCCTCCCTGCTGTAATCGGACATTATCCTCTCTTCTGCTGAGGCTTTCTGGAGGTCACAGATGTTTCCTCCCAGGGCCTTTTCCTCCTGCTCACTTTCTGGGTGAACATCTATCAAGCAGGGGGTTCATGGAGCGAAGGACTCACAGCCAGAGCACCCTGTCCACCTTGGCCCTAGGCCGAATTCTTGGCCTTTATTCTGTCTCCCGTCCATTTTGGCAAAAAGTGGGAAAGACATCCCTCTGACACCATTTTATCCACACAGAGAAGAGATTGAGAAGCAGAAGGCAAAAGAGCGTTACATGAAAATGCACTTGGCCGGGAAGACAGAGCAAGCCAAGGCAGACCTGGCCCGGCTGGCCATCATCCGGAAACAGCGGGAAGAAGCTGCCAGGAAGAAGGAGGAGGAAAGGAAAGGTAAGGGCCAGGCTGTGCATGCAGGGACATTCCCCAACTCTGGTTCTGGGCCAGCTACCAAGCCCTGAACTCGTTCCCTGTCCGCGAGGTGATGATGAAGTGAGAGTGACTGCTGCCTAGGAGGTCATTCAGGAGAGGCCCACCCTCTGTGTGCCCGCCACTTCCCGGGGAACCGGGAGAGTCCAGCAGCAGAGTAAGATGTGGGTTGCAGTCTCAGCAGAGCACCATCCACAGTAGGTAGATAGTTACTACTCCCAACAGCGGGAGGTCACAGGAAACCATGCCCCTAGTACAGACCTTGCCTGAGACTCACAGGTCCCACCAAAGTGTCTGGTGCCTTGGGAACCTGGGAGTGCTGCCTGAGGTCACTGCTCTCCATCTGCAGGGCTTGGGAGGGCGAGCTGGATACACAGCAGTGCAGACCAGCATGACATCTAGCCTAGGCATCCCTCTTCCTGTGCCCTCCCTCCAGGCAGGCCAGAGGTGGTGGAGGTTCCTCTAGGCCAGGGTGGCTATGGGAGTTGTTGGTCCAGTTTATAGGAGCATTTGACTTGCAACCTTCCATTTCCCAGGGGTCTGTGAGAACCCCAATATGCCCATCTGTCCTGCCTCCCCAGACGATGAGGAAGTGGGCCTGGAAAGGGGAGAGCAATTGCTCAGGGACATTGTCACCTGCACCAGAAATCCAGTGATCTGGATCCAGTGACTTCCCATTCAACCCTGCTTCACAAACCCCCAGCAGGAAAGGACTTCACATGTAACTGTTGGGAATGTTTAGATTTTTTTTTTTTTTTTTTAGATGGAGTCTTGCTCTTAATGCCCAGGCTGGAGTGCAGTGGCATGATGTCGGTTCACTGCAACCTCTGCCTCTGGGGTTCAAGCGATTCTCCTGCCTCAGTCTCCCCAGTATCTGGGGCTACAGGTGTGTACCACCATTGCTGGCTAATTTTGTATTTTTAGTAGAGACGGGGTTTCCCCATGTTGGTCAAGCAGGTCTCCAGCTCTTGACCTCAGGTGATCTGCTCGTCTCAGCCTTCCAAAGTGCTGGGATTACAGACATGAGCTATCATGCTTGGCCAGAATGTTTAGATATTAGACTTAAGAACCCATGGATGGAGGTTAGAATTACAGGGTTCTAGGCCAGGCTTGGTGGCTCATACCTGTAATCCCAGCACTTTGGGAGGCCAAGGCAGGCGAATGGCCAACATGGTGAAACCCCGTCTCTACTAAAAATAAAAAAATTAGCTGGGCATGGTAGCATGTGCCTGTTTCTCATTGTGGTCCTCATTGTAGTAGCCTCTAATCCCAGCTACTCGGGAGGCTGAGGCAGGAGAATCATTTGAACCGGGAAGTGGAGGTTGCAGTGAGCTGAGATCGCGCTGCCAAGATCACACCACTACACTCCAGCCCAAGCGACAGTGCCAGATTCCATCTCAAAAAAAAAAAAAAAAAAAGGAATTACAGGGTTCTGGGAGATGGGGTGAGAATTTTCCATTTGCCCCCTGGAGTATGTGTTGGTGGGGTTTTGTCGAGGGACAGCATTGCATAAGGTGCTCCTGGCCACTGAAACATGTTGGGAATGTCTGGGGCCTGGGGTCATAGCTGCAGCAGAAATCGTCTCCTGCGCCTCGGTCCTTCCTGGATCCCTTCTTTGTTGCTCAGAATGTTTTCTGTGGCCTTTCAGACCTAAAGGTCTAGGGTTCTGGTGCATGTGTTGGGAGTGGGGGTTGCTTTGTTCTAACCCCTGCCCTTCTCCTCCCACTCCTCAGCAAAAGATGATGCCACATTGTCAGGAAAAAGAATGCAGTCACTCTCCCTGAATAAGTAAATGCGAGATGCCGGGGACCTGGGCCACACTGCCAGGACCTCTGCTGCGTCTCACCTACCCTGTGCCCTGGCGCCACTGCAACAGCCCCTCACGGCCAGGAGTCCCCCACGGCCTGGGGCCTCTTCTTCATCTTGGCACAGCAATTGTCTGGGGAGATGGGGGGGCTGAGGGAGGGGCAAGCTGCTATCTTTGGGACAGAAAGATGCAGGACAGCATTTCATATGTAACCATTTGAATGTTTTCGCTGTTTTTAGAATTCAGAGCCCTTGCTGGGGGGTGCCTGGGAGATGGGGTATGAAGAGCTTTCCTTTGTCTGGTAGATAGCATGGAATGGGGTGGTTGTGCCAGGAGGCAGCTGCTGATGGGTTTGCTACAACCAGCCCGGACTGTGTTGCCTGGGTGCTCATTCAAAGAGGGGCTGTCATCTGGGAGCTTGTGCCCCTGGGTCCTTAAGGGTCATGGCTTGTCTGCCCTTCCCACCCAGCTCCTATCCACCTGGCCAGGGCCAGTGCCCATTTTTAACCCTACCCATTGATCATTTCAAGAAACCTCTGTTTACTGTGCAGCACCCAGGCAAAACACGCTCCACAAATTCAACTTGTATATTTGGCAGATTAAACTTGACATTATCGTAATCTTTGTTTTGTAATCCATCCTTTGGCTCCTGTGCCCAAGCCATTTTTACCCAGCAGGGTACGGTGCCATGCTAAGGTACATGCACCTGACAGGGTTTAGGACATCTACCTACCTGAGGTATAAGATCTGTCAGGCAGCACTGAGGACAGTGCGGGGACTGGAACCCAGGATCAGGGCTGGAAGAGACCTTAGATACCACAGCCTGCCCCCTGCCCTCCTTTAGCCAAGTCGGGATCTTGGGTCTCAGCAGCCAGAGACCCTTCCAGGCCACAGCAGGCTGAAGCAGCACCAGGATCTCGGCCTGGCCTGCAGGTGACCCCTGGGGGTAACAGCCTCGGAGTTCTGTACCAGAGGAAGCCACCCAAGAGCTGGTACCCAGCGGTGGCTGCACTTCCTTCAATCCTCTGTGGTAGGGACTGATAGTGGGGAAACTGAGGTTTAGGAGTGGCCTGCCTGTGGATTCAGACCAGTGAAAGGTGACCCCTTAGCACCTGTCTGCCCCGTACCCTGTGAACAGCAGTATTTTTTATGCATGGTCCCGAGAGGCCAGGGGCTCTATTGCTGATGTAACTGGGTGCCAGGTAGGAGTAGAGGTACTACTTACTTTGGGCAGCCCCCCCACCCTAAGGTAGAGCACATAGAGGGAACTTCACTAAACATGGCCTCAGGCCAGCCATTCCCACGGACCTCCTCCTTCTAGAACGTGTCACAAGACACCTACCTTATGGCTACCCTGTCTCAGAGCCAAAATAATTTAGTATAGAGCCTCTCCCAGCAACCCCCACCATACTTGTGTGCTTGACCGTGTTGGAGTCGACAGCACAAGGAGCCCTGGGGGGATGCCACAGCTGCCAGTATCTGCCTCACCCTGACCTCCAAGCCCTTGGCCTGCTGAAGAAAACCTCCAATGCTGACCCCCAAGGAGCAGGAATCACCTCAAGGGTATTACCAAAGCCACCTCCTCTGCCCTGGAAATCTTGTAGCTGCTGCTCAGGTTCAAGTATACAGCTGTGAAAATGAGATGGAGGAAGGCACAAGAAAGTGGGGGCTGTGGCAAGGTCCCTGATGCCCCTGTGGCTCTGAGACAGGGTAGTCAATGAGGTCCACAATAGCGTTTTTGTTTTTTGACACAGTTGCATTTTATTACCTCCACATTTTGAAGCAGTTCATGACCAGCATAGTGCTTTGGGGGAATTTTTTTTTTCCCCCAATAAATGAAAGCATTTCTTTAAGAAAAAGGCACATATTCCTTGAATAGGTAAGAAAAGCCCCCCATCTGTCCCCTACCTTTTTGAGGGAGTAGCCCCTGTGGGAACTCATACCAGTACCCCAGAAACATTCAGCAAAGCAACCAGTAGCCTCCCTGACCCCTCGCCCCACTTCCTCAGCAGCTGGGATGAAGACATTCCGCACAGGTCATTTGATCTTGAGGTCCTTCAATGCTGACTCCAAGCTCTGCAGGGAGGCAGAAAGGACAGGCTGGTTCTCAACTCTCTTACAGGCACACCCCACCCCCAGGGACCTGATCACCCATCAGCCCCAGCACAGCAGAGGGCAGAGAACCTGGACTTTCGGAGTCTGTCAGACACGGGTTTGAATCTCGGCCCTGAAGATGGGTGTCCCAGTGAGCACCAAGGCCCAGATGTAAAGAGGCCGCCCCCACCCCTCATCCCCATGCAGTGCCTTCTCTGCAGGAATGAAGGATGGAGGTCATCTCCAGGGAGGGGTGATGGGGGGGGAAAGAGTTGACCTGGGGCATGGCGGGAAGCCAGGAGGGGGAAGCCTCACCTTCACATCCCAGATACTCATGCCACCGTCCATGCCAGTGGTGCAGAACTGTGAGCACTTGGCCTTACCCCCGCTGAGCACCGAGATCTGGCTGCAAAGAGGAAGAGGAGCTTATGAATCCAACCTGTGCACCAGGCTCAGGACCACCCTGTCCACCAGGAGCTCCCAGACTTCTAAGGGGCCTCCAGTGAGAAGTGCCGAGAGGAGGTTTGTCAGCCAGGGACAGCCTGGACAGTGGGCTTAGGAGTCAGCTCTGCTTTGGAGACGAGCAGTGGTGTGCAGGGTGCAGGCAAATGGGACAGGACACTCAAAAGTCCTGGGAAGCAGGAAGGACGTGTGTCTGAGTGTAGAGTGCCAACAACACAGCCGGACAGGACAAAAAAGGAGATGGGGGTGGGAGCACCCAGGAACTAACAGCCAGGCAAAGGTGTTTCGCCTGAGGAAGCCATCTGATCTGGCGGCCAGAGGAGGGTTTACAGGCTGAAGGTCTTGGCCAAAGTCTTGCCATACAGCCCCCTCTGATTTGCTGCGGGGTGGACACATGTGGCTGGCAGATTTTGTGCTTTGGAGAGCCTCTTTCCCACCCCCGCCCACCCTAGAGCCTTGGAAGGCTGCAGGAGACTGTCAGCTCCACCCCCACCTCGCTGGGTTCTAGCAGTAGATTCGTCGGGCCGAGTGCGGTGGCTCAAGCCTGTAATCCCAGCACTTTGGGAGGCCGAGGCGGGTGGATCACGAGGTCAAGAGATCGAGACCATCCTGGTCAACATGGTGAAACCCCGTCTCTACTAAAAATACAAAAAATTAGCTGGGCATGGTGGTGCGTGCCTGTAATCCCAGCCACTCAGGAGGCTGAGGCAGGAGAATTGCCTGAACCCAGGAGGCGGAGGTTGCGGTGAGCCGAGATCGCGCCATTGCACTCCAGCCTGGGTAACAAGAGTGAAACTCCGTCTCAAAAAAAAAAAAAAAAAAGTTTCGTCGCAGCTGTGACCCCATCCAGGAAACCCACCCGCCCAGCCCCGTCACTGCCTGGCCAGCCCTAATACAGACCCCACCCAGCCATGTCCCGGAAATGCAGAGCGAAGCTGCTTGGCCCCTATCGGATGCTATTTTCGTTCAACTCGAAGAGGTCGACCCCACCTTTCATGTCGGGTCCCTTTGCGTCCCTCCTGGGTCTACTAGTTCGAAACTGCTGGGGTTATATGGCGACGGTCCGCGCCCACAATAGACAACTTCTGCCGCGAGGCCACGCCCTACCCCGGGCCCACCACGCCGTACCCCGGGCCCACCACGCCCCACCCATCGGCTCCCACCCTATGCGGTTCTCGGCCCCGCCCCTCACTCCAAGCCTACCCCCGCGCAGCTGTGAGAAGCCACGCCCATCCTCGGGGCCACGCTGCTTCTGGGCGAATCAAGGCCCCACCCCCGCCCTCACCTGACGCTATTCTTGTGCAGCGAGTCCAGGCCCGAGCTCGCGGCCGTGCCGCCCTCGGAGTTCGCCTTCTTGTCAAGGTTCTGGAAGCGTTCGCGGGCCGTCAAGCCGCGCTGCGAACTCTGCTTGGGCACATCCAGCCGCCCGCCGAAGCTCAGCGTCCCCGCAGCGGCGTCGTAGGTGAACAGCACCGGGAAGCAGTCGTGGCCCTGCGGGGGTGCGGGGGTGCGATTGGAGCGCCGCCAAGGGAAAACCGAGGCCGGAGGGGACGCCAAGAGGACGTCTGTCGGCTCGGGAGGCCCGAATGGCAGGTGTATCAACACCGGGGGCGATGTTGCGGGCTGCCCCCTCCCTCAGCAAGGCATTGGGACTCCTGGGGACCCAGGCGCCTTCTGTCCGGCCTGGCCAGTTACACCTGCTCTAAGGGAGACCCCTGCTGCTGGTTGCTCTTGAAGGCAAAAATCAGGCCTAACCTGCTCCTGGCACTCTCGTATGTTTGCCGAGGGGTGAAAAGGGACTTAATAGATGTGGGCAGAGGGGAGGGAGAGCAGCGCCCTTCCCGGACACCTGGAGGAACTGCATGCCCCGAACTCCTGCCCTTTGCATTAGGCGTGGCCTTGCCATTGCACCAGCCAATAAAATATGGGCAGAAATGTTAGGACCCAGGGTCCAGCTGCCTTATGGCATCTGGGGCAGCATGCTGGGGGCAGCCTCCATCAGAGCCCCTCACAACACCCACACTGGACATAAAATGTGACCAAGAAGTAAATCTCATTTTTCTTTTTTTTGGCGGGGAGGCGTGTGGAGGGGGATGGAATCTCACTCAGTGGCCCAGGCTGGAGTGCCGTGGCGGGATCTTGGCTCACTACAACCCCTGCCCTCCGGGTTCAGGCAGTTCTCCTGTCTTAGCCTCCTCCGTAGCTGGCGTAGCTGGCTGGGGTTACAGGTGTCTGCCACCATGCCTGGCTAATTTTTCTATTTTTAGTAGAGATAGGGTTTTGCTATGTTGGCCAGGCTGGTCTTGAACTCCTGACCTCAAGTGATCTGTCCTCTTCAGCCTCCCAAAATGCTAGGATTACAGGCATGAGCCACCAAGCCTGGATTTTTTTGTTTGTTTGTTTGTTTGTTTGTTTTGTTTTGAGACAGATTCTCTTGCCCAGGCTGAAGTGCAGTGGCATGAACATAGTTCACTGCAGAAGCCTCAACCTCCCAGGCTCCTAAGTAACTGGGATTATGAGATTACAGGTGCACCACCACACGCACCTAATTTCTTAACTTTTTGTAGAGACAAGGGTCTCACTGTGTTGCCCGGGCTGGTCTCAAACTCCCGGCCTCAAGTGATACTTCCACCTTAACCTCCCAAAGTACTGGGATTTTAAGCATGAGCCACCATACCTGGCCAAATCTTTACTCTGTTAAGCAACTGCAGCCAGGGACTTTCGGTTACTGCAGCATAACCCAACCTGTTCTGCCCAATTCTGGTACATGAGAGAATGCAAGGAAGAAGAAAAGGAGGGAGACGGGAGAAAGCAGGGAAGAGATGAGTGAGAGTTGCCGGGCTCTTTGGGAAGCCTGTTCTGACCACACCCCCTCTCCTCTCCTCCCCTCCCCATTCCTTACCGCTGCCACCAGGCTGTTGTCTGTGATGAAGGTCAGCGCCAGCAGCGGCAGTGTTTCAGAGGCCAGGGTCGCGACGCTGAGGGGAGAGAGCTGTCAGCCACGCTGTCCCACTCCTCTGACTCACCTCCTCCCCAGGGATGGCCTCTACTCACGCCATCTTCTTCTCAGCATCAGCCAGGCACACAGTGCTGTCATGGCTCACCCAGGCCACGCGGCTCCCGCTGGCGGAGAAGCAGACGCCATGTACCCAGCCGCAGCTACTGCTGGACTCAAACATCAGCTCCCCAAAGGGCATCTTAGAGCCCCACGGGGTGGGTGCCGGCCGCTCCTCCACCTCCTTGATGTAGGCTGAAAAGATCCTACCAGGAGGCAAAAAAGGGTTGTGGTGCACACCTGTAGTCTCAGCTACTCAGGAGGCTGAGGCAGGAGGATCGCTTGAACCCAGAAGGTCAAGGCTGTAGTGAGCTGTGATTGTACTACTGCATTCCAGTTTGGGCCACAGAGACTGACTCAAAATTAAAAAAAAAAAAAAATTTTTAAAGGGTTAACAGGTGGCTGGGCGCAGTGGCTCATGCCTGTAATCCCAACACTGTTAAGAGGCTAAGGTGGGAGGATTTCTTGAGGCCCAGAGTTCAAGACCAACCTGGGCAACATAGTGAGACCCCATTGATACTAAGAATAAAAACACCGCCGGGCGCGGTGGCTCAAGCCTGTAATCCCAGCACTTTGGGAGGCCGAGGCGGGTGGATCACAAGGTCGAGAGATCGAGACCATCCTGGTCAACATGGTGAAACCCCGTCTCTACTACAAATACAAACAAAATTAGCTGGGCATGGTGGTGCGTGCCTGTAATCCCAGCTACTCGGGAGGCTGAGGCAGGAGAATTGCCTGAACCCAGGAGGCGGAGGTTGCGGTGAGCCGAGATCGCGCCATTGCACTCCAGCCTGGGTAACAAGAGCGAAACTCCGTCTCAAAAAAAAAAAAATCAGCCAGCCATGGTAGTATGCACCTGTAGTACCAGCTAATTCAGGAGGATGAGGCAGGAGAACCGCTTGAACTCGGGAGACAAAGGCTGCAGTGAGTAGAGATGGCACCACCACACTCCAGCCTGGGCTAATGAGCAAGACACTGTCTCAAAAAAAAAAAAAAAAGGCCATCTAGCTGAGCATGGCAGTCTTGCTTGGGAGGATGAGAGGCAAGAGGATCATTCTGTCTTGAAGGAAGGAAAGAAACACTTGCTGAGGGCTTAAGGAGGTAAAAATGTTTTAAGTAGTTTCTCCTTGTATAGTGGCAATGCACATTACACACATGGGTAGATACAGATCACTTGAGCCCAGGATTTGGAGGCTGCAGTAAGCTATGACTGCACCACTGCATTCCAGTCCGGGCAATGGAACAAGTCCCTATCTCAAAAAAATAAAACAGGTGGGCAGGGGCACGTCCTGCTGAGACATGAAGGGTTCCCCAGGGACTAGAACCTTCAACTGATGCCCAGGTCATCCACTGATAGCAGCTCTGGAGGAGGTCTAGAAGGTGAGGTGTAGAACTTTCAGGTGGGGGTCCCCCAACCCCCCAATCCCTGCTGTGATTTTGGCAGTCAGCTGACATCAGCCCCACCCTCCCCCATGGTGCCCCGTCTCACCGGCACTTGAAGTCGCAGGAGCCGGCAGCCAGCAACACATTGTTGGGGTGCCAGTCCAGGCTGAGGACAGTGGAGCGGATGGGCTTCTTGATGTGCTTGCAAACCCACCTGGGCACGGCGGTCAGGCAGACAGGGAGAGAGGGACAGGCAGGTGGGACTCACAGATCTCAGCACCAGGGACTCCAGGCACCCACCGCTCCCTGCAGCCCACTGAAGACCCAGGAGGGAGGCGGCTGGCTATTCCCAGCCTATGAGGCTGCCAGGGCCGTGGGGCAGCAGGGATGTGCTGGGTTGCTTCTGGAGTGGGAACTCTGTGCCCTCTATCCTGTAAGCCACAGAGTCACCCTCCGGGCAGGCTCAGCAAAGTAATGCCACCACCAGAGGTTACACAGCTGCTAACTGGCCATGGTGGGATTCAAATTTGGGTCTCTCAGATGCTCCTGCCTGACCTCTGCCCTCAGCCATGCAGGGGAGAAGATTAAGGACTAAGACATGGCCGGGCACGGTGACTCACACCTGTAATCCCAGCACTCTGGGAGGCCAAGGCAGGCGGATCACGAGGTCAGGATATCCAGACCATCCTGCCCAACATGGTGAAACCCCAACTCTACCAAAAATACAAAAATTAGCTGGGCATGGTGGCGAGCACCTGTAGTCCCAGCTACTCAGGAGGTTGAGGCAGGGGAATCACTTGAACCCAGAAGGCACAGGTTGCAGTGAGCCGAGATGGTGCCATTGCACTCCAGCCTGGTGACAGAGACTCTGTCTCAAAAAAATAAATCAAGAACTAAGATGCGAACCAGCCACCATGGCTCAGGCTTGTAGACTGAGCACTTTGGGAGGCTGAGGTGGAAGGATTACTTGAGGCCAGGAGTTCAAGACCAGCCCGGACTACATGACAAGACCCTGTCTCTATAAAATAAATGAAAAAATGAGCTGGGCCTGTAATCTCAGCAACTCAGGAGGCTGAAGTGGGAGGATCACTTGAACTCAGAAGGCTGAGACTGCAGTGAGCTATGATCGCAACACTGCACTCCAGCCCGGGCGACAGAGCAAGACCTTGTCTCAAAAATATATATATGGCCGGCACAGTGGCTCATGGCTATAATCCCAGCACTTGGGGAGGCGGAAGAAAGCGGATCACCTGAGGTCGGGAGTTCAAGACCAGCCTGACCAACATGGAGAAATCCCGTCTCTACTATAAAATACAAAATTAGCTAGGCATGGTGGCGCATGCCTGTAATCCTGAAGGCAGGATAATTGCCTGAACCCGGGAGGCAGAGGTTGTAGTAAGCTGACATCAAACCATTGCACTCCCGCCTGGCCAGTGAGTGAAATACCTTCTCAAAAAAGAAAAAAAAAAAATATGTATATATATATATCTGGGCGCTGTGGCTCATCCCTGTAATCTCAGCACTTTGGGAGCCAAGGTGAGCGGATTGCAAGGTCGAGAGATTGAGACCCATCCTGGCCAACATAGTGAAACTCCATCTCTATTAAAAATATAAAAATCAGCTGGGCGTGATGGTGCGTGCCTGTAGTCCCAGCTGCTCAGAAGGCTGAGGTGGGAGGATCACTTGAACCTAATAGTTTGAGGCTGCAGTGAGCTGTGATTGTACCACTGCACTCCAGTGTGAGTGACAAAATGAGACCCCATCTCAAAAAAATAGAAAAGAATGGCTGGGTGCAGTGGCTCACACCTTAATTCCAGCAGTCTGAGAGGTTGAGGTGGCAGATCACCTAAGGACAGGAGTTCCAGACCAGCCTAGCCAACATGGTGAAACCCCATGTTTACTAAAAATACAAAAATTAGATGGGCGTGGTAGTGGGCGCCTATAATCCCAGCTACTCAGGGGGCTGAGGCAGGAGAATCACTTGATACCAGTAGGTGGAGGTTGCAGTGAGCTGAGATTGTGCCACGGCATTCAAGCCTGGCTCAAGCAAGAGGCTCTCAAAAAAAAAAAAAAAAAAAAAAAAACCAAGATGTGGCTGCGAGCTTGTGAGTGGGGTCTTGAGAAAGTGACTTTGCAGCAGGGCCTTACTTTGCTAATCTGTAAAGTGAGGACAGTAGGAGATGCCCAGTCCATGGAGCTGCAGGGAGGTCAGGGCTATGTGTGCAGGGCTTAGCGAGGTACCCCTGGAGGTGTTTCCCGTGGTCAATGTCATTATCCCAAGCAGTTGGCAGTGAAAACATCCGGGCACTACAGAGAGGCGCTTGCCTCATGAATGAGGCCAAGAGGAGAGGATGGACTCCCCCAGGGTCATATGAACAGGGGTCCTGACCTCTCATTTGGTGCTTCCCGGGGACACTTTAGTCCTCCCCCTCATCCCTTCCAGTCCACTCTGGCCCCATCCAGGCACCCACCAGTCATTCTCCTGCTCGAAATAACAGATGGAGATGACACGGGAGCCGCTGCCCACAGCGAACTTGTTCTCGTTGGGGGCCCAGCGCACGCAGCGGGCGGCCCGGTTGATCCGCAGGATGACCAGCGTGGGCTTCCACGTGCGGCCCTTCAGTGTCCACACGTAGGCGTTGCGGTCTGTGCCACAGGTCACAATTCGGTTACTCTCAGGAGCCCAGTCGATGCCTGTGGGGGGACGGAGGGAACACACGAGGCTGAAGGCACTCAGGCAGAGGTGGCTCTACGGTGTCATGTAGAAGAGGCTGAAAGGCCACAATCCAGATGGAAGCTGTATCTGCCCAGCAGGCACTTTATTTTTTTTTTAATGGAGTCTTGCTCTGTCACCCAGCCTGGAGTGCAGTGGCATGATCTTGGTTCACTGCAACCTCTGCCTCCCAGGTTCAAGTGATCCTCATGCCTCAGCCTCCTGAGTAGCTGGGACTACGGGCCAGCACCATGTAGCATTCTTTCTCTCTTTTTTTTTTTTTGAGACAGTCTCACTCTGTCGCCCAGGCTGGAGTGCGGTGGTGCAATCTTGGCTCACTTCAACCTCCACTTCCTGGGTTCAAACGATACTCCTGCCTTAGCTTCCCAAGTATCTTGGACTAAAGGTGCGTGCCCCCATGACAGGCTAATTTTTGCATTTTTCAGTAAAGATGGGGTTTTGCCATGTTGGCCAGGCTGGTCTTGAACTCCTGGCCTCAAGTGATCCACTCACCTCAGCCTCCCAAAGTGCTGAGATTACAGGCATGAGTCACCACACCCGCCCCGGAAGTACTTTTTTTTGTTTGTTTTTTTGAGACGGAGTTTCGCTCTTGTTACCCAGTCTGGAGTGCAATGGCGCGATCGCGGCTCACCGCAACCTCTGCCTCCTGGGTTCAGGCAATTCTCCTGCCTCAGCCTCCTGAGTAGCTGGGATTACAGGCACGCGCCACCATGCCCAGCTAATTTTTTGTATTTTTAGTAGAGACGGGGTTTCACCATGTTGACCACGATGGTCTCGATCTTTTGACCTCGTGATCCACCCGCCTCGGCCTCCCAAAGTGCTGGGATTACAGGCTTGAGCCACCGCGCCCGGCCTCCGAAAGTACTTTTTACTGAGATCCATTACTTATTTAGAGTGACACCAGGGGGCACTCCTAGAGCTTATGAAGCGGTGTTAGAGCCCTCCAATCAGAAAGCATGCTGGAGGACAAAACCAGGAGGCAGAAAAGACTGGTTCTTAGTCACATGAAGCTGCTGGATCAACCCTCTCCTGAAGCCTGCCACCCTCTGAGTTTCTTGGTAACATGAGCCAACATAGTCCCCTTAAAACTGAAGCCACTTTGAATCAGGGTTTTCTAGTGAGTGGGTAGATATCCCTCAGTGAGTGGCCACACCCTGCCTTGCACCCCCGACTCCCCCTTTTGGGAGGGTAGTCCCAGCCACTCTGACATACCCGTCACCTGCCCATTATGCTCCTTGAGCTCGTGCACCTTGGTCCATTTGGCGCCACTCTTCTCGTAGATGTGCACCTCATGGTTGTTGGGACAGATGGCAATCTCTGCAGGGGAGATGGAGGGAAACTGAGGACTACCCTCTCCCAGCAGCAGTCCACCCGGGCAACAATGCCTCACCCTTCATGACTCGGGCTATCCTCCTCTGCCTTGGAGGGGCCCCCTGAAGTCCCTCAGGCCTTGCCAGGCCACCCTCTCTATTCCTGGGACTGGCTGTCTCTTAGCTCCAGCAGTGACCACTGGGACTTCTCCCTACTCTATCTCTCTGGCCAGCCGCTGCTCCCGGGTCCAGCCAGGGCCCCCTCGCTGCTCCTGCTGACACTTCAAGGACTCTGCACATACCCAGCTAGGGCACGGTTCCCTCCCTCTCCTCCTCTGGATCTCTGTGCAAATGTCATCTCCTCAGAAAGGCTTTTCCTGACCACTTTTTCTTTTCTTTTTCTTTTTTCTTTTTTTGAGACGGAGTTTTGCTCTGGTTGAACAGGCTGAGTGCAAATGGCTCGATCTCAACTCACTGCAACCTCCGCCTCCCCGGTTCAAGTGATTCTCCTGCCTCAGTCTCCCAAGTAGCAGGGATTACAGGCATGTGCCACCATGCCTGGCTAATTTTGTATTTTTAGTAGAGATGGAGTTTCTCTGTGTTGGTCAGGCTGATCTTGAACTCCTGACCTCAGGTGATCCGCCTGTCTCGGCCTCCCAAAATATTGGGATTACAGGCATGAGCCACCGTGCCCGGTCTTTTTTTTTTTTTTTTTTTGAGACAGTCTCACTCTGTTGCCCAGGCTGGAGTGCAGTGGTGTGATCTCAGCTCACTGCAACCTCTGCCTTCGGGTTCAAGTGATTCTCTTGCCTCAGCCTCCCAAGTAACTGAGATTACAGGCGCCTGCCACCACACCCGGCTAATTTTTGTACTTTTAGTAGAGACTGGGCTTTGCCATATTGGCCAGGCTGGTCTCGAGCTGATGTCAAGTGATCCACCCACCTTGGCCACCCAAAGTGCTGGGATTACAGGTGTGAGCCACTGCACCTGGCCCATTCCCTCCTTAAACACCCAGGAGGCCCCTGCTCAGCTGGGAGACCCGGGGTGAGGGCTGGGGACAGCTGCATGTGGTGTGGGGGCCTGGCTGGTCCCCGTCCCAGGAGGTGGAAGCAGCCACCCGCTGGCCCCCTGCAAGCACTCACGGGTACGGTCCTTGTTCCAGGCGTGGCAGCTGATGGGCTCTGCCAGGAAGCTGTGGTAGGCCATGGTGGCTCGGCTCCTGTGCCCGAGAGAGGAAGAGAGTATCCATGTCAGCCCTGACCTTATCCCGAACCTCACCCGGATACCAGGCCCCAGATGACCCTCATGGGCCTTGCACCTTACCAGGAAGGTCCCGCAGTCTACAGGGGCAGCAGTTTGCAGAGAGGAGCAGCAGGACCCAGCCCTGGCTCCTCAGTTTCCCTCCTTATAAAATGGCAGCTTTCACAGGATGTCTCTGAGGCTCCAGAGACAGGGTGGGGGAGACAGTGCTACAGGAGAAATGCTTCCTGGGGTGGAGTGGGATGCTAAGACCAGAGCCAGATGCTTGCCATCTGTGCCTCAGTTTCCTCATAAGATGGACCCCCCCCACCCCACACACACACTTCCCCTGCCCCATTAAGGATGGTATGAAGATAAAATGGCCGGGCGCGGTGGCTCAAGCCTGTAATCCCAGCACTTTGGGAGGCCAAGGCGGGTGGATCACGAGGTCAAGAGATCAAGACCATCCTGGTCAACATTGTGAAACCCCGTCTCTACGAAAAATACAAAAAATTAGCTGGGCATGGTGGCATGTGCCTGTAATCCCAGCTACTCAGGAGGCCGAGGCAGGAGAATTGCCTGAACTCAGGAGGCGGAGGTTGCGGTGAGCCGAGATCACGCCATTGCACTCCAGCCTGGGTAACAAGAGTGAAACTCCGTCTCAAAAAAAAAAAAAAAAAAAAAAAGATAAAATGAAGTCATCAGGCCAGGTGTGGTGGCTCACGCCTGTAATTCCAGCACTTAAGGAGGCCAAGGCAGGCGGATCACCTGAGGCCAGTTCCAAGACTAGCCTGGCCAACATGGTAAAACTTTTGTCTCCACTAAAAATACAAAAAAATAAAAATTAGCCAGGTATGGTGGCATCTGCCTGTAATCCCAGCTACTCGGGAGGCTGAGGCAGGAGAATCACTTCAACCCAGAGGTGGAGGCTGTAGAGAGCCAAAATTGCGCCACTGCACTCCAGCCTGGGTGACAGAGTGAGACTCCGTCTCAGGGGAAAAAATAAATGAAGTAATGCCATACATAAACCACCTAGAATGGTGTCCAGCACATGGCAGGTTGGCCCTGCTGTGCCCAGAGCCCTGGTGTTCCCCAGTACGCTCAGATGGGCAGAGGGGAGGTGGCCAGGCTGCAGGGGCTCATGGATAAGGCAGAGACATTTAACAGACAGCTCCCATTCTCCACGCAGACACCCACTGGCTGCACCCAGGGCGACCCAGCCTTGGGGGAACTGAGGGAGGGAGTTTTTTTTTTTTTTTCTTGAGACAGAGGCTTTCTCTGTTGCTCAGGCTGGAATGCAGTGGTGCGACCATGGCTCACTGTAGCCGTGAACTCCTGGGCTCAAGCGATCCTCTCACCTCAGCTTCCTGAGTAGCTGGGATTACAGATGTGTGCCACTATACCCAACTAATTTTTAATTGTTTTTGTAGGGGGCTGGCCTCAAGCTCCTAGGCTCAAGACATCTTCCCTCCTCACCTGCCAAGTATTTGGGATTATGGGTGTGAGCCACCGCACTTGGCCAGAAGGAGGAAGACTGACGGCAGCCCCCCAGACTAGCCCCAGCACTAAAGGGAACCCTGGTAGAGAGCGGGGACTCGTCCTCCCACTAACCCCAGCTCAGTTGCCACCAACCTGTCCCCAGCCTCCTCCATCTGCCACTGAGTGTCAAAGGAGCTCACCAGGTCTGAGGGGGGTGAGATCCTGGTCTCAGCCCAGTTCCTCAAACTCATCTCTCCCTGTCTCTGTGATTCAGTTTCCTAGCATCACAGGGACCTTCGAGTGGAGGAGCCCAGCAGCACGGCTTGTTCAGCCACGTGCCCCTGGACACGTCACCTGCCCTCTTTGAACCTTAGTTTCCTCATCTGTAAAATGGGAACAGGAAGCCTGCCTCCCAGCAGAGGTGCTGAGAGGTGGAATCAGAGGGCGCACTACGCCCGGCGTCCAGGAGGAGGCGCCCACAAGGTGGCTGCTCTTAGCCTGTGATGGGTGTGATATACCCACCCTGACGCACCCTGTAGGAGCTAGCCTCCCCAGCCGACCACAGGCCGATCCCGGGACACAGGGGCACACTCCTGCCTTGGGCTTCTGTGCTGGCTGTTCCCTCAGCCTGTGGCACTTTTCCCCCAGATACCGGCACATACGGCTCTCACCTGGGTGCTGCCACCCTAGTCAGTGCTCAAATGTCACCTTTTGGGAAGGCCTTCCCTGACCCCCTCCATTGGAAACTGCAGCACCTCCCATGGTCTAGCACTTCCTAATTCCCTATTCGTGATTAAATTTGCTCAGCAGACAGTCACCATCAGACATGGACTCATTTATCTGGCCATTGTCTTCCTCCCCTGCTGGAACAGAACCAGCTTGGTAGGCGGATTTTTTGTTCTATCTTGTTTTCATTTCTATTTCCACTGCTTAAATGCTTAGCACATAGTAGATGCTCAAGAAATATCCGCTAAACAAATTTTTCATTGCCATCAGTGACCAACAAGAGGTCTCACTTCATTGCCCTCGAACTTCTGGCCTCAAGCAATCCACCTGCCTAGGCCTCCCAAAGTGCCAGAGTTACAGGCATAAGCTACTGTACCCAGCCCTATTTAATAAAATTATTTATTTATTTGAGATGGAACTTTGCTCTTGTTGCCCAGGCTGCAGTGTAATGGCAAAATCTCGGCTCACCACAACCTCTGCCTCCCAGGTTCAAGCAATTCTCCTGCTTCAGCCTCCGGAGTAGCTGGGATTACAGGCACGCTCCACTACCCCTGGCTAACTTCGTATTTTTAGTAGAGATGAGGTTTCTCCATGTTGGTCAGGTGGGTCTTGAATTCCTGACCTCAGGTGATCTGCCTGCCTTGGCCTCCCAAAGTGCTGGGATTACACGCATGAGCCACTGAGCCCCATCAAATTATTTATTAATTATTATTATTATTATTTTAAGACAGAGTCTCACACTGTCACCCAGGCTGTAGTGCAGTGGCACGATCTTGGCTCACGCAATCTCTGCCTCCTGGGTTCAAGCAATTCTCCTGCCTCAGCCTCCCAAGTAGCTGGGATTACAGGAATGCACCACCATGTCCGGCTAATTTTGTATTTTTAGTAGAGACAGAGTTTCACGTTAGCCAGGATGGTCTCGATCTCCTGACCTTGTGATCTGCCCGCCTCAGCCTCCCAAAGTGCTGGAATTATAGGTGTGAGCCACCACGCCCAGCTTTATTATTTTTAAGTTGTTTTTTCACGCACATTCATTCCTAACCCTTTTTTTTAAAAAAAAGACAGAGTCTTACTCTGTTGCCCAGGCTGGAGTGCAGTGGTTGGATCCTGGCTCACTGCAAACTCTGCCTCCTGGGTTCAAGCAATTCTCCTGCCTCAGCCTCCCAAGTAGGTGAGATTACAGGCCCCCACCACCAAACCCCGATAATTTTTGTATTTTTTTTTTTTTAGTAAAGACGGAGTTTCACCATGTTAGCCAGGTTGGTCTCAAACTTCTGACCTCATGATCCACCAGTCTCGGCCTCCCAAAGTGCTGGGATTATAGGCATGAGCCACCACACCTGGCCAGGTGCTTCGTCTGGCTGCACTTGGGGAGGGATACGATGCTCCAGGTCAGCTCCAGATGACAGATGTGGCAGCTGAGGCCACCTGCCCAGAATCACCAGTGACAGCCATTAGATAACATGGCTGCCTCCCTCACCGGACTAGCCATTTACTGTTGGGTCCCAGGACCTGGGCTGGAGGCCAACCAGGACTGGGAACCCTGAATGCCCAGGAGGCAGGTGGCTGTCCCGTCACTGCCCTGCCCTGGGGCTGACCCACCCCGCACTGCATTTGGGCCCAGATGGGAAGGGCAGAATGACCTTTGCCTGGAGGCTGCAGTTTGGCCCTTCAGGGCTTAGTGACCACCTTGCCTGAGGTCACACCACAAAAAAAAGCCCCTGCCAGGAAGGCCCCGCCCACCTCTTGCTCACTCCAGATGCAAACTGCTTGCTTTCATTTATAGCAGGATGTCCTGGAAGAGTCCTGGGGCAGCACAGGACACACACACAGGTACACAAGTGTGCATACATCTCATGTTTCCCCATATTTAGAACAGGGCTCCAGTGGGTCCCCAGTCAGCATTTGCTGAGAAAGTGGACACACGCAGCCCAGGGTCAGGCCACACACACAAACACGTGTGTTCAGCCTCACAAGCACACTTTGCATGCATGTTCAGCCGTGCACACACACATGCACATCACCTCACACACAGGCACACTGCACCCCCCACACCTTAAGTGCATGTTTAGCCTTGCACACGTGGAACCATCCTGCCCACATGCACATGCGTGTTCAGCCTCACACAAACACACTGCACCCCTGCACCCCTGCATGCTCAGCCTTGCACACACACATGTACACTGCACCCCTGAATGCTCAGCCTTGCACACTGCAAGCTCACTGTGCCCGCAAGCACACTTTGCATGCATGGGCAGCCTTACCCAGAACAAGCGCCCAGCACCCCCTGGGGCTGCCTCTGCAGTCTCTCTCTCCTTATAAGGCCTCTTTTTGTAAGGTGAGGGCCCAGGAAGCCACCTTGGCGCCCTCAGCCATGTCAGCAGGCCTGATGGGGGTTTCCCTGAGTGCTTCCTGTTCCTGGGCTGAGGCATCACTGTCCACATCCGATGCCAACCCTGTGCAGAGAGAAGCTGAAGGCCTGTGACTGATTCACAGTGCTCATTGGCAGCCCCACAACCCCCATGGTCCAAGGTCACCAGCAGGGCAGGGGCAGGGTTAAGGTCAGAAGCCCACTTCCAAACCCCAGCCAGCCTGTGGTTGGCCCCAGGAGGCCCAGATGGAAGGAACCTCCGGAGATGAGGGTAGGGGAGCCCAGACTCAGAACCCGGGGCTGATGCACAGATCCTGACATCCCAGCATCAGCGGTCACACACTTGCTGTGTGCCCAACATCTCTGCCCTGGCTGTGAAGACGGAGTGGCTGGCTCTACCGAAGACAGCAGCCCCCACATATGCCAGTGGGCAAGGGCAACCAAGAGAACTTGGAAGAGCCCTGACAACTGTTTCTAGGACCCAAAGATACTCAAAGGGTTAGAAAAGATGGCCACAGTGGTATACTAGTGACTGGCAGAGGAGGGAGGTTCAGACCACACCTATCAGCCAATCACACTTTAGCATGAATTAGCAGAAATACTTCCCAGTTCGCTCAACCAACCCCTTAAATGGAGCAAGGAAGAGGGGTGAAGGAGGTGGAGAGAGAGGAAGATTCACTTCCCCTTTTCCATAACTTCTGCAAAGTAGCTGAAACCCAAAGTGCCTCTGTGATAACTCCCCAACCCCTACATCTCACCAATAAGGAAGTGGGAGACCAAAAAGCGAGTGGCTTCTCTCAGCCAATGCTGCCTCAGGGATCCTAGCCAGGGAAACTGACTTAATCATTCCCAGGAAAACCTCTCACCAACCAAACCTGCGTGGGCCAGGGTGTGCCCACCCGCTGCCTGCCAATTACCCTGCTATGGCCATCCCAGGAGAAAACTATGAGAGCCCACAAGTGTCACCAGTATCAGGTCTCAATGATGGCTCCTGGGGGAAGAATCCGGGACACCCACCTACTGCCACTGTGGCCCGGTGAGCCAGCACCTTGGGCCTGTTTGACACTGAGGAACAAGAGAGAAGACGGATGGCCAGGTGCAGTGGCTCACGCCTATAATCTCAGCACTTTGCCAGGCCAAGGCAGGTGGATCACTTGAGGTCAGGAGTTTCAGATCAGACTGGCCAACATGGCAAGAACCCATTTCTACTAAAAAAATATTTAAAAATTAGGCCGGGCGCGGTGGCTCAAGCCTGTAATCCCAGCACTTTGGGAGGCCGAGGCAGGTGGATCACGAGGTCAAGAGATCGAGACCATCCTGGTCAACATGGTGAAACCCCGTCTCTACCAAAAACACAAAAAATTAGCTGGGCATGGTGGTGCGTGCCTGTAATCCCAGCTACTCAGGAGGCTGAGGCAGGAGAATTGCCTGAACCCGGGAGGCGGAGGTTGCGGTGAGCCGAGATCGCGCCACTGCACTCCAGCCTGGGTAACAAGAGCGAAACTCCGTCTCAAAAAAAAAAAAAAAAAAAATAGTAATTTTTAAAAAGGCTGGGCATGGTGGCTCATGCCTGTAATCCCAGCACCTTGGGAGGCCGAGGCGGGCAGATCACAAGGTCAGGAATTCGAGACCATCCTGGGCAACATGGTAAAACCCCCGTCTCTACTAAAATACAAAAAGTTAGCCAGGGGTGGTGGTGGGTGCCTGTAATCCCAGCTACTTGGGAGGCTGAGGCAGGAGAATTGCTCGAACTGGGGAGGTGGAGGTTGCAGTGAGCCAAGATCGCACCACTACACTCCAGCCTGGCGACAGAGCAAGACTCAGTCTCAAAAAAAAAAAAAAAAAAAAAAAAAGGAGGGGACCCTGTGATGGCTTTGGGACCAGGAACAAATTCCAGTGTCTCCACATCTCAGAATCAGAGTGAGGCTCAGGGAGTGGGGGTCAATCCCCTAACAGACTCCCTAGGCTGGCTCCAAGCCTACCAGTCTGGAGCAGGAGCACTTCCCTGACAAGAAGGCAGGGTGGGGGAGGGGGAGAGCAGCATGAGGTTGAACTCCCTAAAAGCAGTAAGTCTCCTTCAGAATTCCCTGCAGGGAGTTGGAAAGGGGCTTGGGTCCCCAAGGAGAGGTGTGGGTTTCCATCCAGGAAAGGCACATGGCAGGCACTATGTAAGTATTTATTGAATGTGGTTGAATGAATCACATCCTTTTTTTTGACATCTGTCTTGAGAAGTGGTCTAGGCCGGGCGCAGTGGCTCACGTCTGTAATCCCAGAACTTTCGGAGGCCAAGGAGGGTGGATTATCCGCGGTCAGGAGTTTAAGACCAGCCTGGCCAACATGGTGAAACCCCGTCTCTACTAAAAATACAAAAATTAACCAGGCGCAGTGGTGGATGCCTGTAATCCCAGCTACTCGGGAGGCTGAGACTGGAGAATTGCTTGAACCCGGAAGGCAGAGGCTGCAGTGAGAGGAGGTCATGCCATTGCACTCCAGCCTGGGCAATAAGAGCAAAACTCTGACTCAAAAACAACAACAACAACAACAACAACAACAAAAAACAGAGTTGTGAAGATACAGCAGACCTCCCAAACAAGCCAGTCAAAGAAAGCCTCAGGCTGCGCAGCATTGGGCGAATGGGCAGGGGGCTCCTCTGGGTCCTGGGCCTTGCTGGTCTCTTCCTTACTGTGCTGGGTTTACATTCTAGCTCTCTTCATACTGACCGGGTGCCCTCGGCCAATGCTTTCTCCCCATGTTTATCCATAACAGGCTGGGGCTGGACCAGGCACAGGCTGTGGGACCTTTCTTGCCTGGCTTCAGTAGTTTTCTCTGAGTCCAGAGGTTTGGCTGTATCTGAAGCTAAACCAAGCAGGAGCGGCCTAGAGCAAAGATCTCAGCTCTGCAAGAGCTCCAGGAAGTCCCACCCAGCTCAGGCAGTTCTTGGATGGAGCAGCCAGCAGGCTAATTTGCACGGTGCTAAGTGGTTACTCAACTTCCTATGCTCTGTGGGAGCCCCTGCTACCCTACCCTTCCTTCCCCAACTCTGCTCCTGAAGTCTTAACAACCACACAGATCAAGTCAGAAACACACATACAAACAATCCTAAGACACTATTAAAGCACCAGTTAGAGTCATCCAAAGAAAACAAAAACCAAAAACATATAAAATTCAATGCTGGCAGAGCTGTGGAGAAATAGTTATTTGTTGCCAATTGGATTAATTCTTCTGAAGGGCACTCAATTCAACAAGTGGGTGGGAACAAATAAATATTGATATAACAATTAACAGGAACTTGAAAATAAGCATTCTTTGGTCACATACATCCATTTTGGTACTAAGAAAATAACACATTTTTTTTTTTTTTTTTTTTTTTGAGACAGACTCTCATTTTGTTGCCAGGCTGCAGTGTCGTGGCACAATCTCGGCTCACTGCAACCTCCACCTCCCAAGTTCAAGCAATTCTCCTGCCTCAGCCTCCCGAGTAGCTGGAACTACAGGCGCACACCACCACGCACGGTTAACTTTTGTATTTTTTAGTGGAGACGGGGTTTCACCATATTGGCCAGGCTGGTCTTCAACTCCTGACCTCGTGATCCACCCGCCCTGGCCTTTCAAAGTGCTGGGATTACAGGAGTAAGCCACTGAGCCGGGCCCATTTTTCTTTTTTAAAAGCAAACATGGGCTGGGTGCCATGGCTCACGTCTGTAATCCCAGCATTTTGGGAGGCCGAGGTGGGTGGATCGCTTTAGTCCAGTAGTTCTGAAACCAGCCTGGGGAACATGGCAAAACCCTATGTCTACAAAAACTACCAAAAAGAAAAAAAAAAAAATTAGCGGGGTGTGGTTCTGCACGCCTGTAGTTCTGGCTATCTGAGGGGCTTGAGGCTAGAGGATTGCTTGAGCTGGGAAGGTGGGGTTGCAGTGAGCCGAGATCTCATCACTGCACTCCCAGCCTGGGTGACTGACAGAGTGAAACCCCATCTCAAAAAATAAAACAAACATGTTCATAATAGCCTTCTGTATAATGGTGACACTGTGGAAAAACCCAGGTGACAATATGGAAAGAATAAACTGCAACATTAACATGTTGGGATGTTATGTAATTATTAATACTAGAAAAGACCTATCCACCGCTGGTGCAGTGGCTTATGCCTGTAATCCCAGCATATTGGGAGGCGGAGGCAGGTGGATCACCTGAGGTCAGGAGTTCAAGACCAGCCTGATCAATATGGCGAAACCCCCTCTCTACTAAAAATACAAAAATTAGCTGGGCGTGGTGGTGGGTGCCTATAATCCCAGCTACTTGGGAGACTGAGGCAGGAGAATCACTTGAACTCCAGAGGCAGTGGTTGCAGTAAGCTGAGATCATGCCACTGCACTCCAGACTGGGTAACAAGAGTGAAACTCCACCATCTCAAAAAAAAAAAAAAAAAAAAAGACTTATCAAATCAGACGTAAAGGCACATACCTGTAACCCCAGCAATTTGGGAGGCTGAGGCAGGAAGATTGCTTAAGGCTAGGAGTTTGAGGCCAGCCTGGACAGCAAAGCAAAACCCCATCTCTACTAAACATTTAAAAATTAGCTTGGCAAGGACGCACATGCCTGTAATCCCAGCTGCTCAGGAGGACCCCTTGAGCCCAGGAGTTTGAGGCTGCAGTGAGCTATCATTGAGCCATGGCACTGCAGCCTGGGTGACACGGTGAGACCCTGACTCCAGAGAAAAAGAAAAAGACCTGTCAATGGATTATGTACAGACATATGTAGGAAATCAACTTTGCTGGCATTTGTCAGTGCCTTGATTTTACCTAGAACTTCCACGATTCTTTTACCCTCTGAAGCAAGCCCAAGACACTTTTTATTTGCTTGCTTTTTACCTTCAGTTTGTACAGGAGGAAACCCAGGCTCAGAAAAAAGCAATGATTTGCTCAAAGTCACCCAGCTTCTACTAAATGACACAGCTTGGGACTCTGGCCCCAAATCTTGGAGGCCAGGAAGTTGGGTTCACCTGGGAGGACACTATGATCATGGTGAGCAGGCTTTATAATGGCAGCAAGCGCACATTCATACTGTCAGCGCCTGACACACTGCCAAGTGTCTGGTACTATTGCCTTTCAGACTCACAATCCTTAAGGTTCCCATTTTCCAGATTAGGAAAGTTGAGGCTGGCAGGGGTTGCGTGGCTTACCAAAATCATTGGCCAGTGAAGGGAGAAGCTGGCACTCTTACCTAAGGTCCGTAAGATTTTTTTATTTATTTAGAGGTAGAGTCTCGCTTTGTTGCCCAGGCTGGAGTGCAGTGGTGCAATCTCAGCTGACAGCAACCTCCACCTCCCGGGTTCAAGGGATTCTTCTACCTCAGCCTCCCAAGTAGCTGGGATCACAGGCATGTGCCACATACCTAGCTAACTTTTGTATTTTTAGTAGAGAGGGGTTTTGACCATGTTGGCCAGGCTGGTCTCAAACTCCTGACCTCAAGTGATCTGTCCGCCTTCACCTCCCAAAGTTATTAATGGCGTGAGCCACCGCGCCCAGCTACATTTTATTTATTTATTTTAATAGAGAAGGGTCTCGCAATGCCGTCCAGGCTGGCCTCCAACTCCTGGCCTCAAGTGATCCTCCCGCCTGGGCCTCCCCAAAATAAGAAGATTCCCGGTGTAAGCGACCGCACCCAGCAGGGATGGGTAGTGGCAGCCCCCGGGCTGCATTGGCATAGGAGGAAGGGGGAGGTCTGATTCCCCAGGGCTTGAGCTCCTAATCCCTAATCCCTTCACTGCCCACGGGTGCAGCCCGGCCCCGCCCGGCCCAGGGCCGCCTGGCTGCTCTCCCTGTGCCTCCGGAAAGGGAGGGGCCGCTCGGATCCGCCTGGGCCGCCTCGGCCGCGAAGTCCCGCAGCTCTGAGGGGTGCGTTCCGGGATCCGCAGCTCTGAGGGGTGCGTTCCGGGATCCCACCGTATGGGACCCTTGGACCTGGCCCGGGGGAGGTGGGTGGGGGCAATAGGAGCCGCCAGGAGGGCAGGGGCGGGGCACGCGGGGGCGCCAGCTCATTTCCCGGCGGCTGCAACCCGGAAGGCTCCGGGGATGGAGGGGAAGTGACTGGGCGTGGGGCCCCGCCGTCCCGAAGTAACGGGGCGACACTGACCGACCTCGGGGCAGGGCTGGGGATGCGGGTCAGGAGGCGGGAGTGGAAGTCACTGAACAGACGCTCTGGCTGGGCCCAGGGGGCTGGGGACGCCCCGAGGGCGCCCGGTGTGCGGGGAGCCCAGGTTCTCCCCGCCCGGCCCTGGGGTCACCCCGGCGCGCCCCTGCTCCCAGGGCTCTTTTTCCTCCCCGCGAGGCCCCCCTCCCCGCGCCCGCTTCTTTCCGTGCGCCCCCACTCACCCCCGCACCCCTTCTGGGCGGCGCCCCACATCCATACGTCCCCCTCACTTCCAGGCGCCCTCCCGTTCCCCCTCCTTGCACCCCTTCTCGCCCCTCCCGTCCCCCTCGCCCCCAGGCGGCACCCCACATCCCCGCATCCCCCCACCTCCGGACGGCTGCCCCGGACCCCTCGGCCGTGCGCCCCCGCGGCCCTCACCTCCCGCGCCCCGGCCGCGGACTCTGGGCAGTCGACGCGCCGAACCGGCTCTGGCCCCCGCGCGGCAGCCGCAGCCACTTCCTCGTGGGCGGGGGGCGGGGCCTCCCGACCTCAGCTCAGTAGGGCCCGGGGGCGGGAACCAGGGGCAGCGGCCGCGAGATCCAGGTCCCGCCCTCCCTTCGGGGCGTGAGGGCTGCCGGGACCCGCGCGGACGTCGGAACCCAAGGTTCTGTCCGCAGAAGCCGTCCACAACCGCCAGTCAACGCTTTATCAATGGGGAAACTGAGGCTGGGAGCGAGGCGCGCCGCCTGAGCCGCCGCTGGGCGGGATCTCCGATCCCGTGCCAGGCGCACCGTGCCCAGGGGCTGCCGGGCGCAGGATATGGGAGTCGCGTCCTCTGAGCCCGGACGGCGGGGACTGCGGGCTCTGCACGCAGGTGACCGAGCAGCTGGCGAGCCCTGCAGTCCGGTCCCCAGACTGCGAGGAGCCCCCTTTGGGCTGACGCCCGCGGGGCCCCAACTGTGCGGTCCCTGGGCGGGCGGGGCGGGGCGGGGTCAGAGCAGCCGGGCCCCGCCTCCTCGGCCGTTCTTGTCCTCGCCACAAAACCTGGGTGCTGCCCCTGCCATGGGTGACACTGGCTGCCCCTGCTGACGCTGGCCGGCCAGCTGACTTCTTTCCCTTCTGTTTCTTTTTTTGAGACGGATTCTCGCTCTGTCACCAAGCTGGAGTGCAGTGGCACGATGTCAGCTCGCTGCAACCTCCGCCTCCTGGGTTCAAGCGATTCTCCTGCCTCAGCCTCCTCAGTAGCTGGGATTATAGGCATCCGCCACCACGCCCGGCTTTTGTTTTTGTTTTTGTTTTTAGTAGAGACGGGGGTTTCACCATGTTGGCCAGGCCAGTCTCGAACTCCTGATCTTGTGATCCACCCACCTCAGCTTCCCAAAGTGTTGTGATTACAGGCTTGAGCCACTGTGCCCAGCCTTTTCCCTTGTGTTCCACCGCAGTGGGCTTCACTTCTTTAAGTCACCCAGTTAGCCTTGCAGCCAACTGATTGTGGGTCTTGGGCCAGGTGATCCCTGGAGTCTTCCCATCCTGAACCTCTGCCTTTTCAGTGGAGACTTGGCCAGGAGGCCAGGCAGATGGAAGAGGCTCGGATGAAAACCTTCCCTTGGCAGGACACAGTGGCTCACCCCTGTAATCCCAGCACTTTGGGAGGCCATGGTGAGTGGATCATGATGTCAGGCGTTCCAGACCAGCCTGGCCAATATGGTGAAACCCCATCTCTACTAAAAAATACAAAAGTTAGGCTTCAGTGGCTCACGCCTGTAATCCCAGCACTTTGGGAAGCCAAGGCAGGCAGATCTCGAGGTCAGGAGTTCAAGACCATCCTGGCCAAATGGTGAAATCCTGTCTCTACTAAAAAAAAAAAAAAAAAAAAAAAATTAGGCTGGGCACAGTGGCTCACGTCTGTAATCCCTGCACTTTGGGAGGCTGAGGTGGGCATATCACGAGGTCAGGTGATCGAGACCATCCTGGCCAACATGTTGAAACCCTGTTTCTACTAAAAATACAAAAATTACCTGGGTGCGGTGGTGTGTGCCTGTAATCCCAACTACCTAGAAGGCTGAGGCAGGAGAATCGCTTTAAATGGGGAGGCAGAGGTTGCAGTGAGCCAAGATCACACCACTGCACTCCAGCCTGGTGACAGAGCCAGACTCTGTCTCTTTTTCTTTCTTTCTTTCTTTCTTTTTTTTTTTTGCTAGCGCAGAAATCACTTTATTCCAGATGAGACTCTGTCTCAAAAAAAAAGCTGGGTGTGGTGGTGGCAGCCTGTAGTCCCAGCTACTCAGGAGGCTGAGACAGGAGAATCACTTGAACCCGGGAGGAGGAAGTTGCAGAGCTGCCTGCACTCCAGCCTGGACAACAGAAGCAAAACTCCATCTCAAAAAAGAAAAGAAAAGAAAATTAGCCAGGCATGATGGTGAGCTACTGTAATGTCAGCTACTTGTGAGGCTGATGTACGACAATCACTTGAACCTGGGGGGCGGAGGCTGCAGTGAGCCAAGATGGGGCCACTGCACTCCAGCCTGGGCAGAGCGAGACTCTCAGAAACAAACAAAACCTTCCCTCCTCTCGCCTCCTTCAGACCCCTCTCCTTAGTATTTGTCCAGGGTCTTCCTGGATCTCAGGAGGTCCCAGGCGAGATTCCCACCCCATCAGGCTTAGAGGCTTTCATACATGCTGTTCCTTCTGCCTGGAGCACTTTTCCCACCCTGTCTTCACCTGCTGACGTTGGTTTGTCCTGCGGGATGTGGCTGGCGATCTCAGGTGGCTTTGCCCAACCCCCTCCCCATTGGAGGTACCCTTAGTTGCCACTCTCTTTTCCACTGAGTTCGACCCCCTGGGGTGGGTGGCTGGGAGGATTAAATGTGTCCAAGTGTGTGGAGCGGGTCACACAATGTGGACACAGGAAGTGCTTGAACTTTTGTGAGTCCCCCAATCTTGCTGCTCCTGAAGATTTGCTCAGAAATGTTGGCAGCCAGCAAATTCAGGTGGTGGATTTAGTTCAAGCAGCTAAAAAACTTCAAGGGGTCTGTATCAGCAGCACTCTTCCCACAGGGACAAGTATAGGGTAACTGATGTGACCCTGTTGCTGCTTCCCTGGCTTCCGTCCTACCCCACCACTTTGTAGGTGCCCAGGGAATGACCCCAAGTGGCCCTGAGTCGTCTAAATCAGCTCACAGTGTTCCCTGTCCTGGACTTGTGACCTAAGATGACCAATCAAAGCAAAGCCCAGCTGATAATCCAGCACTGGAAGCCCCCTCTGGGCAAGCTGCAGGAATCTGGACTCAGAAGTAAAACATGGAAGTGGAACAGCAGCAAGGGAAGCTAAGGCAGGGAGAATGCAGAGCAGAGAGAAGGCCAGAGAAGTGACTGGGGCTCTGGTCCCCTCTGACTGGCCAGCCTGAGCCCAAACTGCCACCAAAGATTCAGATATGTGAGTCAAGTTATCCGCTTAATGAATTCATTAATGTTTTAGAGACAGGGTCTGGCTCTGTTGCCCAGGCTGTAGTGCAGTGACCCCATCACAGGTCACTACAGCCTCCAACTCCTGGGCTGAAGCAATCCTCTCACCATAGCCTCTCAAGTGCTTGGGACTACAGGTGTGCACCACCATGCCTAGCTGATTTTTAAAATTTTTATAGGTTGGGTTCGGTGGCTCATGCCTGTAATCCCAACACTTTGAGATGCCAAGTTAGGTAGATCATTTAAGGTCAGGAGTTTGAGACCAGCCTGACCAACATGGTGAAACCCTGTCTCTACTAAAATAAAAAATTATCTAGGTATGGTGGTGCACACCTGTAATCTGAGCTACTCAAGAGGCTGAGGCAGGAGAATCACTTGAACCTAGGAGGCAGAGTTTGCAGTGAGCCAAGATCGCACCACTGCACTCCAGCCTGGGCAACAGAATGAGACTCCCTCTCACAAAAAAAAAATTTATTGGGACAGCATTTTTGCTACATTGCCCATATTGGTATCAAACTCCTGACCTCAAGTGATTCTCCCATCTCAGCCTCTCTCATAGCTGGAAGGGATCACAGATGTGCACCAGCACACCGAGCTAATTTTTAAAATTTTGTATGGACGGGGCTTTCTCTGTGTGGCTCAGGCTGGTCTCGAACTCCTGGACTCAAGCAGTCCTCCTGCCTCAGCCTCCCAAAGTGCTGAGATTATAGGCGTGAGCTACAGTGTACAGCCTCTATTTTTAGGCTGCTTTGAGTTTTTCTGCTGCCAATCATCAAAGCATGCTAACAAATATGTATACCTTGAGACTCCTTTTTCCTAACTGTGAAAATGCAACTAAGGTCACCTGAGTTGATGTAAAGGCTCTAGAAGCCCATGAGAACAGCAGCGGTAGCTGTACTGTTCTCTCTACTCTCCCCTGGGCCCATGATAGAGCCTGGTGCATGAGTCACTCAGCACACATCTGTTACATGAATAATCAACTGGTGTTAGAAAACTGAGTCCAGGCTGGGCACGGTGGCTCACGCCTATATTCCCAGCACTTTGGGAGGCCAAAGCAGGCTGATCACATAAGGTCAGGAGTTCAAGACCAACCTGACCAACATAGTAAAAACCTGTCTCTAATTTAAAAAACAAACAAAAATACACAAAAATTAGTCAAGTGTTGTGGCACGCGCCTGTAGTCCCAGCTACTTGGGAGGCTGAGGCAGGAGAATTACTTGAACACAGGAGGTAAAGGTTATAGTGAGCCGATTACAGAGCAAGACTCTGTCTCAGAAAAAAAAAAAAAAAAGCTGGGTGCGGTGGCTCATGCTTGTAATCCTAGCATATGCTTGTAATCCTAGCACATGCTTGTAATCCTAGATCCAAAAGGCTGAGGCAGGCGGATCACTTGAGGTCAGGAGTTTGACCAGCCTGGCCAACTTTGTCGAAATACCGTCTCTACTAAAAATACAAAAAGAGGCCGGGCAGCTGGGCTTGGTGGCTCATACCTGTAATCCAAGCACTTCGGAGGCCAAGGCGGGTGGATCACCTGAGGTCGGGAGTTCAAGACCAGCCTGACCAACATGGTGGAACACCATCTTGAAAAAAAAAGAAAATGTAATAATTAAAATAAATAAATAAATAAATAAAGGCCAGGCACGGTGGCTCACACCTGTAATTCCAGCACTTTGGGAGGCCGAGGCGGATGGATCATGAGGTCAGGAGATAGAGACCATCCTGGCTAACATCTCTTTAGTAGAGATGGTGAAATCCCATCTCTACTTAAAAAAAAAAAAAAAAAAAATTTAGCTGGGTACGGTGGGGCCTGCCTGTAGTCCCAGTTACTCAGGAGGCTGAAGCAGGAGAATTGCTTGACTCCAGGAGGCAGAGGTTGCAGTAAGCCAAGATTGCGCAACTGCACTCCAGCCTGACGACAGAGCGAGACTCTGTCTCAAAAAAAAAAAATAAATAAATTAGCTGAGCGTGGTAGTACACACCTGTAATCCCAGCTGAGGGATTAATCTGGCGTCTGAGGCAGGAGAATCACTTGAAACTAGGAGGTGGATGTTGCAGTGAGCCGAAATCACTGGACCAGGACGCATCCTAGCCTGCTTGACAGACCAAGAGTCCATCTCAAAAAAAAAAAAAAAAAAAAGAAAACTGAGTTCAGTTCTGGTGCTGCCATTTAATCTGTAGTGTAACCGTGCCTCAGTTTCCACATCTGTTAAGTGAAGCTGACAAGCAGCGCCCACCTGCCTGCCCACAATGCAAGGTTCTTTGAATTGGCTGCACCACAGGCCATACCCTAAGTTGAGCCATGGTGACGCCTGTGACCTGCACCTACACCTCTGGGTTGCTTCCTGGAACTAGAAAGTCTGAAGTAACTGGAAAACCACAAAAGGAGAAGAAATGACCAGCCTCTGCGTGCCTAATTAACTAGAGACATTTTTCTATTGTTCCTTATTGCCACCTCAATTGATGAGGCAATTGGACTTTGTAACCAACCTTGGTCAACCTCGTGACTCCAGACCCTACAACCCCCTCCCAGCTTGCAAAAACCACCCTAAACCGTAACTTCCGTAACTTTCCACTGCTTACCCCAAACCTATAAAACCAATTCCTTTCCCACTGCCCTCCACTGACTCTTTTTGGACTCAGCCTGCCAGAACCCAGGTGAATAAACAGCCACGTTGCTCACACAAAGCCTGTTTGTGTGAGTCTCTTCATTCAGGGCACACGTTTGAACACACCCATCCTACAGGCCTACAGTCGTGGAGGGAAGACCCAGTGCATGGGAGAAAACAGACCTCAGACTGGAAAGTGATGGATGGCATTCTTTGAAATGGCTCCCTTGGGGAAGAAAGTTTTCTAAGCCCTATGTAGAGAAACTCTGGGTTAGGGAACTTGGAGATGGAAGGATTTCATCTGGAGCTCCCAGAACAACTTGGAGAGCTCTCTGTTTCTTCCTGGAATTGGCTTTGCGCAGGGCCCTGGGATGAAGATGCTACACACTCCCCCTTCCTTTATTGCCTTTTTGAGTTTCTAAGAAATGCAGCCACAAACCCAGGCCGTGACTCTCCGGGGCTGGCTGACACGGGGGAGACAGGCCAGAGCTGGTGCCATCTCCTAGGTTCTTGTTGGCTTTCTCCTCCTTGCCCCTCACCACTTTTTTTTTTTTTTTTTTTTGAGTCAGTCTTCCTCTCTTGCCAAGGTTGGAGTGCAGTGGTGCCATCTTGGCTCACTGCAACCTACAACTCCCTGGTTCAAGCAATTCCCCTGCCTCAGCCTCCTGAGTAGCTGGGATTGCAGGTGTGCACTACTACGCTCGGCTAATATTTTTGTATTTTTAGTAGAGACGGGTTTTATTATGTTGGCCAGGCTGGTCTGGAACTCCTGGACTCAGCCAATCTGCCCACACTGAGCCTCCCAAAGTGCTGGGATTATAGGCATGAGCCACTGTGTCCAGCTCTTTTTTTTGTTTTTTTTTTTTGTTTTTGAGATGGAGTCTGGTTGGAGTGCAGTGGCACAATCTTGGCTCACTCAACCTCTGCCTCCCAGGTTCAAGCACCAGTTTTACTGCCTCCTGGTCACAAAATGGCAGCCAAGTTGACTGCAGACAAGCAGTGGGTGGGCTAAGGCAGACCAGGGAGACAGGAGATGGAAGAGGGGTGGGGACCTTTTCTAAGAGCTCCCAGTATCCAGTATAATCTCCCCTTTGTCCCACTGGTCCACTGCAGATTGTGAACCCCTGGGTCACTTTCCCTGGGATCAAAGGGTCCATCCTACCTGACAGCAGGAGGGAAGAGGAGAAAACCTTGAGGCCAAAGCCCCAAAGCCACATATCTGGTAAGGTAGCTAAAGGCCCGCAGGGCAGATGTCCCCCACAGCTCGGGCCCCCATAACGCTTGTTCAGCATTCCACATCCCATCCCAGGCTTCTGACGGGGCTGCAACCCTGCTGCACAGCCCCCTTCCAAGCCATGTGGCCTGATGTGTCAGTTTGAGAAACTGAGGTCTACAATGAAACCCACAAGGTATTGTCATCAGATACCTTCTTGCTCTTTTTTTCTTTTTTTTTTGAGATGGAGACTCATTCTGTTGCCCAGGCTGGAGGGCAGTAGCGTGATCTTGGCTCACTGCAACCTGTGCCTCTCAGGTTCAAGCAATTCTCATGCTTCGGACTCTTGAGTTGCTGGGATTACAGGGGCATGCCACCAATTCCTGGGATTAGGAGCTGGGTCAGTAGCTGGAATTACAGGTGCATGCCACCAACGCCTGGCTGATTTTTGTATTTTTAGTAGAGAAGGGGTTTCCCCATATTGGCCAGGCTGGTCTTGAACTCCTGACCTAATGTGATCCACCCACGTTGGCCTCCCAAAGTGCTGGGATTACAGGGGTGAGCCACTGCACCCAGTCTTAAATATGTTCTCATCAGTTCCAGTGACATGGCCCCGCCCCTGAGTGTGGGTGAGCTGAAAGTGGCTGTCACTAAGGTATTTCCCTCGCCCAGTGGGGAGCACGTGCTTAGTGGTTACTACCAGGCCTTTGGAGAGACTGGTCATTCCCCTCTCTGGATTTTTGTCATCTGGAAAATGTGCTAGTAACAGTTCCAACCCTACAGAATTGTTATGAGGGATAGTTAATGGCTTCCAAGTGCTTTTCTTGGTGCCAGCACAGTTAGAAATATGGCATTCATGGCCAGGCGCGGTGGCTCAAGTCTGTAATCCCAGCACTTTGGGAGGCCGAGGTGGGTGGATCACGAGGTCAAGAGATCGAGACCATCTTGGTCAACATGGTGAAACCCCGTCTCTACTAAAAATACAAAAAATTAGCTGGGCATGGTGGCGCGTGCCTGTATTCCCAGCTACACAGGAGGCTGAGGCAGGAGAATTGCCTGAACCCAGGAGGCAGAGGTTGCGGTGAGCCGAGATCGCGCCATTGCACTCCAGCCTGGGTAACAAGAGTGAAACTCCGTCTCAAAAAAAAAAAAAAGTATGGCATTCAGGGTGTGGCTCACACACCTTTCCTGAAGAACTGTCTCAGAGCACTGCAGACTGTAGTCACTGTTTACAGAGGCCTGGTCTGAGTCTCAAAGGTAGAGTGAAAGGAGGACAAAGCATCATGAACTCAAAGACCCTAGTACTGAAATAAAGCACTGAGGGCTTCTGGCTGTGAAGATTGGAGCAGGCCTTCCTCCCCAGATGAGGAATGACCTGTGTTAAAAAATAGCAAAATAAATTAGCCAGGCATCGTGGTGTACATCTGTAATCCTAGCTACTCAGAGGCTGAGGTACAAGAATTGCTTGAACCTGGAAGGTGGAGGTTGCAGTGAGCCGAATTGCGCCACTACACTCCAGCCTGGTTGATAGAGCTAGAGGATCCATCTGAAAAACAAAGAAAGAAGGAAAAATAGGCCAGGTATGGTGGTTCACGTGTGTGATCTGAGCACTTTGGGAGGCTGAGGCAGGAGGATTGCTTAAACCAAATTTGAGACCAGCCTGGGTGACATAGGGAGACCCTGTTTCTATTATAATTTCAAAATGTTTTCATTTAAAAAAGAAAAAAAACCCGCAAAATAACTCTGTGGTTAAGTTCTTGGATGCAAAGGAAGTCAATTTTGTTTGTGTTTTTCTGGAGACAGTATCTTGCTCTATCCCCCAGGCTGGAGTGCAGTGGTGTGAACTCAGCTCACTGCAACCTCTGCCTCCCAGGTTCAAGCAATTCTCATGCTTCTGTCTCCTGAGTAGCTGGGATTACAGGCACATGCCACCATGCCCAGCTAATTTTGCATTTTTAAGAGATGAGGTTTCACCATGTTGGTCAGGCTGGTCTTGAACCCCTCACCTCAAGTGATCTGACCACCTTGGCCTCCCAAAAGTGCTGAAATTACAGGTGTGAGCCACCACGCCTGGCCGATTTTGTTTTCTTTTTGTGTTTCTTTCATGGAGTACATCGTTTCTCTAAAAATCTCTGGGCTTGCTGGCCAAACCAGGTGATGACACTAAAAGATAAATCTTTTTTTTTTTTCCTCTGAGACAGGGTCTTGATTTGTCACCCAGTCTGGAGTGCAGTGGTGTGATCTCAGCTCCCTGCAACCTCCACCTCCTGGGTTCAAGGGATTCTCCTGCCTCAGCCTCCCGCGTAGCTGGGATTACAGATGTGTGCCAATATGCTCTGCTAATTTTTATATTTTTGGTAAACGGGGTTTCAGTGTTGGCCAGGTTGGTCTCGAACTCCTGACCTTGTGGTCTGCCTGCCTCAGCCTCCCAAAGTGTGGGGATTACAGGTGTGAGCCACTGAGCCTGGCTAAAAATCTTTAGCTAATTCCTGTTGTATGGTCGGCTTCTGTCTACCCTCATAGAGCCTTGCCAATGCACTGTGTACACTACACAAAGGAGCTCCTGCTACTGGGGGCCCTGAGAGGACACTATAGGGACCAGGCAGGGCCATGAGGCCTGGTACTGGATAGGATTCCCTCTTGGAGCGAGGGCTTCCCATGAGTCACCAAGGGGGCAAAATTCCCTTCTTTTGAGCACCTCATGATGTGCCTTGGGAAGCACTGTTACCAGCATTCTAGAAGGGGGCCGTGAGATCAAGGGAGGCCCAGCTCTGGCTACTACTTACTTTGCTTTTCATTTATACTTGTACCTCTTAAGATTCTCTGCTGTGGAATGTCAAGCTTCACGTCTCATCATGATGAAAGTAGCTCAGTGTGGGCACAATCATCTCTAAGCCAAACGCGGACTTTTCCCTTTTCCCACGCCCTTGCAGACTCCCAGCAGTACACCTGTGGTTGCTTCCTCCCTGCATCTCTTACTGAAATGAGATCTTCAGTGTTGGGGTGGGGCCTGGTGGGAGGTGTCTGGGTCATGGGGCAGATCCCTCAGGAATGGCATGGTGTCCCCTGGCAGGAATGAGTGTGTTCTCACTCTATGACCTGGTTGTTTCAAAGAGCCTGATCCTCCCGCTCTCTCTTGCACCATCTCTTGCCATGGGACACGCCCACTTTCCCTTCACCTTCCACCATGAGTAAAACCTTCCTGAGGCCTCCCCAAAAGCAGATGCAGGCACCATGCTTCTTGTCCAACCGGCAGAACCATAAGCCAAAGAAATATTTTTTTCTTAAACAAATTAGCCAGCCTCAGGTATTCCTTGATTGCAACACAAAACAGACCGACGCAACCTCCTTTGCAGAAGTATTGCAACATTCAGAAATGGTTTTCTCTCACCTCCCACTAAATGGTTCTTTTTGGTTCTAGGTTGTATAGAATGGTTCAATTTAAGAAACCAAGAATCTTAAGATTTTACCTAAACAAAAAACTAATCGAATGAAGAATTCACTCATATTTTTCTACCAAAAATTGAAATACTACGAGGAAACAAAACCAAAACCACATTCAGTTCTTTTATTTAATTTTCTAGTGGACAATTTACGTATCTCCCTCACCCTGTCTTTTAAGTTAGTGTGACAATTTTCTATAATAAACTACTTAAAGAGAAGCTTTGGTCAAGAATGGAATGAAATTGCAAAAAAAAAAAAAAAAACAACAACAAAATCACTGCTTTTAAAAAACCAACACTTTCACCAATTTTATATTCAAACAAAACCACAAGGTATTGGTGTGATATGTGTTTTCAGTGTTTCCTCGGGGCTGGCTTCCTCACCATCGTGCCACGGCACAGCTGCGGTCGGCCACAGTTTGTCATGCTGGATGGCGGAGGCTCACTCAGCTTCACATTATCCGGAGGCCCTGGATGGAAGACTCGAGGGTCTTGGAAAAGGCGGGAAGAATACTGATGTCACTGAGTAGTGTCCACCGTGAGGTTTTCCCCATGCTAGGTATTTTATCACTCCTTCCTCACTGGGGGAGGTTCGGCTTGTCCCCACCCTGAACCTGGCCTTGCCACCTGAGACAGGCTCTCCCAGGACTAAACCTTCAGAGATGCTCTAGGCCCGGTGTCCCTTGTCCCCACTGACCCCACTCACAGGCTCTGGGCATACTCCTGTGACTCCTCTGTTTTTTTTTTTTTTTTTTTTTTTTTGAGACCGAGTTTCGCTCTCGTTACCCAGGCTGGAGTGCAATGGCGCGATCTCGGCTCACCGCAACCTCCGCCTCCTGGGTTCAGGCAATTCTCCTGCCTCAGCCTCCTGAGTAGCTGGGATTACAGGCACGTACCACCATGCCCAGCTAATTTTTTGCACCTTTAATAGAGACGGGGTTTCACCATGTTGACCAGGATGGTCTTGATCTCTTGACCTCGTGATCCACCCGCCTCGGCCTCCCAAAGTGCTGGGATTACAGGCTTAAGCCACCGCGCCCGGCTGTTTTTTTTTTTTTTTTGAGACAGGGTCTTGCTCTATTGCTACAGGCTGGAGTGCAGTGGTGTGACCGTAGCTCACTGCAGCTTCCAACTCCTGGGCTCAAGTGATCCTCCTGTTTCAGCCTTTCAAGTAGGTGAGACTAAAGGCACACGTCACTACACCTAGCTCGTATATATATACTACCATGCCCAGCTAATTTATGTATTTTTGGTAGAGATAGGGTTTCACTCCATATTGGTCAGGATGGTCTTCAACTCCTGACCTCGTGATCCACCGGCCTTGGCCTCCCAAAGTGCTGGGATTACAGGCATGAGCCATCATGCCTGGCCCATTATATATATTTTTAAATAAAGACAGGGTCTCATTATTTTCACAGGCTGGTCTTGAACTACTGCATTCAAGACAGGGAAGGAGGGAGGCAAAGCAAGCCTCAGCTTCCTAAAGTGTTGGGATTACAGGCGTGGACCAGCGTGCCTGGCTACACCTGGTTTTTTTATAGAGATGAGGTCACGCTATATTGCCTAAGCTGGTCTCAAACTCCTGGCCTCAAACGATTCTCCCATTTTGGCTTCCCAAAGTGCTGGGATGACAGGCATGAGCCACTGCGCCTGGCTGGCCACAATTCTTTTTTCTAGTTTCATCCTATGCTTCTGTAGGACCACACCATGGGCAGTGCCTCAAAGGCAGTGTACACTCTCTGAAGCCCAGGCTAGCCTGGCTGTGCTGCGCCTGCAGCTTAGGATGCTCGCCTGTGCTTTCTCAACTCATAGCCCCCTCCCCTCCAAAATCCATGGCAGCTCAAGATGCCGCTCAAGTGCAACCTTTTCCCTGCAGCGCAGGCAGTCCACACATAGTCCCAGACTCCTCTGTATGAAAACAGGCACTGGCTTCTCTTCTGAGCTCTGCCAAATCCCCTACCCAGCCCCTGTATCCACCTCTCTCTTCTACCAGACAGGCTAGTTCAGTGTCCAGCACCATGCATGGGAACCAACAGATACTTAGTAAATGTTTATTAAATTAATTAGTGTAAGCCATAAATATATATCTACATAGTTAAATCTGGGCTGGTGTCCAATAGGGCCTGCTTCTAAAACAGCACTCCATTTTTCCTCAGTGAATGAATGGACATCTATAAGTAAACATTTCTTCTCACTGAGAATGTGCTGTTCTTCTGTGGATGACTTTTAGGTTGTAAAGAGATCTCCGGCTGGGCGTGGTGGCTCATGCCTCTAATCCCAAGCCCTTTGGAAGGCTGAGGTAGGTGGCTCACCTGAGGTCAGGAGTTCAAGACCAGCCTGATCAACATGGAGAAACACCATTTCTGTTAAAAATACAAAATTAGCCCAGTGTGGTGGCACTTGCCTGTAATCCCAGCTACTCGGGAGGCTTGAGACAGAACTATCACTTGAACTGGGAGGCGGAGGTTGTGGTTAGCCGAGCTGGCACCACTGTACTCCAGCCTGGGCAACAAGAGTGAAACTCTGTCTCCCCCTCAAAAAAAAAAAAAAAAAGAGAAAGATCTCCAGGGCTGGGAACAGTGGCTCACACCTGTAATCCCAGCACTTTGTGAGGCCAAGGCAGGCAGATCACATGAGTCCAGGAGTTTGAGACCAGCCTGGCCAACATGGTGAAACCCCGCCTCTGCTAAAAATACAAAAAATAGCTGGGCATTGTACTGTGCTCCAGTAATCCCTGCTACAGGTGAGGCTGAAGCAAGAGAATCACTTGAACCCAGGAGGCAGAGGTTGCAGTGAGCCAATATTGCACCAATGACTGCACTGCAGCCTGGGTGACAGAGCGAGACTCCATCTCAAAAAGAAAGAAAGAAGAAAAAAAAACATTTCCAGTTTAATGTCTTACATTAGGACTAGATTTAAATCTTACATGTACTAGATTTAACATTTTGTTTCAAGAAATGAGAAACATTCTTCTCACAAGAGTTTTGTAAAAATATTAGCGGGGGATGATGGTGCATGCCTGTTGTCCCAGCTACTCGGGAGGCTGAGGTGGGAGGGCTGACGGAGGCAAGGAGTTGGTGGTTGCCGTGAGCCATGATTGCGCCACTGTATTCCAGCCTGGTGACAGAGAAGCAGCCTATCTCTTAAAAAAAAAAAAAGTTTTAACACCAACAAGATTTGTTCTGTTAGGTAGAAAATACCTTGAAATCCCAAATTGTCATGGCTCCATCGATGCCAGTAGTGCAAAATTTGCGACAATCTTGCTTGTCCACCTCATAAATAGAGACTTGACTGAAAAAAAAAAAAAAAAAAAAAAGAGATTGTGAGGTATGTAGTGGAAGTGAACACAACATTCCTGACTAATAGTGTAAGGGCAGTTTAAGGACATGAATTATCTTCTTCTTCATTTTTTAAATAAAGATGGGATGGGGGTCTCATTATGTTGCCCAAGTTGGTCTTGAACTCCTGGGCTCAAGTAATCCTTCTGCTTTGGCTTCCCAGAGTGCTGGGATTACAAGTGTGAGCCATCATGCCCAACCAGGAAATGAATTATCTTTTAACCCCTGAATATAAATTTGTCCACCAACATTAGGCTACAACAATCTGGCTCAGAAAATACCAAAAAGCATTTTATTTTATTTTATTTTATTTTATTTTTTTTTTGAGACGGAGCTTCACTCTTATTACCCAGGCTGGAGTGCAATGGCACCATCTTGGCTTACCGCAGCCTCCGCCTCCTGGGTTCAGGCAATTCTCCTGCCTCAGCCTCCTGAGTAGCTGGGATTACAGGCACGTGCCACCATGCCCAGCTAATTTTTTGTATTTTTAGCAGAGACAGGGTTTCACCATGTTGACCAGGATGGTCTCGATCTCTTGACCTCGTGATCCACCCGCCTCGGCCTCCCAAAGTGCTGGGATTACAGGCTTGAGCCACCACGCCCGGCGAAAAGCATTTTATTACCAGATGTCCAGGAACGACAAAAGTGGAAAGAAGAGAAATTAAGAACCTGCCTTACTTAGAGTAAGCTGGGGAAGCAGGAATGCCCATACAGCACTCAAATGCTGGGAGCAGGCTGTTGGCAGGACACACCATGGAGAAAACGGTGTTTTCGTTTGTTTGTTTTTAAATAAACTAGAGGCACGATGAAGCCTGACTGAAATCCACCTGGCTCCAAACAAAACCTCTCAAATCACCCTCCAAGACAGCCCATGCAGATAAGCTAACAGCCCTCCTCGAGTTTCAGATTAATCATTATAAATGTTAGCAGCAGACATACCACCAGATTCCAACCAAGCCAAGCAGGGGAACCAATAAATGAAGCAACTTGTTTTAGACTAATTTTCTAGAAAGCTTTCAAGACAATCACCCATTGCTCAGATAGTATTTTTCTTTCTCTTCTGAAATGTCTAGAACTTACCTCCCTCTTCCCCGACCTTGGGAAAGGGATGGCAAACTATGGCACACACTGCCTATTCCTATACAGCCTGTGAACTTTAAAAAAAAAAAACAACAAGGTTTTTCATTTTTACTCATTTATTTATTTTTTGAGATTAAGTCTCATTCTGTTGCCCAGGCTGCAGTGCAGTGGCATGATCTCGGCTCACTGCAACTTCTGCCTCCTGGGTTCAAGTGATTCTCCTGCCTCCGCCTCCTGAGTAGCTGGGATTACAGGCACACGCCACCATGCCTGGCTAATTTTTGCATTTTTAGCAGAGACAGGGTTTTGCCATGTTGGTCAGGCTGGTCTCGAACTCCTGACCTCAAGTGATCTGCCTGCCTCAGCCTCCCAAAGTGCTGGGATTACAGGCATGAGCCACCACACCTGACCTGGCTTTTATATTTTTAAATAGCTGGAAAAAAATTAAAAGAAGACTATTATCTCATGAAATAAAAATTATGTGAAATTCCAATCTGAGTGTCCATAAAGTGTGACTGTTACACAGCCAGCTCATTTGTTTACGTCGCCTGTCCCTGCTTTCCTGCCACAACCACAGAGTTCAGTAGTTGCAACAGAGACCTCTGGCCTCTCAGAGCCTAAAATATTTACCATCTGCTTCCTTACAGAAAAAGTTAGCTGACACAGCTCAAGCACAAAGAGCATCTAATTTCTGCAAATAAAAGTATACTAATAGGCAAGGGTTTTCTTTTCATTTTTCACCTAGAAATGTCAGAGAGGTAATGAGAGTTGTTTCTTTCCTAACACTTAGTCTGCATAGAAGCTTAAGAGAAATTCACAAGAAATAACTCGGAGTCATTCAAGACAGAGAAACCTGAAGAATGGAGAAAAGGCAAGTTTTGCTATAGATAGAGAAACCTGAAGAATGTGGAGAAAAGGGAAGTTTTGCTGTGCCTTCAGGTTCTTTTTTTTTTTTTTTTGAGATAGGATCTTGCAGCATAGCCCAGGCTGAAGTACAGTGGCATAATCACAGCTCACTCCTCCCAAGTAGCTGGGACTACAGGTGCGTGCCAACACAGATGGCTAACTAAAAAAAAAATTTTTGTAGATTTGGGGTCTTGCTATGTTGCCCAGGATGGTACTGAACTGCTGGCTCAAGTGATCCTCCTGCCTTGGTTCCCCAAAGTGCTGGGATTATGGGTATGAGCCATGGTGCCAGCCCTCTGGTTCTGATTTTTCAATAGAGCATGGATATTTGCAGCCTATTTATGTAGAGCTGCCTCTTCTGCTGAACATGAAGCACAACCTGCCTTTCATCGTAACTCTCTCAAAGAGGAAGTCTAGAGGTTTCCATTATCCCTCGCTCCATCAATACCACAATAAAAGTCTCTCAACACAAAAGCCTTCTCAATAAGGGAAAATGCCATGGGACCCAACTCCAAACACAGTAATTTAGAATATCAGGAATGTATTTCTCATCCAGACTTCTTTTTTTTTTTTTGGTGGAGGGAACGAAGTCTCATTTTGTCACCCAGGCTGGAGTGCAGTGGCTCAATCTTGGCTCACTGCAACCTCCGCCTCCCAGTTCAAGCGATTCTCCTGACTCAGCCTCCTGAGTAGCTGGAATTACAGGTGTGTACCACCATGCCTGGCTAATTTTTTTTTTTTTTTTTTTTTTTTGAGATGGAGTTTCGCTCTTGTTACCCAGGCTGGAGTGCAATGGCGCGATCTCGGCTCACCGCAACCTCCACCTCCTGGGTTCAGGCAATTCTCCTGCCTTAGCCTCCTGAGTAGCTGGGATTACAGGTACGCGCCACCATGCCCAGCTAATTTTTTGTATTTTTAGTAGAGACGGGGTTTCACCATGTTGACCAGGTTGGTCTCGATCTCTCGACCTTGTGATCCACCCACCTCGGCCTCCCAAAGTGCTGGGATTACAGGCTTGAGCCACCGCACCCGGCCTAGGCCTGGCTAATTTTTGTATTTTTAGTAGAGATGGGGTTTCACCATGTTGGCCAGAGTGGTCTCAAACTCCTGTGGTCTGCCTGCCTCAACCTCCCAAAGTGCTGGGATTACAGATGTGAGCCACCATGCCCAGCCTCTCCTCTAGACCTTAAAAATAGAACTTTCTAAACAAAACACAATTCTGTTGTCTTACATAATTACATATATCTGGTAAAAAGCCAGTTGAGGCACTTATCAGCTTTGTCATCATGCTGCTAAGAAATTGTTTCTTTAATTAAATAATCTTATTTGTATCCATTACTTGAAAGGACAGCTAGTTACCTTTTCAAACAGGCTGTAACTTTGCGTTCTATTATGTATGCACTACTATGAGAAGGCAGCATTCAGGAAGGTCTCCTTTTGTTCTCAATGGAGCAGCTGAGAAAGTGTGCCCTAGGAAGCTGCTGCCCTGAGGCCCCACCAACACAGTTTGCAACAGGGTCTGTATAGCTTCTGCTGGCTGCTGTCTTGTAATCTGCACTTCGAAGGACAGAATGACCAGGTGGTGGTGTCACTCCCTACCATGAGCTGGAAATAAGAGCCTGGTGGTCAGGAAGATACAGATTTTTGCTGCGCTTTTCCCTGAGGGAATGTCTGGGTCTGCAGGGCATAAAGCTTTTGTAGGAACCAGGAAGGAAACAGTGAGGGGCAGGAAGGCACCTTGTCACCTGACCACCTCTCTACAGATGGCACCTACGTGATGCTATTCTGATGCAGTGTTTCCAAGGCCGTGTTGCGGTCCTCAGTTGTGGCCCTCTTGTCCATGTTGCGGAAGCGTTCCATGGCAGACATGTTGCGTTGGATGCTCTGTTTTGGAATGTCTAACTTGGAGACGAAGGTCAGGCAGCCACGGTCATCATAGTTAAAGAGCATTGGGCAGCAGTCATGGCCCTGAAATAAGACTCACAGTCAGTCCCTGGAGGGCACACTGCCCACCATCCATCTCCTTGACAGTGTTCACCATGACAGGCCTCCCTTACTTTCTTTTTTTTTTTTTTTTTTTTTTTTTTGAGACGGAGTTTCGCTCTTGTTACCCAGGCTGGAGTGCAATGGCGCGATCTCGGCTCACCGCAACCTCCACCTCCTGGGTTCAAGCAATTCTCCTGCCTCAGCCTCCTGAGTAGCTGGGATTACAGGCATGTGCCACCATGCCCAGCTAATTTTTTGTATTTTTAGTAGAGACGGGGTTTCACCATGTTGACCAGGATGGTCTCGATCTCTTGACCTCGTGATCCACCCGCCTTGGCCTCCCAAAGTGCTGGGATTACAGGCTTGAGCCACCGTGCCCGGCCCCCTTACTTTCTTTTTTGTTTTTTTGAGACAGAGTCTTGCTATGTTGCCCAAGCTGGAGAGTAGTGGAGCAATCTCAACTCACTGCAACCTCTGCTTCCCTGGTTCAAGCGATTCTCCTGCCTCAGACTTTCAAGTAGCTGGGATTATAGGCATGCACCACCATGCCTGGGTAATTTTTGTACTTTTACTAGAGACAGGGTTTCACTCTATTGGCCAGGCTGGTCTCGAACTCCTGACCTCAAGTGAACCAGCTGCCTCGGCCTCCCAAAGTGCTGGGATTACAGGTGTGAGCCAATGTGATGGGCCCCTCTCTTACTCTTCAAAGCGAGCTCTGTTTCTTCCAAAGAACTGTACTGCTTTGTGCTAGGATGACAGAGCACACATTGTTCCCTGTCTGATCATCACATACAGTGCACCCTGGGGGAGAATGAGGAAAAATACTCACAGCAGCCACAACGCTGTTCTCCGAGACAAATGACACGCTCAGGAGTGGCAGGAACTCCGTCTTCAGAGTTGAGACCCTAAACACAGGAACATTTGTTATCCCAAGTTGCAACAGACTACCAGCTTCTTTACAGACACAGATGAGGACAAAGGACCCATTCTCACAGGGACTTCTACAGTATTAATGGGCACTTATGTTGAAAAGGAGCTCCTGACCTCGACTTGTAGGCCTCTTGAGCCAGGAGCAGCCCTGGGCTCTGGCTCTAGCCTGCACTCCACCTGCTTCTGAGGTCCCGCCCACTCATGACAAACTGGTTCCAAAACCCTTGTTCTTGTCTCCTTCTTTGCGCCCACACCCTTCTACTCCCAGCACAGCTCTAAAGGGATCACCCCTATGATCCCAAGGTCTACTTTTCCGGGTCACTTCAGCCTAAAGTGGCTTCTCCTTGCTCTTAGTTCCTAGGAGCTCTTGTGTTACTATGACTTGGCAGCAAATACCTGTGCTGACAGCCAGGCACTGTGTTAGGAGCCAGAGCTACCAAGATCAACCAAATGCAGTCTGAGCCAGGAATTCGAATGGGCCGTGTGTGTATGTGTGCAGGGATGTATGCGTACATACAGTTATTTGCTCCTGAATCTGGCTAAGAGGTTACATAGATATGGCAAGCAAACACACTTGCTGAGGAGTTAGGAGCACCTCACTTCATGTAAGAAATGATGCATTCAAAAGCTAACTGTGGCTGGGCATGGTGGCTCACAACTGTAATCTCAGCACTTTAACGGGTTGAGGCAGAAGGACTGCTGGAGGCAAGAATTTGAGATCAGCCTGGACAACACAGTGAGACCCAGTCTCTATGAAAAATTTTTAAAAAATTCGCCTAGTGCGGTGGCGCATGTCTGTGGCCCCAGCTGCTTAAGAGGCTGAGGTGAGAGGAGCACTTGCGCCCAGGAGAAAGAGGCTGTAAAGAGCTATGATTGAAGCACTGTCCTCCAGCCTCGGCAACAGTGTGTCTCTCTAAATACCTTTTAAAAAGTAAAAGCTAACTGTGTATGTGTTCAGAAGACCCTTCGTAAAGCTGGGATTGAACTGAAGAACTAATGTGTCACGTTAAGCCTTTACTGTGGTATACCTGACTTTTACTACATGAGATATTTATGTGGGAGGAGTGGAAGGGTGGGGCATGTGATCTGACCTGCAGGACTGGAAAAGGGAGAGAAGTCAATCTGAGGGTAGACGGTAGATGGGGACTTGTAACAAGCATATGCTAAGAACCTACTGTGTCACAAGAAACCATATAAAAATCAAGTAACGCTGGCATCAAAATACCAAATTATTATGAAGTATCAAAAAGCAAATTACCACACAAAATGTATAACATAATCCCATTTCTATTAAAAATGAAAAAAAAAAATATATATATATATATTTTTTTTTGAGATGGAGTTTCGCTCTTGTTGCCCAGGCTGGAGTGCAATGGCGTGATCTCGGCTCATCGCAACCTCCGCCTCCTGGGTTCAGGCAATTCTCCTGCCTCAGCCTCCTGAGTAGCTGGGATTACAGGCACACGTCACCATGCCCAGCTAATTTTTTTTTTTTTTTTTGTATTTTTAGTAGAGACGGGGTTTCACCTTGTTGACCAGGATGGTCTCGATCTCTTGACCTCATGATCCACCCGCCTCGGCCTCCCAAAGTGCTGGGATTACAGGCTTGAGCGCCTGGCTAAAAAAAATATATTTTTAAGACGGGTTTTCACCATGTTGGTTAGGCTGATCTTGAATGCCCAACCTCAGGTGATCCGCCCGCCGTGGCCTCCAAAGTGCTTGGATTACAGGTGTGAGCCACCACGCCCAGCCTGAAAATATATATAAATGCTTGTTTATGTAGAGAAATTTTCTGAGAGACTACATTTTATAATGGAGGGGATAATCTTTAAAAAAAAAAAAAAAACTAGCTAAAAATGCACATTTAATCCTGTTAGGAAAAACACATCATGTCTGAACTATCATGCTCTTTACACTGGGAGACTCTTACTGACCTGACAGGGAGTACAGGTCACCCAATGTGATTGATTTTTGATACCTAAGTGGGCACGTCCATCACAAAACCTTTAATGTTGAGTTCCCTTTAGCTATCAATGGAAAAGGATTCACCAGGGAAGAACAAAGATTTATAAAAGAAGAAGGATTCCAATCTTCCCTCTTCCTCCAACATACATTGAACAAAATGAACTCTGATGTCTGGCCAGGTAGCTGAGCAGACATGCCATGCACAAAGAAGCTACCGTAACTGGAGTCCTTCCAGCACACAGCAGAGGAAGTGGCATCAAGGGTTCCTAAGCCTTACTGAATGGAAGGCTCAAATTAATGAAGTCATTGTTCGCCGACTACTCAGAGTAAGAATGTATCTCCTATTTAAAGCTGGTAAATGGCATTTACATTTTATAAGAAATTCAGAGTAACAGACTAAACTGGTTTTTTTTTTTTTTTTTTTTTAGATGGAGTCTCATTCTGTTGCCCAGGCTGGTGTACACTGGCACGATATTGGCTCACTGAAACCTTCACTTCCCGGGTTCAAGTGATTCTCCCGCCTCAGCCTCCCGAGTAGCTGGGATTACAGGCACATGCCATCATGCCCATCTAATTTTTTGTATTTTTGTAGAGACAGGGTTTCACCATATTGGCCAGGCTGGTCTCAAACTCCTGACCTCAGGTGATCTGCCCACATGGGTCTACCAAAGTTCTGGGATTATAGGTATGAGCCACTGAGCCAGCCTAAACTGGCCATTTTTAAGGGACCCTTATCAGTAGCAAACCAGGAGGGTTCTTCAAAGGAATCATTATCAGTACTTCCATTAAGAAGTATTTTTAGGCCGGGCGCGGTGGCTCAAGCCTGTAATCCCAGCACTTTGGGAGGCCGAGGCGGGTGGATCACGAGGTCGAGAGATCGAGACCATCCTGGTCAACATGGTGAAACTCCGTCTCTACTAAAAATACAAAAAAATTAGCTGGGCATGGTGGCGCGTGCCTATAATCCCAGCTACTCAGGAGGCTGAGGCAGGAGAATTGCCTGAACCCAGGAGGCGGAGGTTGTGGTGAGCCGAGATCGCGCCATTGCACTCCAGTCTGGGTAACAAGAGCGAAACTCCGTCTAAAAAAAAAAAAAAAAAAGTATTTCTAGGCTGGGCGCAGTGGCTCAAGCCTGTAATCCCAGCACTTTGGGAGGCCGAGGTGGGTAGATCACTAGGTCAAGAGATCGAGATCATCCTGGTCAACATGGTGAAACCCCGTCTCTACTAAAAATACAAAAAATTAGCTGGGCGTGGTGGCGCGTGCCTGTAATCCCCGCTACTCGGGAGGCTGAGGCAGGAGAATTGCCTGAACCCAGGAGGTGGAGGTTGCGGTGAGCCGAGATCGCGCCATTGCACTCCAGCCTGGGTAACGAGAGCGAAACTCCGTCTCAAAAAAAAAAGAAGTATTTCTAGCTCTTTAAAATTTCCCAACCTAAGAACTTGTATCTGTGCCTGTCACGGTAAAGGCTGCCTTGCTGTTTTTTCTCTTTTTTTTTGAGATAGAGTTTCACTCTTGTCACCCAGGCTGGAGTGTAGTGGCGCAATCTCAGCAACATCTGCCTCCTGGGTTCAAGCGATCCTCCAGTCTCAGCCTCCCAAGAAGCTGGGATTCTAGGCATATTCTACCATGCCTGGCCTAATTTTTGTATTTTTAGTAGAGACGGGGCTTCACCACGTTGGCCAGGCTGGTCTTGAACTCCCGACCTAAGGTGATCCGTCCATGGCCTCGCAAAGTGCTGGGATTATATGCCTGAGCCACCGTGCCTGGGCTGCCTTGCAGTTTTGATTGAGGTTTTTATGCTTGTGCCCTGTACTAACAGCCCAGGAAAGGCACTCCTGATCCAGCTGGTGAGAGATCCCACCCCTTGTTCCCCACCTTCCAAATCAAAGGCAAATACTCACTGCACACTTTTTGAGGCATCAGCAACAGACACAGTGCTGTCGTGGCTGACCCAGGCCAGGCGGCTCCCACTGGCAGAAAAGCTGACCCCATGGACCCAGCCACCAGTGCCACTGCCACCAAACTCTGACATCAGCTGCCCAAAAGGCATCTTGCTACCCCAGGGCGTGCTGGCTGGCTTTTCATCCACTTCTTTAATGTAGGCAGAAAACACTCTGTTTAAAGGGCAGACAGAAAAGAAATAAGCAAATGAGAATATATGTATATAGAAACAGGCCACAAGCAGCTGCTGCAAGGAATCTCAGAATACAAAGAGGCTGACTCACTAAAAAAAGAAAACCTGGGCTGGGCATGGGGACTCACACTTGTAATCCCAGCACTTTGGGAGTCCAAGGTGGGCGGATCACCTGAGGTCGGGAATTCAAGACCAGCCTGACCAACACGGAGAAACCCCATTTCTACCAAAAATACAAAATCAGCCAGTGTGGTGGCACATGCCTGTAATCCCAGCTACTTGGGACACAGAGGCAGGACAATCACTTGAACCTGGAAGGTGGAGGTTACAGTGAGCTGAGATTGTGCCACTGCAATCCAGTCTGGGCAACAAGAGCAAAACTCTGTCTCAAAAATAAATAAATAAATAGGCCAGGCATGGTGGCTCAAGCCTGTAATCCCAACACTATGGAAGGCCGAGGTGGGTGGATCACCTGAGAGTTTGGGAGTTCGAGACCAGCCTGACCAACATGGAGAAACCCCATCTCTACTGAAAACATAATATTAGCTGGGTGTGGTGGCACACGCCTGTGATCCCAGCTACTCAGGAGGCTGAGGCAGGAGAACTGCCTGAACCCAGGAGGCAGAGGTTGTGGTGAGCCGAGACTGCACTATTCATTGCACTCCAGCCTGGGCAACAAGAGTGAAACCTGGTCTCAAAAAAAAAAGAAAGAAAAGAAAAAAATAAAACACGATGGGTAAGTTCAGATAAACAAACCTTTGAAATCACAGAATTATTGTTAGGGGGATCTACGGGCCAACTCAAGTTTGGCAAATCCATATTTTAGTTTTCCTCCCCCCCCCCCCACTCTTGTCACCCAGGCTGGAGAGCAATAGTGTGATCTTGGCTCATTGCAACCTCTGCCTCCTGGGTTGAAGTAATTCTCCTGCCTCAGCCTCCCAAGTAGCTGGGATTATAGGCATGTGCCATCACACCTGGCTAATTTTGTATTTTAAGTAGAGACAGGGCCAGGTGCAGTGGCTCAAGCCTGTAATCCCAGCACTTTGGGAGGCCGAGGCGGGTAGATCACAAGGTCGCGAGATCGAGACCGTCCTGGCAACATGGCGAAACTCCGTCTCTACTAAAAATACAAAAAATTAGCTGGGCATGGTGGCGCGTGCCTGTAATCCCAGCTACTCAGGAGGCTGAGGCAGGAGAATTGCCTGAACCCAGGAGGCGGAGGTTGTGGTGAGCTGAGATCGCGCCATTGCACTCCAGCCTGGGTAACAAGAGTGAAACTCCATCTCAAAAAAAAAAAAAAAAAAAAATAGTAGAGACAGGGTTTCACTCAGGAAGCAGAGGCAAGAGAATCCCTTGTACCCGGGAGGCGGTGGTTGCAGTACGCCTAGGTCGCACCACTGCACTCTAGCCTGGTGACAGAGCAAGACTCCATCTCAAAAAAATAAAAATAAAAATAAAATACAACAAAAGCAAAAAGAAAAACAAAAAAGAAAAGGGGTTTCATCTTGTTGACCAGGCAGGTCTTGAACTCCTGACCTCAGGTGATCCACCCACCTCGGCCTCCCAAAGTGCTGAAATTACAAGTGTGAGCCACAATGCCTGATTCCCCACACAGCTCACTGTGGCCTCCAACTCCTGGGCTGAAGTGATCCTCTTGCCTTAGCCTCTAGAGTAGCTGGGACTACAGGCTCATACTATTATGCCCAGCTAACTTTTAAAAAATTTTTGTAGAGATAAGGTCTTGCTGTGTTGCCCAGGCTGGTCTCAAACTCCTGTCGTCAAGCAATCCTCCTGTCCCAGCCTCCCAAAGTGCTGGGATTACAGCTGTGTGCTACTGTGCCTGGCTAATCCATACTCTGATACTCCCAAAGCACTTACTGTGTGTTGGGCTCTGGAGACAAGGTTCTTTTTTTTTTTTTTTTTGAGACGGAGTTTCACTCTTGTTACCCAGGCTGGAGTGCAATGGCGTGATCTCGGCTCACCGCAACCTCCGCCTCCTGGGTTCAGGCAATTCTCCTGCCTCAGCCTCCTGAGTAGCTGGGATTACAGGCAGGCGCCACTATGCCCAGCTAATTTTTTGTATTTTTAGTAGAGACGGGGTTTCACCATGTTGACCAGGATGGTCTCGATCTCTCGACCTCGTGATCCACCCGCCTCAGCCTCCCAAAGTGCTGGGATTACAGGCTTGAGCCACCGCGCCCGGCGACAAGGTTCTTAAGTAGTGACCACAAAAGCCCTGTCCTCATGGATTACACATTCTGGGGGGCCCTTGCTGTATCATCCCTCCCTTGCCCACGTGAGACCTTGCTAAATGGCCACAGCATTCTTTCTGGTCCACCATACCATCATTCTCAACACAGTACTTCAGGAAGGCTGCACAGTCAACGGTGGGAGAGAGGAAACTATTTGCCACTCCACAACAAACTAATGTTATCGACCCATTTAAAGATATATCCTATGAGAATGCCAAGGGAGGCAGGCGAGAAGGAGGGGCAGGCTCCCTGGACTCTCAGGCCCACCATCCAGTCTCTGTGGGAGGGATAAAGATGAAGGTGGGTCCTTTACAGCTGGTATTGTCAGTTTCTACTAACTCTTTCTTTTTATCTAATTCCAAACAGCTGTGTGTGAGGATGTTTTGGCCCAGAGTTAAGGACAAAGGGGAACAGCTGGAAATCTACCTTTAGTGCCCTTTCGCTCTCCAATGTGATTTCTACTTTGTATACCTTCTTCTCTTCAAAAAAACTGCTGAACCTAAAGGCTCCCTAAAAGAACTGAGGAATCCCCCACTACCACCCCAAATGATAATGGCAGTACAGAGGCTCCGGTAGAGGCCTGGCAGAGGACTGTGAGTTATCTGAGGTTAGATGACAAGATGGTAGAAACACTGTGCTTTAAATCCCCATCATGACAGTGGCTGCTTTAATCTTAAGAGCCCAAGAAAGAATCAGTGGCTCTCAGCTACCCACTCAGGAAGATGAATGGGACCGATCTATACCCACAGGACTGCGCCAGGTGCAGGAGCTCATGCCTGTAATCCCAGCACTTTGGGAGGCCAAAGTGGGTGTATAGCTTGAGGCCAAGAGTTCGAGACCAGCCTGGCCAACATGGTGACACCCTGTCTCTACTAAAATACAAAAAAAATTAGCTGGGCATGGTGGTGCACACCTGCAATCCCAGTTACTTGGGAGGCTGAGGCAACAGAATGGTTTGAACCTGGGAGGTGGAGGCTGCAGTGAGCCGAGACCACACCACTGCACTCCAGTGTGGGTGACAGAGCAAGACTCTTGTCTTAAAAAACAAAACAAAACAAAAAACCCCCACAGGACTCTGAGTCAAATAAACAGTCCTGGAAGTTAATATTAACAAAATAACTGCAACCTATTTTCCCAACCATTAAAGAATCCAGGTGGTGTGGGTTAGTGCCACCTAGTTCTATTTTCCAAGGGAGCTCTATTTTCCAGTGACTCTGGTTAAGAAATCACAAGCAACATAGGTCCAGAATATAAAGTGCCTTGATACTACCATTACCTCATCCTCTCAGCCAAACTCAAACACACATCTCTCTCTTTTCTTTTAAAGCTTTGAGTATTCCTGGATATAAACCACTAGCCTGGTTTTCTGGGAATTCTCCATAGTTACTGAACAAAGTGCATCCCAGCTGAGTACAGTGGCTCATCCCTGTAAGCCTAGCACTTCGGGAGGCCAAAGCAGAAGGATCCTTTGAGCCCAGGAGTTTGAGACCAGCCTGAGCAACATAGTGAGACCCCATCTCTACAAGAAATGGACAAAATCAGCCAGGCATGGTGGCTCATGCCTGTAGTCCCAGCTACTCAGGAGGCTGAGGTGGGAGGATTGCTTGAGTCTTGGAGGTGGAGGCTATAGGGAGCTATGATTGCACCACTGCACTTCAGCTGGGGTGACAGAGCAAGACCTTGTCTCAAGAAAAAAAAAAAAGGTGCACCTCCATCTCCCAATCTACCATGTAGTCAACATGAAGCAACATTTATTTGCTTTGCTTTCAGCTAAGGGGTAAAAAGCCTTGTTGATAAAGAACAACTTAAAAAGCAATTACATGGAATTACATGGTATGATGCTTAAAGCTGTTAGCAAAGTGGCTGCCTTTCTTCTAGCTTCATGCTAACGACAAAATTAAAAGCTTTAACTGAAAAGAACAGCACAGTAACAGCTCGGCAGCGCACTGTTTAGCTATATTTTATTAATCTTAGTTTCACTGTGGAATTTGCAAAGACTGCTGCCTGGAATATGAAATGAGAAAAATACTGTAGTCAAGAAAGACAGGGAGAAAGGCAGAGAGAAAAAGAGATGGTGAGAAAGAGACAGAGACAGAGAGGGCACACACTAATCCTCCCCTCTAAACCATAGACATTCTTACACTTAGGGAAATCTTTGCTGGCCCCACCCTTACCTCTCCCTCCTACCCCACTTCCAAGTTGATTTCTTTCTACCTCAGTGACTTATGCACTTGTTCTTTTAATCACCATGCGTGAGCTCCTGTTCTAGATCAGAAGCTGCTGTCGGTTTTTTTTTTTTTTTTTGAGACGGAGTCTTGCTCTGTCGCCCAGGCTGGAGTGCAGTGGTGCGATTTCAGCTTACTGCAACCTCCACCTACCAGGTTCAAATGATGCTCATGCCTTAGCCTCACATGTAGCTGGGATTACAGGCGTGCACCAACACACCAGGCTAATTTTTGTATTTTTAGTAGAGACTGGGTTTCACCATGTTGGCCAGGTTGGTCTCTAACTTCTAACTTCAGGTGATCCACCCACCTTGGTCTCCCAAAGTGCTGGGATTGCAGGTGTGAGCCACGGGACCAGCCTCATTTTTGAGTCCCTTACAGTGCCTAGCACAGTACCTTGCAAAGAAAAGGAACCTTACAGGCCAGGCACATTGGCTCATGCCTGAAATCCCAGCACTCTAGGAGGCCAAGGAGGGAGAATCACTTGAGACCAGAAGTTCAAGACCAAACTGGGCAACATAGCAAGACCCTGACTCTACAAAGAATAAAAGAAAATTTTTTTTTTTTTTTTTTTTTTTTTTTTTGAGATGGAGTTTCGCTCTTGTTACCCAGGCTGGAGTGCAATGGCGCGATCTCGGCTCACCGCAACCTCCGCCTCCTGGGTTCAGGCAATTCTCCTGCCTCAGCCTCCTGAGTAGCTGGGATTACAGGCGCGCGCCACCATGCCCAGCTAATATTTTGTATTTTTAGAAGAGACGGGGTTTCACCTTGTTGACCAGGATGGTCTCAATCTCTCGACCTTGTGATCCACCCGCCTCGGCCTCCCAAAGTGGTGGGATTACAGGCGTGAGCCACCGCGCCCGGCCAAGAAAATTTTTAAAAATTAGCCAGGTCTGGCCGGGCGTGGTGGCTCAGCCTGTAATCCCACCACTTTGGGAGGCCGAGGCGGGTGGATCACGAGGTCAAGAGATCGAGACCATCCCGGTCAACACGGTGAAACCCCGTCTCTACTAAAAATACAAAAAAATTAGCTGGGCATGGTGGCGTGTGCCTGTAATCCCAGCTACTCAGGAGGCTGAGGCAGGAGAATTGCCTGAACCCAGGAGGCGGAGGTTGCGGTGAGCCAAGATCGTGCCATTGCACTCCAGCCTGGGATAACAAGAGCGAAACTCCGTCTCAAAAAAAAAAAAAAAAAAAAATTAGCCAGGTGTGGCAGCATATGCCTGGAGTCTCAGCTACTCTGGAGGCCTGCCTGAGCCGGAGTTGGTGGCTGCAGTGAGCTATGATGGTGCCACTGCACTCCAGCCTGTGTGAGAGTGAGACCCTGTCTCCAAAAAAAAAAAAAAAAGAAAGGGAAAAAAAAGAAAGGGAACCCTATAAGTATGAAGGATGAACAATGTGCAGCTCAAGTCTATCAGTTCTCATTGGTTCCCACCTGCATTTGAAGTCACATGATCCTGCTGCCAGCAAAACGTTGTTGGGATGCCAATCCAAGCTGAGGACTGTGGAGCGAATCGGTTTTTTAATGTGCTTGCTCACCCACCTATGACAGGGGAAAACTGTTTCAGTTTATCCACTCAATGAGCATCCCCAAATGACCTACAAATGTATGTCAGATGAAAACACTTAAGCATGCCACTCTTTTCCTTAATTAAAAAAAAAATTATAAAACAATTCAATATATTATCTTTTCCAGAATGGTTTCTAAGAAAAAGATTCTATAGAAAGGTAACTGAACATTCAATGTTCTTCTGTCAGTCACCAGCCCTCCTGCCAGAGACAAGGCACATTTCTTTTTTGAGACCAGGTTATAAGACCGGCTAATTTTTGTACTTTTTGTAGAGATGGGATTTCTCCATGTTGCCCAGGTTAGTCTCAAACTCCTGGGCTCAAGTGATCCACTGGCCTCATCCTCCCAAAGTGCTGGGATTACAGGCGTGAACTGCTGTGCACGCTGACAAGGTGCATTTCTTCCTTTTTTTTTTTTTTTCTGAGACAGAGTCTTGCTCTGTCACCAGGTGCCAGGCTGGAGTACAGTGGCGCAATCTCGGCTCACTGCAACCTCTGCCTCCTGGGTTCAAGCAATTCTCCTGCCTCAGCCTCCCAAGTAGCTGGGACTATAGACATGCGCCACCATGCCCAGCTAATTTTTATATTTTAGTAGAGACGAGGTTTCACTATGTTGGCCAGGTTGGTCTCAATCTCTTGACCTCGTGATCCGCCCGCCTCAGCCTCCCAAAGTGCTGGGATTACAGGCGTGAGCCACCACGCCCAGCTGACAAGGTACATTTCTAAAGGACAGAAAAGAAAAGAACCGTGAACAGGCCCTTCTCCACTCCTGGCCTTGACATTCTCAGCAGAACAGTTGGTTTTCAGGGGTCCGCATTAGTAAGCATAGATATTGACTAACTCAGTTACTTTTTCATGAGATTTGGGATTACATATGGTGTTAACCTCTGAGATAAAAACTGGAGTTTGAAATTGCTTCAGTTTTTATTATGAATATTGTCATTTGCTATTCCATTTTTTGCTAATTTGGGGTTGTAAGACAGCTTAATAGCCTTCACAAGCCTCTATGAATCTGCAAATTCTTTTTAATTTCTTTCACTGAGAAATCACAACCAAGAAATCAGAAGCACCTCACATAGGGGATTAGCCTCTAATTCTCTAGCATCATTCAAAAAAGATGATTTATGTCTACGACCAGTCAGTACTTTGGCTTAACCTAATTCAATTTCTGCCCCCAAATTGCTGTTTAAAAACCAATCATGTCTGGTTGCTTAACAGTTGAAAGACTAAATATTGTGCCAAATGCCTTTCCTTGAATGCTAAATTACATTTCTATAGAATCACTTTATTTATTTATTTATTTATTTTTAATTTTTAATTTTTACTTTTTTGAGACAGAGTCTCACTCTGTCATCCAGGCTGGAGTAGAGTGGCACGATCTTGGCTTACTGCAACCTCCGCCTCCTGGGTTCAAGCGAGTCTCGTGCCTCAGCTCCCAAGTAGCTGGGATTACAGGCTTACACCACCATGCCTGGCTAATTTTTGTACGTTTAGAATAGATGAGGTTTCACCATGTTGGCCAGGCTGGTCTCAAACTCCTGGTCTCAGGTGATCTGTCCCCCTTAGCCTCCCAAAGTGGTAGGATTACAGTCATGAGCCACCATACCTGGCTATAGAATCGGTTTCTTAGAAACCTATCTAAAAAAGTTCATTCTGAAAAAGACAGTCAGGTGCACAGACTTACACCTATAAACCCAGCACCTTGGGAGACCAAGGCAGGAGGACTGCTTGAGTACCGGAATTTGAGATCATCCTGTGCAACAAAGTAAGACTCTGTCTCCACAAAAAATCAAAAAATTAGCCAGGTATGGTGGTGCAAAACTGTAGTCCTAACTACTTGGGAGGTTGAGGTGGCAGGACTGCTGGATCCCAGGAATCAGAGACTGCAATGAGCCCTGTCTGTGCCACTGCACTCCAGCCTGGGTGACAGAGAGAAACCCTGTCTCAAAGAATAAATAAATAGGCTGGGCGCGGTGGCTCACACCTGTAATCCTAGCACTCTGGGAGGCTGAGGCAGGCGGATCACCTGAGGCTGGGAGTTCAAGACCAGCCTGACCAACATGGTGAAACCCCATCTTTAAAAAAAATAATAAACAGGCCGGGCGCGGTGGCTCAAGCCTGTAATCCCAGCACTTTGGGAGGCCGAGGCGGGTGGATCACGAGGTCAAGAGATCGAGACCATCCTGGTCAACATGGTGAAACCCCGTCTCTACTAAAAATACAAAAATTAGCTGGGCATGGTGGCGCACGCCTGTAGTCCCAGCTACTAGGGAGGCTGAGGCAGGAGAATTGCTTGAACCCAGGGGGCGGAGGTTGCGGTGAGCCGAGATCGTGCCATTGCACTCCAGCCTGGGTAACAAGAGCGAAACCCCGTCTCAAAAATAAAAAAAAATAAATTAAAAAAAAAAATAATAATAATAAACAAACTAATTAATTAAAAAAACCCAAAACCCCCACAAAGTCTTTAAGAAAAGCAGAAAAAGACAATATTCTAAATTGTTTTTTTTTCCCCTCATTTGAGATGGAGTCTCACTCTGTTGCCCAGGCTGGAGTCCAGGGGTGTGATTTTGGCTCACTGCAATCTCGGACTCCCGGGTTCAAGCATTTCTCCTAACTCAGCCTCCCAGCGAAGTGGGATTACAGGCATGTGGCGCTACGCCCAGCTAATTTTTTTGTACTTTTAGTACAGACAGGGTTTCACCATGTTGGCCAGGTTAAACTCCTGACCTCGTGATCTGCCTGCCTCGGCCTCCCAAAGTGTTGGGATTACAGGTGTGAGCCGCCATGCCCGGCCTTCATAATGTAATTTTTTTTAATTAAGAAAAAGATGGTAAGCAAAATAATTAGTTCATATGACTAAATTATAAGCTTCTGAGAGATTGTTCTACAACTGAAAAACTGCTCTAAACATACAGCTTGTACCAAGACAATACCTTCTAGCACAATAAAGTCCAATTTATCTATATTTGAGACTAATTCTCAAGGAATAAAAATGCAAACGATTACTGAGGTCGAAGTTCAACTTGGAAGAAAAGTTTCCTGTAGAAATTTGTAAGACTGCAAGGAGTACTAGCTGACATAAAGTTTAGCCTTGAGGGAATACTAATAACGTTAGTTTCTTATCTTATTACAATGAAACTTCCAAATCATTTCTAGCAGGCAACATTTTGTTAGCCTTGATTTTTATACATTTGAAAAAAGAATGTATGTTTCAAATTCATAATTCGATTTTATTGAAAAGTCCCAATTTCTTTTTGAACAATAAAATTTCTGAAGTTTTACCAAATTACAAAGGTAATATGATAATCCCTTCCTTTCAATTTCAGCAGAATGCAAATAACAAAATTTCTACAAAGAGTCCTGTGTACTCTGCTATTTTTAGTAGAAACACAAACACTGCCAGTTTAGTATTAAATGATAATTTTATGTTGAAGGATATTTGCCAATTATGCTGAATGCATGCCAGGTAGAATACTTGTTTTCTTATCAAAATAAACTGAAAGGAGTAGTTAAAATAAACTTCAGCCATAAAATAAATCTTTGTGCTTTAACTGGGTCAGCTACAAGTGGTTTATTTTAAAAATGTACAACAGCCTGATTAGACTTCTAAGATTCTGGTGAGTTTTGACTTCAACAGTTAAACAAGTAAAGTATTACACCAAGGCACAGATTTGGTTGGCAAATAGCTTTTTTTTTTTTTTTTTGAGACATAGTCTTGTTCTGTCTCCAGGTGCCAAGCTGGAGTGCAGTGGTGCGATCTCGGCTCACTGCAACCTCCGCCTCCTGGGTTCAAGCAATTCTCCTGCCTCAGCCTCCTGAGTAGCTGGGACTACAGGCACATGCCACCATGCCCAGCTAATTTTTGTATTTTTAGTAGAGATGGGGTTTCACCAGGCACCATGTTGGCCAGGATGGTCTCAATCTCCTGACCTCGTGACCCACCCACCTCAGCCTCCCAAAGTGCTGGAATTATAGGCATGAGCCATGGCGCCTGGCCAGCAAATAAGCTTTAAAGAAAGGAGAACACTGGCTGGGTGTGGTGGCTCACACCTGTAATTCCAGCACTTTGGGAGGCTCAGGTGGGTGGATCACGAGGTCAAGAGTTCAAGACCACCTGGCCAAGATGGTGAAACCCTGCCTCTATTAAAAATATAAAAATTAGCCAAGTGCAGTGGCAAGCACCCATAATCCCAGCTACTCGGGAGGCTGGGGCAGGAGAATTGCCTGACCTGGGGTGTGGAGGTTGCAGTGAGCCAAGATTGCACCACTGTACTAGCCTGGGTGACAGAGTGAGACTTCATCTCAAAAAAAAAAAAAAAGGAAGGAGAACATCATTATCTGCAGGAATCCTAGATAGCTATCATGTGAAAAAAAAAAAAAGATTCCTTAGGGAAGGGAGACTCTTTCAAGATTCTATGTATATGAGAGTAAGAAAACATTAAGTGGCACAGTACAGAGTGAGAACAGCATTAGCAACTTGCAGAAGAAACAAGTTGGGAGATCAGAACATAGACATGATAGCTCTATATTAATATAAAAAACATGAGATTTAACTTAACATGCACATGAGAAGGGAAAATGCTCAAACAGAATTGAGAATTTTGGAGAAAAAAACCCACAAAATTCTGGATGAGAGGGCTGGACGCGGTGGCTCACGCCTGTAATCCCAGCACTTTGGGAGGCCGAGGTGGGTGGATCACGAGGTCAGGAGATCGAGACCATCCTGGTCAACAAGGTGAAACCCCGTCTCTACTAAAAATACAAAAATTAGCTGGGCATGGTGGCACGTGACTGTATTCCCAGCTACTCAGGAGGCTGAGGCAGGAGAACTGCCTGAACCCAGGAGGCAGAGGTTGCGGTGAGCCGAGATCGCACCATTGCACTCCAGCCTGGGTAACAAGAGCGAAACTCCGTCTCAAAAAAAAAAAAAAAAATTCTGGATGAGAAAAAACTGGAGTTATGGTAAGCCTTCATACAGCAGTGCAAGTGTAAATTCTATAGAAAGGGATAAAAAAAAGTTCAGATGTCACTCACCAGTCATTTTCAGACTCAAAGTAACAAACGGAAATGAGTCGTGCTCCACTTCCCACAGCAAATTTGTTCTCTAGGGGAGACCACTTCACAAAAGTAGCTGCACGATTAATTCTCAGGATCACCAGGGTTGGCTTCCAGATACCATCTTTCTGACTCCAGACATAGGCATTTCGGTCTGCCCCACAAGTGACGATGCGGTCGCTCTTGGGAGCCCAGTCAATACCTGCAAAGTGAGACATGGGTCATCTGCTTTGCCCAGTCAATGACAAACTGCGGCACAGGCAGACTAGCTGTTACTTGATAATTGTGGAATCTAGGAGATAGGTATAAAAGGCTCATTATACTATTTCAGTTTTTAAAAACCTGTTTACAATTTTCCATGGTAACATGTTTCTTCCCCCCCGCCCCCACATTCTGATTATTTTAATAATTTGAGTTCTGGGATACAAGTGCAGGATGTGCAAGTTTGTTACATAGGTAAATGTGTGCCATGGTGATTTGCTGCACCTATCAACCCATCACCTAGGTACTAAGCACCACATGCATCAGCTATTTAGCCTGATGCTCCCTCCTCCCCGCTCCCCGCAACAGGCCCCAGTATGTGGTGTTCCCCTCCCTGTGTCCATGTGTTTTCATTGTTCAGATCCCACTTATAAGTTATGAGAACACGCAGATTTGGTTTTCTGTTTCTGTGTTAGTTTGCTGAGGATAATGGCTTCCAGCTCCATCCATGTCCCTGCAAAGGACATGATTTCATTCTTTTTTATGGCTGCATAGTATTCTGTGATGTATATGTACCACATTTTCTTTATCCAGTCAATCACTGATGGGCATTTGGGTTGATTCCGTGTCTCTGGTATTGCGAATAGTACTGCAATGAATATACACATGCATGTATCTTTATAGTAGAATGATTTATATTCCTTTGGGTATATACCCAGTAATGGGATTGCTGGGTCAACATGTTTCTTAAAAAGGGAAACAATCGCCGGGCACAGTGGCTCAAGCCTGTAATCCCAGCACTTTGGGAGGCCGAGGCGGGTGGATCACGAGGTCAAGAGATGGAGACCATCCTGGTCAACATGGTGAAACCCCGTCTCTACTAAAAATACAAAAAAATAGCTGGGCATGGTGGCGCTTGCCTGTAATCCCAGCTACTCAGGAGGCTGAGGCAGGAGAATTGCCTGAACCCAGGAGGCGGCGGAGGTTGCAGTGAGCCGAGATTGCGCCATTGCACTCCAGCCTGGGTAACAAGAGCGAAACTCCGTCTCAAAAAAAAAAAAAAGGGAAACAATAAAATATTTAACACAAAAAAACAAAACTCTGATATCCTTTATGTTTTCCATACATCTTTTCTTTGTAGTATGGACTACTTTTTTCTTCCAGAATGCTTTAGAAAATATTTTTTTCACGCCTGTAATCCCAGCACTGAGGGGCTGAGGCGGGCAGATCATGAGGCCAGGAGTTTGACGTGTGACCAATATGGTAAAACCCCATCTATACAAAATACAAAAATTAGCTGGGTGTGGTGGTGGGCACCTGTAATCCCAGCTACCCAGGAGGCTGAGGCAGGAGAATCGCTTGAAACTGGGAGGCAGAGGTTGCAGAAGCCAAGATCACGCCATTGCACTCCAGCCTGGGCTATAGGGCAAGATGCAAGATGCTCCATCTCAAAAAAAAAAAAAAGAAAGAAAAAGAAAATATTTTTTCCCCATTAAAGTTACTATCTTTCTGAGAAAATATGTGTGATCCTTGATCTCCTGACCCAGAGTTATACTTAGATTTTTCCAACAAGTTTTTTCAGATCTAAACAATGCCTCCCAGAGTGCTGGGATTATAGGCGTGAGCCACTGCATCGGCCTAATATTCCAATTAAAAATATAAGTGTTCTTGCCGGGCGCGGTGGCTCAAGCCTGTAATCCCAGCACTTTGGGAGGCCAAGGCAGGTGGATCACGAGGTCAAGAGATCGAGACCATCCTGGCCAACATGGTGAAACCCCGTCTCTACTAAAAATACAAAAAATTAGCTGGGCATGGTGGTGCGTTCCTGTAATCCCAGCTCCTCAGGAGGCTGAGGCAGGAGAATTGCCTGAACCCAGGAGGCGGAGGTTGTGGTGAGCCAAGACCGTGCCATTGCACTCCAGCCTGGGTAACAAGAGCGAAACTCCGTCTCAAAAAAAAAAAAAAAATATATATATAAGTGTTCTTATTCTTAGGCTGTAAGGCCACTGGCAAAGGAACTTCAGAAAATAGGCCAAACCTAATAGAAATAAGGTTGTGGGAAATGGAACAGTAACAAAAATAGAACACTGTCTTTGGTGCTGGTTTGGTAATATACTTAGCTCCCAGTGCTCAAGAGCATTCTTTACAAATAACTGGTCAAAGCCAGGGTGGTCCTAAGTTATGGGTGAAAAATGCAGGACAGCTTCTGTAAAGGATTCAGAATGGCAAAACATGCAAACTTCTCTTATTTGGGTAAGGACTTCAAGCTCATCAGTATTAGAGGTAAAACTGCAGAATCCAACTAAAAGAACAAAAAATCAGCCAGGGCAACATGGTGAAACCTATCTTTACAAAAAAATTTGCATGGTATGGTGGTGCACACCTGTAGTACCAGTTCCTGGGGAGGCTGAGGTGGGAGGATCGCTTAAGCCCAGGAGGTTGAGGCTGTAGAGAGCCGTGATCACTCTAGCCTGCAAGACTGGGCAACAGTGCAAGACCCTATCTAAAAGAAAAAAAAAAAAAAGGCCGGGTGTGGTGGTTCACACCTGTAATCCCAGCACTTTGGGAGGATGAGACGGGTGGATCACTTGAGGTCAAGAGTTAAAGACCAGCCTGGCTAACATGGCGAAATTCTGTTTCTACTCAAAATACAAAAATTAGCTGGGCATGATGGTGTGCGCCCCTGTAATCCCAGGTACTTGGAAGGCTCAGGCTGGAGAATCACTTGAACCAGGGAGGAGGGGGTTGCAGTGAGCCGAGGTTATGTTACTGCATCCAGCATGGGCAACAGGGCAAGACTCCATCTCAAAAATAAAAAAAAAAAAAGACAAAACAAACTGATAATAAGTATTGTTGCTGCCCAATTAAATGAAAATGTAATTTTGAGGAGAGAGGAAACTCAAGACGGCAGAAAGAAGGAAAAAATCTGGATTTGAAGACAGGTGCAGTGGCTCACATCTGTAATTTTGGGAGGCTGAGGTGGGCAGATCACTTGAGGTCAGGAGTTCAAGACCTGGTCAACATGGCGAAACCCTGTCTCTACTAAAAATACAAAAATTAGCTGGGTGTGGTGGCGCATGTCCCTGTAATCTCAGCTACTTGGGAGGTTAAGGCAGGAGAATCGCTTAAACCTGGGAGGCAGAGGTTGCAGTGAGCTGAGATTATGTCACTGTACTCCAGCCTGGGCAACAAGAGCAAAACTATGTCTCAAAAAAAAAAAAAAAAAAAAAAAAAGATCCAGTCTTTTACAAGTCAATAAGAAAAAGATGCTGGACACAGTGGCTCATACCTGTAATCCCAGCAATTTAGGATGCCAAGGCAGGTGGATCACCTGAGGTCAGGAGTTTGAGACCAGCCAGGCCAATGTGGTAAAACCCCAACTCTACTAAAAATACAAAAATTAGGCTGGGTGAGGTGGCTGATGCCTGTAATCCCAGCACTTTAGGAGGCTGAGGCAGGCAGATTATGAGGTCAGGAGATCGAGCCTAGCCCAGTCTCCACTGAAAATACAAAAATTAGCTGGGTGTGCTGGCATGCGCCTGTAGTTCTAGCTACTTGGGAGGCTGAGGCAGAAGAATTGCTTGAACTTGAGAGGCGGAGGTTGCAGTGAGCTGAGATTGTGCCATTGCACTCCAGCCTGGGTGACAGAGCGAGCCTCCAATTCAAAGGAAAAAAAAAATAGCCAGGCATGGTGGCAGGCACCTGTAATCCCAGCTACTCAAGAGGCTGAGTTGGGAGAATCACTTGAACCTGGAAGGCGTAGATTGCAGTGAGCCAAGCTTGTGCCACTGCATCCAGCCTGGGTGACAGAGTGAGACTCCATCTCAAAACAAACAAAAACAGAAAAAAGAAAAACAAAAACTCAATGAAAAAATGATCAGGCGTTATGAACAGGCCAGTCACAAGGAAGAAAAACTCTCATGGCTAATACATATGTGAAAGTATGCTCAACTTTTCCATTAATCAGGAAAAACTTACAGAAGCAGCAGATGAACCTTTGATGTGCTCATCAGTCGTACCATCTCAAATATGTGGCAGGGTGTAGGGAAAAGGGCACTCTCATAAAGGACAGGTGGGAATGACCCTGGCAACACTGCAGATATGCACACCCTGTGGTATTAACACATCTCCCATCTACAAACATTCACACATATGTACAGAGATCAAGGGATGCTTATTCAGCACTTCCATGTAATATGGAAATATTGGAACAACCTAAATGTCCTTCAATGGAGGAAAGAGTAAGTAAGTGAGGTATAAAACCTAGTGCAGTTAAAAGGAATGAACTTGCTCTACACGGCAGCATAGATGGATCTCAGAAACAATCGTGAATTCAAAAGCAAGTTGCTGGAGATTCACAGTATCATTCCATTTATGTGGCTTCAAAAAATACCTGCCAATAGTCCTAAAGATCGTTTTCTCTTTTTTCTTTTGAGACAAGGGTCTTGCTCTGCCACCCAGGCTGGAGCGCAGACATGTGATTACAGCTCACTGCAGCCTTGATCTTCTTGTCTCAAGTGATCCTCCCACCTCAGCCTCCCAAGTAGCTGGGATGACAGGTGGGACGACAGGTATGTGCCATGACACTGTGCTAATTTTTTATTTGTAGAGAGGCGGGGGTCTCATTACGTTGCCCAGGCTAGTCTTGAATTCCAGGGCTCAAGCAATCCTCTCGTCTTGGCCTCCTAAAGTGCTGAGATTGCAGGTGTGAGCTACTGTGCTTGGCCTAAACTTGTTTATAAATATATGTATGAAAATGTATTAAAAATGGGCTGGAATGGTGCCACAGCAAATTACAGTCTGCCTTTTTGGGGAGAGAAATAGGACTGCTGGTCAGAGGTAACTTTACCATTATCTAGAATAATATTCCTTATTATTATATCCTTTTTCCTTAAGTTTCCTGATACAGGAAAATAAATTGCTTCCTGGCAGAGGAAAAAAGTTGGTAATTCTGGTGGCGATTATCTGATATGGGTGTTTATGATATTACTTAGTTCTTTTCGATATTCTGGAAAGTCATCCTTATCCCTAAAACAGAAAGGAAATTTTTGGAAGACACTTGGAAATACAGTTTGGCTCATGTTTTCATGTTGTCTACATTTTCATGTTATCTAGCTTTCAATTGCATGTTTCATCTCCAAATTTTAGCTCTTTAGACCTCAGGGTAGGTTCAGTGCTCTCCATAGCAACAGTAGAGTGCTGGGTACCAGCTGGGGCTACAAGAAGCACTTAATAACTGACATCATTATTATAGTATTTTCTCTAAAATTTTAAGGAAATTCAGTAAGTGCTGCATTACTTTAAATATTATGGCCAACTGGGTTTACTACGCTCTTTATCTAAAAGGAAGAGTGCCTAATTTGGAAATGTCATACTAATGTCATGGCTATCTTCCTTTACCTGTGATGTGTCCATTGTGCTCCTTGAGTTCATGAGCTTTTACCCACTGGCTCCCGTTCTTCTTATAGATGTGTACTTCATGATTATTGGGACTGAGGGCAATCTCTGGAGAAAGAAGTCAAATAACAGTTAACAACTGAACTTAATTTTGAAATTGTCACCAAAAAGGGAATATGTCACAGTTCTTTTAAAAGCAGACTGTAGTAGGAAGAAAAAAACTTTTGAAAATGTGTTTCTTAAATTCACCTCTGAAGAATTTCTTTTTTTTTTTTTTAACCTTTACTTGGACCTTGTATTTTATAATGCTTTACAGGAAAACTAAGATTAAAAATTCATTTACCCAGAGATACGTACAACTGTCAATTAATGATTCTAACCAGTGAAAAATAAACAATGTTACTATACCTAGCTAAAATAACTTTAGATCAGGATAAAATGTTTGACAGTTTCATTCACCTGTGCAATATTATTGGAGATAAATCTTTAATTTCTGTTGGTCTTCTTGAAACGCTGAAAATAGTTCATGGACTTCCATTACTACTATCATGGACCCAGACTGGAACCACTAGTTTATATTTTAAAAAATTAATTCAGCTGATATTACCATAAAGCCAATATAAATCACAATACTCTTTTTTCAAGAGTAATTTCCTGAACTAGTCCAAAATATAATACACAAAATGGACTTTTTAAAAACTCATGCAGGTTGAGCATCCCTAATCTGAGAATCTGAAATCTGAAATGTTCCCAAATCCAAAACTTTTTCAGTACCAACACGACACTCAAAAAGTCATACTGACAAGCAATGCTCTTTGGAACATTTTGGATTTCATATTTTCAATGCTCAAATGGTATGTATTATGCAAATATTCTGAAATCACAAATCAAAAACAATTCTGGTCCTAGGCATTTCAGATAAGGGATACTAAATCTGTATTCATGTATCTTTTTTTTACCCTTTCTAGTTTATCTGTTTTTTTTCTTTTTAATTTGATTTTTATTTTATTTTTTATTTTTTGAGACGGAGTTTCGCTCGTTACCCAAGCTGGAGTGCAATGGCGCGATCTCGGCTCACCGCAACCTCCGCCTCCTGGGTTCAGGCAATTCTCCTGCCTCAGCCTCCTGAGTAGCTGGGATTACAGGCACGCGCCACCATGCCCAGCTATGATTTTTATTTTTAGTAGAGACAGGGTCGCATTATGTTGCCCAGGCTAGTCTTGAACTCTTGGCCTCAAGCAATCCTCCTTGGACTCCCAAAGCACTAGGATTACAGGCATGAGCCATGATGCCCAGCTCCTCTTTCTTTTATTGGTTTGTTAAAATTAAAATTAGGATCTATGGGCCGGGCACAGTGGCTCAAGCCTGTAATGCCAGCACTTTGGGAGACTGAGGCAGGTGGATCACCTGAAGTCAGGAGTTTGAGACCAGCCTGGACAAAATGGTGAAATCCTATCTCTACTAAAAATACAAAAATTAGCCAGGCATGATGGCACGCGCCTGCAATTCCAGCTACTTGGGAGGCTGAGGCAGGAGAATCGCTTGATCCCAGGAGGCAGAGGTTGCAGTGAGCCAAGATCTTGTCACCACACTCTAGCCTGGGTAACAGAATGAGATACTGTCTCAAAAAAAAAAAGTTAATATCTATGATCCATACTTTGAGCTAGTCATTAATAGTCCCCACCTACACTTACTTTCCTACCCTCCTTAGGAAAGCTACATCTGCTTTATGGATAAAACTGTGGAACTAGGTAAATACCTAGCTATAAAATCCTAAATACTTAAGAGTATTTCCTAGAAACTATATAATTCTCTAACTTTCTCAGATGTATATAGAGATTTCAAAAGCCAAGTCCAAATTTAAACCTGGAAAATGTTATAAATTTCAAATTACAATGTCACAAAAAATGTTGACCTAATATGCTGAATTTATCAAGTAGTTTTTTTTTTTTTTTAAATTGTACTTTAGGTTCTGGGGTACATGTACAGATCATGCAGGATTGTTGCATAGGTACACACATAGCAATGTGGTTTGCTGCCTCCACCCCCCTGTCACCTACATCTGGCATTTTTTCCCATGTTATCTCTCCCGGACCTCCCCACCCCCTCAACTGTCCCTCTCTTGGCCCTCCCACCAACAGACCCCAGTGTGTGATGCTCCCCTCCCTGTGACCCTGTGTTCTTACTGTATCGAGTAGTTTAAATGAGGACAATGATAGCTTGGATATGTATTAAAAATAATTGGAAATACTCCAAAAGCCTATTTTTAGATGGGAAAGGGAAACAGAAGAAGCTCTGTGAGATGATCACAAAACAGATGCTCTAAATTCACTGTCCTGCCATGTTATATATTTTCAACTATCCAATACAGAGGCTCTTATCTAGGAACCCGGAGCGTGCTTTGTTCATGTACCAAGATTTTTTAAAAATGAAAGCATGGCCAGGCGCGGTGGCTCACGCCTGTAATCCCAGCACTTTGGGAGGCCGAGGCGGGTGGATCACGAGGTCGAGAGATCGAGACCATCCTGGTCAACATGGTGAAACCCCGTCTCTACTAAAAATACAAAAAACTAACTGGGCGTGGTGGCGCGTGCCTGTTAATCCCAGCTACTCAGGAGGCTGAGGCAGGAGAATTGCCTGAGCCCAGGAGGCGGAGGTTGCGGTGAGCCGAGATCGTGCCATTGCACTCCAGCCTGGGTAACAAGAGCAAAACTCCGTCTCAAAAAAAAAAAAAAAAAAAAAAATACAAAAAATTAGCTGGGCATGGTGGCATGTGCCTGTAATCCCAGCTACTCAGGAGGCTGAGGCAGGAGAATTGCTTGAACCCAGGAGGCGGAGGTTGCGGTGAGCCAAGATTTCACCACTGCACTCCAGCCTGGATGACAGAGCAAGACTCTATCTCAAAAATAAATAAATAAGGAAAATTCAATATCTACATACAAAAGGAACCCTATCTTACCTACCTCATAGCATATACAAAAATTAACTCAAAATGGATCAAACTCCTACATAAAAGGGAGTAAAACTATAAGACTCTCAGAAGGAAACGCTGGCATAGCCACACATTTTTGTGATCTTGGATTATGCAATGGTTTCTTTTATACAACAGCAGAAGTATGAGCAACAAAAGAAAAAATTAAGTGAAATTGGACTTTTTCTCCCTAATCCGGCTCTTTCTGTATTTTTATTATTTAATAATAATTTTTTTTTTTTTTTTTTTTGAGAGAGTCTTGTCCTGTCACCTAGGCTGGAGTGTAGTGGCACAAACTTAGCTCAATGCATGATGCATGCAGCCTTGGACTTCTGGCCTCAAGTGATCCTCCCACCTTAGCCTCCCATGCAGCTGGGACCACAGGCATGTGCTACCATGCCCTGCTAATTTTTATTTTTTGTAGAGACAAGGTTTCACTATCTTTCCTGGGCTGATCTCAAACTCTTAGACCCAAGCAATCCTCTTGCCTTAGCCTCCCAAAGTGCTGGAATTATAGCACCGTGCCTGGAAACTTGTTCAAAATTAAAAAATTGTGCATGCCAAAGAATACCTCCGAAGAAGTGAAAGGACAACTCACAGAGTGGGAGAAAATATTTGATAAGAGACTTGTAGCCAAAATATATAAAGAACGCTTATGACTCAACAATAAAAATATAACCCAATTTAAAAATGGGCAAACAGACATGTCTGAACAGACATTTCTCCAAAGACATACAGACAGCCAATAGGCATGTCAAACAATGTTCAACAACATTACTCATGGGGGAAATACAAATCAAAACCACAATGGGATACTACTTTATACCAATTATGATGTCTGTAATTAAAAAAAAGACAGACAGGGCTGGGCATGGAGGCTCATGCCTGAAATGCCAGTACTTAGGGAGGCCGAGGCAGGAGGATCATTTGAGGTCAGGAGTTCGAGATCAGCCTGGCCAATGTGGTGAAACCTCATCTCTACTAAAAATACAAGAACTAGCCAGGCATGGTGGCACATGTCTGTAATCTCAGCTACTCAGGAGGCTAAGGCAGGAGAATCACTTGAACCTGGGAAGTGGAGGTTGCAGTAAGCTGAGATTGTGCCACTGTACTCCAGCCTAAGCAACAGAGCTAAACTCTGTCTCAGAGAAAATATTTTTTTTCTGTACAGACAGGGTTTTGCCATGTTGCTCAGTCTAGTGTTGAACACCTAGGCTCAAGATATTTGCCTGCCTTGGCCTCCCAAAGTGCTGGGATTACAGGCATGAGCCACTGCACCCAGCGTCATCTTGTTATATTATCTGTCACTTTGCTTGCTGAACTGTGCCTACTTCTAAGAACATTCTCCATCCCTTTCTAGTTTTCTGGAGCTAGAAAACTAGGAACTCAAGTTGAATATGAATACATAGTAAATACTAGTTAATATTGTTCTGAGTAGCTCAGGTGCAAACTGCTTGCCTCTGAAACAGCTTCCTCTATGTCCTAGTCCTCTCACTAAGCATGAACTTGGTATGTAACCACTGGAAAGCCCTTCCTTCACTCTGGGCCTCAGTTTATCTGTAAACCAAAGGACTGACTTAGTTCCCTTCTGAAGGTACACAATAGATGTATGTTCTTTGCACATGTGATACTGAAATATGTGAGTCCTAAATGTGTCTAAATCTGAAATGTATCAAAGGTACCAAAATACAAAAGCAAAGTTGATAAAATACTTACGGGTACGATCCCTGTTCCAGGCATGACAGGTGATTGGCTCTAGTAAAAACTGATGCAGTGACATTATTCTTAGTGTTTTCAAAGGAGAAAAAGCTGCAATGAACAACAAGAAGAAGCATTTAAAGTGGCAGGTGATCAATGTTTAAGTTGTCTGAGGATCTTAAGATGTTCAGAAATAAATAAAACATTGTCCTCCCATTAAAAAATTATCTGGCCAGGTGCAGTGGCTCACACCTGTAATCCTAGTACTTTGGGAGGCTTAGGTGTGTAGATCATGAGGTCAGGAGTTCAAGACCAGCCTGTCCAACATGTTCACCCATCTCTTCTAAAAATACAAAAATGAGCCAGGTGTGGTGGCACGTGTCTGTACTCCCAGCTACTGAAGGAGCTGAGGCAGGATAATTGCTTGCACCCAGGAGGCAGAGGTTGCAGTGAGCCAAGATCGCACCACTGCACTGCAGGCTAGGCAACAGAGCGAGACTCTCTCAAAACACAAAAATCGAACTCATTGTTGAAATTTAACCATCTCAATTAATCTAGCATTGTAATGTAGAATCTAGCAACTAAAGTAGGATTTATTCTGTTAAGGGTCATCAATGGACTCTTAAACCATGGATACAGGATATTCCTAGTCTCAGATTATCATCCCACAGATTGCTTACTAACTACAAACAGAAAAAGATGCCTTTACATTAAAGAAATCTGGCAATCACAACATGATCAAACTTAGTATCATAAGTAGTGGATCAATCTAACTGGATGGGCCTCCTGATGGGAGGCCAATGAAGTATACATAATCACTTATAAATAGTGACTTAATTACCATCCAAACCAGAACACTCCTGAGAGCAAAAATAAATAATAATTATGCGGCCACAACAGGTCACAGGGCTATCCTGGAGAAACCTGGGACTATGGTCAACTTACCAATGAAGTTTTGCCAAAGATATTTACTCTAAATCCAATCAAGATTCAGACCCAATTTTCAGTTTATAAGAAATAAAGGGTAAAGGAACTAGTCAAGCAACACAAGGAGGAAATAAACAGTTAAAGCCATGGTGTGCACCCTTCTATAGAAGAACTGGCCTGGATTATTCCAAAAAGGCAATACGGAGGCAGGGTGAGAACTGTTCTAGAGAGCTATGAAAACCAAATCTGATAAGTGAAAGTTGATTATGATCTAATTTTTTTTTTTGAGACAGTGGTGCCATCTCAGCTCACTGTAACCTCCACTTCCTGGGCTTCAGTGATCCTCCTGCCTCAGCCTCCTGAGTAGCTGGGATTACAGGTGTCTACCACCCATGCCTGGCTAATTTTCGTATTTTTAGTAGAGACAGAGTTTCACCATGTTGGCCCAGCTGGTCTTAAACTCCTGGCCTCAAGTGATCCTCCTGCCTCAGCTTCCCAAAGTGCTGAGATTACAGGTGTGAGTCACCGTGTACAGCCCATAATGTACATTTCAAAAAACGGGCAGAAAAGATGTATTTTGTACAATAGGGAAAATTAGAATTTAAACTAATATTAACTATTTTCATGTTCTTAGCTATGATAATAGTATTGCCATTAGGTAGCAGAATGTCCTAGCTCTTAGGAGACAAAGAGGATGATGAAGTATTTAGGAATAAAGTATCATGATGTCTTCTGTAACTTCCTTTCTTTTTATGAGGGCAGGGGAGACAGGGTCTTGCTCTCTCATCCAGACTTGGAGGGCAGTGGTGCAATCTATGCTCACTGCAGCCTCTGCCTTCTGGCTCAAGTGATCCTCCCACCTCAGCCTCCTGAGTAGCTGGGACTAAAAGCATGCACCACCAAGCCCAGCTAATTTTAGTAGAGATGGGGTTTCACCATGTTTTCCCAAGCTGATCTACCTGGGCTCAAGTGATCCACCTGCCTCAGCCTCCCAAAGTGCTGGGATTACAGGCATGCACCAACATGCCCAGCCAGTGTAACTTATTTTCAATAGTTCAGGACAGAAAATATACACATCGTGAATCTAAGCAAAGAGTACGTAGGTGTTTGTGATAATACTTTTTGAACTTCCAATTCTAACTAAATGAAGAACAGGAATCTGCAAAACATTAAATTAAAAATCAAATACAATTCTCTATTTTATAGGTACCCAAATCTAGATACACTTGAAGAAGCAACCATTACCTGAAATGGGAACATTTTTCAAAAAGCAGCCAGCCTTCCTCTATCCTCAACTTTATCATTTCCAGGAGGCACCCTCACTATAAACTCAAGTTTCAACACACTTAAGTATAAGTCATGCCAACCTAGGGTGGAGGCTGAAATGTGAGATATGAATTCTGATGCAAGCAGGAAATGAATGGAAGGGCCACTAGAAGGTTGTAAAGTGAACAATGAGAGTTCAGCTGACAAATCAGAAATCAATCTCAGTTAGAAAGCAGCAGCAGCACCTTTGCTAACTGTAAAGAAACCCAGGCTGGGAACGGTGGCTCAAGCCTTTAATCCCAGCACTTTGGAAGGCCAAAGCAGGTGGATCACCTGATGTCAGGAGTTTGAGACCAGCCTGTCCAATATGATGAAACCCTGTCTCTGCTAAAAATACAAACATTAGCCAGGCTTGGTGGCGGCCACCCGTAATTCCAGCTACTCAGGAAGCTGAGGCATGAGAATCACTTGAACAAGGGAGGCGGAGGTTGCAGTGAGCCAAGATGGCAGCACTGCACTGCAGCCTGGGGAACAGAGTGCGACTCTGTATCAAAACAAAAAAAAAAGGGTGAACCCAAAGGTAAGTGCAACTTTAAATAAAAAACATCTGATATCTTGAACTGGTAGAGAATGTCAGCATTTCACATTCTATTCTAAGAGTGAAGATACTTAAGTCATTACTTCTTTCTGTTATACAGTATGTGTAGAAAGCAAACTACGACTCACAAAGAAAAAGCTTAGGAATTGGCAATTTAAAAAATTTTAAATGAATTCAAATGAGAATGTTTAATTTTTTTTTTTAAAAGACTTCCAGATGCTCACTGCAGGCTTCTCTCTTTATCTCTGATATCAGATGCTCACTCCAAATTGTTCCATCACAACAGATTTTAGTTACAGCTACTCAAAATAACACACTGTGTCATAAAATATCTCCTTAATTAAAAGCGGTTTAGTTCAAAAGCCACATTTGATAAGCTTATTTGTTAACTAAAAATAAAATTGCTCTGCAAATCAGTAATTTGATGTGAATATCTTTGTGCCATAAAAGTACATGTTTCATGTCCAGTTGAAAAGTACAGCTGCAGACAAAAGGCTTTCTCATTTTTCAACTCAGTTTTATAAGCAACGTACCAAAGACTTCAAAAGAGGTGACGATTTACACAACAGTGTGCATTTCTAATTTTGCCATATCATTCAAGTTCCATGTTTGGACATACATTCAAGACCTGTACTTCTTTTTTAATCATGTGGTTATTTTAAGTCTGTAGGCCAAGACAACACTCATGTTTGTCAAATTTAGAATGCACCTAGCAAACACAGCTTGCATTCATGAAACCCAGTGAATGCAGAAGAAATTCCTAATAGCCTGAATTATATACCAAGAAAGGGTACCTTCTGTCATAGGGTGATAATTATAATTTCTAAACTATGGTTAATGTTTAAATGAAATCTGAAAAGCTTTGTCTTAGTAGAGCTAGAGAGGAAGAAAAGGGGACAAATACAAATGTGAGCCACCCTCTCGCCTCAGACCCCTGAGTAGCTGGGACCACAGGCATGTATCACTATGCCCTGCTACTTTAAATTTTTTTGTCGAGACAGGGATCTCCCTATGTTGCCCAGGCTGGTCTCAAACTCCTGGGCTCAAGTGATCTGCCCACTTCAGCCTCCCAAAGTGTTAAGATTACAGGGATGAGCCACCGTGCCTGGCCCCCATCCCTTTTCTTTATCACTGCGTATAGAGTTATTCTGATGTATGGCTAGCCATGGGCTCTGAAGCCAAAGCTGGCTTTGAATCCTGGCTTTGACATACACTAGCTAAGAGACCCTGGGCAAGTCACTTAATAGTTCTCAATCTCATTTTTTTTCCCTCTGTAAAGTGGATACACCACTGACATCACAAGGAGAATTAAATGAGACGTGTGAAAGCAAATAGTACAGAGCCTACTCTGAAATACATGTCAGTAGGTTCCCTTTCTTCCTTTGACCCAAGGCTTTTAAAACCAACCATAGAACCCAGCAGTTAGTTTCCCCTGAGCTTATAATTGTTGACATTTGCTATAAATTCTTGGCCCTACTCCTTTGGAGCTTGAAAGTATTCACACAAGTGGGAATTTCTGTCCCCAGTTTAGGGTCAGTTTTAAAGACCGTGATTCACCTAGTTCTAACTACTCTCATTACCCAACCCAGCAATATCAAGTAATCCAACAAGGTAACCACACCCTCCTCAACGTTCAGGCAGGCTCCAGTCCAGGCACCAGCCTCACCAGCAGACCATTTTAAACTTCTTCATGAAGGATTTGTTTCAGCACTGGGAGACAATTAGATCAAAGTATGGCCACTCCCCCTCCAAAACAAGAGTTTTCCAAAATGATCCCTTCCTTTAAGTGTGATTAGTAGATGAACTCCACAAGATCTCCAAATACATACTCCGAATATGGGAGAAAATAGCCATATAAGCCGGGTGTGGTGGCCCACACCTGTAATCCCAGCACTTTGGCAGGTTGAGGTAGGGGGGGAGAGCTTGAGCTTCCTGACTGATACCCCTCCTTTGTTTTTACCTGAAAACTCAGGGCCTATATAAAACCAAAAGACTAGATAAAATTGAGAAGAGAGGGCAGAATTAAGATAATCTCGGCAATTTAAGCTACGAGTTGACACAGACAGAAGGTTCCAAAGCTGCAGCAGAACAGATGGCTTTATAATCAAAGATTCCAGGCTATAATTTATTAAGTGCCTACCACGTTCCCAGCAGTGTTGTAAATAGCGGGATGGGGACAGAAACATTAACAAGGCTGACACCATTCTGGTCTTCAAGTCTGGAGGGTTGGTGGTTGAAAAGAGTGGAGAAGGTAGAAAAGGAAAGGAAGACAGATATGCATAGAACGCTCAGCAGCAGTAATAATAGCTAATATTTATTGATCACCTACTCTAGGCCAGGAACTATTCTAAGCAATTTATGCAAATAAGCTCACTTGATCCTTAGCAAAACAGTAAGAACCTTTTCTATTGCAGATGAGGAAAACAGGCACAGAGAAGCAATCTTCCCAGGATCACCCAACAAAGTGGTGGTGCCAGGACTGGCATAAAAGATTCCATGAAGCGAACAGGAGCGCCGAGAAGGGTGCGATTTTGACTTGAGGGAAGGCGGTACTCAGGCAGAGGGATCTGAAAGAACTCGGAAGAAGGTTTTTCTCGAGATCGAAAAGGTTCCCCAGTAACTGAAGGCTTGAGAGCTGCCATAGAGAGGAGGCAAACATCCTATGGGCGCCTACTGTATGCAGGGATCGACTCTAGACGCTAAAGAGATGAATGGACCCGCGGGACGCTCGATTAGGGGAGATCCTCCTGCTTGACACAATTTTAGAGACGGTGACAAATGTCCCCAGCAGAGGTGCAATCAGGACCCTGGGGGCACAGAATAGGTCGTTAATTCTGGCATCGGAGGCGGCCAGGAGCTTGAACATCCTGAGAGAAGCTCCACGGAACCCACGGAGAAAGGGGATCCCCGCCCCCTCAGGAGGCCCCAGCAGGGAGACCCGGCCGCGCCTCAGCCTCGGGGCCCCGCGGCCTAAGCCCCTACCTCACCGGCCCCGCGGGTCCAAGTCCGGCGCGAGACCGGGATAAGAGAGGCCGACAGGGTGAGACGCTTGCCCCTGCTGGCGGTTACCTGGAGTCGGGGGAGTCCGGACGGGCTCGGAGCGGAGGATTCGCGGACTCTGGGCAGTCGACGCGAACAGGCTCCGGCGGGCGCGGGCGGAGGACGGAAGCCCAGAGGGAGCGGCTGACAGATCCCGGAAATGGCCATGGCGCCTGCGCAGTGAGGCTGTGCGGGCTGTCTGCGCAAGCGCACAGCACGGGCGCGGAGTCCGGGGCAAGGCAGACTGTGGTGAGGGAGGGTACACGGTCGGATTTGTGGCTGCTGTGGCAGAGGCGGCGGCCTTGCAGAGGGAATGCGGCCCCACGGAACGTCTGGCAAGTGCTGGCGAAGCGGCATTCAGTTCCTCAACCAGTTTCCTCACAATCGCGAGGCAAAGTGTGGCGCCTCGGCGCCTCGGCAGTTTCGCAAGTTCTTTTGTCAGGAGATGAGTGACTGAGGATTGGGGGGGTCTTTGGAGCTCTTGGACCTGACCAACGATTGAATTTTTCTCTCTTCGGAGAGCCCAGGTCAGAACCAGTCGACCTCAGCGCTGCTTCCTGCAGGGAGCTTCCGCCCTCGGCGTGCTTCCACTGTGGAAAGCCCCTGAAGCCCCCCCAGGAAGCTTCTCGAACCTTCGCGGGGCAGAATCACTTGTTCCTTGCTCCCAAGATGGCGCCGCAGGGAAAAAGGGTCAGGGGAGCTAGGCTATGCCCCCAGTTCACAGAGGACAGAGCCTGCCCCACAGCAGCTTCTCTGGAGTGCAATGGGCCCCCCACCTGCAACTAGGCTGCAGTCGAAATTTCCCTTGAAGCCGTAGAAATTCTGGAGCAGCTTCAGCCCCCACGGATGGGGCTAATCGAGAGCTTTCCTTTTTTAAATTATCTTTCTTTCTTTCCTTTCTTTCTTTTCCTTCCTTTCTTTTTTTAAGACAGGGTCTCGTTCTGTAGCCAAGGCTGGAGTGCGGTGGCTCGATCATAGCTCACTGCAGCCTGGAACTTCAGGGCACAAGCGATCGTCCCGCCCCAGCCGCCAAAGTAGCTGGGACTACGAGTGTACACCACCACGCCTGGCTAATTTTTATTTTTATTTATTTATTTAGAGACGGAATTTCTCTCATGTTGCCCATGCTGGAGTGTAATCGCGCATTCCTGGCTGACTGCAGTCTCTGCCTCCCGTGTTCAAGCGATTCTCCTGCCTCAGCCTCCCGAGTAGCTGGGATTACAGCCATGTACCACCACGCCCGGCTAATTATTTTGTGTTTGGTAGAGACGGGGTTTCTCCATGTTGGTCAGGCTGGTCTCGAACTCCCAACCTCAGATGATCGCCCGCCTTGGCCTCCCAAAGTGCTGGGATTACAGGCGTGAGCCGCTGTGCCTGGCCGGCTAATTTTTATTTTTTGGTAGAGTCAGGGTCTTGCTGTGTTGCCTAGGCTGGTCTTGAACTCCTGGGCTGAAGCTATCTTCCCTCTTTAGCTTTCCAAAGCCCTGGGATTACAGGTGTGAGCCACTGTGCCTGGCCAATTTTTATATTTTTTTGTATAGATGGTGTTTTCCTATATTGTCCAGGCTGTTCTTGAACCCCTGGGTTCAAGTAGTCCTCCAGCCTCTGCTTCCCAAGGCACTGAGTGTGAGCCCCGCCCCTGTGCCAGGCCAACCAAGGACTTGTCTCCTTCCCTTTGGTATTTACGTGTTTTATCCCAATGCTTGGTTGCAAGTTGAGGTTTACATAGATGTACTTGTCAGACTCTCAATTTTAGACCTGATATGTTATTTATTTTTTTTTGTGACAGAGTGTTGCTCTGTTGCCCAGGCTGGAGTGCAGTGGCATAGTCTCAGCTCACTGCAACCTCTGCCTCCTGAGTTCAAGTGATTCTTCTGCCTCAGCTTCCTAAGTAGCTAGGACTACAGCCGCGTGCCACCAGGCCAACCTAATTTCTGTAGTTTTAGTAGAGACCGTGTTTCACCACATTGGCCAGGCTGATCTTGAACTCCTGATCTCAGGTGATCCGCCCACCTCGGCCTCCCAAACTGCTAGGATTACAGGCATGAGCCACCTCGCGTGGCCAGACCTGCTGTGTTCTTTCGAGTTACTGCAGGTGTCCCCAACCTCCTGGCTACTGACCAGTACTGGTCCATTACCTATTAGGAACCCGATGGCCCATGAGTAGGGTGAGCCCACGAAGTGTCATGTGTATTTACAGCTGCTCCCCATCTCTCACATTACTGCCTGAGCTCTGCCTCCTGTCACATCAGTGGGGGCGTTAGATTCTCATAGGAAAGTGAACCCTATTGTGAACTGCATGTGCCAGGGAACTAGGTGGCATGCTCATTATGAGAATCTAATGCCTCATGGTCTAAAACCATCCCGCCCCTCTCCCCTGGCCCCTGCCCCCCAGTCCGTGGAAAAATTGTCTTCCATGAAACTGGTCCCTGCTGCCAAAAAGATTGGGGACCACTGAGTTAGCGAATCCAGCTGTTTATGGAGCACGATGCGCTGAAAGTCACTGATTTTAACTCTGCCCTATGGTTACAAAGTCTTCGGTCACAGAGGAATCGAGCAGATAGAGCAGAAAGATCATCGTAAATTACCCCCTCCAAGAGACAACTTGGGAAAGAGAGGACAGCAGGTATGGAAGCAGGGATTCCTTATGTATCTGTAAGTTATATGAACCAGTTCCCAAATACGTAGAGGGGTTTTGAAGATTCTACTTCTTTATAAGGAACACTTACTGCTTTGATGGAATTTATTGTCTGGGTAAATGGCAGTAACGCATTCAAATTCATACCAGACTTTATGATAAGTGACAAGAAATGTTATACCAGAAAAATAACAGATGGGCCGGCATGATGGCTCACGCTTGTAATCCCAGCACTTTGGGAGGCCAAGGCTGGCGGATCATGAGGTCAAGAGACTGAGACCATTTTGGCCAACATAGTGAAAGCCCGTCTCTACTAAAAATACAAAAATTAGCTGGGCGTGTTTGTGGATGCCTATAGTCCCAGCTACTCAGGAGGCTGAGGCAGGAGACTTGCTTGAACCCAGGAGGCAGAGGTTGCAGTGAGCTGAGATCGTGCCACTGCACTCCAGCCTGGCGACAGGGTGAGACTCTGTCTCAAAAAAAGAAAAATAGCAGACATTTATTATTAATCTCTGGTTCTGATTTGGAATAGTGTTTTGCAGTTTAGCCTAACCAAAGCTTCCCATTTGATGCATTTCACTTCATGTTTTATGAGTCATTCCAGATGTTAGATTCTTTTTTTTTTTTTTGAGACGGAGTTTCACTCTTGTTACCCAGGCTGGAGTGCAATGGCACGATCTCGGCTCACCGCAACCTCCGCCTCCTGGGTTCAGGCAATTCTCCTGCCTCAGCCTCCTGAGTAGCTGGGATTACAGGCATGTGCCACCATGCCCAGCTAATTTTTTGTATTTTTAGTAGAGACGGGGTTTCACCGTGTTGACCAGGATGGTCTCAATCTCTCGACCTCGTGATCCACCCGCCTCGGCCTCCCAAAGTGCTGGGATTACAGGCTTGAGCCACCGCGCCCGGCCTAGATTCTTAACTCTAAGTGGGGCTTCTTAATTTAAACTATTCTGTAACTGAAGAAAGGGGACCAGAGTATCTTGACACTTGACGGGTTTGTTTTGTTTTGTTTTTTGAGACAGCGTCTTGCTCTGTCACCCAGGCTAGGGTGCAGTGGCATGATCTCAGTTCACTGCAACCTCCGCTTCCCTGGTTCAAGCGATTGTCGTGCCTCAGCCTCCTGAGTATCTGGGATTACAGGCATATACCATTACACACAGCTAATTATTAAATGTTTAGTAAAGGTCGGTTTTGCCATGTTGACCCACTGGTTTTGAACTCTTGCCCTCAAGTGATCCACCTGCCTTGGCCTCCCAAAGTCCTGGGATTACAGACATGAGCCACCATGCCTGGCCACCAAAACCTAAGGGTTTTGATACAAGGCAGCGTTGGGGGGCTGGCCTTACCGTTCATACCATCATGCCCTGCTGTGAAAGCCAACCATTGGGGTTCTAAGGGGGTTAGTTACTTTTAGTGTTTGTTTTTTAGGCTTGTGTGATGTAGCCAAAATGCAGACTCAACCTTTTAAAAAATTAGTATCATGGGTGAGGGGCAACTATTTGGGCTGTTGGCATGAGGGTAAAAGGATTTATCAAGACAATTATACAAGGCGGATTTGTTAGAGAAAGTAGGAAGCTGTGAGAAGGCAACAGGCAGAATCAGCAGAAGAGCAGCGGACTGCAAAGAAAGGCCTGCTGGGGATTTAATGGAATAGTGTTTATGCTGTAGTAGTTGGGCACAGGAAGATTGTGAGTTATTTGTGAAGGAGGGCTATGTGTCTGGACCATGAAGGATGGCAGACTTGTACTTTACTTGCTTCTGTTTGCTTTCCCCTGCTCTCACCATCCTGACTCCTTTTCCCTAATTAGACTTCACAGTTAGTGCCAGGAAGGGTGGTACTTAGAGGTGGGCAATGAAAGGAAGTGGGGAGGGGTTGGACAATACCATGGACTGATTTTGTTTGCTTTGCTGATTGGATTGGAATTACAGTTGAGTTGAATTGAAATTTGGTCAGGATTCAAGTCATCAAATATTTAATAAATACCAAGTGCCAAGTATTGTGTTAATAAGAGTAGAGTAAGATCCTTCTGTTCTCAGAGAACTTCGAGATTAGGATATGACTAGTCCACAAATTATTTTATCTTATTTTATAGACCAGGGATGCTGCTAAAATAATTTTAAATACAAGGAAATGCACAAATACCTCAAACCTGGAAGGTCCTGGTTAACATTCATTGAATGAAAGTGTGAATGAATGAAAGAAAACAATTTGGATATCAGAGGCACAGAGGTTACCGCTAGTTGAGAATAGAAGCTGGGGCTTATATAGACATATCAGGAACATAAACAATCATGGTTTTGGAAGGTTACATGTTTGTAAAGGCCTAAGGATTTCTTTCTCAGGAGAACTTCATTTAATAACGAATGTGGAGTTGGAGAGTAAGAAGATTGTTTCTTGCTTGTTGTGCCAACAGCTGAAACAGTGAACAATTACTGCAGATCTGCCAATAATGCCTGCCACCTAGTCACCAAAAAGACTATTGGAAATACTGAATCAACGACAATAAAAGCTATAAGCAAACAAAAGAACAAAACTATAAATGCATATTCTGTGTTAATAGTTAATAATAATCCTTATGCTTTAGAGATTGTCCTAATTGCTGGGTATGGTCCCAGTGGGGAAAACTTCCTATGGAAAGGATTTTGTACAGTTGAGTACAGGTGAACTGAAAAATGCATGTGAATTTTTCCACTGCTCACTCAGTCCATTTCCGTAGGAGAGAGATGGGACCAGTTACGGGATGTCTAGGGGCATAGGGTAGTCTCAGGTGGTGTGTATAAATAGCATACTATCACAAATACCATACCTGTAAGACAAGCACGCAAGCATACTTGGGAATTCCTTTCCTAATTTCATAAGTGAAATCTGTAATCCACGAGCCTGTAAATCTCCTCAAGGCCAGGGCCACTTAGACATTTTGTTTCTGACACATTTTACTGTATTATGCAAGCTTAGGTTGTTTTAATAAAAAGGTAGTTTCATTCTGGAGCCATCTAGCACCTCATGCACAGGTCATCGCATTAGCCTACAGAGAGACACCACTCCAGAGATTCCACTGGTCTTAAAAGTTCCTTTGTGAGGAACTGGGAGTTAAGACCAAATACTATAACAAAAGATGTTTCAATTACTGATGGACAAGTACAAGGTATGTGGGAAGGGGCACAGAGCTTCCATATCCTCTCTGGGCATGCCACCCTCCCAGCACTACCACGTGTTCTCTGGGTTAGATGCTCTCCAGACCTCATAATTGCAGCTTTTTATGGATGTTCCATAATGTAGGTATGATTGATTAAATCACTGGCCTTTGGTAATTGAAATAAATCTCCAGCTCCTCCCATCCCTGGAGGTTGAGGTGTGGGACTGAAGATTCCTACCCTCTAATCACAGGGTTGGTTTCTCTGGCAATTGGTTTCATTCTGGAGCCATCTAGCACTTTCATCCACTAGTCTCTTTGGCATACAGAAATCTAGAGATTCCAAGGGGTTTAAAAGCTCCTATGTGAGGAACTGGAAGCTAAAACCAAATATTATAACAAAAGATGTTAGGCTGGGCACAGTGGTTCATGCCTGTAATCCCAGCACTTTGGCAGGCTGAGGCAGGCAGATTACCTGGGGTCAGGAATTCGAGACCAGCCTGGCCAACGGGCAAAACCCTGTCTCTCTTAAAAAATGCAAAAATTAGCCTGGTGTGGTGGCAGGTGCCTGTAATCCCAGCTACTCAGGAGGCTGAGGCAGGAGACATGCTTCTTGGGAGGTGGAGGTTGCAGGGAGCCGAGATTGCCCCACTGCACTCCAGCCTGGGGGATACAGAGAGACTGTCTCAAAGAAAGAAAAAAAAAGATGTTCCTATCACCCCTGTTATACAGGATAGTATAACAATTAAAACAAATTTTTTTTTGTTTTATGAGACTGAGTCTCGCTCTGTCACCAGGCTGGAGTGCAGTGGCACAATCTCTGCTCATTGTAACCTCTGCTTCCTAGGTTTAAGTGATTCTCCTGCCTCAGCCTCCCTAGTAGCTGGGACTACAAGTGCATGCCACCACACCCAGCTAATGTTTGTATTTTTAGTAGAGACGGGGTGTCACCATGTTGGCCAGGATAGTCTCGATCTTGTGACCTCGTGGTCCGCCAGATTCGGCCTCCCAAAGTGCTGGGATTACGGGTGTGAGCCACTGTACTCGGCCCCAACAATTTTAAAAGCTGTGTCAGAAACCCAATATATATTTCTTTTTCTTTTTCTTTTCTTTTCTTTTTCTTTTTTTTTTTTTTGAGACAGTCTGGCTCTGTTGCCCAGGCTGGAGGGCAATGGCGTGATCCTGGCTCACTGCAACCTCTGCCTCCTAGGTTCAAGTGATTCTCCTGCCTCAGCCACTTGAGTAGCTGGGATTATAGGTGTGTGCCACCATGCCCAGCTAATTTCTCCGTGTCAGCCAGGCTGGTCTTGAACACCTGACCTCAAGTGATCCACCCACCTCAGCCTCCCAAAGTGCAGCGATTACAGGTGTGAGTCACTGCACCTGGCCTATATTTCTTATGTCACAGTTGTATCATTATATGTTTCGACTAGACTAGGCCACAGGGTGCCCAGATACTTGGTCAAACATGATTGGTTGTTTCTGTGAGGATGCTTTTGGGTGAGGTTGACGTTTAAATCAGTAGACTGCAGATTGGCCCTCCTAATGTGGGTGGGCCTCATCCAATCGACTGAAGGCTTAAATAGAACAAAAGGCTGACTCTCTCCTGAGTAAGAGAATATTCTCCTTCCCGATGGCCTTTCCCCCCTCCCCCTCAGTCCTCAGGGCAATCCAAGATCAATTGCTGCACTTCTTCTGTTTCTTTAGACTAATCTGGAACAGTTCCTCACTTGAGTGTTTTTTTTTGTTTTTTTTTTTTTTTAAGAGACGAAGTCTTGCTGTGTTGCCCAGGGTGGAGTGCAGTGGCTATTTACAGGTGTGATCATAGCTACTATAGCCTCAAACCCCTGGGCTCAAATGAGGCATTTCAACTGGAACATTGGCCTTTTCTGGTTCTACAGAAGCTTCCAGCCTTCAGATTTGAACTGGGACACTGGCTTTGTGGATTTTCGACTTGCCAGCCTTCATAATTGTGTAAGCCAATTTTCCATCTCTCCATATTGATATCTCTATAATGTCTCCTATTTGTTCTGTGTCTCTGGAGAACTCTGCCTATTATAACAGGCATTTCCCAAGACTCCCCATCCTTGGAGGGCCCCAGACTCTTGAAAGACTGTCAAAAGTACTGCTTAGGGCTGGGCATGATGGCTCACACCTGTAATCCCAGCATTCTGGGAGGCCAAGGTGGGCAGATCACCTGAGGTCAGGAGTTTGAGACCAGCCTGGCCAACATGATGAAATCCCGTATCTACTAAAAAATATAAAAATTAGCCGGGCATGGTAGTGCACTCCTGTAATCCAGCTACCTGGGAGGCTGAGGCAGGAGAATCTCTTGGACCCACAAAGTGGAGGTTGCAGTGAGCCGAGATGGGGCCACTGTACTCCAGCCTGGGTGACAGAGGAGACTTCTCAAAAAAAAAAAAAAAAGTACTGCTTAGGCTCTCAGCCACCTTGTCTGGAATCAGCAAGTAGCCCTTGGGGTAAAACAGCCCGAACTGATGGGTTCACTCTCTTACATACTCTGTTCTCTTGGACACTGACCTCGTAGGTATTTACTACCTCATTAGTGCTCTCTTATCTTTGAGTAGATATTTTGTCCACTTTTCTAATTATCACTGGTTGGAGGGTTATCTGTTGCCCCAGTGCTCCATTACTAGACTCATTCGGCAAGTAGCCACTTAAAAAAAAAATCCCCTTGGTCCCTTTCACTTTGGCAAGTCTTATTGCATTTAGTTATCTGTCTTTAACTCATTATTATGTTGTTTGCTTTACTCTACATGTTGCAGGTTGGAGAGAATATCTAATTCTCATTTAATAGAGTGCATATCATTGTGTACTATTTCAAATGTAATCACCATGGAGTTCATTAAGTGTTAAATAATTAGATAATTCATGTTTAAATGTTTGTATTATGTAGAAATGTTTGGAGGATTGTTTTATAGATGTTTTAGAGGCTTTTAGTGATATTTGAAGAAACTGGAGTTTCTGGACAGCCTGGGAATACTTTCCTATTTTCTCATTTAAAATAACTTCATATAGGCCCATTAGATCTGAGAGTTGTTATCAGGAATGAATTAACCTGGGAGGATGGTAGTTCTAATTGTAGTATAGAGCATACCTCTGTTTTGCATGCTTATATCACAAATGTATTTGTAGGCTTCTTACGATATCACGCTCCCAAATGAAGATGTTGACCAAAGCCTAGTCATCCCCCACCTGTAGAGAAGTTGACCAATAGAAGAATATCTCCAGGAGCAAATTTAAAGTGGTAGAAAAATCACAATTTTAATGGTTATTTTTGTGGGAACCCTGAATGAAATAGGTGGTTTGCTCATGAGCGTAACCAGTCTTGTTTGATTCTTAACTTGTGCACTTGAACTTTAGGTGCAAGTGAGCCCAAGAACCTTGCCCCTAAGTGATCCACACCTGCCCTCTAAGTGATCTCACAAGCACTTGGCTTCAGCTACCACCCATAGGCTGCCAACCCGCAGATCTGTATCTCTATTCCTGACCCCTGTTAATTCATACTGCTCTTAAGAGTCTCCACCTGCTGTCTCATCATCTCTTACCTCAGTTCAATGTAAACCCAGCATTTCCCGCTCCTCTCTACTTCAGATTCTGCTCTTCTCTCTACCTCTCAGTCCGAGATACTATCATCCACCACAGATTGATTAATGGCCCCCAGAAGTCAGTTATCAAGTCATATCATAGCCACCTCCTATGGATTTCTTTTTTTCCTTAAAAACTTTTTCTTTTTTTTTTTTTTGAGACGGAGTTTCACTCTTGTTACCCAGGCTGGGGTGCAATGGTGCGATCTCAGCTCACCACAACCTCTGCCTCCTGGGTTCAGGCAATTCTCCTGCCTCAGCCTCCTGAGTAGCTGGGATTTACAGGCACGCGCCACCATGCCCAGCTAATTTTTTGTATTTTTAGTAGAGACGGGGTTTCACCATGTTGACCAGGATGGTCTCGATCTCTTGACCTCGTGATCCACCCACCTCAGCCTCCCAAAGTGCTGGGATTACAGGCTTGAGCCACTGCGCCCTGCTAAAAACTTTCAAACCTACAGAAAAGTTGCAAAAATATGTGAGTATAATGAATATCAATATACCTGTTTCCTTAAATTTATCACTTGTGAACAAGTTATCACATTTGCTTTTTTCTCCCTCTCTCTCTCATATATATGTTTTATATATGTATCTTTATAATAGTAATAGTGATATTATTTGTTGAGTCATTTGTAAGTCACAGACATCATGAGACTCTTCACTGCTCATACTTCAGTATGTGTCTCTAAAGAACAAGCAACTTCTCTTTTACAACAGTAATACAATTAAAATTTAGGACATTTAACATTAATTCACTGTTATATACTATAATAACGAATAATTACAAATCTTAACAAATTAATATAAGTTCATATTCAAATTTTACTTATGCCAATAATGTCTTTTTAATTTTTTTAATTTTTATTTATTTATTTATTTATTTTTGAGACGGAGTTTCGCTCTTGTTACCCGGGCTGGAGTGCAATGGCACGATCTTGGCTCACCGCAACCTCCGCCTCCTGGGTTCAAGCAATTCTCCTGCCTCAGCCTCCCGAGTAGCTGGGATTACAGGCGTGCACCACCATGCCCGGCTAGTTTTTGTATTTTTAGTAGAGACGGGGTTTCACCTTGTTGACCAAGATGGTCTCAATCCTCTTGACCTCGTGATCCACCCGCCTCGGCCTCCCAAAGTGCTGGAATTATAGGCGTGAGCCACCGCGCCCGGCTTTTTAAATTTTTATTTAAAAAAATTTTTGAGACAGAGTGTCACTCTGTCACCCAGGCTGGAGTGCAGTGGCACAATCTCAGCTCACTGCAACCTCTGCCTTCAGGGTTTAAGTGGTTCTTGTGCCTCAACCACCTGAGTAATTGGGTTTGCAGGTGCAGGCCACTATGCCCAGCTGATTTTTATATTTTTAGTAGAAATGGAGTTTTGCTATGTTGCCCAGGCTTGTGTCAAATTCCTGGACTTGAGTGATCTGCCTGCCTCAGCCTCTCAAAGTGCTGGGCTCACAGGTGTGAGCCACTGTGCCTAGTCAGTAATGTCCTTTCTAGCTTTTTTTTTTTTGTCAATCCTGGAGCCCATCTGAGATCAATTGTTGCACTTAGTTCTTATGTTTCTTTAGTATAGTCTGGAACAGTTCCTCACCTTAGTCTTTTTTTTTTTGATATGGGGTCTTGTGTTGTCCAGGATAGAGTGCAGTGGCTATTCACTGGTTCAATCATAGCTGTTACAGCCTTGAATTTCTGGGCCCAGGGACCCTGCCTCAGCCTCCCAAGTATCCGAAGTAGCTGGGACTACAGACAAGGTCCTCAGCATTTTTTTTTTTTTTTTTTTTTGGATTTTATGAATTGGGAATCTTCTTTTTTTTTTTTTTTTTTTTTTTTGAGACGGAGTTTCGCTCTTGTTACCCAGGCTGGAGTGCAATGGAGCGATCTCGGCTCACCGCAACCTCCGCCTCCTGGGCTCAGGCAATTCTCCTGCCTCAGCCTCCTAAGTAGCTGGGATTACAGGCACGCGCCACCACGCCCAGCTAGTTTTTTGTATTTTTAGTAGAGACGGGGTTTCACTATGTTGACCAGGATGGTCTCGATCTCTCGACCTCGTGATCCACCCGCCTCGGCCTCCCAAAGTGCTGGGATTACAGGCTTGAGCCACCGCGCCCGGCTTTTTTTTTTTGTTTTTTTTTGGAGACAGGGTTTCCCTTTGTCACCCAGGCTGGAGGGCAGTGGCGCAATCTCGGCTCACTGTAACCTCTGCCTTCTGGGTTCAAGCAATTCTCCTGCCTCGGCCTCCTGAGTAGCTGGGACTACAGGCCACCAACACACCTGGCTAATTTTTTTGTATTTTAGTAGAAACGAGGTTTCACCATGTTGCCCAGGGTGGTCTCAAACTCCTGAGCTCAGGCAATCCGCCTGCCTCAGCCTCCCAAAGTGCTGAGATTACAGGTGTGTGCCACCATGTCTGGCCTAGAATTGGGAGTCTTAAACAGCCCACACTAGTTGTTTTCTAGAATGTTCCTTAATGGAGGTGGACACCTTAATTAAATGATCAAAGTTGACATCACAAACAGTTTAAGTTGACATCACATGTCTTCTAGTATGATGCGTAGGTAAGATACAACTTCACCTACATTATATATAGGACTTGAATTGGATTATGAGGAAACCATTGGACACATCTCTCTCACCCTCAGAATAAAGTCTGCACTCCATAACAAGTCATGGAGGTCTCTGTGATCTGTCACCTTTGTCTCTGACCACATTGTCTGTGTGGTAGACACTGGCTGCCCACACAACACCTTTCCCTGCTTTGCTTCCCTCCTTGTGTTCAGGTGGCTCTCAGGGAAGCTCAGCCCTCTTCAAGTTCGGAGAATGAACCACATTTGGTCCACGTCTAATGCAGCAAGCCCATTCCCACTTGCTGCTAATTAATTTGGGGATGGCCGTGTGCCCCATTTCTGCCAGTCAGCACTCATGAGTTTCATGGGGAGCTTCTGGAAGAAAATGTACCCCTTGATAAAAAGGATGGTTAGGAGGCTTATATCTTTTTACTCCCTCTATCTTTTTACTGGCTTAAGTATGGCAGGGGAAGATGGGGCCGAACGCTATGGCAATTGCTTTGACAGGCCCGAGGATGCTGCAGGATGAAAAGGTGAAGACCTGGTGCTTTCCCACTGCACTCATTCTGAAATCATCCACCAGGGCGGGGTGGGGTGTATGTGTGCGAGATCTTTTATCTCTGCAGCGGATGCCATTGTTGACTCAGTGTGCTGCCGCCTGCAGCCAAGCACTGTCTTAGCTGACATACCCTGCCTACCTCCTCCTGCTCTCCCACTCTCCCTTCCCACAAACACTCCCCTTGATACCTAACTCCTACTCACCCTTCAGCTTCAGCAGAGACATGACTTCTTCCAGACACTTTCCTTTATCTTCCAAGACTGGGCTGGGTGCCTCTCCTGTAGCGCCCTGTACCTACTCCCTTGAGAGCCTTTCTGATCACCAGACTTAATTCCCATAATGCATTTCTCCCTTCAGTCTGGTTACTTTATTGCTGCCTTATTTAAAGTTGGTTTTTAAAAACATCTATAGGCCAGGCGCAGTGGCTCACACCAGGAATTCCACCACTTTGGGGAGCCGAGGCAGAGCATCACCAAGATCAGGAGTTTGAGACCAGCCTGGCCAACATGGTGAAACCCCAGCTCTACTAAAAATACAAAAATTAGCCAGATGGGTACCTATAATCCCAGCTACTTGGGAGGCTGAGGCACGAGACTCACTTGAACCTGGGAGGCAGAGGTTGCAGTGAACCAAGATTGCGCCATTGCACTCCAGCCTGGGCAACAAGAGCAAACAAAACAAAACAAACAAACATCTGTAGAGGAAAGTTTTATGGAAGTATTACTGCAAAGCTACAGAACGCATTTTTTATTAGCTTAAGCCAGGGCTCAGGAAGAAGTGGGAAGAAGAGTCCCTCATAATAGTTAACAGGTTCCCTTTTAGCCTGTGATTCAACCATGACTCAAGGTTGACCTTTTCATGACAAATCCCTAGCCGCAGGACAAGTGTTGAAGTCCTACAGAATGCTGGAAGAAACTGGGCAAGTAAAGTCACACTGCCAGGAAAGTAGAACCTGTATCTGCCTGACTTCAGAGTGTACAGATTCGACTTCTGTAATTACACAGGTGAATACTGGAGAAAAGTAAGGGCAAAAATGTGGAGACATACATTCTCGTTCAATATTAAGTGGGACTTTTTGCTCATGATCATTAGTCAGAACTGGAATGGGGCTGGACACAATAGCTCACACCTGTAATCCCAGCACTTTGGGAAACCAAGGCGGGAGTATCTCTCCAGCCCAGGAGTTCAAGGCTAGTCAGGGCAACATAGTGGGACCCCATCTCTACAAAACAAAAAACAAATCAGCTGAGTGTGGTGGTGTGCACCTGTAGTCCAATTTACTTGGAGGCTGAGATGGGAGGATCACTTTAACCTGGGAGATCAAGGCTGCAGTGAGTTATGATCACACCATTGCCCTCCAGCCTGGGCAAAAGAGTAAGACCCTGTCTCAAGACGAAAGACTGGAATGGGCTGTCTTTTTTCGCTGAGAAGATTCAAGTAGAAGTTGGATTATCATTTTTTTCAGGGATATTGTGGAGGGGAATCCTTAGTTGCCTCAGAGTTGGGCTAGATGCCCTTTAAATGCCCCTTCCAGCCCTAGAATTTTGCAGTATAGAATTCTAAGATTCTGTGATTCGGTGTCTCCCGGCAGATCCACACACAGCAGTTGGAGACCCTGCCACCAGAGGGCAGTGTTATCACATTTGGTCCAATTGCATAGAAGGAACCAAAGTTCCCTCTAGGGCTCAGACTAGAGAACCAAGTTGTTTGTTTATTTTTTTTGAGATAGGATCTCACTTTGTCACCCAGGCTAGAATGCAGTGGTGCAATCAGAACTCACTGCAGCCTTGACTTCCTGGGCTTAAGTTAGCCTCCCACCTCAGTCTCTCAAGTTACCAAGACTACAGGCGTGCACTACCGTGGTTGGGTAAGTTTTACATTTTTTGTAGAGACAGAGTCTCAGTATGTTGCCCTTGGATTCCTGGCTTCAAGTCTTGGTCTTGGATTCCTGGCTTCAAGTGATCCTCCTGCCTTGGCCTCCCAAAGTTCTGGAATCACAGGCATGAAGCACCTTGCCCAGTCAAGAGTGCTAAGTTTTGAACCATCACAGGTGATGTGCCCCTGTGCAAAGGTGGAGAGGGACCCACCAAAGAAGTAGTATTCCTCTCTCTCCACCACCCCAGACAGTAATTTCTGCCTGCCAACAGATTGGACAGAGGTCAGAATGCTGGAAGACACACCATTCCCAGAGAGCCAGTGTGTTCTGAAGGCTGGGAACTGGCAGGGAGCCTTCCCTCATGGCACTGCCCCCACAACAGCTCTACAAAGACTTAGGAGGTCAAGGAAGGGAACAGGGTCGAGGAGTGTTAGATCACAACAGAAACCCTGCCACATACGGGAAGGTTGACGAAGCTAGGGATATTCAGCCTAGAGAAAAGAAAACTTGGAGGGACCTAGCTTGAGAACTGGCTACCATGAAGGTTGTTCTGTAGGGCTTTGGGTAGAAATACCAGGGCAGCGGCCAGGGGCAATGGCTCACACTTGTAATCCCAGCACTTTGGGTGGCTGAGGTAGGTGGATCACCTGAGGTCAGGAGTCTGAGACCAGCCTGGCCAACATGGCAAAACCTCATCTCTACTAAAAATACAAAAATTAGCTGGGTGTGGTGGCGTGTGCCTGTAATCCCAATTACTCAGGAGGCTGAGGCAGGAAAATCACTTGAACCCTGGACGGGGAGGTTGCAGTGAGCTGAGATCATGCCACTGCACTCCAGTGTGGGTGACAGAGTGAGACTCTGTCTCAAAAAAAGAAAAAAGAAAAAACAAAAAATAAATACCAAGTCAGCATGCAGACACCACATGGGGGCAGGTCTCATCTTGATCAAAGGGAGAACTTTGTGTTAGTGTCAGGAAGGACATTGCCCTGGGAGGCAGCACGTTCTGTCATTCATTTACTTCATATGTATTTACCGTGTGCACGCTTCAGCCCTGGCAGTCTCTAGTTGCCAAGGATACAGCAGTGAACAAAACAGCAAACTGCCTGTGCTCACGGAGCTGACCCACTGGTGTCTGAACATCCTGGGAGATGAGATGGAATGTGCAGGGGCCCTATGAGCTGGATGAACTTGACCTACTTCGGAGATTCTGTTAACTTTGTTGGCTTTAAGAAACCTAGTTTGTCTTCATTTCTCTGATACAGACTTTCACAATTTGGAAAGAACTTCACCAAGACTGTATTGTTTTCATGGTTTCCAGTAAAAGCAAACCTGTGAATTACTATATAGGGATGCGACAGAACTTTTTTATATGGCAGTGGTAAAAATTGCCTTTGGATAAGTCTTAGGAAAAGAAAATTTTTCCATATAAAAACAAGCTCTGGCCAGGTGCAGTGGCTCATGCCTGTAATCCCAGCACTTTGGGAGGCCAAGGTGGGCAGATCATGAGGTCAGGAGATGGAGACCATCCTGTCCAACATAGTGAAACTCCATCTCTACTAAAATACAAAAAAATTAGCCAGGTGTGGTGGCATGTGCCTGTAGTTCTAGCTACTCAGGAGGCTGAGGCAGGAGAATTGTGTGAACCCGGGAGGTGGAGGTTGCAGTGAGCCAAGATTGTGTAACTGTACTCCAGACTGGTGACAGAGCAAGACTCCATCTCAAAAGGAGAAAAAAAAAAATGCTCCCAGTTGGGTGTAGTGGCTCACACCTATAATCCCAACACTTTGAGGAAGGTGAGGTGGGAGGATTGCTTGAGCCTGAGAATTCAAGACCCACTGGGGTGACATAGTGAGAAAAATAAAAATTAGCCTGGCATAGCAGCACGTCGGTACTGCTACTATACTGTACTGGAAGCAGAAGCAGGATGATTGCCTGTACCCAGGAGTTCAAGGCTTCAGTGAGCCATGACTGTGCCACTACACTCCAGCCTGGGCCACATAGCAAGACCCTTTCTGTAAAAAAGCAAAGAAGCTCCAGTTGGTCTGTTTTTTATGTTTCTTTTATTTAAGCTATATTGCGACGTTAAACATTGTCAACATGAGAAACTCTTTGTAGAGAACAGCCGGGTCACAGACATTACATATTCCGCCCTTGACATGAACATGTAGGAACTCAATGGAAACAGATCCATCATTAGTATCATCCAAATGCTTACTGCAGTCCCAGAGAAGCCTCACTCATTTTAATTCCTCTAATGGCTGGGTATTTACATTCCCAAGCTCATTTTCCATCATAGCACTCTTTACTCTTCACCACCTGTCTCTTTCTGGCTTGCACTTTCTTTTGCATAGTAAACATTCTCAGGACAGACCCAGTTTTCCATTTTCATATTTTCTCCCTCTCAATGGACCATAGTTGAGATCTGTATTACCCTGGAAGAAAAAGAGAGGGAGAGAGTGAGCAAGTCCATGTGGGTAAGAGCTGGGAGTTCTGATGTCTTTGCTCCTTTCTTGCTGGAAAGACAGTTCCCTGAGATGCTTGGGAAGATTCTGGCAAGGCTTCCTTCCTAGTAATGGATACGGTTGGGTCATGCCTCGCGCGTTTTGCATGAGGTTTTATGGATTTAGAGACACCTTCTTTGGGCTTAATATGCCCAAAAAAGCTTTAACTCTGCACAGGTTGTTGAGTGGGCCCAGAGCGAAGTCCCCTGGGATACAGACCTCTCCCTAAGAGCCTGTCTTTGATGTGTCACGAGAGGTTTTGCTGCGGTGATGTGTGCATCTTCCAAAGAGAAGCTACTGCACATCACATCTCACAAATTGGTTTTTTAAATTAAAAAGGTTTCCTTATGGAGGTTGTGGAATACTTGCACCCAATGGAGCTATTCACAGCCTCACCCTTGCCTGCCCTAACCTGTTAGCTTCATCTCCCACTGCGCTGCAGCTCTCTGCTCTCATCCTGATCCCATCTACTCCATCCAGACTGTGCCCTTGTGCAAATCCCACCTCTGCATTTCTGTCTGGAATGCCCTTCTTTCCTCTGCCTGGTGAAGGATTTTATTTATTCTCTTACATTTTTGTTAAAATATTTTATTTTTATGTTTAAAATGTTTTTTTTTAGTTTATTAAAAATTTTTTTTTTTTTTGAGACGGAGTCTTGCTGTTGTTGCCCAGACTGGAGTGCAATGGCATGATCTTGGCTCACTGCAACCTCTGCCTCCCAGGTTCAAGCGATTCTTCTGCCTCAGCCTCCTGAGTAGCTGGGATTACAAGCACCTGCCACCATGCCTGGCTTATTTAAAAAAAAAAAAAAAGACAGATCAGGACATGGAAAGTAGACCCCAGAGACACAGCCTCATCACCCCAGAGTGCTGGTGGCAGGATGGCAGCCTGATGGCATGGTATGGAAATAGATCCTTGCTTTGACAGAGCAATTGTACCAGGTCCAGCCAAGCCAGGGCAGGGCCCTGCTTTAAAGGATGTCTAATCCTGGAGCCTAAGACTTGGTGGAAGGAGCTGAACTGCCTCCTGAGTCTGGGCGTGACTACTCATGAGTAGTCCCCACCTAGGTCAGAGCTCAGTGGGTGGAATCCCTTTGAGGTTTTTGCCCTGAAAGGAGATGGTTACACATTAATACAGAGACAAGCCTCTGATTTCCTTAACTTCCTGAGCTAACCATTATTTCAGGGTTAGAGGGTTCAGAAAAAGATTCTGTGCCCCATATTTTATCTCCTCCCTAAGCAAATGGTCAGATAAGGTTCAGCTTCGAATCAAAAGTTAATAGGGTTATTGCTTTTGGCTAAAACCCAGTCTGACCACCATTACTGAAAGACAACAAATCATAACTGAGCAGGGAAACTTACCCTCCTCAGCAGGGGTTTCATTCAACAATATGTTGACTCAGTGAGGCCAAATATAGTTCCTAGAAGCTATGAAGGTCAGTGCTTAGGTTCAGCCCCACCCTGCCTCCCTGAGTGAACCAAGTCATTGATTTTTGGCTGCCCTGGTTAATCCCACACAGAGGGCAACTGTATCAATCTCCACAGGAACTCAAATAAAAGATAACTTGCCTTTTTATAGCACAGGGTGTTTATGACCATGAACAAGTCACTGAACTTCTCCAAGCTCATTTTCCTCACCTGACAAATGGGAATATTTATACCTACCTTGTAGGGTAAAAAAGAGAGTGAAAAGCATTTTCCATGCACTTAGCCACCACCATGCTAACTTTTTACATATTTTGCAGAGATGGGGTTGTGCTATCTTGCCCAGGCTGGTCTTGAACTTCTGGCCTCAAGTGATTCTCCTGCCTTGGCCTCCCAAAATGTTGGAATTAGAGGTGTGAGCCACTGTGCCCAGCCCTTTGAGTTTTCTTCTCTTTCTTAGCACTTGGCTCTTGTTAAAGGAGAACTCTCCGTACCCTGGCTCCATGTTTCTGGGTGGTTCTCAAATTCAGTCACACTTGTGAGTCACCTGGAGGGCTTGCTAAACTGCAAATGCCAGGCCCACCCCCAGAGCTGCTGATGCAGTAGGTCTGGAGCCAGGCCTAAGAATAGGCATCTCTAAGAACGTCCAAGGCGACACTGATGCTGCTGGTCTCAGGACCACGTTTTGGGATCCACTCCTCCAGAATCATGTTCTGTGCCTTATTCCTCACTTTTCTTTTGCTTCTGTCCATGGAAAAGGAGTGATTGATTTTGTTTTTGGAATAAGGAACCAGGAAGGCAGGACTGAGCTCCATCTAATCTCTCTTTTTAGATCTACTCCCAGGGATGATGAATTATGATTGTTCCTCTACTGGGAATAGTGGCTGCTCCCCAGGGATCAAGCCTGTAGTTGTTCAGTTCTGCAGGTTATCTTTTTTTTTTTTTGGAGATGGAGTCTTGATCTATTGCCCGGGCTAGAGTGCAGTGGCGTGATCTCAGCTGGCTCACTGCAACCTCTGCCTCCTGGCTTCAAGCAATTCTAGTACCTCAGCCTCCCAAATAGCCGGGATTACAAGCATGTGCCACCATGCCTGGCTAATTTTGTATTTGTTTGTTTGTTTTAAAGAGACAGGGTTCTGCCATGTTGGCCAGGCTGGTCTTGAACTCCTGACCTCAGGTGATCCACCCGCCTTGGCCTCCCAAAGTGCTAGGATTATAGGCATGAGCTACCATGCCTGGCTAATTTTGTATTTTTAGTAGAGTTGGGGTTTCAGGTGTCTTTAATTTTGAGGCAAAGTACGAGGTTGCCTATAGTGGACACTTGTGAAAGCCACATCCTCAATCTAGAACTATGGCATAATAAAACTGGTATTTCGACTTTTTTTTCTTTGAGATGGGGCCTCATTCTGTTGCCCAGGCTGGAATGCAGTGATGTGATCATAGATCATTGTAACCTCGGACTCCTGGGCTCAAGGGATCCTCTTGTCTCAGCCTCTCAAGTAACTGGGACTACAGGTGTGCACCACCATGGCTGGCTTTTTTTTTTTTTTTTTAAATTTTTTTTTTTTTTTTTTTTTTTTTTTTTTGAGACGGAGTTTCGCTCTTGTTACCCAGGCTGGAGTGCAATGGCGCGATCTCGGCTCACCGCAACCTCCGCCTCCTGGGCTCAGGCAGTTCTCCTGCCTCAGCCTCCTGAGTAGCTGGGATTACAGGCTCGTGCCACCATGCCCAGCTAATTTTTTGTATCTTTAGTAGAGACGGGGTTTCACCATGTTGACCAGGATGGTCTCGATCTCTCGACCTCGTGATCCACCCGCCTCAGCCTCCCAAAGTGCTGGGATTACAGGCTTGAGCCACCGCGCCCGGCTTTTTTTAAAAATTTTTGTAGAGACAGGGTTTCACTGTGTTCCCCAGGCTGGTCTTGAACTCCTGGGCCTAAACCATCTTCCTACCTCAGCCTCCCAAAGAACTAAGATTGATAGGCAGGAGCTACTGCGCCCAGCCTATTTTAACTTTTATATATGATATCACCAACATTTTTTGTCCTTGGTTAGTTCTGAATTAAGGGGAATAAGGACTGTTTTTTAAATTGTTACCCTAAAATCCCACCTGCACTCAGTGCTCAAGAAATGGTAGCTATGATGATAATTATAATTTTCTTAGTGTTAGAGGCCTGAATTCCACCAGGATTGATGAAATCTCCAGTGAAGAATGATATTGTGGGGGATGCAAAAGATGAACACACCTTGCCATAAACTTGTGGATGTCCCTGTGACTGGTACCAAGCACCTAGGTTCCAGGGCTAGTGTCAAGTGGCATCACATGTGGAAACTGCCCTTCCATGCAGATGGGGGAACATCAGGTCGGCCAGCACCTGTGATACAGGTGAACAGCACCCCACCTGAGGGCTGCGAGAATCTAGAGGAGTGTTGCAGCTGAAGAGGCAGGGGAAGAGCTTTAGGTTCCTGTTGCATGAGACTGGGTATGACAAAGACTGGAGCTAGGGAGCAGGGGGACCACAGCTGGGCCACATAGTACCACTACTAGGAGCAAAGCTGGTGCAGGGAAAGAGCGCTGTGAGTGAGGTCATCCAGAGTGGAGTCCACACCTACCGGCTGTGGCCTAGGACACGGAGGGCCTCACTCCTCAGAAAGGGTTTTTGAGGTGCCTGTCTTGGACACCTGGATGATCTCCACGGAGGTGATGCCCTTGCCGGCCACGCGGTGTCTGGTGCGCAGCTTGTTTAGGGCGGTTTCTGCTATGCCGGCCCGCTCCTCGGCGTCATCCAGCTCATGTACTGTCTTCCTATATCGAGCCAGGGTCTGGTTGGCCTGGTCCTCCTGTGACAAAGGCACAGCGGGAAATGGGGCATAAACGTGGCTGGTTCTGGTTAGATGTGCATTTTTTTTTTGAAACTCAGAGTCTTGCTCTGTTGCCCAGGCTGGAGTGCAGTGGTGCAATCTCAGCTCACTGTAGCCTCTGCCTTCCAGGTTCAAGCGATTCTCCTGTCTCAGTCTCCTGAGTAGCTGGGACTATAGGTGTGTACTACCACACCTGGCTAATTTTTGTATTTTTAATAGAGATGGGGTTTCACCATGTTTGGCAGGCTGGTCTCCAACTCCTGACCTCAGGTGATCCACCTGTTTTGGCCTCCCAAAGTGCTGGGATTATAGGTGTGAGCCATTGTGCCAGCCTAAATGTGCATGTGTTTGTTTGTTTGTTTGTTTTGAGGCAGAGTCTTGCTTTGTCACCCAGGCTGGAGTGCAGTGACACAATCTTGGCTCACTGTAACCTCTGCGTCCTAGGTTCAAGTGATTCTCCTGCCTTAGTCTCCTGAGTAGTTGGGATTACAGGTGTGTGACATCACGCCCGGCTAATTATTGTATTTTTAGTAGAGACAGGGTTTCACCATATTGGCCAGGCTGGTCTAGAACTCCTGACTTCGTCATCCTCCCACCTGAGCCTCCCAACATGCTGGGATTATAAGCGTGAGCCACCGTGCCTGGCTTAAATGTGCATTTTTATTAGTTCTGTGGGTCGTCTAAGAGTCCACTTGTTTTACAATTTTTTTTTTTTTTTTTTTTTTTTTTTTTTGAGACGGAGTTTCGCTCTTGTTACCCAGGCTGGAGTGCAATGGCGCGATCTCGGCTCACCGCAACCTCTGCCTCCTGGGTTCAGGCAATTCTCCTGCCTCAGCCTCCTGAGTAGTTGGGATTACAGGCACGTGCCACCATGCCCAGCTAATGTTTTGTATTTTTAGTAGAGACGGGGTTTCACCATGTTGACCAGGATGGTCTCGATCTCTCGACCTCGTGATCCACCCGCCTCGGCCTCCCAAAGTGCTGGGATTACAGGCTTGAGCCACCGCGCCCGGCTTAATTTTTGTTTTTTTTTAGATGGAGTCTCATTTTGTTGCCCAGGCTGGAGTGCAGTGGCGTGGCCTCTACTAATTGCAACCTCTGCTTCCCAGGTTCAAGTGATTCTCTTCCCTCAGCCTGCTGAGTAGCTGGGATTACAGGCACCCGCCACCATGCCTGGCTAATTTTTTTTTTTTTTTTTTTTTTTTTTTTTGTATTTTTTGTAGAGAAAGGGTTTCTCCATGTTGGCCAGGCTGGTCTCAAACTCCAGACCTCAAGTGATCCACCCATCTCAGCCTCCCAAAGTGCTGGGATTATAGGAATGAGCCACCGTGCCTGGCCTCTTTACAAGTTCTTATCTCCAGTGTATAGTGTCTCGTTACCACCCACTGGATTCCAAGGAGGAGACACCATGGACGTGAGCCTTGCAGAGTCATCTTCGGGCCAATGCTTTCCTCTTTCCCTGTGGTTAATTCCCAGCAAGGCTGGCAACTTGCACTGAGAAACAAGCATCAGGGAAGGAGGAGCAGGGAGGCGCATGGACACTCACCGCCTCCTCGATCTGCCTCTTGTAGACCTTCAGCTTGTTCTGTAGCTTCTCCACCAGCTCTTGCATGCGCTGGTTGGTCTTGTGGTCCTCCTCTGTCTGGAAGACCAGCTCTTTGAGGCGACGCTCGTTCTTACGCAGCGTCTTGACCGTTTCCACGTGCTGTTTCTGTTCCCCATCCAGCTCTGTCTCTAGTTCCTTGATCTGTGGGAGGAAGAGAGGAATGTGGCTGAGCCAGCGCGTGTGTTTTGTTTTTTGTGTTTCTGGCAGGGTCCCACTCTGTTGCCCAGGCTGGAGGGCAGTGGCATGATCATGGCTTACTGTAGCCTTAACCTCCTGTGCTCAAGTGGTCCTCCCACCTCAGCCTCCTGGAATGCATAATTTTGAACTTCAGAGCTCAGTGGCCTCAGACAGGGGCATTGTGGCTAAAGTGTCCACCTTCTGCCAAGAGGTGAGGGGATGGACCCTGGACAGGAGAGTCGGGTGGGCTCTACCTTATACGGACAATGCTGTTGTTGTAAGACGCTTTCCCTTGAGCCTCAAATTCCTTCCTCTGGGAAACGGGGAGGTTGGGGAGTCAGACAAAATGACAGAACCTTTTGGGCCCTTCCAGCTCTGGCATTTCATGGGGTAAAGACTAAGGCCTGTGTTCTTTCAGTGAGTAATAAAAGGCAAGAACAAGGCCAGGCGCAGTGGCTCAAGCCTGTAATCACAGCACTTTGGGAGGCCGAGGCGGGTGGATCACAAGGTCAAGAGATCGAGACCATCCTGGTCAACATGGTGAAACCCCGTCTCTACTAAAAATACAAAAAAAATCAGCTGGGCATGGTGGTGCGTGCCTGTAATCCCAGCTACTCAGGAGGCTGAGGCAGGAGAATTGCCGGAACCCAGGAGGCGGAGGTTGCGGTGAGCCGAGATCGTGCCATTGCACTCCAGCCTGGGTAACAAGAGCGAAACTCCGTCTCAAAAAAAAAAAAAGGCAGAACAATATTGAGGACTGCTCTGCTTGAGGCTGACATTCTGGGGAGGAAGGTGACAGGGAGGGAAAGCGGAGAGGAGAACTTGAGAGAAATTTGAGCTCTTCTCTCAATTTCCTTTTCTCTTTCTTTCCCTCCCTTCTTTCTTTTTTTCCTTCTTTTCTCCTTTTTTTTTTTTTTTTTTTTTTTGAGACGGAGTTTCACTCTTGTTACCCAGGCTGGAGTGCAATGGTGCGATCTCAGCTCACCGCAACCTCCGCCTCCTGGGTTCAGGCAATTCTCCTGCCTCAGCCTCCTGAGTAGCTGGGATTACAGGCAAGCGCCGCCATGCCCAGCCGATTTTTTGTATTTTTTAGTAGAGACGGGGTTTCACCATGTTGACCAGGATGGTCTTGATCTCTTGACCTCATGATCCACCCACCTCGGCCTCCCAAAGTGCTGGGATTACAGGCTTGAGTCACCAAGCCCGGCCTTTTCTCTTTTTTTTTTGCGACAGGGTCTGGCTCTGTCACCCAGCCTGAAGTGCAATAGTGCTATCATATCTCACGGCAGCCTCAACCTCCTGTGCTCAAGCTGTCTTCCCACCTCAGCCTCCTGAGTAGCTGGAACTACAGGCATGTGCCACCAAACCCAGCTAATTGAACTTTTTTTTTGTAGAGGTGGAGGTCTCACTATGTTGCCCAGGCTGGTTTCAAAATCCTGGCCTCAAGCAATCCTCCTGCTTTGGCCTCTTAAAGTGCTGAGATTACAGGCATGAGCCACTGCACCTGGTCCTTTCCATTTCCTCTGCTTTCCTAGCACTTGCATAACCCGATTCTTCATCAAACACAGGACATGTTTTTGGCAAAAGATAGGCACCCCACATCCCCTTGCCCCCCACCAGATCGCCGTTCCTCCCTTGGCTGAGCCCTTTATTGCCCTCACCCTGGCCTCCAGCTTCATGATTGTGCGCTTCCCGCCTTTCAGAGCCAGCTGCTCCGCCTCCTCCATCTTGGCCTGAAGGTCTTTGATGGTGACCTCATAGTTCTTCTTGATCTTCTCCAGGTGCATGCAGTGGTCCTGCTCTTGCCGGAGTTCTTCTGCCATGCGGGCAGCCTGCAGGTGGGGAGGAGAAGAGCAGGAGTTAGAGCTGGGTGCTACCCATGTTCATAGCATCTTTGAGAGATGTGAGACCTTGTCTCCCAGTCTCTAGGAAACCAATTGGTTGACAAGGGGAGCCCCACTGACATGCTGCTGGGGTTTGGTGGAGGGGGTACCCTGTGCTCCCCTTTGCCCCTGAGAGGAGAGGGGAAGCCAAGCTCATGCCTCCCATCCCCCCAGACTCCCACCAGCTGGAAGCACTCAAGCCTAACAACTGACTGCCACCTCCACGAGGGGCACAGCATGGAGGGTGGGAAGAGCACAGCCTCTGGAGTTGGGAGACCTAGGACTGTGTCCAGCCCTGAGTGACCTTCAGCACGTTGCTAATCCCCTCTCAGCCCCTTTCTCCTTAAATTCATTCCACAAATGTTCATGAGGGTCTATGGTGTACCAGGCACAGGCCTGTGCTCTTGAGAGGTAGCAACAAATAGAACAGCAGTGTTCCTGAACTCCTGGGATTTCAATCAAGTGAGAGGAGTCTGACGATGAAAATCTGTATTCCTTCATCTTCAAAGTGGGGAGTAAATAGAACCCACCACTCGAGGCTGGTGTGAACACCCAAAGGGATACTGGGATGAGAGCACTTGGGGGCACATCTTGCCAACATCCTCTTCTGCATCCTTGGGCTCATCCATCTTCCTTTTACTAGCACTTCCATCAAGGCTGATTTTTTTTTTGAGACAGTTTTGCTCTTGTTGCCCAGGCTGGAGTGCAATGGCATCATCTCAGCTCACTGCAACCTCTGCCTCCCCGGTTCAAGTGATTCACCTGCCTCAGCCTCCCGAGTAGCTAGGATTATAGGCGCCTGCCACCACGTCTAGCTAACTTTGTAAATAACTTTTAGTAGAGATGGGGTTTCTCCATGTTGGGATTTGGTGGAGGAGGTGCCCTATGCTCTCCTTTACCTCCGAGAGGGGAGGGGAATCTGGTCTTGAACTCCTGACCTCAGGTGATCTGCCCACCTCAGCCTCCCAAAGTGCTGGGATTGCAGGTGTGAGCCACCGCACCCGGCCCAAGACTGTTTTGTTTTATTGCTGTTTTTATTTCATGTTTTGACACAGAGTTTCATTTTGTCACCCAGGCTGCAGTGCAGTGGTGGGATCATGACTCACTGCAACCTCAAACTCCTGGGCTCAGGTGATCCTCCCATCTCAGCCTTCCGAGTAGCTGGGACTGCAGGCATGTGCCACAATGCCTGGCTAATTTTAAACATTTTTAGTAGACAGGGTCTTGCTATGTTGCTCAGGCTGGTCTTGAAATCCTGGCCTCAGGCAATCCTCCTGCCTTGGCCTCCCAAAGTGCTGGGATTACAGGCGTGAGTCACCATGCCCAGCCCAAGGCTGTTTTAATGCATCCCATTGCCAAAAAGCCTGCCCAGATGAGCCCACTTTGATGGCTTCTTTGATGTAAGACCCTGGGCCTCGTGCTGTCATCTTTCACATGATCACCTAGAGCTTATAATTCTTTCTTACTTTTATGTGTGTGGCTTTTTAGAAAAGCCTTGGGCCACACTCTCCCTGGCAGGGCACCATGCATGGGTCCACAGTGGCCCCTGAGGGGAGAAGGGGGCCTTCCTGCCCAGGCAGCCTGGTCCTCAGCAGGTACCCAGGGCCTGCCTGCCAGCAGCAAGGGACACACGCACTTACATCCGTCATGGCCTTCTTGGCCCTCTCGTCTGCTGAGCGGAACTCACTGATGAGCTCCTCGTGCTCGTTGGAGATGCGCTGGACATCTGATTCTAGCTTGCGTTTGACCACAAGGAGGCTCTGGTTCTGGAAGAAGAAAGGGAGATATCACCATGAGCCAGGGTTCTGCATGGCCCTTCCTGTGTCCAGGAAAGAAGGCGACCTCTGTCAGACTTGCTTGCCAAACCCCAACAGGAAATGGCCCTGTGCCCTCTGCATGGGGTAAGGGTCCCTCTCCTTTTTTTTTTAAAGCAGGATCTTGCTCTGTCACCCAGGCTGGATTGTATAATGGTGCAATCACAGCTCACTGCAGACTCAACCTCTTAGGCTGAAGCGATTCTCCCACCTCAGCCTTCTGAGTACCTGGGACTACAGATGCACACCACCAGCTAATTTTTCGTATGTTCTTACAGACAGGATTTGGCTATGTTGTCTAGGTTGGTCTTGAACTCTTGAACTCAAGCAATCCTCCCAGCTCTAGCTCCCATAGTGCTGGGATTACAGATGTGAGCCACTGTGCCTGGCCAAGATGATATATTTTATTTTTATTTTTGAGTAAAAGTCTTGTTCTTTTGCCCAGGCTGGAGTGCAGTGGTGCGATCTTGGCTCACTACAGCCTTGACCTCCGGGGTTCAAGGGATCTTGTGCCTCAGCCTCCCAAGTAGCAGCTTATATATGTGTATATATATTTATGTGTGTGTGTGTGTCTATGTATGTGCATATATATATACACACATACACATATATACATATATATACACCTAAATTATGTATACACGTATATAAATATATACGTACATAAAATATATATATACATATATATTAAAAAATATATATAATACCCTTTTTTTTTTTTTTTTTTTGAGATGGAGTCTCGCTCTGTCACCCAGGCTAGAGTACAGTGGCATGATCTCGGCTCACTGCAACTTCTGCCTACCTGGTTCAAGCAGTTCTCCTGCCTCAGCCTCCTGTGTAGGTGGGATTACAGGTTCGCGCCACTATGCCTGGCTAATTTTTGTATTTTTAGTAGAGATGGGGTTTCCCCATGTTGGCCAGGCTGGTCTCAAACTCCTGACCTCAGGTGATCCACCCGCCTCGGCCTCACAAAGTGCTGGGATTACAGGCATGAGCCACTGCACCCAGCCCATGCTGGGATATATTTTATATCCTGGACTTTTAAATCACAGTTTTACAAAAAGCTCTGCAGATGAGTTTTGAGGATTTGCTGAGTTGGGGGAACTGCCTGCCTCTGAGTTTTGAGGGGCACTCATGTGGTTTGAGCACCATCCTGGCCTTACCCCAGCACTCTCTAGCCCCTGGAGTGTGGGTGCGAGTGGCACTGACCCAGGAGTCCTGTCCTACCTGGATGTTGATCTCGTTGTGCCGCTCGGTGATCTCCACCACCTCCTGCTCCAGCAGCTTTCGCGAACGCTCGCTGCCCTCCAGGGCCGAGCGCACCTCCTCCAGCTCCGTCTGCAGCAGGCTCAGGCGCCGCTCCTGCAGGTTGTACTGCTCCCGCAGCTCCTCGTGCTGCCTGGCATCCTCATCCATCTGGACCTGCAAGTCCTGGGGGGCACAGGGACCCAGTCTGAGCCCATACCCTGGGCCGTGGTACCATGTGGGGGTGGCCAGGCTTGAGGGCGCCCTGATCTTTACCGACTGGATTCGGCAGGAAACTGGGCAGGCAGGGAGGCCACAGAGGAAGAGTGAGGAGCAGACCTGTTCTTGGGGAGTTTATGGTGTGGTGGAGCCTCAGCAGGGCCAGGAGCCAGGAAGTTATCTAACATGAAGTCAAACCTTTACTTATAATAGAGCGCCTGGTGTTCCCAGCACAGCCTTCTCAAGGAGGCCTCCCCAGTGACCTCTGACAATCATATTCTAATCCCGGCTGGGCTAATCCCCACCTCTTCTGTCTTCTTATTTCTCTCTTTTATTGAGACAGAGTCTCTGTGCCCTAGGCTGGAGTGCAGTGGTGCTATCTTGGCTCAGTGCAGTCTCCACCTCTCAGGTTCAAGTGATTTTCCTGTCTCAGCTTCCCAAGTAACTGAGATTACAGGTGCTTTGCCACCACACCCGGCTAATTTTTGTATTTTTTAGTAGAGACCGGGTATCACCATGTCGCTCAGGTTGGTCTTAAACTCCTGACCTCTAGTGATACACCACCTTGGCCTCCCAAAATACTGGGATTGCAGGTGTGAGCCACTGCATTTGGCCTGTCTGCTTATTTCTCCATAGAACTTATCACCAGTTTTAATACTACAGTTTTATTTTTGTTGCTATCTGCAGGATAATGTTTCTCTGTTTTGTCCACTGTTTTTTGTTTGTTTGTTTTTAAGACAGGGTCTCACTCTCATCCAGGCTAGAGTGCAGTGATGTAGTCATAGCTTACTGCAGCCTCCAATTCCTGTCCTCAAGTGATCCTCCCACTTCAGCCTCCTGAGTAGCTGGAACTACAGGCACACACCACCATGCTCAGCTAATTTTGTTTTTTTGTGGAGATGGGGTCTCGCTATGCTACCTGGGCTGGTCATGAACTCCTGGCCTCAAGCGATCCTCTGTCCTCAGCCTCCTGAGTAACTGGGCCTACATGTGAACACCAAGTGTGCCCAGTATTGTCTTGTCTACTCTTGGACACCTAAAACAGTGCCTAGTTAGGGCACATCTCCAGTTGGCAAGTGTTGGATGTGTGATTCTGGCTGTGTATGCTGTAAAGACCAGCCTCATAATGGAGTGATTATAAAGGGATCTTCAGCTCTGTTTGTGTTTATTTTTATTTATTTTTATTTTTTTAGAGACGGGGTTTCACCATGTTGGCCTGGCTGGTCTTGAACTTCTGACCTCGTGATCCACCCACGTCGGCCTCCCAAGGTGCTGGGATTACAGGCATGTGCCACTGCACCCGGCCTGTTTATTTTTTAAGGCAAGTAGTGGGTATATGAGTTTTGTTGTGTTCTTCATTTCTCTATGTCTGAAATAGTTTATAATAAGAAAAACATGATTTTACAAATCAAAATGGGGCTGGGTGTGATGGCTCACGCCTGTAATCCCAGCACTTTGGGAGGCCAAGGCGGGCAAATCACCTGAGGTCAGGTGTTCAAGACCAGACTGGCCAATGTGGTGAAACCCCCTCTCTATTAAAAATACAAAAATTAGCCAGGTGTATTGGTGGGCACCCATAATCCCAGGTACTCGGGAGACTGAGGCAGGAGAATTGCTTGAACCTGGGAGCGGAGGTTGCAATGAGCTGAGATCTCTCGATACTGCACTCTAGCCTGGGCAACAACAGTGAAATTTCATCTCAGTCAATCAGTCAGTCAATCAATAATCAAGACAGGCCTAACTTCATGTTTCCCTCCTTTGGTCTATCTTTCCAGTTGTCTGGAATCGACTTTTGGTGGTGGGGGCCTCTTATTTATATAGTCCCCAAAACTCCTGTTCCCTGGATTGCCAGCCACCCCACATTCTCAATCTTATGCCTTTATCCTGGCTGAAGACATGCATTCAGTTAGTTCCCTTTAGGCCTTCAGACTCAACTGATAATGGTCTGCCTTGTACCTAGTTTCTCCTCGCAGATCACTACCTTAATTTGCTGTTGCAGCCTTTTCAATGTCTTTACAAGTTCGCTGTTGTTCTTGTTGGCATGGTCCAGCTGGATTTCCATCTCATTCAGGTCTGTCTCCATCTTCTTCTTGAGCCGAAGTGCCTCTGCCCGGCCCTTGGCCTCTGCCTCCAGGCTGGCCTGCAAGGACTCAATTGCCCGCTGGTGGTTCTTCCTGTAAGTCCAAGCAGAGAAGACCTTGGCATACTCCGCTGGCTGTTCAGTCTGCGCTAAACCTTTCTTGGGAAGAGGTCTCAGCACCAGCATGAGTACAACCACCATGTTGTGAAATTAAACCCTTAAAAAGGTACAAGGCAGGGATGAGGATTTTATGCTTTGGGGAAATAAAAGGAAGGTCATTTTGCTGTTTTAGAGACAAGGTCTCACTCTGTGGCTCAGGCTGTAATGGAAAAACCATCATTCTGTGGTGGTGTAGTAGTGTGATCATAGCTCACTGCAGCCTCAAACCCCAGGGCTCAAGTAATCTTCTCATCTCAGCCTCCTGAGTAACTGGGACTACAGGCCATGCCCCTATGCCAAGCTATTTTTTTTTTTTTTTTGGCGATCCTCCCACCTCAGCCTCCCAAAGTGCTGGGATTACAGGTGTGAGCCACTGTGCCTGGCCAGTAAGGTCATATTTACTGAACGTTTCCCACATATCTTATATAATCCCACTTCATTTAACATTTCAACCAGCCCTGCAAAAACACTGAGGCTCTCAGATGCTGAAAACATGCCAAAGGTCATGCATTTGGCCCAGAATGGAGTTATGATTCAAATCCAGATGCTAAAGTGCCTGGTTTTACCATTACAGAATGTGAGCTTTGGCCGTGCAAGTCAGGTTTATATTTCTCTTCAAAACAACAATCATCAACTGATTGTCTTTATTTATATTTATATATATATATCTTTTGAGACAGGGTCATACTTTGTTTCCCAGGCTGGAGCACAGTGGTACAATCTTGGCTCACTGCAGCCTCGACCTCATGGGCTCAAGCAATCCTTCCACCTCAGCTTCCTGAGTAGCTGGGACTACTCGGGAGGTGTGTGCCACCACACCTGGCTAATTTTTGAATTTTTTTTTTTTTTGGAAAGATGAGGTTTTGACATATTGCCCAGGCTAGGGTTGTGTGTATAATAATTATATTGTAATCAACGTAAGTATTTCCATAAAACCATCATATAAGCTGTACTAATCTCCCTTTACAGGAGACCAAGGAGATAAGCATTCTAAACACTTGCTGAATTGAGGCAAATACATGGTTGTCACATAAAGACCCTGTCTCCTGCAGCAGACTAAAAAAAATTAAAAAAAAAAAAAAAGACCCTGTCACCTGCCTTTTCAGAAATCCCCATCCCTCACTGTGCTCACCTCAGTTCCACCCCTCAATGCCCACTACTTGCAGGCACATTGTTGGGTTTAGAGCATCTTGAGTTGTTTTCAATTTCCATATATGTGAGAGGGTATTATCACATCCCCCAAAGTGAATGAAATAGTAATTCACTTTGACTTAAAAAATAAATATAAGCACAAAGTGTAAAACATTTTTGAAAAAAACTAAGGAAGATGTAAATAAACAAAAAGAGATATATGCTCATGTGTCAGAAGACTTAATATTGTTAAGGTGGCAATAATCCTCAAATTGATCTACAGATTTGACACAATCCCTATCAGAATTCCAGCTCATTCTTTGCAGAAATTCACAGACTGGTCCTAAAACGTACATGGAAATGTGAGAGACCCAGAATAACAAAAACAAAAAAATCTTGAAATGAAGAACAAATTTGTATGATACACACTTCCCAATTTCAAAGCTTATTACAGAGCTAAAGTAATGAAGATAGTGTGGTCCTAGTATAAGATAGACATATATATCAATGGAATAGAATTGAGATTCTGGAAAGGCACTTTCACATTTATGGTCAATTCATTTTCAACATAAGTACCAAGACCATTCAATGGTTAGAAAAGTCTTTTCAACAAATAGTGCTGGGAGAACTAGATATCCACATGCAAAAGAATAAAGTTGAACCCCTATCTCACACCATATACAAAAATTAACCCAAGATGCATCAAAGCCCTAAATAGAGCTAAAACTATACAACTCTTCAAATGAAATACATGCGTCAATTTTTGTGACTGGATTAGGCAATGGGTCTTTAGATATGACCTCTAAAGCATGTGACCAAATGAAAAATACTGGACTTTTTCAAGATTAAAAAACTTTTTTCTTTTCTTTTTATTAGAAATGGTGTCTCATAGGCTGGTCGTGAACTCCTGGCCTCCAACAATCCTTCCATCTCAGCCTCCCAGAGTGCTACGATTACAGGTGTCAGCCACTGCGCCCAGCCAAAATTAAATAACTTTTGTGCTTCAACAAGACACCTGTAAGAAAGTGACAAGACAACCCATGGAATGGGAAAAAATATCTGTGAATCAAATGTGATAGGAGTCTAGTGTCCAGAATATGTAAAGAACTCTTACAACTCAACAATAAAAAGAAGCAATCCAGTAACAACAGACTTTTCTCCAAAGAAAATATACAAAAAGCCAGTGAGCACGTAACAGGTGCTCTGCTTCATTAGTGATCATGGCTAAAATACTACATGCTAAAGTGTTCATGGGCCGGTGTGGTGGCTCTTGCCTGTAATTCCAGCACTTTGGGAGGCTGAGGTGGGTGGATCACTTGAGGTTAGGAGTTCAAGACCTTCCTGGCGGTGAAAGCCTGTCTCTACTAAAAATACAAAAATTAGCTGGGCACAGTGGCATGCATGCATCTGTAATCCAAGCTACTTGGGAGGCTGAGGCAGGAGAATTGCTTGAACCCAGGAGGCAGAGGTTGCAGTGAGCCATGATTGCACCACTACACTCCAGCCTGAGCAACAGATCAACACTCTGTCTCAAAAAAAAAAAAAAAAAAAAAAAAAAAAATCCAAAAAAACCCAAAGTGTTAGTAAACCAGAGTGAAAACAGCAGTATGAAGTACAGTCTTTATTTCCAATTCACAGATGAGGAAACTAAGGTTCAGAGCAGTTCACCTGAATTGCCCAAGGTCACATGACTAGTAGGTGGGAGAGACCCGGGTTTCTGGACTCTGCTCCATCACACTGCTTAAGAGTCAGCCTCCCGGCCGGGCGCGGTGGCTCAAGCCTGTAATCCCAGCACTTTGGGAGGCCGAGGCGGGTGGATCACAAGGTCAAGAGATCGAGACCATCCTGGTCAACATGGTGAAACCCCGTCTCTACTAAAAATACAAAAAAAATAGCTGGGCATGGTGGTGCGTGCCTGTAATCCCAGCTACTCAGGAGGCTGAGGCAGGAGAATTGCCTGAACCCAGGAGGCGGAGGTTGCGGTGAGCCGAGATCGCGCCATTGCACTCCAGCCTGGGTAACAAGAGCGAAACTCCGTCTCAAAAAAAAAAAAAAAAAAAAAAAAAGAGTCAGCCTCCCATCCCACCAGCTCCGTACCTGGTAGCCTCAAATTCTTCTTCTTTCTCATGGATTCTCCGGTCAATGTCAGCTTTAACTTGAGCCAGTTCCAACTGAATTCGAATCACTTTGCTTTCTTCAACCTACCAGGAATAAAAACATTAGTCTTTCTGGCCAAGAAGGTGTGCAGTGCCTGGCCAAGGGTCCACAGTCCCCAAGGTGATGGCCCCACAGTACCTCCAGGGAAGACTCAGCTTCTTCCAGCGCCACCTGGAGTTCTTCCTTTTCCATCTCCAATTTTTTCTTCAACTTCTGCAGCTCATGCACACTCCTTCCTCCCTCACCCAGCTGATCAATGAGATCCTTTATCTCCTCTGAGATAAAAATATTCATGTTAGTAAGACTCAGCATTCCAGGGTCATGGCAGGTGGCACAGTCATTCCTCCATTGGGGCAAGAAGCAGGTCTCTCAAAGTGCTGGTATTGTAGATATGAGCCACCACATCTGGCCATAATCTTTTTTTTTTTCTTGAGGCGGAGTTTCACTCTTGTTGCCCAGGCTGGAGTGCAATGGCGCAATCTTGGCCCACTACAACCTCTGCTTCCTGGGTTGAAGTGATTCTCTTGCCTCAGCCTCCAGAGTAGCTGTGATTGCAGGCATGTGCCACCATGCCCAGCTAATTTTGTGTTTTTAGTAGAGGCAGGATTTCTCCATGTTGGTCAGGCTGGTCTCGAACTCCTGACCTCAGGTGATCTGCCCCCCCACCTTGGCCTCCCAAAGTGTTGGGTTACAGGCATGAGCCACTGTGCCCAGCCCATAATCTTATTTCATGTCATGACCACCTTTTAAGGAAGGTAGAATTATTTTATTTTTATTTTTTGAGACATAGTGTTTCTCTGTTGCCCAGGCTGGAGTACAGTGGCATTTCGGTTCACTGCAACCTCTAGCCCCCACCTCCTCCTCCCACCCTGGTTCAAGCAATTCTCCTGCTTCAGCCTCCCAAGTAGCTGGGTCTACAGGCTACATACAACAGAAAGGAAAAAAAAAAAAAAAGAATACAGGTGCCTGCTCCCATGCGTGGCTAATTTTTCATATTTTTAGTAGAGACGGGGTTTCACCATGTTGGTGAGGCCGGTCTCCAACTTCTGATCTCAAGTGTTCCACCCATCTCAGCCTCCCAAAGTGCTGGGATTATAGGCATGAGCCACCATGCTATTTCCTCATTTTATAGGTGAGGAAAGTGGAGCATAGAAAGATTAAGCAACTCACCTAAAATTACACTGCTGAATGCTGAAGTGCTTCTACAAAGCACTTGCTGGTCAGTCAACAAACACTTATTGAGCACCTACTGTGTGCCAGGTACTCAACTGATGATGTGCTCAGGATGATGGGGGATCTGGCTATGTCCCCATCCCTACAGGCCCATCCCATCCACCTGCCCTCAGACTCACCCTGCAGGGTCTTATTCTCCTTCTTCACTGACTCTAGATGCTCCAGAGACTCCTCGTAGGCAGTCTTGATCTTGAAGCTCTCTGTCATGTACATGCGGCACTCCTTCTGCGAGCTGTCCACTTCCACCTGCAACTCCTCACACTTCTGCTGCCACTCGGCCAGCATCTTGTCAAAGAGCCTCTGCTTCTTGTCCAGGGCAGCAGCTGCAGCATTGGCCTAGAGTAAGGTGGAAATCGTCTCTAGGGGTCCAACCTCCCTGCCTTTGTCCCCTCCTCCCATCTCCCACCAACCACTCTTCCTTCCGTTTCCCCAGTAACTCTTGAGGCTATAGACTCCTTGGGAATTTGAATATAATTCAACACCTATGGCAGAAGCACAGAACAGAGTCTGCAAAGAGTTGCATGCCAGTTCTAAAACTTCCCCTGAGAGATGTGTGGCCTGGGGCATTCCACCTTATTTTCCCAGGTTAGAATTCTCTCAAATGAGAGAGTTGTAAAATGTAAAATGAGGAGTTTGAGCTACAGTGGCCTTTCCAGATATATAACATTCAGCCTAACTCCCCTTAATATATTTCACTGTAATGCAGTAATATACATTACATGTCATTTTCCAATTCATATCTGACTATTCTTTTACTTTATTTTTCCATAGGTTTCATCTTTTTCATAACTCCCTGGCAACTATTTGCTGTTGTGCTATATTAACTTTTGTAAAGTTTTGCATTGTTTCTTTTGCGGAGTAGCAAAACCTTTTTGAGTTTCAGGAGTTGTTTTTTTTTTTTTTTTTTTTTTTTTGAGACAGAATCTGGCTGTGTTGCCCAGGCTGAAGTGCAGTGGCATGATCTTGACTCACTGCAATCTCCACCTACCAGGTTCAAGCGATTCTTCTGTGTCAGTCTCCTGAGTAGCTTGGATTACAGGTGTGTGCCACCATGCCCAGCTGATATTTGTATTTTTAGTGGAGATGGGGTTTTGCCATGTTGTCCAGGCTGGTCTGCTTTTTTTTTTTCTTTTTTTTTTTAGGAGATGAGGTCTCATTCTGTTGCCTAGGCTGGCTTGCAGTGGCGTAAGTATAGTTAACTGTAGCCTCAGCCTTTTGGGCTTAAGCAACCTTCCCATCTCAGCCTCCCAAAGTCCTGAAATGACAAGCATGAACCACCGAGCCAGAACTTTTTTTCTGAAACCTTTCACATGGATGCGACCTTCTGCCTATGTGACCACTTCATGCAGCCACATTCTTTCATTGGGCTGCATTTGGCATCTGACAGCCAGCATAAATCATGGTCCCATCTAGACCAAGACCAGGGAGGTGTATGCCACTGGAAATCTTATATAATTCTCATAGAGACTGGCAACTCAGTTTGAACCAGGGATGCAAATAGGAATAGTTAGCCATGCAAAGTATGTGGGACGTAGTTTGTGTAAGAGAGAGGGCAACAGGGAAGGTGCATCGTGTAACTTTCAGGGGCAAATTTTATCCTGCTTGTGGCCCTATTTATTTATTTGAGACAGGTTCTTACTTTGTACCCCAGGCTGGAGTGCAGTAGTACAATCACAGCTCACTGTAGCCTTGAACCCCTTGTTCAAATGATCCTCATGCCTCAGCCTCCCAAGTAATTGGGACCACAGGCATGTGCCACTACACCTGGCTAAGTTTTTAATTTAAACATTTTTGGGGGGCCAGGTGCAGTGGCTCACACCTGTCATCCCAGCACTTTGGGAGGCTGAGGCAGGTGGATCACCTGAGGTCAGGAGTTTGAGATCATCCTGGCCAACATGATGAAATCCCATCTCTACTAAAAATACAAAAAATTAGCCAGGTGTGGTGGCAGGCACTTGTAATCCCAGCTTCTCAGGAGGCTGAGGTAGGAGAATCGCTTGAACCCAGGAGGCGGAGGTTGCAGTGAACTGAGATCACATCACTGTACTCCAGCCTGGGTAACAAGAGTGGAACTCTGTCTCAAAAACTAAAAATAATAAAATAAAATAATTTTTGTTTTTTGTAGAGATAGATAGGGTCTCCCTAAATGTTGGGATTAGAGGCATGAGCCACTGTGCTTGGTCTTGTAGCCCTGTTCAAACAGTAGCTTGTTGAGTGTTAGATCTCAGAAGAGTTCGTGAACACGTGCTCAAGCAGCAGCCATGTCCAGCACGCTCCTGAAGGCACCCCTGTGCTGCACCTTCTTGAGCCACGTGTTTCTTTCTGATGATCCCAGATGTGTGACAGTCTCTCCCTAGCCCTGCTGTGGACTCTTTGCCCCGGTAAATAGGCAGGTTTGAGCATTTGACCCTCTGACCTTCTCCAAGTCGATGGTGAGGTCCTCAACTTCTGCCTGGAGTCTCTGTTTATTTTTCTCGAGGGAGGCAGCCCGAGCCTGGGCAGTTTCAGCTGCTTCTTCTGCCTCCTGAAGTCTGGCAGCCAGTTTCCTCCTGCAAATGAGGGCCAGAGGGGCTGTCAAGGAAACATAGGCACTCACAGGCACCGCCTTCTCATTGCCGGGGTCACAGTGTGGTGGGCATGGCACTAAGCTCTGGTGCCAACATTGGAAAAGATGCAATGTTTACAGGAGAGCCACGACATTCACTCTCTTATTTATTCATTCAACAAACACTTATTTTCTTGACTCTGCCCCAGAGATTGCTGCAGGTGTTAGGGATGTGGCAGTGAATAAAACAGGCTAGGCTATCTGCCCTAACAAACAAAATGTTTGTTCTGGAGCTAGGGGGAGGCAGGCAATACATGTCCTATAGAACAAAGTACTGTGGTGACAAATAGAGCCAGGAAGGGGACAGGCAGTCCAGGTGGGAGGGGGTGACAATGTCAAATGCAGACTTGGAGGAGACTCTCTGAGAAGCGGACACAGGAGCAAAGGTCTAAGTCAGGGGATAGAGGGGCCCTGCGGGTGTCTGGGGCAGAGACAAGCTTAGGGGTTGAGATTTAGGTTTAGCCCAGGAGTAGACTTGGGGAAGGACCAGGCAGGGCCCAGCAGCCTCCATAACAAAGGCCTGGAGGACAGAGGTGGAAGTCACAGGAAGGCGAATTTAGGCTCAAGGTGAAAAAGTGCGTAGAGCTTTAGATGAAAGTATTCCATCTGCTTGGAGTGTATTTCAGTATAAGGCAAAACAAAACAAAACAAAATAAGTATTGCATCAGCTGGAAGTCACTATGCCTTATTTGCTATCACATTACCAGAAATTTCAGTGAATAGATGGGACCAGTCAGCAGGCTGGGATCCCAGAAACACTTCGAGCATGTGTGCCATTTTCTATATCTAATTTGGCTTTATACAAGAAAAAATGTGGCCATTTGTTCAGAGAACCCAGAAGTTTATAGAGGAGTTTGTTAAGCTGACTATGTTTTTTGATTAAATTTGTTGTGGCTCCCCTCTGCTGCCTGGCCTAGGGTGCCTAACTCACAGGGTTTCCCTGGGTGCATGGACCCAGGGGCATCCAGGCCAGCCTCCTTTTACACAAGAGAGAGGCTGAGAGCCACTTTCATGTCCCCTCTTATTTCCTTAGGTGTCTACTTCTGTAATTTTTTTTTTCTTTTGAGATGGAGTCTTGCTCTGTCATCCATGCTGTAGTGCAGTGGCACAGTCTCAGCTGATGGCATCCTCCACCACCCGGGTTCAAGAGATTCCCCTGCCTTAGCCTCCTGAGCAGCTGGGACTATAGGTGTGTGCCTCCACTCGGTTTTTGTTTTTTTTTTTTTCTTTTTTTGAGACGGAGTTTCGCTCTTGTTGTCCAGGCTGGAGTGCAATGGTGTGATCTCGGCTCGCTGCAACCTCCGCCTCCTGGGTTCAGGCAATTCTCCTGCCTCAGCCTCCTGAGTAGCTGGGATTACAGGCACACGCCACCATGCCCAGCTAATTTTTTGTATTTTTTTTTTCTTTTTTTAGACGGAGTTTCGCTCTTGTTACCCAGGCTGGAGTGCAATGGCGCGATCTCGGCGCACCGCAACCTCCACCTCCTGGGTTCAGGCAATTCTCCTGCCTCAGCCTCCTGAGTAGCTGGGATTACAGGCACGCGCCACCATGCCCAGCTAATTTTTTGTATTTTTAGTAGAGACGGGGTTTCACCATGTTGACCAGGATGGTCTCGATCTCTTGACCTTGTGATCCACCCGCCTCGGCCTCCCAAAGTGCTGGGATTACAGGCTTGAGCCACCGCACCCGGCCTAATTTTTTGTATTTTTAGTAGAGACGGGGTTTCACCATGTTGACCAGGATGGTCTCGATCTCTTGACCTCGTGATCCACCTGCCTCAGCCTCCCAAAGTGCTGGGATTACAAGCTTAAGCCACTGCACCCGGCCTCCTGGTTATTTTATTTTATTTTTTTATTTTTAGTAGAGACAGGGTTTCACCATATTGGCCAGGATGGTCTTGATCTCCTGACCTTGTGATCCACCCACCTTGGCCTCCCAAAGTGCTGGGATTACAGGCATGACCACCATGCCTGGCCTGTAATTTTCTTTTTTAGAGACAGGATCTTGCTCTGTCATCCAGGGTGGAAGGCAGTGGCTTGATCATTACACACTGCAGCCTCCAGTTCCTGAACTCAAGCAATCCTCCCACTTTAGTCTCCCAAGTAGCTGAGACTACAGGCACATGCCACCATGCCTGGCTAATTTTGTAATTTTTGGTTGAGATGAGGATCTCACCATGTTGCCCAGGCTGGCCTCCAACTTCTGGGCTTAAGCAGTTCTCCTACCGTGGTGTCTCAAAGTGCTGTGAATACAGGCATGAGCCACCATGGTTGGCCCACAAAGTAGGCTCCATTGTCCAGACACATTGTCCTCCTCTTAAAGGAGCCTCTGAACATCCTTCTCCTGGGCTTGGCCCTGGCTTCAGCAGTGACTGACATGGAAGTGAGGCCCCCAGCGCCACCTGCCCAGCCCACCTGGCTCTACCAGCAGGAGGACGACACTCACTTGGTCTCCTCCAGCTCCTCTGTCCTCTGGATGGCATCGGTCTCATACTTGGTCCTCCAGGTGGTGACCTCAGTGTTGAGTTTGGACACGAGGCGCTGCAGCTCCGACTTGCCTCCCTGTTCCTCCTCCAGCTGCTCCTTCAGCAGGTCCAGGTCATGCTTGGTGTTGGCCAGGCTCACCACGGCGGTGCTGCGAGACTGTGGGGACCAGCCTGTCAAGGGCCTGTGGGGGCTTTCTGCAGCCTGCAGGGCCACCACTTAGTTATACATAACACTGGAGCAGCAGTGATGGCAGGTGAAAGGGGGGAAAGACACACGATTGCCAATCCAAACCATCAGGGTTTTACTTTCATCCTATAATTTATTTTCATTCTATTATTGTCCACAAAGATATATAATTTCATTTCATTTGTGTAAGAGAGAGGGGAACAGGGAAGGTGCATCACGTAACTTTCAGGGGCAAATTTTATCCTGCTTGTGGCCCTATTTATTTATTTGAGACATTGTCTCAGTATGTACACATCACATACTATAGTTTTGTAGTTAATTTTTTTACTTGCTATGATATCAAATACTTTTTGTGTTCCTTTGACATCTTCATAATATGTAACTTTCATTAGCTGGGTGTGCACAGTGTGCACCACCAATCTTTTTTTTTTTTTTTCTTTTCTGAAATGGAGTTTCACTCTTGTCACCCAGGTTGGAGTGTAATGGTGTGATCTCGGCTCCCTGCAACCTCTGCCTCCTGGGTTCAAGCAAGTCTCCTGTCTAAGCCTCCCAAGTAGCTGGGATTTTAGGCGCCCAACCACACCTGGCTAATTTTTGTATTTTTAGTAGAGACAGGGTTTCGCCATGTTGGCCAGACTGGTCTCGAACTCCTGATCCACCTGCCTTGGCCTCCCAGAGTGCTGGGATTACAGGCATGAGCCAACCTCACCCGGCTGTAAACTATAACTTTAAGGAGGCGGCTCTGTCACCACCACAACCCTACCCCCAAACAAACCTTTGACTCTTCATCCAGCTGCCTCTTATAATCATCCACTTGTGATGTCAGAGATGTCTTTATCCGTAGGATTTGATTGAGCCTGCTCTGGGATTCTTCATATTCCCTGCTCAGTTCACTATTTTCAGCTGGGTGGGAAGGGAATGGAAGAAATATTGGATGAAGAACTGTTTCCCCAGCTAGATCCTCAGTTCCCCAAGGCATTGCTTCTAAAGTACCCAATAAATACGGTGGCTTGGCCAGCTGAGCTGGAATGGGGAGAGCAGTGGATCACCACACCAGCCTCCAAATGAAGTGTGCCCGGGAGAAAGGCAAGTGCTCAAGGGTTGCCAAGATCCAGGTGGTCTGCATGGAGCTAGGGGCCTCAGATAATGAAGCCACCCGTTTCCTACATGTCAGGAAATGCAGCAGAGGAGTTTGGAGAAATGATGGGACAGACAGAGAGTATTTCCTTTGTAAAATATGTTTGTCACCATTCCAGAACCTACACTCCTGTCGTCTGTGGAAAGATTGCTGGAGCCAGAGGCCAGGAAGAAGTTCATGAGCCCCAGAGGAAAAGCAAGGATTTCCAGTTCTACTCTGTAAGTCACTGAGCTTTACTTTTCTTATCCATCAAATGGGGATACTGACTTTTCTTTCTGTTTTTTTTTTTTTTTTTTTTTTTTTTTTTTTGAGGCAGGGTATTGCTTGGTTGCCCAGGCTTAAGTGCAATGGCACAATCATAACTCATTGCAGCCTTGAACTCCTGAGCTTAAGCGATCCTCCCACCTCAACCTCCCAAGTATCTGGGACCACCAGTGTGGCTTACCACACCCACCTATTAAAAATTTTTTTTTTTGTAGAGATGGGGGTCTTGCTATGTTCCCCAGGCTAGTCTCTAACTCCTGGCCTCAAGTAATTCTCCCGCCTTGGTCTGTCTCCCGAAGTACTGGAATTGTAAGCATGAGCCACTGCACTGAGCCAAGATATTGTTAAAGAATTCCAAATGTGAGAAATAAGACCAAAGGATGCCTGCAAGTTCTCTTGATGTCACACTGAAGCACTAACAGGCCCACCTGAAGTCAGCAGTATTTAGTTCTCTAAGGAAATGCACCTTTGTTTGACTTGCTGTTTACTCCTGTGTGATTAGAGTACAGCTTCTGCAGTTAGAAATTAACTGATACATTGATAAATTGCCAGTTATTTTTGTTACAGAGATGCAAACATGCATCTCTATGACAAAGGTGCCAATTATTTTTGTTATAGAGATGCCAATTTTGTTTTGTTATTGCCAATTATTTTTTATTTTTATTTTTTTTGAGACGGAGTTTTGCTCTTGTTACTCAGGCTGGAGTGCAATGGCACGATCTTGGCTCACCGCAACCTCCGCCTCCTGGGTTCAGGCAATTCTCCTGCCTCAGCCTCCTGAGTAGCTGGGATTACAGGCGTGCACCACCATGCCCAGCTAATTTTTTGTATTTTTAGTAGAGATGGGGTTTCACCATGTTGACCACGTTGGTCTCGATCTCTTGACCTCGTGATCCACCTGCCTCGGCCTCCCAAAGTGCTGGGATTACAGGCTTGAGCCACTGCGCCCGGCCTGCCAATTATTTTTGTTTTAGTGATGCAAAGATGGATCTCTATGACAAAGGTGCATTTCTTCGAGCATCGGAAAAAAAACCCTTGAACTAAACCCAGAGATTACAGTATTATTGTCCTGTAGGACATTAACCAGTTCTGCATCTAACTTAGCAAAGTTATTTTAGCATTTCTTTTCCCAGCTGACTGTAAATCTCTGCCTTTCAAATGCTCTTTGAAGGCAGCTTTACCATTTTTGTGGTTCCCTCATTAAGGAGTTAAACAAATCCTTGACACATGTCTGCTTTATATTAGTATGTGGGTCATGTTTAAAAATGTTTGAAAATTGTATTTTGTCAGCATGAATGCCTGTCCTGCTGATCTCACCAGGTAGGTGAGAGAACGGATACCAAAATGCTTTGAATTGTGTTCTCTGTTTTGCATTGTAAAGATGTTACTTGGAATATTCAGCAGGTGGGATAAAATCTCATCTCATCACAAGGGGATTGGATGGGAATCTTCCAAGGCCAAGAAAGCAATGTTTCCCTGAGAATCCCAGTTCCTTTCCGTACACTGGTCCTTAGCAAGCTGCAGGGAGGAGAGGGCTCACCTTGGAGGCGGGTCCTAATGGCATTGATTTCTGCTTGGTTTCGCTCTAGCTCTGCCACCTTGGCGTTGGCTTCTGATAAGCTGTCTTCCAGCTTTCTGACGTGGGCCTCGGCGTTCATCTGCTCAGGAAGGATGAACTCAGTGGGGAAGTCGCGGGTGGGAGAGGCCAACCCTTCTTACTTCCTCCTCAATTTTTGCCATTTCTCCTGTGTGCCTCCCAGGCTACCTGCCTAGTCCTAGAATGTCCCGGTCTCAGAAACCCCAAATGGTTCACCATTGTCTTGTCTTTTTTTTTTTTTTTTTTTTTGAGACAGGGTCTCGCTCTATCACCCAGGCTGGAGTGCATTGGTGCAATCATAGCTCACTGTAGCCTCAACATCCTGGGCTCAAGCAATCATCTCACCCCAGCCTTCTGAGTAGCTGGGACCACAGGCACATGCTATCATACCTGGCTAATTATTTTTATTTTTTGTAGGGACAGGGTTTCACTATGTTGCCCAGGCTGGTCTCAAACTGGGCTCAAGTGATCTGTCTGCCTTGGCCTCTCAGAGTGCTGGGATTACAGGCATTAGCCACTGTGCCTGGCCTACTGACCATTTCTTATGTGCCAGGGAATATTGCAGCCTTCACAGTAGCACTCTAAGGTGGGGATTATTACAATCATCTTCATGTTACAGATGAAGAAATTGAAGCAGAGTTAGGTTATTATTTTTTATTTTTTATTTTGAGATGGAGTCTCGCTCTGTTGCCCAGGCTGGAGTGCAGTGGAGTGATCTTGGCTCACTGCATCCTCCACCTCCCGGGTTCAAGCGATTCTCTTGCCTCAGCCTCCTGAGTAGCTGGGACTACAGGTGTGTGCCACCATGCCTGGCTAATTTTTATAAGCCATGGTGCCTGGCTGTAAGCTACCATGCCTGGCAGGTTATTTTATTTTAGAGACCCGGTCTCCCTCTGTTGCCCAGGCTGGAGTGCAGTGGTGCGGTCATATTCACTACAGTCTCAACATTTTAGGCTCAAGCAATCCTCCTGCCTCAGCTTCCCGAGTACTACAGGTGCATGCTACCATGCCTGGCTAATTTTATTTTTTGTAGAGATGAGGCTGGTCCCCAACTCCTGGCCTCCCAAGAGCGATCCTCCTGCCCCAGTCTCCCAAAGTGCTGGAATTACAGGAGTCAGCCACTGTGCCCAGCAAACATTTATGTTATTCACCTTGGACTTCTGCATGGTCTCCACGCTGGCATTGAGGTCATCAATCTCAGCCTTCATGACCTGTTTATCCTTCTCCAGCTTGGACTTGACCCTCTGCAGGTTCTCCACATGCTCCGTTAACTCGGCCATCGAGTCCATGTGCTTCTTGCGCAGTGTGGAGGCTGTCGCCTCACTCTGCAGGGCAGCCTCTTCCAGCTCCCGCCGCAGCTTTAGCAGCTCAGCCTCCCGCTTGCGGTTCTGCTCGATCTGGGGTAGAGGAGGAGCGGCTTAGCAGAACTGGCCAGTGCCAGCCTTTTCAGGGTGCTCGGCGGTCCCCTGATATTCCTGCACCTTGCTCAAAGAAGTCCTACTTGAAATGCCAATGCTTAGCCTCTGGGGTGCAGGGGTTGTTCACAGGATTTGTTTAGAGGGGGTTGTGTGTTACTGTGCCATCCAAAAAGATATACTCAAGTCCTAATCCTGGGTCCCTGTGAATATAACCTGATTTGGACATAGGATCTTTGCAGATAGAGCTGGTTAAGATGTCATACGGATTAGGGTGGGCCCTAAGCTAATGACTGACTGATGTCCTTTCTTTTTTTTTTTGAGGAGTTTCACTTTTGCCCCCCAGGCTGCAGTGCAGTGGTGCAATCTTGGCTTACTGCAACCTCCGCCTCTGGGGTTCAAATGGTTCTTCTGCCTCAGCCTCCTGAGTAGCTGGGACTACAGGCACCTGCCACCACTCCCGGCTAATTTTTGTATTTTTAGTAAAGACAGGGTTTCACCATGTTGGCCAGGTTTGTCTCGAACTGCTGACCTCAGGTGATCCGCCTGCCTTGGCCTCCCAAAGGGCTGGGATTACAGACAATAGCCACCATGCCCCGCCTGATGTCCTTTTCAGAAAAGGGAAACTTGGACCCAGAGAGACACACATAAAGAAGGCCCTATGATTGGGAGGATGCATCTAGCCAGGAGCTCCAAGGATTGTTGGCTGCCACTGGAGGCTGGGAAAGGGGGATGAAACATTCTCCCTCAGGGCCTCCAGAAGGAGCCAACCCTACCCACATCTTGTTTTCAGACTTCTAGCCTCCTAATTGTGAAAGAATACCATCTGGAGGTTTTAAGCCACCGAGTCTGTGATGCCCTCCTTTCCCCTCCTCTCCCATCCCCTCCCCTCCCTTTTTTTTTTTTTTTTTTAAATGCAGAGTCTTACTCTGTCATCCAGTCTGGAGTGCAGTGGTATGATCTTGGCTCACTGCAACCTCAACTTCCTGGGCCCAAGCAATCCTCCCACCTCAGCCTCCTGAGTAGCTGGGACTAAAGGGGCCCGCCACTACTACCAGCGATTTTTCTTTTTGTAGAGATGGAGTCTTGCTATGTTGCCAGGCTAGTCACAAACTCCTGGCCTCAAGTGATCCTCCAGCTTCAGCTTCTCAAAATGTTGGGATATAGGCATGAGCCACCACACCGTTGCCCCTGTTGTTTTTAAACCCTTCCTACACTGCTAGAAATCATCCCCGTCCCTTCGTTGATGCTTTGTCATTCATATCATGTGGAATGATTTTGTTTCCTGCCAGGACCCTGACCACAGCTGGGCACCAGCTTCAGATCTAGGCACATACCCTTACTGAGAGGACTGTGGCCAGGTTGATGAGGCAGTGGACATGGAGTCCAGGCAGCGCCAAGTAAAGGGGCCCAGACTTCCAGCAGCTGTGACTGAGGAGAGCTGATGACATGCAATTAGAAAGAGAAGGCCACAAGGCTTCTGCTGGTCTCCATGATACCTTCATGTGAATTAGAAGACGCAGCCCTATACCAGGAGGTGAGGCTTGGGTCTCAGCCCCATTTGCCTCTCAGAGGACTGCCTTTGAAGTGTGGAATAGTGAGGTTACCCCACTGTATTAACCATGTCTTTATTTTCTATATTCAATGCTTTGACATCTGGGTTTTTGCTATCTCTAGAGGGACACCCTGCCCTACCCTAGGGATAGCCAGTTCATAGAGATAGCAAACAACTCACCCTTGAGCACACTATTCAAATGCAAACCAGCCAGTCTGGAACCCACACGCCCAACCACCTCCTTTATGGGGCTCTCACATTTCTTTTTTTTTTTTTTTTGAGGTGGAGTTTTACTCTGTTGCCTAGGCTGGAGTACAATGGTGTGATCTCGGCTCACTACAACTTCTGCCTCCTGAGTTCAAGTGATTCTCCTGCCCCAGCCTTCTGAGTAGCTGGGATTACAGGCACCCACCATCACACCCAGCTAATTTTTTCTATTTTTAGTAGATATGGGGTTCCACCATGTTGGCCAGGCTGGTTTTGAACTCCTAACCTCAGGAGATCCACCCATCTCAGCCTCCCAGAGTGCTGGAATCACAGGCATGAGCCACCGCGCCCGGCTGGGCTCTCACGTTTCTACTCACTATACTCCTGCCTTAATCAGTCCAGGTCCAGATACTGACAACGAGGGTCAGCCCTGAAGTCCACTGAGATTGTCCAAACCGGCCAGTCGGGCGCCTGCTTGCCCTGCCTCACCTGTTCCTTCCCATGGGAGCCACAGTAAAGGCCTTTGCCTACATTTTTCCCTGTCCTCTGCCTTCTAACCAAACCCAATGCTTCTTTGGCCCTGCACAGCATGCTGTTCCCCCTCCTCTTGGGAACTGTGAGTAGCAAACTCTTTCTGTTTGTTTTTGAGAGACAGGGTCTTCCTCTGTCACCCAGGCTGAAGTGCAGTGGTGCCATAGTGGCTTACCACAGCCTCCACCTCCCAAAGCTCAAGTGATCCTCCTACTTTAGCCTCTTGAGTAGCTAGAACTAGAACGTGTCACCATGCCCAGGTTTGGTTTTTTTTTTTTTTTTGAGAGATGGGGTTTTGTTGTGTTGCCAAAGCTGGCCAGAAACCCCTGGGCTCAAGTGATCCTTCTGCCTTGGCTTCTCCAGGTGTTGGGATTATAGGTGTGAGCCATCATTTGAAAATTATTAATTGGTTTCTCCTAAAGTTCATCTCAGGAACCCTAGCAAGAATGAACCAGTCTTTACCCTACTGCTCACAGTCCAGCATTTTTTCCCCTAAATGCAGGTGGGGCTTGGGGGTTTCTGAGCGCGCTGGGATGGGTACCTGAGCAGATGTGGCTCCACCAGCTTCTTCCAGCCTGTCACTGAGGTCTTCGAGGTCCCGGGACAGATCGCTGCGTTGTTTCTCCACCTGAGATGAAAAAAAAATTTATTTTATTTTATTTTTTTTTTTAAGATACAGCCTTCCTCTGTGGTTCAGGCTGGAGTGCAGCGGCGCCATCTTGACTCGCTGCAACCTTTGCCTGCCTGGCTCACGCAATCCTCTAACCTCAGCCTCCCGAGTAGCTGACACTACAGGCACATGCCACCACATCTGGCTAATCTGTAAATTTTTTATAGAGATGGGGTTTCACCATGTTGCCCAGGCTGGTATCCTGGTCTCAAGTGATCCTCCTGCCTTGGTCTCCCAAAGTATTCAGATTATAGGCATGAGCCACTGTGCCTGGCCACTGGGTGAGATTTAATGATACCGATGATAACCACCCAGAGCTCCTTTTTCTCCGTAAAGAGCATGATGACTGCTTTACCTTTGAAAAGCCAGGATTCTGTGCCTGGGGTCCTTGTACCCTGCCTGTCATCCCGCAGGCTCAGTGAAGGACACCGTCTTCCCCACACTGCCTGGGCATTAGTGCCCATCCTATCCACCGCCTGTCCAATTTGGCTGAATTTGGGGTTAGATATGCTGTGATTTGTCTCCCACTAGCTCTCTGGGTTCACTGTCCTGTAGGATCCCTACCGTCAAGCCTCCCTCCACACTCTGTTCTTGCTAACACATGCTTTCTCTGTCTACACTTTTGTCCCCATGAAGGTAGGTGCTATTTGATTCCCTTTGCCTAGACACTCCTCCCTGTATCTGCCTGTTGAATTCCATCTTTGAGATCAAGATCCTCCCGCCTCAGCCTTTCCAGTAGCTGGGACCACAGGCTGGCTCCATCATGCCCAGTTAATTTTTGTATTTTTTGTAAAGATGGAGTCTTGCTATGTTGCCTAGGCTGGTTTTGAGCTCCTGGCCTCAAGCCATCCTCTCACTTTGACCTCCTGAAGTGCTGGGATTACAGGCATGAGCCACCATGCCCAACCCCAAGTCACAGGCTTTTATGATGCCTCCCTACCCTGCTGAGTCCTCTGTTCCCGGGGGTGGTGGCACTTGTCTCCTCCCCAGTGCCCACCAGGTATTGTGTGATGCTGTGTATTGCCTTTCCTCCCCCGTGTGCCCCAGGTAGAACCAGCCTCTTCTTCTCTGGACTCAAGCCACACAGAGTATCTGCCTTTTACATCATGATTAATGTGGATTAATTGAATACCTACTGTGTGCCAGTTCAGTCCCTGACACACAGTAAGTATGCAAGAAGCAACTAGACTTTTTAGCTGGACACCTGTCTCCTCTACTGGTTTCCTTAGCGGAGGTTTCTATTCATGGTTGGATGTGTGGCTGCTATTAGGTCTTTTGACTCAAGAAGGGGAAACATATTTCATTTACCTTGGCTCTCATGGCCCTCTCGGCTTCTAGTTCTTCTTCCAGCTCTTCAATTCGGGCCTAGCAGACAGAGAAGGGAGAGGATTCATCTCTCGTGCAAAGTTAGTAAGTTAGCCCCTTAGCCTTTTAGGATGGAAAATGGGATGTGAGAATATGACAGCTACTGTCAAAAGCAGAGAGAAGCAGATCCCAGTGAGCGTGCACAAAGGCCCTGAGGCAGGCAGGAGGGGACCTGGCATGTGTGACACCCGGCGAGGAGCCAGCATGCCTGGATACAGTGGAGGGAAACACTCAGTGATGAGGTCAAGTGGGAAGCAGAGGTTGGAGGTTGGAGGTTGGAGGGCCTCATGACCACCATAGGGACTTTGGATTTCACCCCTAGCGAGGAGAACAGGTTGATCTCCAAGGACTCCATGGCAATCTTGCTTCTCAGGAACATTCAGCTGCCCAGTAGCTGACATGAACAAAGGGTTCAGAGTGGTGCATTTCCAATGGAAAGCTCAGGCTTCTTGCTCCTGGACATACCTGGTGCTCCTTCAGTTTCCGCTGCAGCGTGGAATTCAGAGACTGCTCATCCTCATATTTCGAGTTGATGGAGTTTATTTCCAAATCTCTCCTACAAGGGAAGGGATGGTCTCCTGAGGAAAGGCTCTGAGGGTAGACCAGTGAGCTGGTGAGGGAATGGCACCCAGGTTGCCAGAGGAGGCCTTGAACCTGCTGAAACGCATGCACCTTGCAGCCCTTCTGGACTTCTGTGGTGACAGCCCAGAAGGTCTCACCTATAGAGCAGTTAGACCCCTGAATGAGCTCCTCAGACTTTTCATCACTCATTCATTCACACATTTACTAAGGTGACACTTTTTTTTTGAGACAGGGTCTTGCTCTGTTCAGCCCAGACTGCAGTGCAGTGGCATAATCATGGCTCACTGCAGCCGCAACCTCCTGGGCTTAAGTGATCCTCCCACCTCAGCCTTTCCAGTTGCTGGGACCACAGGCTGGCTCCATCATGCCCAGTTAATTTTTGTATTTTTTGTAGAGATGGGGTCTTGCTATGTTGCCTAGGCTGGTCTTGAGCTCCTGGCCTCAAGCCATCCTCTCACTTTGACCTCCTAAAGTGCTGGGATTACAGGCGTGAGCTACCATGCCCAACCCCAAGTCACAGGCTTTTATGATGCCTCCCTACCCTGCTGAGTCCTCTGTTCCCAGGGGTGGTGGCACTTGTCTCCTCCCCAGTGCCCACCAGGTATTCTGTGATGCTGTGTATTGCCTGCAGACAGTGAAGCCCCTACCTCTCTGCATATCCTCCATGCCTGGTAGGTGCTTGGGATGTGCACGAATGTATGTGAGGCCCTCCCTATAGTGCTTGGCTCCTGGCACCCTTCAGGCAGCTCCAGGTATTGCTACCATTGTGACAGACAAAGCAAACGATGACACAGACGTACTTTTTCACCACCTCCTCAAGATCCAGCTTGGAACGCTCCATCTCATTGAGGTTGTCGATGGTCATCTTCAGGTCACTCTCAGCCTTCCGACGAGCCTTTTCCACCTCTGCCCGGATTTTCTTTTCCTGCTCCCAGTTATCCTCCAGCTACGGAGACAAGAACAGCAAGAGAAGGCAGAAGAGGAAAGTCTGAGGTCAGAAAGCAAGAAGGAACCAGACTGGGTCTGATCCTTTAGCTGTGGCCTCAGAAGGGCTCTAACATCCCAGGGGATGCATTGGTTCAGTTCCCAAAACGTATCTTCGGACCCTGTGCCCCTAGAGGGATCTGGCCTTGGAGTTGTAGAAACGGCCATGGCAATGGGTGTTACCTCATGGATCTGCGTGTTCAGCTTGCTGTTACTCTTGGTCAGGTGGTTCACCTTGTCCTCCTCAGCCTGCAGGTCGTCCAGGGTTTTCTGGAAGGAAGGATACACATATGAGTGCCACAAGGCCCAGTGGGAGCAGCTGAACAGGCCTGATTCTCAGTCGTCACTTCCAATCTATGCAGCTCCCAGGCTTTGGGGAGTTGACTTGACTTTCAGTGAGTAGGTACTGAGCACCTGCTCCTGGCGCTGGGTGAGGCCAGAGCAGATGTACCTGAGCCACCCATCAGGGAGGTTAATTGCTTGAGCCAGGGAGGTTAAGGCTTCAGTGAGCTCTGATCATACCACTGCACTCCAGCCTGGGTGACAGAGTCAGACTCTGTCTCTGCAAAATGATACGAAAATCAGCTAGGCATGGTGGCACACATCTGTAGTGCCAGCTGCTCAGGAGACTGAGGTAGGATGATCACGGACCCAGGAGGTTGGGGCTGCAGTGAGCTATGATGGCATCACTGCATTCCAGCCTGAACAACAGTGAGACCCTATCTCTGGTCCCCAGGGGGGCATATGGGAAATAGGTGGGGTGCTTCTGGTTGTCACAGTGATTGGAGGTCCCCCTGACATTTAGTGGGTGACTCCAGCAATGCTGGACATCCCACCTTCCTCTGGACAATCTGGTACCATGAAGAAGAATTCTGTAGTCCACATTCCTGATGTCCCACCCAGGCACTCATGTGAATAAAACAACCATTTCTACTCTTCTGAACTTAGAGCCCAGCACCCTTTTACATTTAACTCAATGTTCTTTTTCATTTAATATGTACTGCATTTTTTTTTTTTTGAGACAGGATCTTACTCTGTCATTTAGATCAGAGTGCAGTGATACGATCATAGCTAACTGCAGCCTCCACCTCTTGGGCTCAAGCAACCCTCTCGCCTCAGCCTCCTGGCTAATTGTTTTTCCTGTTTTTTGTAGAAACAGGGTCTTGCTATGTTTCCCAGGCTGGTCTTGAACCCCTGGGCTCAAGCAGTACTTCTGCCTCAGCCTCTCAAGTAGCTAGGACTACAGGCACATGCCACCACACCTGGCTTATTTTTAAATTTTTTGTAGAGACAGGGTCTTGCTATGTTTTCCAGGTTGGTCTAAAACTCCTAAGCTCAAGCGATCCTCCTGGCTCGGCAATCCTCCTATAAATCCTCATGCTAAGGTTACAGGCATGAGCCACTGCACCTGGCCTGCACTACATTTTATTTTATTTTTTATTTATTTATTTATTTTGTGACAAGGTCTTACTCTGTTGCCCGGGCTGGAGTGCAGTGGCATGATCTTGGCTCACTGCAACCTCTGCCTCCCAGGTTCAAGTGATTCTCATACCTCAGCCTCCCAAGTAGCTGAGACTACAGGTACATGCCACCACACCTGGCTAATTTTTGCCTTTTTAGTTTAGACAGGGTTCTGCCATGTTGGTCAGGCTGGTCTCAAACTCCTGACCTCAAGTGATCTGCCTGCCTCGGCTTCCCAGAGTGCTGGGATTACAGGCATTACAGGCATTAGCCACTGTGCCCAGACACTACATTTGAAAAGAATGATATACTGGTGGGGTGTGGTGGCTCACGCCTGTAATCTCAGCACTTTGGGAGGCTGAGTTGGGTGGGTCACCTGAGGTCAGGAGTTTGAGACCAGCCTGACCAACATGGTGAAACCCAGTCTCTACTAAAAATACAAAAAATTAGCTGGGTGTGGTGGCAGGTGCCTGTAATCCCAGCTACTCGGGAGGCTGAGGCAGCAGAATCACTTGAACCTGGCAGGCGGAGGTTGCAGTGAGCCGAGATTTCACCACTGCACTCCATCCAGGCAACAGTGCAAGACTCCATCTCAAAAAAAAAAAAAAGTATGATGTACAATGGAAACTGAGAGAAGATTTATTGATTATTGTTGTTTCCCTAAAAGTTATGCACCATTCTATAAATCCCTTCCCTGATAGCACCACACCTTGCCATCTGAGTCACCACACACCTTCCTGTGCCCATCTACTAGTTGACCTGCCTAAGCTTTTTTTTTTTTTTTTTTTTTTTGAGACAGGTTTTCACCCTGTTGGCCAGGCTGGTCTCGAATTCCTGGCCTCAAGTGATCTGCCTGTCTTGGCCTCCCAAAGTGCTGGGATTACAGGCACCCACCACTGTGACTGGCTGACCTGCCTCAGCTTTTATACATCAACAGCACATTATCTAGTGTCAATTTCTACTCATTTCTCCTTTATATCAAAGAGTGTGCTATTGATTTCTTGGAATTATATATTATGTTATTTATAATTTTTACTTAGGAAGCGTAAAAGGAGATTCTTTTACTGTTTATTTTTATAAAAATAAATTAAAAATAAATTTATTTTTATGAGGCAGAATCTTGCTCTGTCACCCAGGCTGGAGTGTAGTGGTGTGATCTTGGCTCACTGCAACCTCTGCCTCCCGGGTTCAAGTGACTCTCCTGCCTCAGCCTCTGAGTAGCTGGGATTCAGGTGCCCACCACCATGCGCAGCTATCTTTTGTATTTTTTAAAATAGAGATTACGGAGTCTCCCAAATCTCAGCCTCCCAAAGTGCTGGGATTACAGATATGAACCTATATTATTATTATTATTATTATTATTATTATTATTAGTGAGATGGAGTCTTGCCCTGTCATCCAGGCTGGAGTGCAGTGGTACAATCTCGGCTCACTGCAACCTCTGCCTCCCAGGTTCAAGCAATTCTCCTGCCTCAGGCTCCTGAGCTGGGACTACAGGCAAGCACCACCATACCTGGCTAATTTTTGTATTTTTAATAGAGATGAGGTTTTGCCATGTTGGCCAGGCTGGTCTTGAACTACTGACCTCAGGTGATCTACCCACCTTGGCCTCCCAAAGTGCTGGGGTTACAGGCATGAGCCATCATGTTTGGCCTATTTTATTTATTTATTTATTTTGAAACTTGGACTTTTGTTCTTGTTGCCCAGGCTGGAGTGCAATGGCGTAATCTCCGTTCACTACAACCTCCATTTCCTGGGTTCAAGCGATTCATCTGCCTCAGCCTCCCAAGTAGCTGGGATTACTGGCGTGCTCCACCACACCCGGCTAATTTTTTGTATTTTTAGTAGAGATGGGGTTTCACCATGTTGGCCAGGCTGATCTTGAACTCCTGGCCTCAAATGGTCCGCCTGCCTTGGCCCTCCAAAGTGCTGGCATTACAAGCATGAGCCACCATGCTGGGCCTATTTGTTGAATTCTTTATTTGTCCATTCACCCACTCACCAAAACGTATTTGTAATCCACAATCAGTACTCGCAGCACTTTCTCATGGTCATCTGCAAACATGCACGTGGGGTCGGGAGAAATATTGATGCACACTTTTTCTGCTGAGGTCGAACAAGGTGATATTCTGCCTTTTTGTGTCAACCTTATACTGTAAACAAGTGTCATTTTTCTGCTCTATTTAGTGCCATGCTTTTTTTTTTTTTTTTTTTTTTTTTGCTTTTTATAGGGTTTTGCTGTTTAAAATGACCCCCAAACACAGTGCTGAAGTGCTGTTGAGTGTCCCTAGTGCAGGAAGGTGGTGATGTGCCTTATGAGAAAATACATGTGTGAGAGAAGCTTCATTCAGATACAAGGTATAGATAGTGCTCTTGGCCATGAGTTCAGTGTGAATGAATCAATAATTTAAATAAGACACAAAGTAATGCATTGACCATAGTTGCATCAATTATGTATTGATTGTTTGATGAAAATGTTGGCAGGGTGTGGTGGCTCATTCCTGCAATCCCAGCACTTTGGGAGGCTGAGGCGGGCTGATTACAAGGTCAGGAGTTTGAGACCAGCCTGGCCAACATGGTCTAACCCTGTCTCTACTAAAAATAAAAACAATTAGTTATGTGTGGTGGTAGGCACCTGTAATCCCAGCTACTCAGGAGGTTGAGTCAGGAGAATTGCTTGAGCCTGGGAGGCAGAGGTTGCAGTGAGCTGAGATGATGCCACTGCACTCCAGCCTGGGTGACAGAGTATGACTGTCTCAAAAATAAAAACAAAAACATAATGACTGTAAATAACACAAATTGACCGTGTTTGTTATGAAAGGGGGCTCTGGGTCTGATATGCTTGCAAATCACAGGGCAAGAGTGGCAGTTCCCAAGGCAGCAGGGAGAGACACTCAGGGGACATGTGGATTCATGGTGTCAGCAAACACAAGGACGAGGGTCCACTGTCTGGCTGTTTGCCTCTGTTTCTCTGGAGATCAGCTCTGCATTCAAAAGCCTGAGCCCATGACAGCAGCCCTGGGAAAATAGGGGAGTCTCCTCATGGCCTCAAAAGCTCATGACCTGTTGTTGCCACAGTGTCAGGGTTTGCTGGGGCTTTCAAGCTCACGAGTCATTTCCATACACCCCACTCCAACCCCTCCATTCCAGTGAGCACACTTTCTCCAGTGTGCATGGGCTCAACCTAACTCATCATTGTTTTGTTGTTGTTTGTTTTTTTGAGACAGCGTCTTGCTCTGTCACCCAGGCTGGAGTGTAATTGGCACAATTTTGGCTCATTGCAACCTCCAACTCCCGGGTTCAAGTTATCCTCTTGCCTCAGCCTCCTGAATGGCTGGGACTACAGGCATTTGTCACCAGACCTGGCTAATTTTTGTTATTTTTTGTAGAGATGGGAATTTTGCCATGTTTCCCAGGCTGGTCTTAAACTTTTAAACTCAAAGTATCCTCTCCCCTCAGCCTCCCAAAGTGCTGGGATTACAGGTGTGAGCTGCCATGCCTGGATGATTCATAATTGTTCAGAGCTCCCCCTCTTGCTCTCAAAACTGTCCTAGTTTGGAAAACAAAATATATTGTTGCCCTACTTAGAACAAATTCCGAAGGAAGGCAAGAGGGGGCCACACCCATGTCACTCTTGAGGAAATTGAGATGTACAGAGATTCCTTAACTTCCCTGCGGCCCCAAGCTGAAGGGGCATCAGAACCAGGATTTGAAATGGGGGCTCTAGTCTCCAATGCAAAGCACATTGTGCTAAGCTTCAGCCGCTGGCCTGAGGAAAGACTCAGGGGAAACCTACCTGGTGCAACTCTTCCAGGGCCCTCTTCTCCTTCTGGAGCTTGGCAATGGAGTCTTCACGGAGTGAGAGATCCCCAGTCAGGGTACGGACCTTGTGATCCAGGGCCTGGAAACCAGGGCAGGGAGAGAGGTGGGTTGTTAAGGCTGGAAACAGCCTTTGTGAAGAGGAGAGGAGGGAGTCCTCAGCTTGGGTGCACTCTAGAGTTTCCTGGGAGCTTGAGAAATGCCAGCACCCAGGGCATGTCCCAGGCCAACCAAGTCAGAACCTTGCGGGTAAAGGGGAGCAGCAAGAGCCTAGGCTCCTCAAAGTGTGGTCCCTGGATGTCAGCAGTGGCATCACCTAGGAGCATGCTAGAAATGTAGATCCTCGGGCCCCACCAGACCCGCCAGAGTCTGCACCTGACCGTATCCTTGGTGGTTTGTGTGTGTGCAGCAGAGCCGAAGCACAGGTTTAGGCAGAGTCCCTTTTACCCTGCTCATGAACCCGACCTGCCTTCAACAGCAGGAAGGGGACACATCAGGAGCCAGGGCTTCCCCCAGGGAGCTGCTCAGAGGGACAGCAACTGCTTGTTTGGGCAGAAATTCAACAGTTAAAGGTGGACACTTCACCATGATGGGAACAGCTTTTAGTCCCTTTAGTCAGCTGCCCCGCCCAGCAGAACTTTCTGTAGTGATGGACATCTTCTCTGCCTTTGCTGCCCCATGCAGTGGCACTTCACGCCCATGGCTGTTGAGCACCTGCAATGTGGCTTGTGCAACTGAGGAACTGCATTGTAAGTTGTAAATTAATGTAGCCCCATGTGGGCTGGGTACAGTGGCCCACACCTGTAATCCCAGCACTTTGGGAGGCCAAGACGGGCAGATCACTTGAGGTCAGGAGTTTGAGACCAGCCTGGCCAACATGGCAAAACCCCGTCTCTATTAAAAATACAAAAAAATTAGCCGGGTGTGGTGGTACGTGCCTGTAATCCCAGCACTGTGGGAGGCCGAGGCAGGCAGATCACCTGAGGTCAGGCGTTCAAGACTAGTCTGGCCAACATAGTAAAATCCCATCTCTACTAAAAATATGAAAATTAACCAGGTGTGGTGGTGCATACCTGTAATTCTGGCTACTCGGGAGGCTGAGGCATGAAAATCACTTGAACCCAGAAGGTGCAGTGAGCCAAGATCGTGCCACTGCACTCCAGCCTGGGCGACAGAGCAAGACTCTGTCTCAAATAAAAACCAAACAAAACCCCAAAAAATAATAACAAAAAAACAGCCATATGTGGCCAGTTGTTAGGGCACTGACCATAGCCACCATGAGGGTTCCAGGTATGGCCCCTGCAGAGCACCTGAGAAAAGCATGGCAGGGCCCCAGCCTCTCCTCACCTGCTTCTCCTTCTCTGTCTTGGCCAGCGTAGTTTCCAGGCCCTCCAGGTCCCGCTTCAGGTCGCTCAGCTCCCCTTCCAGCTTGCGCTTGGCGGCGCTCAGTGAGGCGGCCGTGCCCTCCTCTTCCTCCAGCCGCTCTCTCATGTCCGAGATCTGGCTCTCCAGCTCCATCTTGGTCTTCATCATCTGTGTCAGACGCTCCTCTGCATCCATCAGGTTCTCTTGCTCCTGTTGGGAGAAAGAGCTCCAGTCGAAGGCAGGGTCCAGGCAAAAACCACACCAAGACCCTGGACAAGCTTTGAGCTGATGGGCCTTGAACAAATGTGTCCTGGGGGTTAGATGGGATTGGACAAGGGACCAGGCTATCTCTGAACTCCTTTTTTTTTTTTGAGTCAGAGTCTTGCTTTGTTGCTCAGGCTGCAGTGCAGTGGTGCGATCACAACTCTTGAAGTCTCGACCTCTCAGGCTCAAGCAATCTTCCCACCTCAGTCCCCTAAGTAGCTGAGACTACAGGTACACACTGCAATGCCCAGCTAAGTTTATTTTTGAGACAGAGTCTCACTCTGTCACCCAGGCTGTGGTACAGTGGTGCAATCATGGCTCACTGCAGCTTTGACCTTCTAGGCTTAAGCAATTCTCCCACCTCAGCCTCCTAAGTAGCTGGGACTACAGGTGTGCCACCACACCCGGCTTATTTTTAAATGTTTTTGTAGAGATGGGGTTTCACTATGTTACCCAGTCTGGTCTTGAATTCCTGGGCTCAAGCATTCCTCCTGCCTTGGCCCCACAAAGTGTTGGGTTTACTGGCATGGGTCCCCAAATCTGGCCCAGGAGGATTCTTCCATCACTGTGGTCTAGCCCAGCCTCAGCCTCCACAAACAAAATGGGGATATCAGTTCAAACAACTTATCAGGGGTATGAAGAGGAAATAGAAAAATTATGTTGGGGGTAGCTTCAGGGACAAGGGAAGGAAAATGCAAGTGAAGACAGCCGTGGCAGAGCAGGGAGGCCTGAAGATGGAATTGGGTCCCTTCCAGGGCTAGGTTTTCTACTAATGGACCTGGGACCTTGATCAGATTTCTGAATGTCTGCCAAACTGGGTTTTCCACTCTGTATGAGGCATATGAAAATCGGGTGTCTTACAGGGCGGCTGTGAGAGTCAAATCAGGAACGGAATAGGAGAAACCTTGCAAACCAGAAGGACCCTGGCAGTGAATTCACCGCAGGACATTTAATCAGGCACCCTGCAGAAATGACGTCGTTCATTCTTCCCTGCTGTGTTTTCCTGGACAGACGAGGAAAGGAGGCTTGGAGATGGTAAGCTGCCAAGTTCATATGGCAGAGCCCAGCCCGGACTCCAGGGGATGATGTTCTCACCCCATCTTATGGCCACCATCCCTGGACTTTCCCTACAGGCAGGGCCTTGTGTGAATAAGAATTTGATGGAGGCTGGGCATAGGGGCTCACACCTGTAATTTCAGGACTTTGGGAGGCCGAAATGGGAGGACCATTTGAGGCTGGGAGTTTGAGACCAGCCTGGGTAACATAGTGAGACCCTGCCTCTAAAAAAATGCAAAAAAATTCAGTGGGCATGGTGGTGTAGTCCCAGCTACTCGGGAGGCTGAGGTGGGAGAATCGTCTGTGTCCAGGGGATGGACGCTGCAGTAAGCTGTGATCAAGCCATTCCACTCCAGCCTGGGTAACAGAGCAAGACCCTGTGTCTGTCTGTCTGTCTATCTGCTCGCTCGCTCTCTGTTTCTCTCTCTCTCTTTCTCTCTCTCTCTCTGTCTGTCTGTCTCCTCTCTCTCTCTCTGTCTCTCTCTCTCTCTCTCTCACACACACACACACACACACACACACACTCACGCAAATATGATGGAAACTTTTTGGTAGTTGGGTTGAGGGTGACCTTGTATGCTGGAGAATTTCCCCATGGTCTGGAGGGACACGGGTTTTAGGAAGAGCTTGCCCTTCCTCCTTCCCTGGGTCCAGGCTGTATGTGGGTCCCCCAACCCTTCTCCCCGGGACCCTGCGTACAGCCTGCAGCTGAATGGTGAGGTCGTTCTTCTCTTGGCTGAGTGTGGCCATCTTCTCCTCCAGTTCCTTGACCTTGTTTATCAGCTCCTGGGTCTTGGCCATGGCACTCCTGAGCTCCTCCTCCTTGGCCTTCATCTCCTCCTCTTGCCGCGCCACATTCAGGAGCGGCTTGACCTGGGCAATGAGCACCACCAAAGAGTGTTAGGAGGATGGCTTTGCTGGGGGATAGACGGTAGGCTGTGGGGTCTCTGCCTCAGGTGTCACCTCACAGCACCATGGTGGGGGGGAAGCAGCTCTTGCTGTATCTGTGTGGGTGGGGTCCCTCTCCACAGATGCCACCAGGCCAAGCTTCTTATATAAAGTATCCCTAGCCTCAACAGAGAAGGCCCATCCTCGCCTAGGACAATTCTTAGGATGCTCTTTAATCCTGAGGGATACGGAGTCAGGAGGTGACCTCAACATCTAGACGCCCAAAGGCTTACGTCTGTTCTGCACATTGCGTAGACAGCAGGAGCCCTGGCGAAATGAACAGCCTCGGGGTCCCCTCCCTCCTTCCTTTCATACCAAGTGCTGCCCCTCTGTCTCTCTCAGTTTGTCTCTGTCTCATTTTGCTGTCTCTCTCACCTGCCCACTTTTTCTCTCTCTTTTTGTGTGTCTCTTTCTGTCTTTTTCATGCTGTCCTTATCTCTGCCTCTCTTCTCGGTCTCTCTCTATTGCTGTCTCCCTCTCTCTGTTTTTCTCTCTCCCTGTCTCTGTCTTTGTCTCTTTCTCTGTCTCATGGTGTGTCTGTCTCTGTCTCTCTGTCTGCTGTGCTGTCTCTCTTTGTTTCTCTCTCTCTCATTTTCTGTCTGTGTGTATCTGTCTTTCTCTTTGTTTTTCTCTATGTGCGTGTGTGTCTCTCTCTCTGTCTCTTACTCTCTCACTTCTTTCATCTTCTCTCTAACCTGAAGTCCTACCTCTCAACTTGACCTTGCTGGCCTTCCACAGCGTAGCCCGTGCTCTCCTCCCGCACTGTCTCAGCTGACACTTCCCGCCCTGGCCAGTGCCCCTGTGCCTGTGTCTGTACGGCTGGGCCTTCTTTGCTGTTCAGCCAGTAGCATTTGCTCCTGCTCTGCACCTGCAGCACCCATCAGGATCTCTCCATGTACTTGGCCTTTCTCACCTGCACTGGAGCGCCAGGCTCCGTCCGGTCCCACCACCTATATTCTGCCCTGCATCTACAAGCCCCTTAAAGACCTCCCTCCTGTCCCTTCAGGGTCCCTAAAGCACCTAGCAGAGCTGGTGAGGCAGATCCTCTGGGAATCACAGATATAATAGATACATAGTCAATAGTTATGTTTCCCAGGAGGGAAAATGTCCTAGACATGGATTTGGGAGGAGAGACGGCCTGTGCCTCTTTTGGAAGATAACAGATAAACCTCGTTCATTGCCAGCCTGGTTGTTGAGAAGCCGGGATGTCACAGTGGCAAAGCTGGCATGAAAAGGTTGTAGTAACCACTATACCTTGCTGCTGTGTAGCAGTTTTTATTCAATGGAAACCTACTACGAGCGTTTTTTCATTGACCCAGCCTATCTGGCTTTGTTAAAAATGGTTAGAGCTTCGTTAGTATACTAAGAGGAGAGGATTAAAAAAAAAAAAAAAAAAAAAACTAAAAATGCTGGGCGCTGTGGTTCATGCCTGTAATTCCAGCACTTTGGGAGGCCGAGGTGGGTGGATCACCTGAGTTCAGGAGTTTGAGAACAGCCTGGCCAACATGGTGAAACCCCGTCACTACTAAAAATACAAAAAATTAGCTGGGTGTGGTAGTAGGCACCTTAATCCCACTAGTGGGCAGGTGAGAGAGACAGTGGAAGTTGCCACTGCACTCCAGCCTGGGCAACAGAGCGAGACACTGTCTCAAAACAAAACAAAACAAAAAACTAATTAGAACAAGACCTTGTTCTGTCAGGTCTCATAGTAATGAGCAGAGAGTTAATAGCTGTTGCTACTGTGTCTACTCAGAAGGAACCTTAAAGGCCATTGGCCTGGGTCTTCCCAGAGTCTAATTGAATACCAGGGGGTCTGGTGAGATGCATTTAAGCATAGATACCCTTTGATTGAGTTGTAACATAGTTACTTTAATAGGTAATTTAAAAAATGAAAAAGAACTCAAACTCACAATTTTGTGGATAACATTTGGTTAGGATGAGATTAAAGCAGGTAGGACTACAGAGTTTCCTTTTAAAATAAAATATGTGTTTGGGCACAGTGTCTCATGCCTGTAATTCCAGGAGGCTGTGGAGAATTACTTGAGGCCAGGAGTTTGCGACTGGCCAGGGCAATGTAGCAAGACCTTTTCTCTACAAAAAATTTAAAAATGAGCTGGGTGGGTGCTATGCACCTGTAATCTCAGCCATTTGGGAGGCTGTTGTGGCAAGATTGCTTGAGGCCAGGAGTTTGAGACCAGCCTGGGCAACATAGCAAGACCCTGTCTCTTCAAAAACAAAAATTAAAAATCAGCTAGGGGCCAGGCGCAGTGGCTCAAGCTTGTAATCCTAGCACTTCAGGAGGCCGAGGCGGGTGAATCACGAGGTCAAGAGATCGAGACCATCCTGGTCAACATGGTGAAACCCCGTCTCTACTAAAAATACAAAAAATTAGCTGGGCATGGTGGCGTGTGCCTGTAATCCCAGCTACTCAGGAGGCTAAGGCAGGAGAATTGCCTGAACCCAGGAGGTGGAGGTTACAGTGAGCCGAGATCGCACCATTGCACTCCAGCCTGGGTAACGAGAGCGAAACTCCGTCTCAAAAAAAAAAAAAAAAATCAGCTAGGCATGGAGGCGCATACCTACAGTCCCAGCTATTTGGGAGGCTGAGATAGAAGGATAGCTTGAGTCCAGTAGTTTGAGGCTGCAGTAAGCTATGATTGCATCACTGCACTCCAGCCTGGGCAAAAGTGAGGCCAGGTGCGGTGACTCACTCCTATAATCCCAGCGCTTTGGGAGGCCAAGGTGGGTGGATCACCTGAGGTCAGGAGTTTGAGACCAGCCTGGCCAACATGGTAAAACTCCATCTCTACCAAAAATACAAAAATTAGTCGGGTGTGGTGGCAGATGCTTATAATCCCAGCTACCGGGGAGGGGAAAGCTGAAGCAGGAGAATCACTTGAACCCAGGAGGTGGAGGTTGCAGTGAGCTGAGATCGTGCCACTATACTCCAGCCTAGGTGACAGAGCGAGACCCTGCCTCAGGAAAAAAAAAAAAGTGAATTAATGTAAAGAAAGGTGCATCATGGAACAGGTGAGGAAACCCAGGCAGCACCGGCAATGCCTGGCCTTTGAGATGTGCTCATATAGATTCCTCTCTAGTCTCAGGTCCTCCAGGGCCGGCCTGTGTGTGGATACATATGGGGAAGCAGAACTTGCTATTCCTCCCTTTCCATTTGTGGTCGTTGCTGGTTGTTAGCCAGTTCTTTTCCATGGGGAATATAAAGAAACTTCCTTGTGAGCTATGGAGGACTCAGGGCCATCCGAGATGACTCAGATCCCGTTCTCACCCTCTGCGGGTCCTCCTATCTCCTGAACATAGCTGCCTGGTGCCCGACTCCCTCCTCTGGTGCCCAGGGACATGTTCCCTCTTAATGGTGTCCCCAGTTCAGGCATGATCGGACCCACATACAGTGCCATGGCAGGTGGCCTCCTGCCTTGGCTGAGGGTGCCCTGAATACCCACATATGTAGGTCCCACCAGCTGGCTGACTCACACACCACACTCATTGCTGTTTCAGAAGAACAGGAAATGAGAGGTCAGACCCCATCATCTCCTGAGGTTCCTCCAGCTCTAAAGCCAAGAACTCACTGAAGTTGAAGATGCCTCAACATTCCCAGGGGCAAGGAGTCAATAAGCAAGCTCACTTTTTTTGATGGGGCTGGAGTGGCTTTCTCCATCTTAAGTGGATTTTATTTGAGGGATGAGATTGGAAGGCGGAAAGACACACGATGTTTGTTTGCTCCCTCCCTCCCTCCTTTCCTTTCCTTTTGCACACACTCTCTCTCTTCCTTTCTTTTCTTTTGAAATGGGGTCTCACTATGTTGCCCAAACTGTTCTCAAACTCCTGGCCTCAAGCAATCCTCTTGCCTCAGCCTCCGAAAGGGCTGAGATTACGAGTATGAGCCACTGTGCCTGGCCCCATGATTTTTCTTAGGGAGGAATTAGTTCCTGCCTGGACAGAGGCTAGATTTTGCCTCTAAGGTACCCTCATATTCAGACTTTTTGCAGCTTCTTACTCTGAGGGGCACCTCTGTCCAGGATCGAGCCCCTCCCCACAAACCCACAGGCAGCAGCAGTCCTTGCTGTCCTGGCCCCTCAGCCCTCACCTTGTTGTACAGCTTCCACCATCCCCAGAAACGAAGCTGCAGGAACTTGCGCACGTTCCGCTGAATGACTTTCAGGCCTATTCTGTGAAAAGAATCCAGGGTTGAATGGGTTACAATGAAGGTGTTAGGACCTGGCTTCTGGCTTCCCTGGGGAAGGGGAGGGGCCTGGGAGTAGAAGCCAGCAGATCTACTTTGTCTAGACACAAAAGTGCTTTCTCAAGACCTGCATTGCCCATGTGCTCAGCGACAGGGAGACTCAAGCTGTGGTCAGAGCTTAGCAGCTAAGAGAGCTGAGACAAAACCCGAGGGAACCAAGTCCCTCCCAGATGGTGTGAGGCTGAGACAGAGCAGTCATTTACTCCTGCATTTTCCCTCCTTCACCAGAAATCGCCCATTAGTCTCTGAATCCCATGGATCTGCAAAGTTGCAGGAATCCGCCCATTTGTTGTTCCCTGTAGCTTCATTCAACTGCCATTTATTGAGGACCTCCTGTGCGCCAAAGCCCTGGGATGGATCAGTCCAAGATCCCTCACATCAACCCCTAACTGGTGTCCCTGCCTTCAGTATAGGGCTGCAGGTGGCCTGCTGGTGGGAACAGGAATTCATTACTAATTCTGTGACCACAAAGAAATAGACTCAATCACAGGTCATCTGGAATGGACCTAGGTTGGTTTGTTGTTTTTTTTTTAGACAGGGTCTCATTCTTTTGCCCAGGCTGGAGTGCAGTGGTACAATTATGGCTCACTGGAGCTTTGAACTCTGGCTCAAGTGATCCTCCTGCCTCAGCCTCCCAAGTAGCTGGGACTACAGTCATGTACCACCACCTGCTAATTTTTGATTTTTTGTAGAGATGGGATCTCCCTATCTCCTGTTGCCCAGGCTGGTCTCAAACTCCTGAGCTCAAGTGATCCTCCTGCCTTGGCTTCTCAAAGTGATGGGATCGCAGGTATGAGCTACCACACCTGGCTGGACCCAGCCATTTTTAAATTACCAGGTTAGGGAGATGGCTGAAAAACATGATTCGAAGGTCAGGGATGTGGAGTGAGAATTGCTGAGTTCTAATCCTGGCTCTGCGTGAACTGGCCCCAGTTCCTTAACCTCTCAGATCTCAGTTTCCACATCTGTAAAGTGGGGGTGCTGGCCTCACCATGCTCCTCCTACAGCATCATTACATGGATTAAGTAAGAGAAAGTCTTTGAAAGTGACCCGAACTGTAAAGAGAGGGTTTATGTTCATTGTTTCCTGTTAGGGGTTGAGCTGTGTCCCCCTAAAGGATCCGGCGAAGTCCTAACCCCCAGTACCTAGGAAGGGGACCTTGTTTGGAAATAGGGTCCTAGCAGATATAACTAGTTAAGATGAGGTGGTCCTACTAGAGTAAGATGGACTCTAATTCAATATGACCGGTGCCCATATAAAAAGAGAGAAGATGGGCTGGGTGTAGTGGCTCAGGCCTGTAGTCTCAGCACTTTGAGAAGCTGAAGTGGGTGGATCACTTGAGCCCAGGAGTTTGAGATGAGCCTGGGCCTTGGGCAACATAGGGAGACCTCATCACTACCAAAAAAAAAAAAAAAAAAAATTAGCCAGGTGTGGTACTGTGCACCTATAGTCCCAGCTACTCAAGAGGCTGAGGTGGGAGGATCACTCAAGCCCAGGAGGTTGAGGCTGTGGTGAGCTATGATCACACCACTGCACTCCAGCCTGGGCCACAGAGCAAGATCCCCTCCCCCTTCAAAAATAAAATTCAAGGTTATGGATATCCCAGTTATCCTGATTTTATTATATGAATGTATTAAATTATCACATGAAACCCAAAAATATACATATCTATTAGGTATCAGTTAAATTTTTTTTTTTCAGACAGAGTCTCACTCTGTCACCCAGGCTGAATTGCAGTGGTGTGATCTCAGTTCACTGTAACCTCTGCCTCCTGGGTTCAAGTTATTCTCCTGCCTCAGCCTCCTGAGTAGCTGGGGTTACAGGTGTGCACCACCATGCCCACCTAATTTGTGTATTTTTAGTAGAGACAGGGTTTGACCACGTTGGTCAGGCTGGGCTTGAACTCCTGACCTTGTGATCTGCTTGCCTCAGCCTCCCAAAGTGCTGAGATTACAGGTGTGAGCCACCGTGCCGGGCCCTCAATAAAAAATTTAAAAAAAAAATTCCTGTTGTTTGAAGACACCCAGTCTGTTGACTTGATGGTGGCAGCTCTGAGAGACAGGATTCTTTTTTTTTTTTTGAGATGGAGTTTTGCTCTTGTTGCCCAGGCTGGAGTGCAATGGCACAACCTTGGCTCACTGCAACCTCTGCCTCCCGGGTTCAAGCGAGTTTCCTGCCTCAGCCTCCCAAGTAGTTAGGATTACAGGCATGTGCCACCACGCCTAGCTAATTTTTGTATTTTTTGTAGAGACAGGGTTTCACCACATAGGCCAGGCTGGTCTCTAACTCCTGACCTCAGGTGATTTGCCTGCTTCGGCTTCCCAAAGTGCCGGGATTATAGGCATGAGCCACTGTGCCTGGCCAGCCACACAGGATTCTTTGTACCAGCAAAGACATTGGCATTCATCCCTTGCCAACCACACGGTGTGGCTAGTGGTGCTGTCCCTGAGTGCTTGTGGCTCCCCTGGGCCTTCCTGTTGGTGTTTGTGAGTGCTACCTTCGTTCCAGCATCTTCTTGAACTCCACCCTCATGAGGAAGCCCCGGAGCCGACACTGCAGCATCGTCATGATCTTGGCCAGACGCTCGTCCCTCATGTCCTCAAGCTTGGCCAGGATGCCTGCACGGAAGAACACCTGGGGAAAAGACGGCATGCCTTTGAAAAAGCCCAGCTGTCACCTAATGGCAGCTCATTGGAAGAGTTTTAAATCAAAGAAGGGTTTTTTTGTTTTGTTTTGGTTTGTTTTAGTTTTGTTTTTCAGAAAGAATCTCACTCTGTCACCCAGGCTGGAGTGCAGTGGCATGATTACAGATGACTGCAGCCTCGACCTCCTGAGCTTAAGCGATACTACCATCTCAGTTTTCTGAGTAGCTGAGACTACAGGCACATGCCACCAGCTAAATTTATTATTATTATTTGTAGAGATGGGGGTCTCACTATGTTGTTCAAGCTGGGCCTCCCAAAGTGCTGGGATTACAGGCATGTGCCACCATGTCCAGCTAATTAAAAATTTTTTTTCTGAGATTGGGTCTGGCTATGTTGCCCAGGCTGGCCTTGAACTCCTGGACTCAAGTGATCTTTCCCCCTCAGCCTCCCAAAATGCAGGAATTATAGGCATAAGCTACCATGCCCCGCCTGTGGATGTTTTAAAAATCCCCCCAGATGAGTCTAATGTACAGCCAAGGTTGAGACTTTGTTCTAGAGAAACTCCTGCACAGGACTATGAGCAAGAATGTTCACAGCCACACTGCAGTGCAGTGTGGCAGTGATAATGTCACGTACCAATGAGGCTGAAGCTTAGAAACATGGCGAAGAGATAAAAGCACATCATGGAAGAATGTCACAGAAGGGTGTGTCAAGTACGATACTTCCATGACACTCAAAACCAAGCACAACTGCAGGCATATGTGTTAAAGCTATTTTTGACAGGTAAGAAAATGAGCGAGGTGGTGTGGCTCATGCCTGTAATCCCAATGCTTTGGGAGGCTGAGGTGGGAGGATTGCTTGAGCCCGGGAGTTGGGGAATAGCCTTGGCAACATAGTGAAACTCCGTATTTACAAAAAATACAAAAATTAGCCAGGTGTAGTGGTGTGCACCTGTATTCTCAGCTACTTGGGAGGCTGAGGTTGGAGAATTGCTTGAGCCTAGGATTTGAGGCTGCAGTGAACTGTGATTGTGTGACTGCACTCCAGTCTAGGTGACAGAGCAAGACCATGTCTCTCTTTTTTTTTTTTTAGACAGAGTCTCTCTCTGTCACCCAGGCTGGAGTACAATGGTATGATCTCAGCTTACTGCAACCTCCCCTTTGGGGTTCAAATGATTCTCCTGCCTCAGCCTCCCAAATAGCTGGGATTACAGGTGTGTGCCACCATGCTCAACTAATTTTTTTTTAATTTTTAGTAGAGACAGGGTTTCACCATGTTGACCAGGATGGTCTGGATCTCTTGACCTCATGATCTGCCTGCCTCGGCCTCCCAAAGTGTTGGTTTTAGAGGCATGAGCCACCACACCCCGCCAAGACCATGTCTCTTAAGAAAAAAAAAGGTAAGAGAATGGTTTATGTCAAATTCAATACGGGGTTACTCCTGCAGGTGGGGAGGAAAGACATGCAAAGTTGACATTCCAGGCTTTTCAGTGGGTTCATAGGTGCTGGCTTTATGTTTCATGATGTAACACCTTTTTCCAGGCTTCAAATAGGACATGATAGAAATTTTAGAAGGATAGAAGGTGCCAGGAGACCTGCATTCTGGCCTCAGCCTACCTTGGATGTGCTGTGTGTGTGACTGTGGTTAAGTCACTGTCCTTTGGGGGGCCTAGGCCTCCCCTCCTTTCTGGAGAGAATGTCACCTATAGGGCCTCCAAACTACAAGAGCCCAAGATGCCACATGGGGCCAGGGAATACAGCACCCAACTGAGTCCCTGTGGGTAAAAGATGAGAAAGAATGCTCCCTACCCCCAGAAGGCCCCCCGAGGAGCTGGACATCACAAAGTAGAGAAATTGGGTTTGATGTCATAAAACGTTTCCTGATAGTTAAAAATTAATTGGCATTGAGGTTTGGTCTTTGCAACCAGCATGTGGCTGGGGGTGGGGCCCACCTGAGCCAACTCCAAACATAGGAACACCATTTGCAGACAACCATCCTGTTCTTTGTTCTGCCCCTGCTGCCAGTCTGCCTAATCCTCAGGGAGCAAAACTGTCCCCAGCAGCCCTGGGCCTTCCCCTGGAACTGATGTGTCTCATGCAACCCTTGTACAATAGCAAGATGGGGTCCCTTTGGCCAGGTGGTAAACAGACCAGATTCTGAGCTGTGCCAGATTCTGAGATACCAGCTCCGGCTTCTCCATCCACACAACCGGCCCCATTGGGCCTGATGCTGACTAGCTCTGTCCCGCCTCATTCTTTGAGGTTAGGTATGCCACCTCCACCCCCTCTCCAGGCTTTCTTAAGTTCCCCATCTGTCAAGGGTGGGTGGGGAAAGGAAGGGCCCGCTGATTTCTAAGATTCTTTCCAGCTCAAGTATTCAATAATCCTGTCTCCAAACCTCAAGTGTCCCCTACAAGTCAATCTAGCTATTTACAGCACATCTTAATTGTGAAGGAGGACAAAACAAACAGTTCTGCCAGGTTCTAGGGCAGTGTTACAATTCTGCACACACAGAGTATTATAAAGCAAGCTCCAGGGAATGAGGGACTCATTCTGTTCTCTTCACTGTGTGTCCCTAGAGCCTGGAACTGTCCCTGGCACACAGTAGGCGCACCATAAGCGTTTGCTGAGTGACCAGATGCATTAGAGGCACAGGCATGCTGCAAGCTTCCATGCCAAGCCTGCGTCATACATGAGAACTTGGAGAGATAAATGATCTGCTCCAGGCAGCACAGAGGCAGGCTTTGAGCCCAACTCTCCTGAGTGCAAAGTCAGTGAACCTCCTGTGTCATGGGGAGATCATGTTGAGGTGCAGTCTGCAGGGGGTGGCTGTTTAAGGACACCTTGCACCACTGGCCTGGCTGGCCTTTACAACCCCAACAGGATGCTGCGGGGCCAGGAAATGGGATAGACCCAGGGCAAGTCAGGCCCCATGAATCAGGAGCAGGAGGCTGCTCTGTTTGAGTCAGTTTGGGCTCAGGCGCCAGCCCAGAGCTGGGCTTACAGTTCTTCACTGTCCAGGCCCCGCCCAAGCAAACTTCCCAACAGGGTCAGATCCAGGACCTTGATTCTGATTGGCCCTTTTTATTCTTGGAAACTCAGGGCTCAGGCCAGGTGCAATGGCTTATGCCTGTAATCCCAGCACTTTGGGAGGCTGAGGCAGGAGGATTGCTTGAGCCCAGGAGTTCGAGACTAGCCTGGGCAACAGAGTGAGACCCATCTCTACAAATAATTTTAAAAATTAGCTGGTTGTGATGGTATGTGCCTCCTTAAGTCCCAGCTATCTGGGTGGCTGAGGCAGGAGGATCACTTGAGCCTGGGAATTTGAGGTTGTAGTAGCTATGATTGTGCCACTGTACTCCAGGAAGACCCTGTCTCAAAAAAAAAAAAAAAAAAAGAAATGTAGGGTTCTAAGAAATATTCTACTATTGCTTGAGTTGCCCTCTGACCTGAGCTGGGTTCTATGCATGTTGCCTCTAATCACTCCAAATTCTGTGAGGCTAGCATGATCAACCCTGGTTTTTCAGGAAACAGAGGCTTTCAGCAGCTGGCGGACTTGCCCAAAGCAGGCCATTGGTCAGTGGCCAGGTGGAATCCACACCCCAAAGCTCACCTTCTTGGAATAAGGCTGAAGGGGTGTGTAGGGGGAGACTGCCCACCAGACCCTACCTTGGTATGTCCAATTTTGTATTCATTCACATCCAGTTCAATGGCTGCAAGAAGCAGCTCTGAGGCCTTCTTGTTGTCCACAAACCCCTGGGGAATTACATTGGGGTTCAGCACTTGGTACCTGGCAGGAGAGAGATGATTGGCAGTTATCACTGTGCCCAAGCTGACAGCACTAAAGCATGTTCAAGCAGTTATCCGCTGATCTTTGAGTTGGGCTTTGGACAGGAATTAGACTTGTTTGACAGATGCCCCACGGAGGCAGAGAGATGAGATCTATATAGGAGGTTTTGGAATACGGGCTACAGTTTGGGAGTGGACATTGGTGTGGGTTGGGGGTACCTGGAAGAGCTATTTCTAGAAACGAAGAAACCAAAATCTCTTCCTGATAGAGCTTGGAGTTGAGAAGAGGGCATTGACCCAGACATCAGAAAACAGCCCTTTTTATCCTGACCTGTGAGCAGCCCCTTTGTGACCTGGGACACAAAAGTCCCCAACTGGGGACTTCAGAGGAGCTTGGATAAGGTGACTACTAGTGACCTTTCCTGATCCGTCAATCTGTGGTCCTATGTTGGAGGAAGTTGGAGGAGGTAGAAGAATATCATCTCTGAGGTGGGGTTAATAGTTACCCCAGTATTCCTCCAGAAGCAGACCCTGAGATAAGAATTCAAATGCAAGTAGTTTATCTGGGAGGTAGCAGAGCAAGGAATGGACAGAAAGCCAATAAAAGGCATATTGTGGAGGCATTTAGTGCAACAGGCAATTGGAGCTTAATGCTGCTGGGATCACTGGGAGCCACAGTGGGAGTGTTTACACCATGGAAATGGGCAGACACTAGCAATCAGGGCTTCTTTTTTTTTGGACTAGGAGAGCCCTTGTTAAACATTTACAAACACACTGCCTGAGTGTATATGTGGAAAATGTCTCAGACTCAGCAACGAGAAAGGTGAGGGAGCTGAGGTATTTGTACACCAGCTGTCCTCAGTCACTGACTGGGCTGACAGCTCCTTCCAGGCAGGCATTAATTCCAGGGACTTTCAGCTTGCCAAGGAGGGGTGAAACAGCATCCAAAAGCCGAGAACTGCAGGGGCTGGCAATTGAAATTTGGGACAGCGTCTATAGCCATACCACCCTGAACATGCCTGATCTCGTCTAAAATGTGGGCCAGTGTATACTTAAGTAGTGACTGACAGTGAGGTGGTGTTGACCAAACACCATCATGTCTGCTGCAGTGGATGTGATTTATCAGCTGGAGAACTCCTGGGCGTCTTGAGCCCTGCATTCAGCAAGACATCACTCACCTCTGCTTGAACTCCGGGTACTGCAGCCTGTTTGGGAAGCCCTTCCTGCAGATACGGATGCCTTCCAGGACACCATTGCAAGCTAGCTGGTGCATGATCAGGTGGGCATCTACCACACCTGCCAAGGGGAAGGGTGCAAGATGGAGAGTCCTTCCTCTGGAGTGGGACAGGCCAGTCCTGGCCACTCAAGGAGGCTGAACTGAACATCTGTGCCGTCATCCCCAGTCATCTCCTGTCACTGTCCCAGAGGCCCCAGGTCCCCCACCATTTGGCCAATGCCCACAAGCTCCCCTGAGTTTGATTTCTGGCTGGTTGGGCACTGTTTTGCTTTATAAAGCAGCTGGAATATGATTCAGCTAGAAACCATTGTTGGGGTTTCTCTCAGAGCCTTGTTTTGCCCCCATCAGCCTTGGTGATGAAAGGTGGACTTAATTCAGAATGAACACTAACTTTGCAGACCTTCAGGACTTCCAGCAGGGAGCCGTGACCCCACAACATACCCGACTGCTTAAACTCATTGGGCACAATACAGCGGACAAAGTGGGGTGCAGTGCTATGGAGGGTGGTCATCAGCTTGTTCAGCTGCTCCTGGGGTTGGAGGACAAAGAACGAGTGAGTGAAACTTTGCATTGATGTTCAGGATATCCGTACCCAGGAGAGATATTTATTTAGAGTTTAGTCACTTAAAAGAATTAAAATTCAGCCACATGTGGTTAGCAGCTACCATATTGGACAGTGCAGAAGAGAATGTTTTATCTTTGCAGAAAGTGCCATTAGGCAGCACTTCTCTCAAGGTCCAAGAAGCAGGGCCCCTCTGGATTCAGAGCTGGTTCACTGTAGAATCTTAGTACTAGGAGGAACTGCAGGGTCTGTGTGAACAACTCTTGTCCACTGTTAACTTCCCTAATGGATGCTGTCTCCTCCTCTGCTTGGATATCTCCAATAAGGTAGCCCCCTCTGCCTTGGGACAGCCTGATTCTTGAAAAGTGTTGACACCTTTCTTTGTGCAACATCTCCTTGTAGACTGCTCTTTGGAAGGTAACGCCCAAACTTCATGGAAGTTGTGGCCAGCCCAAGACCTGCCAGCCAACTCTAGGACACAAGATCTTGGGCATTGCTATCTCAAGTGGTAATACTGCACAAATCCCGTTACCCTCCGGACTTAAATCCAAGAATGATATAGTTGGACTGGACCTTCGCTAAGGGTCTCTTCTGCCCAGTGGTCCTGTTATTCTACAGCCTCTTCCGAAGGAAACAGACCCCTCCAGGTAAAGAGGCAATCATAGAGAAACGAAATAATCCTGCCCCTGGCCATGAAACAGCAGTCAGACCTCCCAACACTGAAAGGAAGGGTTGGGGGCACCAGACCCAAGGTGGCCTCGGTGCCGCTTCTACTCACCCTGTAGAAGTTGGAGACTGTCATGAAGGAGGAGCCTCTCTTCTGTTTCTTGCCTCCGGCTAAGGAAGGGACAAGCATATTTCATGTCAGTACTCAGTATGAGAAAGGCGGCCCCATTAAGTGCTCTGCACCAAAGCACACACATTCTGTGGATTTAAAAAGGCTTATCTTGAGGATGAATAAGGGGGATCCTAACATGAAGAAAAGGAGTAGTCAAATGGGCTGGCTACAGCGTAATTGTCAAAAGAGCTGCTGTGCTCCTTGGAGAGGCTGCAGGCTTTTGTGATTTCTGGTGCAAGGTGACAAACTGCTCGCATTGCCTGGGGAGGAAGAAGTACCCACAGACCATGGGAGAATGTGCACTTTGGTGGTGAGACCAAGGAGACCAGCGTTTCTGACCCTACTAATTGGCAGCCCTATGGAGCAGCAGCCACCAGGGCATTCCCCTAGGAGCCACATGACCTCTATTGGATGGGAGGCAGGACTGAGCTTGGTATTTACTTCAGACAAGAGAGAGGGAAACAGAAAAGAAACATAGAACATCTGGGTGTCAACTTTTCCAAAGCAATATCCATCCACCTAGAGGTGAGATGTGCCTAGCAATTAGTTCAATTACTAGAGGCTCCCAGGTTGTATCTACATGCCTCATTTTCATGCCTATCTCAAGCCACTTTTCATTCATTCACTCACTCCACAGAGTTGAATAAAAGATTTTTTGTTCCTTCCTTCCATTTTAGCCACTAAAGGGCATCAGCACAGGAAGACTGGAGGCAACAAGGGGTCAGCCCTACCTGGAGCCTCCTCTTCTTTGAAGAGAAGGGCCAGGATTGCCACAGTTGATTTCTGGAACAAACCCACCACTGTTTCATTCAGGGGGTCTTTGTTCTTCTCCAGCCAGCCCGTGATGTTATACCCCACCTGGAGAGGGCAGATGCCAGTGAGTAACTTTGAGGTCCAGCCTTTCCCTTTCAGGTGCTACAGCTAGAGCCTGTCCTACAGCTCTGCCCTATTCTCAGCTCCCAGGACCAACTTTCAGCCCCATTTCTTGGGGCTCCAGTTCTTGTCCTGCTGACTTGCCTGGTGTCCTGTGATGCCCCTGAAGCCCAATATGAGTTGAAGGTTCTATCATCTGTTTTCTTGGGTATTTGCAATTTGCCCGTGTAGGATACTCCAACTCTGAGCTTTTCACATAAACCTAGACTCCCCTGCTACTCTCTCCTGGGCTGTGTAACCTCCTCTTACACAGCTTGCTCTGCCAGCCACACCGCACCTCCCTGAACCCTGGGTCATCTTCTGCCCAGTGGTTTTGCTGTCAGTGACTGACTGTGGCTGTAGAATCCTGAGCTACATGAAGAAGTCTTTTTGCTGCGAAGCATACAGTACCTCTTCAAACACTGTAAGTTCTCTCCTTGCTAGGGGAGCATGCACCCTCTCTTACATCACTGTAGGGTCATTGGCTGGTGGAAAGGGAGCTCCATCTATCCAGCACTGAGGGCTCCATATATCCAGGTAACTGGACATCTACTCATTTCTGCTTCCCATCTTGCCGCATGGTCCCCATTGCCAGGGTAAGGAGGAAGGAGTCTTTCAGGTCCTTCCATTGAGCACAGAGAAGTGAGGAAAGTAGATGAGAAGCCAGAACTTCTGGGCTTGCCATCTCCTGTGTAGCGCAAAGACACTTGTTATCTCTGTGCATTATTTTAGAGCCTTCTTGGAAATGCATAGGTCCCGTTTGACTTTGAATATTCCGTTGCTATAGATAAGGAACTCTTCTCAGTTCAGTGTGGGAAGAGGGGATGGAGAGCTGCAATTTGGTCCCAAGCCTGCTGTTTGCTCCAAGTATCGGCCCAATCCATTTTACAAGCAATTGGCATTATGGTTACGGTTGATGGTATCATAAAAGCTTGGCCCTGAGGCCCAGTGGCATCATGACTTTCCTGACAGCTCTGTCTCAAGGCTGCAGTTTGGCTGCAGTCAGGCCCACAGAAGCTCAGCAACCTCTGTTGGTAACGGGAGCATTGGCACTTACAGCGATAATAAAATCCCAGGGAAACCAAATGCATTCTCATAAGCTGGCAAGATGAACATCACCTCCCCTATTAATTATGCAAATACAACCTGAGGCCTGGCTATACTTAATTTCCCCACTTCCCAAGAACTAAGTTTGTTTTGAGTGAAAAAGTCACTCTATAAATGTTACCTTGTTGTTGGTTTGGTGGCTATGAGCAGTCAGAGAGCCAGGTTACCAGTTGGGAGTCATTAATGGGCTTATGGATTTTTTTTGTTGTTGTTCTTTTTGCAAATGTTGTCATTTCTGGCCAAGACTGAGGTTCAGCTGTCAAACCAAGGGCTATAGACGGTGGGCCCAGGCAGGTATGATGGGCCTGGGCAGGGTGCAGCCTGGATGGGTCTGATGGCTGCTCTCTAATGGGTATCTCCCTTGGAGAAGTGATGAGGAGGTGTGAGCGGAGCTCATTTCAATTAGCTGATTACCCTGTTATACCATGGTTGTGCTGGTGGAAGCGGGACATCTCTGGAGGGGTATGTCAGCATGCACCTACAATAGCGGCAGTGATGGCAGCCAGCTGGGACCCAAAACACAGAGGGGCCCTGAGGCCAGTACTCACGGTGCCTGCATAGTGAACGAGCTCGAAGTGGGCCTCAGGCCCCTTGCCCTTGCCTCCCTTGGGCTTCAGGAAGTTGCTGGACTTGCCCAGGTGGTTGTCGTACAGGGCTGCCTTGAATGTGGCATCGGTGGCTTTGGGGAAGACGCACTGTTCCTCCAAGATGGAGAAGATGCCCATGGGCTGGAAGGGAAGAGGACAGGATGATGTTAGAGGAGGTGGCAGGACCCAGAAGAGGCCGTACTGGCACTGAACCTGGGGCCAGTGTAGAGATGCACCAGAAACCCATGTGGCCATCTAGGAAGCAGGACTTTGCACAGTGACATATGGGAACAGTGCCTGGTGCTCCATGGTCTTGACATCAAACACCATGGCCATTAGTACTTGAAGGAGGCTGGAATTCATTAAGTGCAACAGGAGGGAAGACAGATCTGAAGGGGCCAGATAGCTCCTCAAATGCTAATCCCACCTTAACAGCGGCCCCTGGCAAGCTTGGCCTTCTGAAAAATGGGGAAGTCAATGCCACCTGTGCTCTCTGCTTTTTAAATTTAATTTATTTTATTTTGAGACGGAGTCTCACTCTGTTGCCCAGGCTGGAGTGCAGTGGTGTGATCTCGGCTCACTGCAACCTCTGCTTCCCAAGTTCAAGTGATTCTCCCAACTCAGCCACCTGAGTAGCTGAGATTACAGGCACCCGCCACCACACCTAGCTAATTTTTATATTACATACAAGGTTTTACCATGTTGGCCAGGCTGGTCTCAAAATTCCTGACCTCAGGCCCACTGCCTCAGCATCCCAAAGTGCTGGGATTACAGGTGTGAGCCACTGTGCCCGGCCACAACGCACATTCTTGAAAGAGAACATTTGCTAAAACCTTCCATGTGGATATGGTTATAGGTGAAACTATTATATTGCCTGGGTCAAAGCCTGACTCTGCTGCTCACAGGTTGTGGGACCTTGGACAAGCAAGTTCCCTTCTCTGTGCCTCAATGTTTCCATCTGTGAAATGGGCATAGTAAAAGTATCCCTTCCCCCATATAATGATCCAATGAACAGTAGTCATTGCAGTCACTACAGTACGCATTTCGCAAATGGGGAGCTAGAGGTCATACTAATGAAGGTCATCAGTGGTGTCACTGACTTCCCTGAAGCCAGATGCCACCTCCCTGCATCCCCTAGTGACATCTCTTGGCCCTGGCCTCTTTCCAAGCCCCTCCTTTGAGAAGCAGGTCACCTTTTCCAGGAGGTCAATGCAGGCCTGCAGGTCGAGGCCAAAGTCGATGAAGACCCACTCGATGCCTTCCCTCTTGTATTCCTCCTGCTCCAGCACGAACATGTGGTGGTTGAAGAACTGCTGCAGCTTCTCGTTCGTGAAGTTTATGCAGAGCTGCTCAAAGCTGTTGAACTGTGACGGCAGGAGGGCAGAAGGAGGGGCAGAGAGAGCCAGGATTGAATGAAGAGACCACAAGCAAAGCAAAACTTTGCAGAGGGCCCACTAGTGTCAGGCACTGCCCTAAGTGCCTAACACTGACCATTCAGGACCCTGTGAGAAGCAGCTCTCTGTTCCCTCCCCTACAGAGGCACAGAGTGGTTTAACGCATGCCTCGGGCCACACGGTGTGATGCTCAGACCCAAAATCCAAACAGACAGACTTCAGCTTTTTTTTTTTTTTTTTTTAAAGAGATGAGGTCTCCAGTCCGGCTATCCTGGTAAAACCCTGTCTCTACTAAAAGTACAAAATTAGCCAGGCATGATGGTGCACACCTGTAATCCTAGCTACTCAAGAGGCCAAGGCAGGAGAATCACTTGAACCCAGGAGGTGAAGGATGCAGTGGGCTGAGATTGCAGCATTGCACTCCAGCCTGGGCAAAAAGAGTAAAACTCTGTCTCAAAAAAAAAAAAGAAGAGATGAGGTCTCATTCTCTTGCTCAGCTGGTCTCACACTCCTGGGCTTAAGTGATCCTCCCACCTCTGCCTCCCAAAATGCTGGGATTACAGGCGTGAGCCACTGCACCCACCCTGAATAGATATCACTGTAGAAAGAACCATTTTCTTTCCAGGGATGGAAACCACTTGAAATGCTATATGGATCTGATCCTGTATGCCTGAGGGCAGTTTTTCTCTTTCTCTGTAGTTTTTCTCCTCATCATCTGTAATGCGAAGGAGTTTGAGGGGTGATATGGTTGGGCTCTTTGTCCCCACCCAAATCTCATCTTGAATTGTAATCCCCACATTGGATCAGAGGTTCGAATTTCCCTCATGCTGTTCTCGTGATAGCGAGGGAGTTCTCACAAGATCTAATGGTTTAAAAGTGTTTGGCACTTCCCCGCTTGCTCTCTCTCCTGCCACCATGTAAGATGTGCCTGCTTCCCCTTTGCCTTTCACCATGATTGTAGGTTTTCTGAGGCCTCCCTAGCCATGTAGAACCGTGAGTTAAGCCTCTTTTCTTTATAAACTAACCAGTCTCAGGTAGTTCTTTATAGCAGTTTGAAAATGAACTAATACAAGGGGTTTACAAGGTTTTTTTTGTTTTTTTTTTTTTGTTTTGTTTTGTTTTTCTAGACAGAGTTTCGCTCTTGTCACACAGGCTGGAGTGCAATGCGTGATCTCAGCTCACCACAACCTGCACCTCCCAGGCTCAAGCAATTCTCCTGCTTCAGCCTCTTGAGTAGCTAGGATTACAGGCATGGCCACCATGCCTGGCTGGTTTTGTATTTTTAGTAGAGATGGGGTTTCTCCTTGTTGGTCAGGCTGGTCTCAAACTCCTGACCTTAGGTGATCCGCCCACCTTCGCCTCCCAAAGTGCTGGGGTTATAGGTGTGAGCCACTGCACCTGGCCACTTTTTCTTTTTTCAAGTGGTAAGCTGATAAATCAGCTCTTAAAACCAAACCCCTGATATGTAGTGTTTGCCAATGTCCATGGTATAAATATTCAAGCCATGGCTAATTTCACGCTATCAACATGATGTCAGCTGGCTCACAAAATTCCTGAAAATTTCACAATCAGCTCTTGTTAGCCAGTACAGACTGGCTTCAGCACACCACTCATCCCATCCTTAAAGTTCACCCCAGTCTTTATGAATTGGCACCATATAAATGAAGCTGGAAATTTCTGGAGTCCAAAAGTCAGAGATCCAGTGGCAAACTGAGATTGGTCTGTTCCAGGTCCAAGGTGAGAAACAAGAGAACCATGGCAAAAAGTAGCTTCTATAAGGAGGACAGCCACCCCAAGGCAAAAAAAGAAACCAAACACAAGGCTGGGCACACACCTCAAAGATCTCGAAGCCGGCAATGTCCAGCACGCCGATAAAGAACTGCCTCTGCATCTTGGTGTCCAAAGTCTTGTTAATCCTGGCCACCAGCCACTTGAACATCTTGTCGTAGACAGCCTTGCCCAGAGCCCCAATGGAGTTTTGGCACTGTTCCATGTTCTGGCCTTTTTGCACAAACTCATTGCCTACTTTGACCCGGGGCCTGGTGATGCCCTTCTGCAGTTCACCAGAGTTGAGACCCATGAGATGGGCGACTTTGTCAGCCACTGAGTAGGAATGGGAAAAGCAGGTGAGTGCAAGAAAGATGTAGCCATGCCCAGGAAAAACCTAGCAACATCTGTTGTGGTTCAGAGATGGGGTAAAAGGGAGGGTGGAGGAGATCCCATTTTGCCAATGAGAAAACAAAGATGTGGTAGTTTCTACACTTGCTCAAGGTCAAATGGCAGCTGGGCATGCCTGTGATTCCATCACTTTGGGAGGTTAAGGTAGGAGGATCACTTGAGGCCAGGAGTTTGAGATCAGCCTGGGCAACATAGCAAGACCCCCTTTCTACAAAAAATTAAAAAATTATCCAGGCGTGGTTGCGTGCACCTGTAGTCCCAGCTACTGAGGAGGTTGAGGCAGGAGGATCGTTTGAGCCCACAAGGTTGAGGCTACAGTGAGCTACAATTGCATGACTGCACCACTGTGCTCCTGCCTAGGCAACAAAGCAAGACCCTGTCTCAATAAATAAATACAAATTAAAACAACAACGACAGCAAAACAAAATCATGTCTTGACCCTCAATTGTGCTTTTCTGAAAATATCAATGTCTGAATGTATGTGGCTTGCAGCCACATAGAGCTGGCATGTCCCTGAAATGGCCACAAAGCCCTGGAAAGCAGGGAACTCCCCTCCACTGGCCACCTTGTCCCTGAGCAGCCCCAGCCCAGCACCCACCCTCGGTGGTGTCCACTTCAGCTTGCTCTTCTCTGGGCTTCTGCTTGAACTTCATATTCCCAAAGTGCATGATACCTCCCGTCAGCTTATACACGGACATCTTCTCCTCGGTGCTGAAGCCCAGCACATCAAAGGCTTCCTGCAAAGCAACAGAGAGACAAAGCCACATGACTCCTGGCTTCTCATTCTACATAGTGGAGGCCATGGGACTTCCATGGTGGGGCCATGCCAAAGGGCCACAGCGGCAGGGCATGGACCCTGGAGTTAGACACACCCTGAACAGGGAGGGTTCTGTTTTCCTCCAAGGAGCCCAGATCAGATGTTCTGCAATAAGTCATCTTCTTTAGTGCAGTAACCTCTCTGGTTTCTGTTTCATCATCTGGTAAATGGTGATGTCAATGGTAGATCAGAATGATGTGGTAATGTTTAGTCCAGGGCTTGGCACATAGTAAGTGCTCAATAAAGGGAGGTATTGTTATTGTTATTTTTTTGAGATAGGGTCTTACTTTTTTGCCCAGGGTAGAGTGCAGTGGCATGATCATGGCTCATTGCAGCCTAGAACTCCTGGGCTCAAGTGATCCTTCTACTTTAGCCTCCTGAGTAGCAGGGATAAGAGGTGCATGCCACCACACCGGGCTTATTTATTGATTGATTGATGGAGTTCTCCCTCTGTCACCCAGGCCGGAATGCAGTGGTATAATCTCTGCTCACTGCAACCTCCACCTCCTTGGGTTCAAGTGATTCTCCTTCCTCAGCCTCCCAGGTAGTTGAAATTACAGGCATGTGACACCATGTCTGGCTAATTTTTTGTATTTTTAGTAGAGATGGGGTTTCACCATATTGGTCAGGCTGGTCTTGAATTCTTAACCTCAGGTGATTCACCTGCCTCAAAGTGCTGGGATTACAGGTGTAAGCCAGCATGCCCAACCAGTTATTTTATTTTATTTTTTGAGGTGGGGTCTGTTTCCCAGGCTAGAGTGCGGTGGCACAATCATGGCTCACTGCAGCCTAGAACTCCTGGGCTCAAGTGATCCTCCCACGTTAGCTTCCCAAGTTGCTGGTTATCATAATAGGTGCATGCCACCACACCCGGCTAATTTTTAAATTAAAAAATTTTTTTTTGCAGAGACTGGATCTTACTATGTTGCCCAGGCTGGTCTTAAACTCCTGGACTTAAGCAGTCCCCCTGCCTCAGCCTTCCAAAGCGCTGGGATTACAGGCCTGAGCCACTGTGCCTGGCACTATTATTATTGTTAAGGTTTCATGCTAGGTACTAAGTGAGGGGAAGGCAAAGATAAATCAGGAATTGATTCTGTTGTCAAAGAGGAGAGAGGACCTAGTACACAAATAATCCTAACAGGAGTCATGAGTGTTTCATGTCATAAGAGGAGACAGAGTGTGGTGGGGACTGGGAGAATGACAATCACTTCTAGCTGGGCTGCAGAGGAGGAAAAGTTGCTTGGGGTTGATGGCTCTTTAAGTCCCCATGGAATTCTAGTTCAACTCTGCAAAGAGAAATCCTGCTTGCTACAACAGGCTTGGGATAAAACACTGACTGCAACCCCAGACATCTCAAAGGAGGATTTAGGTGGCTGTCTGGCAGTTCTAAGTGGGCTCCTGTTCCCACCGCCACCCCAGTTCTAGTGGCCGTGCATGCAGGGCCCAAAGGCGTCTCCCCCTTTGCCAGCTCTGCCTGCCTACTCACGTCTGTGATCTGCAGCTCCTCCTTGTCGTCCATGTTGTCCACTGTGGTAACGCCTTGGCTCACCCAGTGGTATTCCTTAGGGTTGGGGACCAATAGCAAACTCTCTGCCAAGAGCAGCAAAGGATGTTAACCCTTGGTGACATGTGGCTTTCTTTTCTGCCATTTCTAACCTATCTTCCTTCCCCCCCTCCCTCCCTTCCTGTCTCTTTCTCTTTCTCTCTCTCTTCCTTTCTTTCGATAGGGTCTGGCTCTGTTACCCAGGCTGGAGTGCAGTGGAACAATCATAGCTCATGCAGCCTCAAACTCCTGGGCTTAAGTGATCTGCCTGCCTCGGCCTCCTGAGTAGCTGAGACCACAGGTACCACCATGCCTGGCTAATTTTTATTTGCTTATTTTTAATTTTTTTTTTGAGATGGAGTCTCACTCTGTCACCCAGGCTGGAGTGCGTTGGCACAATCTTGGCCCACTGCAACCTCTGCCTCCCGAGTTCAAGCGATTCTCGTGCCTCAGCCTCCCAAGTAGCTGGGATTATAGGTATCCACCACCACACCTAGCTAATTTTTGTAATTTTAGTAGAGACGGGGTTTCACCATGTTGGCCAGGCTGGTTTCAAACTCCTAACCTCAGGTGATCTGTCTGCCTCAGCCTCCCAAAGTGCTGGGATTACAGGTGTGAGTCATTGTGCCCAGATATTTTTAATTTTTTTGTAGAGACAGGTCTTGCTATGTTGCCGAGGCTGGTCTCAAACTCCTGGGCTCAAGTGATCCTCCTGTCTTCACCTCTCAAAGTGCTGGGATTACAGACATGAGCCACTGCACTCGGCTGGAAATTGCGTTTTTAAATGAAGTCTCCCAATTTCAAAATGCTGTTCCGGCCCCATTCACATCACTTTAAACTGAAGGGGATTATCAGAGAACCCCAGGAGAGACACAAGTCCCCTTGCACATGGGAATTCTTTCCTTATAGAAAAGGAGGAAAGCAAGGTCGGGGGCAGGTAGAAAGAAATAAAAGTCTTTACCAACAAGGTCAGGCTTCTTGTTTGAGAGAATCTGGTAGAAGATGTGGTAGCTTCTCTCAGCTGCTTGCTGTGAGATGACACGAGACTTCTCTAAGAGATCTGAAAAAGAAGTGAAGATGCTGGTGAGTACACAGCTGTTTCCCTGGAGTTCAGGGCTGCGTACAAAGCAGGAATCCCCTCTCCATAAAGCCTAGAACAGTCACCAGTGGTGAGCCCAACTCTTCGCTCTTCCAGACACAGCCTCCGGGGACCTGACTGCTACTGAGGGAGGCCTGGGAATGAGGCCAGACTCCTGGGCACCATCAGGCTGCAATCAGAAGGACCTCCCACTTGGTTTAATGCTTCTTTGTTACTGTTTCGAAATTCCTTCATTATTATTTATTTATTTATTTTTGAGATGGAGTCTCACTCTGTCGCCAGGCTGGAGTGCAGTGGCACGATCTTCGCTTACTGCAACCTCCACTTCTTGGGTTCGAGGAGTTCGTCTGCCTCAGCCTCTCGATTAGCTGGGACTACAGGCATGTGCCACCATGCCCAGCTAATTTTTGTATTTTTAGTAGAGACAGGGTTTCACCATGTTGGCCTGGATGGTCTCAATCTCTTGACCTTGTGATCTACCCACGTCGGCCTCCCAAAGTGCTGGGATTACAAACGTGAACCACTGCGCCCGGCCTATTATTATTTTTAGAGAGACTGTCTTCTGTGTTGCCCAGGCTGGAGTGCAGTGGTGTGATTATAGCTCACTGCAATCTCTAACTCCTGGTGATCCTCTTGCCTTAGTCTCCTGAGTAGCTGGGACTACAGACATGTACTGCCATGTCAGGCTAATTTTTCATGTTTTTTGGGATCTTTTTTTTTAAAGATGGGGTTTCACCATGATGGCCAGGCTGGTCTTGAACTCCTGACCTCAGGTGATCCACCCACCTCGGCCTCCCAAAGTGCTAGGATTACAGGCGTGAGCCACCGCACCCGGCCCTTGGGATCTTACTGTGTTGCCCAAGCTGGTCTCAAACTCCTAGGCTCCAGCAACCCTCCCGCCTCAGCCTCCCAAAGTGCTGGGATTACAGGCATAAGCCACTTTGCCTGGCCTGAAATTCTTAATATGTTTTAACATGAGCCCCTCATTTTCATTTTGCACTGGGCCTCAGTGCACATTATGTGGCAGGGCAGATTCTGTGGCTGCCCAGATCTAAGAGGGCTTGACTTACAGCTCTCGATGTCAGCTCCAGCCAGTTTTCCTGTGGTTCCAAAGTGGATTCGGATGAACTTGCCCTGAGCAGGGAGAAGAGGGGAGGGATCAGGAGGGAGGTCATCCACAGCTTTAGAGTGTAAGTGACCCAGAGTTGGCCGATCAGGGGCTGCGGGGATGTAACCGGGCTGTATTGGAGTGGCGGATTTCCCACCAAGATAGGCAGAGAAACACACGAACAGGTCTCAGAGCTAAATCTAGGGTCTGTGGTTTGGGCCATTTGTTGGGGAGAGAAGTACCAGCAGGAGGGCTGGTACCCTTTGGAATTCTATGTAGAATCCAGGCACCATGCAAATTTGGAGCACCCGCCACACCTCTTTATCTGGAGACTTTTGTGTCATTCCTCTCTCTGGCTTGCATGGTAGAGCCACCAATAAATTCTCCTGGAAAAAGGACTCTCTTTCTCTACGTTGGCTGGTCCTGGGCCTGTCTGTGCTCACCTCTGTTCCTTCCCTCACCTCTACCAGCTGTTTTACCAGGCTTCCTGCAAGTTTGCTAGGCTCTGCCAATGGGAGGCCCCAGAGGAGGTCCGGGAGTCAGAGAGACGAGGCCAGGGTATTGCTCCTCCCTGGTTGGTATCTCAGGTGCTGCTGGGTGCCTCTATGACTCCAGCTCCCACCAGACAGCTGTACTGGTTTAAGAACTCACCAAGAACCTAGGACAGCACCTCTCTTTTTTTTTTTTTTTTTTTTTGAGACGGAGTTTCACTCTTGTTACCCAGGCTGGAGTGCAATGGCGCGATCTCGGCTCACCGCAACCTCCGCCTCCTGGGTTCAGGCAATTCTCCTGCCTCAGCCTCCTGAGTAGCTGGGATTACAGGCACGCGCCACCATACCCAGCTGATATTTTTTGTATTTTTAGTAGAGACGGGGTTTCACCATGTTGACCAGGTTGGTCTCGATCTCTCGACCTTGTGATCCACCTGCCTCGGCCTCCCAAAGTGCTGGGATTACAGGCTTGAGCCACCGCGCCCGGCGCGGACAGCACCTCTCTTACATTCCTCCAGCCTAGAAGAGATCACAGCTTCCCACTGCTGTCAATCTCTGTCTCCCTAGGTGACCTCCCAGTCCCTCCACCGTGACTGTCGCCAAGGCTCTGTATCAAAGCCACTTGACTTAAGTATTAATACTAAAGAGGGTTCTGTTTGCTGATTAGATGCTTCTCACCCCCCACCCCCCGGGACAGGATTTTGCTGTTGCCCAGGCTGGAATGCAGTGGCACAATCTCTGATCACTGCAGACTTGACTTCCCGGGCTCAGGTAGTTCTCCCACCTTAACCTCCCAAGTAGCTGGGACTAAAAATTAACTGGCATGCATGGCCATGCCCGGGTAATTTTTATTTTTTGTAGAGATGGGGGGTGGCCTCACTATATTGCCAAGGCTGGTCTTGAACTCCTGGGCTCAAGAGATCCTCCTGCCTTGGCTTCCCAAAGTGCTGGGATTACAGGCATGTGCCACTGCACTCGGCCTCCTTCTTTTATGCTAATGGAGATTTTTTTTTCTTTATTGAGAAATGTTAAGACTTGGGTACATCAAAGAAAACCAACTTCTGAGGGGGGCGGGGGGAAACCCACTATAGAAAAAAAACGGTTAACCCTGTCTGGGTCTCTGCAGAACCCAGAGAATGTATTCATACAATTAAAAAACTCTAGGTGCCTTATAATTGATCTTTTTTTTTTTTTTTTTTAGATAGAGTCTCCGCTCTGTTGCCCAGGCTGGAGTGCAGTGCAGTGGCGCAGTCTTGTCTCACTGCAACCTCCACCTCCCAGGTTCAAGCAATTCTACCACAGCCTCTCAATTAGCTGGGATTACAGGCGCCTGCCTCCACACCTGACTAATTTTTTTGTAATTTTAGTAGAGGTGGTGGTTTGCCATGTTGGCTAGTCTGGTCTCGAATTCCTGACCTCGTGATCTATCCACCTTGGCTTCCTAAAGCACTGGATTACCTGCATGAGCCACTGAGCCTGGCCTGAACTGATCTTTTGGTACAAAATGACCTGTTAAATTTGCAATTTGTAGTTCTCGATGTTGAGGCTCATTGGACCAACTAGTAGGAGTCATCAGACCTTCAGCTGAATTCTACGAGGGATTATTTATCTTTTGAGTTAGTTTTTCCTCATGCCAATTTAATTCTGATTGCTGTGCCTTAAATGTCTCTGGGAAGGCGATGTCTTCACTTGCCCCACTACCTTCACCTTAATTTAAAACAGCCTCAAATTCTTTACCTGCGGTGGGTTCGTGACACCTGTCCTACCACCCAGGGGGCCTCTCGTGGCTGCCCACACTTACGAAGCGAGAGGAGTTGTTGTTCCTGGTGGTCTTGGCGTTTCCGAAAGCCTCCAGCACAGGGTTTGCCTGGATGATTTGATCCTCCAGAGACCCCTGATACAGAAAGAAACCCAAAGTCAGTTGATCAGTTGGCTGCAGCCTGGGAGCCCAGGGCTGAGGGACTGGGCTTGCAAATGACAGTGGCTCATGTGCTGGGAACCCAGGAGGGGAATGGCCCTGGAGGAGAATGGCCCTGGAGTGGCCAGAAAATCAGGGCCAGAGGGGCTGCATGTAGAGATCTGGGAGGAGGGCCACTGACTGACAGTGTCTGTCCTTCTGTGGCTCCGTGACATTGGGAGGGGCATCTGGGGATGTGGGCAGCCACCTGGACTTGATCCCTAGCTACTGTTTTCTCAGTTTGCTGTTGGCAGAGAGCCCCCTGAGCAAGTCCGAAACGCCTCCCTGCACATCCTTCATCTCTCACCTTTGCTCTGTTAGCCTCCTGCTCCCTTTTTAGAGACGGGGTTTTGCTCTGTTGCCCAGGCTGGAGTGCAGTGGTACGATCTTGGCTTACTACAGCCTCCCACTCCTGGGCTCAAGTGATCCTCCCATTTCAGCCTCCTGAGTAGCCACTGCCAGTTAATTTTTAGTTTTTTGTAGAAATGGTGTTTTGCTATGTTGCCCAGGTTGGTCTTGAACTCCTAGACTCAAGCAACCCTCCCACCTCAGCCTCCCAGAGTGCTGGGATTAGAGGCATGAGCCCAGTGTGCTCAGCCTCTGTGGGCCTTTTTATTTGTTTGTTTTTTGTTTTGAGACAGAGTCTCCCTCTGTTGCCAGGCTGGAGTTCAGTGGCACGATATCTGCTTACCGCAACCTCCACCTCCTGGGTTCAAGTGATTCCTCTTACTGGGGAACTACATGCACGCACCACCACACCAGGCTAATTTTTTTTTGTATTTTAGTAGAGACAGGGTTTCACCATGTTGGCCGAACTCCTGACCTCTTGATCCACCCGCCTCGGCCTCTCAAAGTGCTAGGAGTATAGGCATGAGTCACCACGCCCAGCCTCTGTTAGCCTTGTACAGCTGCCTTAGCTGGCTGCCCAGCTTAGGTTCTTTGTACCCCTGGGGCAGCCGGGGCCTGCAGAAGCTGCTTAACAGGCAGCGAACTTTCCCGTTTCTCCTCTGCCAAGTACAAGGGGCTCTGCTGCCTGTCCTTCTGGAGGCAGACATGGCCTGGGGCAGCAGAACAAGTCCTGGAGAAGGAGACCCTGATCTATCTGATCTATGGCCACCTTCTCCTTGTGTGACCCCACCCAAGTCACTTCTCGCTAAGCCTCAGTCTCCTCATCTGTAAAATGGCCCTAAGCTGTGAGAAGCTGTGAAGATTGAACAGGTGCCACTGTGTCACAGATGCCTGAAGATGGGAAATGGACCCTGGACCCACTCGGTCAGCTCTTACCTTCTTTTTTTTTTTTTTTTTTTTTTTTTTTTTTTTTTTTTTTGAGACAGAGTTTCGCTCTTGTTACCCAGGCTGGAGTGCAATGGCGCGATCTCGGCTCACCGCAATCTCCGCCTCCTGGGTTCAGGCAATTCTCCTGCCTCAGCCTCCTGAGTAGCTGGGATTACAGGCACGCACCACCATGCCCAGCTAATTTTTTGTATTTTTAGTAGAGACGGGGTTTCACCATGTTGACCAGGATGGTCTTGATCTCTTGACCTTGTGATCCACTCGCCTCGGCCTCCCAAAGTGCTGGGATTACAGGCTTGAGCCACCGCACCCGGCCAGCTCTTACCTTCTTATCTGTGGTCTGTTTGCCAGTTCCTCCGATGTTGGCAAAGTACTGGATGACCTTCTTCGTATTCTCAGTCTTACCAGCACCAGATTCTCCGCTGCAGGTGGAAAAAAAAGAGTGAACAAGAGAAGCAGGAAGAGGGGGCTTGGCCGCAGAGAAAAGAAGCAAGACTCGCCTGGCCAACATGGTGAGATCCCGTCTCTACTAAAAATACAAAAATTAGCCAGGTGTGGTGGCTCACGCCTGTAATCCCAGCACTTTGGGAGGCCGAGGCGGGAGGATCACCTGAGGTCAGGAGTTTGAGACCAGCCTGGCCAACATGGTGTAGCCCCGTTTCTACTAAAAATACCAAAATTAGCTGGGTGTGGTGGGGCATGTTTGTAATGCCAGCTACTCGGGAGGCAGAGGCAGGAGAATTGTTTGAACCCAGGAGGTGGAGGTTGCAGTGAGCCGAGATAGCACCACTGCATTCCAGCCTGGGTGACAGAGCAAGAATCCATCTCAGAAATACAACCAAAACTATTTCTGAGGAGAAAAAAAATTTTTTTTTAATTTGAGATAGGGTCTTGCTCTGTCATCCAGGCTGAAGTGCAGTGGTGTGATTATAGCTCACTGCAGCCTCCACCTCCTGGGCTCAAGAAATCCTCCTACCTCAGCCTCCTGAGTAGCTGGAACTACAGGAGTCCACCACCACACCTGGCTAATTTTTTGTAGAGATGGGGTCTCACTATGTTTCCCAGGCTGGTCTCAAACTCCTGTGCTCAAGTGATCTACCTGCCTCAGCCTCCCAAAACTGTGGGATTACAGGTGTGAGCCACCACACCTGGCCTCAAAGGTACACATTTCTGTTAACATTTTGCCTCCTAGCTAGGACAGACAGGCAGGTGGGGAGTCCTGGGGACAGGGAAGCCACCCTATCAGTTTAGCAGGTGCAGACTCACCCAACCCGCTAAGCCCACTCATCTGCCTGCAGAGTTCCAAACAAAGTCCCCCAATTAATTCCAGAAAGGCTTAATTATATGTGTAAGACACAGACCTAATTATATGTATATAGACTGAGAGATGGAAGAGACACTTACGTGATTAGCATGGACTGATTTTCACGATCTGTGGGGAAGAAAACAAGAAACAGGAAGGTGTAATTAGGAAACATTTAGAAACTAGGCATTTAACAATGCCCCAGATAAATAGTCAGCGCTTCCCCAAATTCCACCCGCCTTAGATTGTGGCCTTGGCTGCACTTGGAGGCCAAAATCCAGGATCCTGTGAGATCTGTGGCCACGTGCGCATCCCTGCAGCATACACCCTTGCAGAAAGGGTTAGGAATTTATCAGCCACTCTTTATACCAGCCTAGAGTGGCCATCAAGCGACCCAGTCCTAAGCAACACAATGGGAAATGAGGACAAAAATCACAGAGGGCTGGACAGCATGACTCATGCCTGTAATCCCAGCATTTTGGGAAGCCCACGAGTTCAAGATCAGCCTGGGCAAGATGGTGAAACCCTGTCTCTACAAAAAATTAAAACATTGGCTGGGCACAGTGGCTCATGCCTATACTCCTAGCTATTCAGGAAGCTGAGGCAGGAGGATTGCTTGAGCCCAGAAGTTCTAGACTGCAGTGAGCTAAGATTACACCACTGCACTCCAGCCTGGGCAACAGAGACACTGTCTTTAAAAAAAAAATCATGGCCAGACACGGTGGCTTACGCCTGTAATCCCAGCACTTTCGGAGGCTGAGGCGGGTGGATCACTTGAGGTCAGGAGTTTGAGACAAGCCTGGCCAACATGATGAAACCCCGACTCTACTAATAATACAAAAGTTAGCTGGGCTATTCAGGAGGCTGAAGCAGGAGAATCGCTTGAACCCAGGAGGCGAAGGTTGCAGTGAGCCAAGATTGCACCATTGCACTCTGGCCTGGGTGACAAAAGTGAAACTTCATCTCAAAAAAAAAAAAAAAAAAAAAATTGCATAGAGGAATCACTATAACATGCAGCCAAGATCATACAGGTAATGGTTAAGAGTATTAACTTGAGTTCTGAGTTACTTACCTACTTACCTTGGCATCCCATGGCTTTGTGAAGCTTAAATGAGATAGGGTGCCTAGCAAGTGCCCAGCATACTCACTGAGCCCTGACACCTGGTAGCAGCAGCTGATGCTCAACATTTAGCAAAGAACTTCAACTGGTGGTGCAGGGTCAGGGTTAGGATGGGGTATCATGAGGTCTTAATGCGTCTGGAGCAGCAGTGGCAAAGGAAGGCTTGTCTCCCGCCACCCCAGTCCCAGCAGAGCCCATCCCGACGCACCCATAAGCATGTCGTGGTAGGCGTTGTCAGAGATGGAGAAGAGGTGAGGTGGCATCTCTGTGCGCTTCTTGCCCTTGTACATGTTGGCCACACGGGCTCCATAGATGGGCAGCCACCTGTAGGGGTTGACTGTCACGCAGAACAAACCTGAGTAGGTCTGGAGGGAGGGAGGGAAGATGGTCAGCTGGTTCTTCCTCCTGGTACCCTCTTCCCCGAGCTGAGTTCCCTTCAAGCCCCAGCTTATCATAGAGTAGGCTGTGAAGAACACCAGTTTTCTGCCAGGTGCGGTGGATTACACCTGTAATCCCAACACTTTGGGAGACTGAGGTGGGCGGATCATGAGGTCAGGAGTTCAAGACCAGCCTGACCAATGTGGTGACACTATCTCTAATGAAAATAAGAAAATTAGGCAGACATGGTGGCATGGGCCTGTAGTCCCAGCTACTCAGGAGGCTAAGGCAGGAGAATCACTTGAACCTGGGAGGCAGAGATTGCAGTAAGCCATGATCGTGCCACTGCACTCCAGCCTGGGTGACAGAGTGAGACTCCATCTTAACAACAACAACAACAGCAACAACAACACAACCCAGCCTCTGGAGGCAAAATCTTATTTCTATCTGAATGAGCCTTCTCTTTAATATATATTTGTTTTTGTTTTCTTTTGGTTTAATTATAGTTACTCCTCAACTTAGGATGGGGTCACATCCAGACAAACCCATCATACAATGAAAATAAATACCGTATTGGAAGTCGATTTATGATATTTTCAATGTATGATTGGTTTAATCATAAATCAGGGAGGGCATTGAATGTGTATTGCTTTTACCCCATCACAAAGTCAAAAATCATTAAGTCAAAAATCATTGTAAATTGTGGTCCATACGTATTTGAATAGGTAACACTGTCACTGTGATGACATATATACTGTAAAAGGTGTCTCCACTTGCTCCATGCCAACCCCTACCCTCACCACAGGTAAACGCTGGGCTTTTACTCCCTTCCATGTTTAAAATATATATATATATATTTGAGACAGAGTATCACTCTGTCACCCAGGCTGGAGTGCAATGGCACGATCTCGGTTCACTGCAACCTCTGCCTCCCAGGTTCAAGCAATTCTCCCTCAGCCTCTTGAGTAGCTGGGACTACAGGTGCCCGCCACCAGATCCGGCTAATTTTTGTATTTTTAGTAGAGACAGGGTTTCACCATATTGGCCAGGCTGGTCACAAACTCCTGACCTCAAGAGATCTGCCCACCTCGGCTTCCCAAAGTGCTGGGATTACAGGCGTGAACCACTGCACCCAGCCTATAGTACTATTTTTGTGTCTTGCTTTTGCCGCTTAATATATCTGATTTTCCATGACAGTCCATTGAGATATTTCTGGGGTGATTCAATAACTGTGGGATCTTCACTGTGTGGATGCAGTCTCCTACTTGTGGCAGCTAGGTTTGACCACGTGTTGTTTTCTTTCTTTGTCTTTTTTTTTTTTAAGAGCCAGAGGCTTGCTCTGTCTCCCAGGCTGGACTGCAGTGGTACAGTCATAGCTCAGTGCAGCATTGACCTCCTGGACTCAAGGGATCCTCCCACCTCAACATTGCAAGTAGCTGGTACTACAGGTATGTGCCCATTAGGCCTGTAAACTTAAAAATAATTTTTGTAGAGATGGGGATGTTGCTGTGTTGGCCAGGCTTGTCTTGATCTGTCCTCAAACAATCCACCCACGTTGGTCTCCCAAAGTGCTGGGATTACAGGCATGAGCCACAGCACCCGGCCTTGGTCTCCTCTTAAAAAGAGACCCCAACTTTCTTTTCACTCCAAGATTGCAATTTTGTAAGAAATTACAATGGGTAGATGTTTTGATGGATGGATGGATGGATTGATGACTGTTTGGATGTTTGGATTGATGGATAGATGTTTGGATGGATGGATGGATGAATGGATGTATGGATGGATGTTTGGATGTCTGGATTGATGGATAGATATTTGGATGGATGGATGGATGTTTGGATGTATGTATGGATGAATGGATGGATGTATGGATGTTTAGATGTTTGGATTGATGGATAGATGGTTGGATGGATGGATGGATGAATGTTTGGATGCTTGGATTGATGGATAGATGTTTGGATGGACGATGGATGGATGGATAGATATTTGGATGGATGGATGGATGATTAGATGGAAGGATGTTTGGATGAATGAATGAATGGATAGATGGATGAATGGATGGATGGATTGGTGGATGGATGGATGGATGGACTTCTAATATGGCACATGAAGACACTAGGGGGAAAATGGTGTTTTGATGTGAGACTTTGAGGAAGAGGGGAGGAGCATGAGGAGGAAGTTTTTGGGTGACAGCCTCAGCAAAGGGTGCTTCAGCTGCTCATTGGTGCCATTACTGAGATGTCAAAGGCTTCAGGTGGAAATTCTAACATGTCAAAAACATGGTCCCTGTGCCTTTTTCTGAGTCATAATGTGTATTGGGAACTGGGGAAGGCAGAGTAGCCACCCCCACCCCTGCATCAGAAGAAGGGCAGAAGATCTGCAGCCACTCCTTCCTCCCCCATCCCCAGAACTCACATAGATCCTCATGTTGGTATAGCGTTGGCGCAGATTGTCTAGGACGCTGGCCTCATTCAGGAACGTCATGTCTGCCATGTCGCTGGCCTGGTAGAATTTGGGTGGGTTCATCTGCTGGATATCGTCCTTCTTCACAGTGACTGTCTGAGGGGGGTCAAGACACAGCAGCACAGGCATCAGGAAATAGTGCCGTCCCAGGCATGGGGCATCTGGCCCAGATCACCAGACACTCTGGAGTCCCAGAAGAAGATGGAGTGGAGCATCCAGTGGACCCAAGTCCTGGTCCAGCCACACCCCACTGTGTGTCCTGGGATGGGGAGGCACCTCTGAGGCCAATGCAGCTTCAACTGCCTCCTCTCTGAAATTGGGATGACAGTAGCCTCCTCTGCTGGTTGCTCGGAGAATTACATGAACTTAAGTGGAATCATGAAAAAATGCCTTATAAACTATGACATTCCCTCCCTATATTACAGAGAACCTCTGGCCTGTGCTTCTCTTCCAGCCAAATCCATCCTGATAGCTGATTAGAGCTTGCTCTTTGATCCTGTGGACACTTTGCAGAGATGTGACTCTTGGCTCTCTGCCTTGAGAGTTAGCGGTGGTTTCAAAGTAGCAATGAGCGTTTCCATTTCTCTTTTTCTTTTTTAAAAAGGCTAAGTGCAGTAATGAGAAGGGGAAAGTGGAATAGGGAGTTTGATCTGTAACTAACCATGAGCAATCAATGGAGAGAACTTACTACCTTCAGACCAGCCTAACTTTTCCATTTTTAAAATTTTTAATGTAATTTAATTTTTTGAGATATAATCTTGCTCTGTTGCCCAGGCCAGAGTGCAGTGCTACAATCATAGCTCACTGCAGCTTTGATCTCTTGGGCTCAAGCAATCCTTCTGCCTCACCCTCCTGAATAGCTGAGACTACAGGTGCACACTGCCAGGCCTGGCTTTTTAAGTGTTTTTTTTTTTTGGCGGTGGGGAGTGGGGAGTGTTGCTCCATCGCCCAGGCCAGAGTGCAGTGGCTTGATCTTGGCTTACTGCAACTTCTGCCTCTGGGGTTGAAGCGTTTCTCCTGCCTCAGTCTCCCGAGTAGCTGGGACTACAAGCATGCCACCACGCCTGGCTAATTTTTTGTATTTTTAGTAGAGATGGAGTTTCACCATGTTAGCTAGGATGGTCTTGATCTCCTGACCTTGTGATCTGTCCGCCTCAGCCTCCCAAAGTGCTGGGATTACAGGAGTGAGCAAAGGTGCCTGGTGGGATTTTTAAATTTTTTTCTAGAGAAAAGGTCTTGCTATGTTGCCCATGCTGGTCTTGAACTCCTGGCCTCCAATGATCCTCCCATCTTGGCCCCCAAAAGTGCTGGTATTACATGTGTGAGCCACCGCATGCAGCCACTTTTCCATTTGAAAAAAAGATTCCCCTGTTTCCTCCAAGCCACCTTCAAGGATAAAATTGAAAGCAAGCAAGAAAAGAAGAAGAAAAACAGTAATGAGCATTCATCAGTAGGTGTGTTCATGCCTGTGCACGTGGGCAGATCTCTGCCCCATGCTGCACCCCAATTTCTTCTTCATCTATAAAGGAAAACTAGGCCGGGCACGGTGGCGCATGCCTGTAATTCCAGCACTTTGGGAGGCCCAGGCAGGTGGGTCACTTGAGGTCAGGATTTTGAGACCAGCCTGGGCAACATGGCAAAACCCTGTCTCTACTAAAAATACAAAAATTAGTTGGGCATGGTAGCACACACCTGTAATCCCAGCTACTTGGGAGGCTGAGGCAGGAGAATCGCTTGAACCCAGGGGCCAATGGTTGCAGTGAGCTGAGATCATGCTGCTACACTCCAGTCTGGGTAACGGAGCAAGGAAAACAACAACAACAACAACAACAAAAAACTAGTGCTAGCTTTTAAGAAGCCCCAACATCTGGGATCAAAGCTGAAGACATGCACTCTAGAAAACAAATACCTTTTGGCTGCTTGCAGCCTTAGATTTGAGGCCTCACTCCATACTGGGATTTCTGGGACTTTAAATAATTTATGAGTACAATAAGCAGATAATTTGAAATCTTGACAGTTTTGGAAAATCCTCCCCAGTAATGGTTACCACACTCTTAGTAAATCAAGCTGGGTTTTTTGACTGTTTGTTTTTGTTTTTTGGTTTTTTGAGATAGTGTCACACTCTGTCACTCATGCTAGAGTGCAGTGACTTGATTTCAGCTCACTGCAACCTCCACCTCCTAGGTTCAAGCAATTCTCCTGCCTCAGTTTCCAGAGTAGCTGGGATTACAGGCACCGACCATCATGCCCAACTAATTTTTGTATTTTTGGTAGAGACAGAGTTTCGCCATGTTGGCCAGGCTGATCTCAAACTCCTGACCTCAGGTGATCCGCCCTGCTCAGCCTCTCAAAGTGCTGGGATTACAGACGTGAGCCACCACTCCTGGCCTCAAGCTGGGTTTTATTCTGAGTTCATTTCCAGGGGTTTCCAGATCTTTGGTCCTCGTCCATGTGCAGACATTTCGCTTTCAGCAGAGGAATGAAGGACTTGGCCTTTATTTTAGAAGCCAGGGAAGCCAGCGCCACAGTCTCCATCTTTTCTGTCCCAAACCTGGCTGGCCAGCCTGTCTGCTGCAGATACTGTAGGAAATTGTGTTGTCTTTAATTGTACATCCAAACTTGAATGCACTCTGGAGCTCCACTATCATCGGCCATCATTTCTCATGACACTATGACACTCTCCTCTCTGAAAACTGTTTCTCCTGGGAATTAAGCTTGACTTTCTTTCAAACTCATTTCCACCCAACTACAGCCTCATCTTTTTACCAATACTCCTCTCAAAGGCAGGCACAGAGGCAAATGGGCTGTTGCCAGTTCTGATCACTGAGGTCTCTGGCTTCCTTTTTTTTGAAATAAGGTTTCTCTCTGTCACCCAGGCTAGAATGCAGGGGTGCAGTCCTAGCTTACTGCAGCCTTGACTTCCTGGGCTCAAGCGATCCTCCTGGCTCAGCCTCTCAAGTAACTGGGAGTATAGGCACGCACCACCACACCTGGCTACTTATTTGTAGAACTGGGGCCTCACTATGTTGCCCAGGCTGGTCTCAAACACCTAGCCTCAAGCGATCTGCTTGTCCCGGCCTCCCAAAGTGCTGGGATTACAGGTGTAAGCCACCATGCTCTTTTCATCATGAAATTAACCTGGAACGGACCTCGTAGGTCAATTCTGCATATGAGCAGATACAGTGGGTTTGAATCCAAGTTCATCATTTGCTGTCTTTGCAACATGCAGAGGTCACCTAAAGTGCCCTTGATCCTCATTCTTCCTTCTCTGCAAAATAGGGTCAATAAACCCTATTATACTTAAGGTTGCTGAAAGGATTAAACAAATCATCAGGTGCCTCCCCAGGGGTCTGCAGAGAATACAAGGAGACCCCTGCCCATATGTGTTTAAAATAAACCACATTAAAAAATTTTTTATGAAAAATTTTATTATTTTTTAAAAAAGAAAGATAGGGGTTGGGCACAGTGGCTCACACCTGTAATTCCAGCATTTTGAAAGGCTGAGGTGGGTGGATTACTTGAGGTCAGGAGTTCGAGACCAGCCTGACCAACATGGAGAAACCCTGTATCCACTAAAAATACAAAAAATTAGCCAGGCATGGTGGCACATATGTATAATCCCAGCTACTTGGGAGGCTGAGGCAGGAGAATTGCTTGAACCTGGGAGGTGCAGGTTGCAGTGAGCAGAGATTGCACCACTGCACTCCAGGCTGGGCAACAAGGGCAAAACTCCATCTCAAAATAATAATAATAATAATAATAATAATGACAGGGTCTCATCAAGTAGCCCAGGCTGATCTGAAACTCCTGAGCTCAAGTAATCCTGCTGCCTCAGCCTCCCAAAATGCTGGGATTACAGGTGTGAGCCACCACGCCCAGCCTAATAAACCAAAATTTCTTTTTTTTGAGACGGAGTTTCGCTCTTGTTACCCAGGCTGGAGTGTAATGGCGCGATCTCGGCTCACCGCAACCTCCGCCTCCTGGGTTCAGGCAATTCTCCTGCCTCAGCCTCCTGAGTAGCTGGGATTACAGGCACGCGCCACCATGCCCAGCTAATTTTTGTATTTTTAGTAGAGACGGGGTTTCACCATGTTGACCAAGATGGTCTTGATCTGTCGACCTCGTGATCCACCCGCCTCGGCCTCCCAAAGTGCTGAGATTACAGGCTTAAGCCACCGCGCCCGGCCTATGAACCAAAATTTCTATCCACTCTCTCAAGTCATATCTCACATATGACCAGACACAGTGTGGACCAGCAGAGAGGGGTGGGTTGGTAAACCAGCTGTCTGGGGCGAAATGTCCCTGATTTACAGCATGTGCCCATTTCCGTGGTATAAATACTTCCATCATGTCTGAAAGCAAGTTACCCAAGGTTTAACCACTGGCTGTAAAGTCCCTCAATGTTTAGTGTTGGGGTCCTTGTAAACCATCACAAGCCAGGTTAGATCCCTGCAAGCCATGAGAAGCCAGGTTCGTTCTTTGCAAGCTATTGAAAGCTAGGTTGGGTCCCTGTAAGCCATTGAAAGCCAGGTTGGGTCCTTGCAAGCCATTAAAAGCCATCACAAGCCATCACATCCAGCACACCACTGTCATGCCGCAAGGGACCTGGGAACCACCATCTGTTCTTCATGCAGCTAAAGAGCTCACCCAGTGAGCCAAGGTGTTCTGTGCCCTCTCTCATGCCCATCATGCCACTAGCAGCCATGGCATTTAGTGACATTGCTCATGAGTGACATGTTCTCATGCTTAGAAAATAGCTTCCATGTGAGAACTGTTTGGGACATCAAAGACAAGTAACTCATGATCATCCCTTATGCATGGTATTGTTTTAGAGTCTATGAAGTATTTTCATGTGTCCTGTCTTGGAATCTCTATTGTGATGTAGCTCAGAGAGGGAATGCGTCTTGCCCAGGGCCACACAGCTTGAGTGCATGTGAGTCTGGATTTGATCCCAGTACGAGGGACTTAGAGGCACCTGCTCTTTCTGCCACCCTGTCTCCTGGCTGGGAGCATGCCTAGAAAAGGCCTGGGTGCCTGCCACTCCCAAGCTCGGTTTCATCCTGGAGATCATGCCCCACTCACCTGGTTGGTGACAGTCTTCACGGTGACTTGGTCACCCTGTTCAGACTGGATCTCCCCAGCGACGAAGCCCTCCTTCTCATCTTTGACCCAGCAGGACCTCTTAATGTCATAGGGCTTGTTCATGGCTTCGATCCTCTCCTTTTCGGGAGGTGCCAGAAAAGGCATAGGGTCCACATCATCTCCGCACTCCCCTTTGTACCCACCAGGCATGGCGGCTTAGTTGAGGATGGAGCAGGAAGTTGCCAAGGGCAGGAACCAGGACTTCCCTGGGTGCTGTGAGGAGAAGCAGGGACAGGCTGCTGAGGCTGGTGGACAGGCTGGAGCCAATGTTACAAGAGAGACAGAGGCTTGCTTCTTTCATGTCACCTTGTCTGTCCTGGTGCCATTAAGCTTTCATAACTAAGGGAGGCTGAAGCAGGAGGATTGCTTGAGGCCAGGAGTTCAAGACCAGCCTGGGCAACATACAGAGACCCTGTCTCTATAAAAATTAGGAAGTTAGGCTGGGAACGGTGGCTTACCCCTGTAATCCCAGCATTTTGGGAGGCTGAGGTGGGCGGATAACAAGGTCAAAGATCGAGACCATCCAGGCCAAGATGGTGAAACCCCATCTCTACTAAAAATACAAAAATTAACTGGGGATGGTGGTGGACGCCTGTAATCCCAGCTACTCTGGAGGCTAAGGCATGAGAATTGCTTGAACCCGGGAGGCAGAGGTTGCAATGAGCCGAGATCACACCACTGCATTCCAGCCTGGGCAACAAGAGCAAAACTCCATGTCAAAAAAATAAAAGAACAGGGTCTCACTCTGTCACCCAGGTTGGAGTGCAGTGATGCAATCATAGCTTTCTGAAACCTTGAGCTCCTGACCCCAAGCAATCCTTCCACGTCGGCCTCCCAAAGTGCTGAATTTGCAGGTATAAGCCACTATACCAGGCCCTTGTACTGTTTTTGTTTTTGTTATTTTTGAGAAGGCGTTTAGCTCTTGTTGCCCAGGCTGGACTGCAGTGGCACAATCTCGGCTCACTGCAACCTCCGCCTCCTGGGTTCAAGCGATTCTCCTGCCTCAGCCTCCCGAGTAGCTGGGATTAAGGCATGCGCCACCACACCCAGCTAATTTTTGTATTGTTAGTAGAAACAGGGTTTCACCATGTTGGTCAGGCTGGTCTCGAACTCCTGACCTCAAGTGATCCACCTGCCTGGGCCTCCCAAAGTGCTGGGTTAGCAGGTATGAGCCACTGTCCCAGGCCCTTGTATTGCTTTTTAATGATGGTTCTGCTGTGAACAGCAAGCTAAGGTGTCATTGCTGTTTCGTGGGCCTGGTGGTTTGGGGCACAGACCCCTCCAGCCAGGAGCTGCCCTGAGGACTGTGCAGGTCTCTGACACTAGGTTCCATCCCTTTCCGTGGCTGCCAGCCTCCTGCTTACTAATGATTCCCCACTTCCAGGCACCCCTGAATCCAAAACCCTCCTGTCCCTCCAGGCAGTGGCTCTTCTCAGGCATCTTTGATAACCAAGACCCCTTGAAAAAATCATGAACCACAAACATATAGACAATGAAGCTCATGGAATGCAAAAGCTAAGAGTCTTCAGAGGGAAAGATGATGCTTTGCAGGCCAAGGGAAGGGCAGAGTAGGGATCCAACCCGTGACTCCAGCGCCACACACCAAGGAAGGCAGGTGGTGCTGGAGAAGGAGGCTGATTTGGGTTTGAATCCTGGCTGCCCCTGTCTCACTTGTGGATATCTGGGAGTCCCAGCAGCTCTCCAGACCGGTCACCTCATCTGTACATCCAGCAGGCATGCAATACAGATTACTGGGGGGAGTTTTGTTGTTGTTTATTGGGTTTTTTTTTTTTTTTTTTGGAGACAGGGTCTCACTCTGTGGCCCAGGCTGGAGTGCAGTGGTATGATCATAGCTCACTGCAGCCTCCAACTCCTAGGCACAAGCGATCCTCCCACCTCGGTCTCCTGAGGAGCTGAGACTACAGGTGCATACCGCCATGCCCTGCTCATTTTTAACGTTTTTGTAGGGACAGGGTCTCGCTATGTTGCCCAGGCTGGTCTTGAACTCCTGGCCTCAAGAGATCCTCCTGCCTCAGCCTCCCAAAATGCTAGGTTTACAGGCATGAGCCACTGCATTGGGCAACTTGGAGGATTAAATGAGATGCTGTCTCTGCAGCTCCTGAGGCAGGCAGATGCTCGAAAAATGCTCATCCCCTCCCTCCTCCTGGCTGATCTCTTATCATCACCTCTGCTCTCCTCCTGCCTGTTCTCCTCTACGGCAAGCCCGTCCCCGTTCCCATCTTCCCCAGCACCCTCTAGGTTCCTACCTGAGACCACAATGGAAGAGACTGGATACCCGGCCGAGCCTGGCCATCCCCTTTTATACCTGCCCAACAGGTCTGAGTCAGCAAAACCTTAAAAAAGAAGAGAAGCCCTCAGGGGTCCAGGGGCTTAGCTAGCCTCACCTTCCAGGGCCTTACTGGGCACTCCTGGGTCCCTCGGGGGGATCGGTGAATGCCTTGCATCTAAGACATTTACCGCCTTCCCCCCATTACCCTTGTGGGGAAACTGATGACCTCAGCCCAGCGGTGAAGGCTGTGGGCAGAAATAGAACAGCTGGGTAATGAGTTTTCTTCTTAAAGCTACAACTGCCTTCATGGAGGGGCTGATGGTCAAGGAAGACCTGGGTTGACACATACATAGCCTTTGGCATGGATGAACTGGGATAACCAATTGGTTGATGCTGTCCATTCCATGTGTTCAGGCTGGAAGGACCGTGTTAGCTGGGACTTTATTCTTCTAATCACAGCCATGGGCCCCCTGCAGCCCCCATGGCCAGCAGAAGCCATGGAGTGTCATGACGCAGTGCCAGCCGCAAGCCTTGAAGCCCTCGCTTTGACTCCTCTGTGGCTTCCTGTGTGACATGTAGCCTTGAGGGAGTCCCCGCCCTCTCTGGGCTTGACTTTCCCATCTGTAAAGTGGGTGGCTGTCCTGGAGTTCAGAGACGGCCTCTGCATCCGGAAGGAGAAACTGCCTGGGGGACTTTCTTCCTGGGACCCATCACCCCCAATCTCCACCCTCTATATCCCCAATTCACTTCTTAAGAACTGATGTAAAATTGACATTTTTTTTCACTTGATAGCAGGATCGTGTGTATAAACCTTTTATTTTTATTTTTTTGAGTCAGAGTCACTCTGTCACTGGCTCACTGCAACCTCCACCTCCCGGGTTCAAGCGATTCTCCTGCCTCAGCCTCCTGAGGCTTATAAAAGCTTAAGCAGGCTGGGCACAGTGGCTCACACCTGTAGTCCTAGCACTTTGGGAGGCAAGGTGGGGGAATCGCTTGAGATCAGGAGTTCAAAACCAGCCTGGCCAACATGGTGAAACCCCATCTCTACTAAAAATACAAAAAATTAGCTGGGTGTGAGCACCTGCAATCCCAGCTACTTGGGAGGCTGAGGCAGGAGAATTGCTTGAACCTGGGAGGCACTGCACTCCAACCTGGGCGACAGGGAGAGACTTTATCTCAAAGAAAAAAATAGAATAATAATCCGGTGTATGGATATACCCCAATTTCTTTGTCCATCCATTGATGGACATTTGGTTTGTTTCCACCTTTTGGCTATTGTGAATAATGCTGCTATGAACATATGTACACATATATTTTGTGAGTTCCTGTTTTGAATTCTTTTGCATATTTAAGAGTGGAATTTCTAGATCATATGATAATTCTACATTTAGCTATTTGAGGAATTGCTGCAAGAGTTCTGATTTCTCCACATTCTCACAAACACATATTATTTCCATGTGTAAACATTGTAGTCATTCATGTCACCAACCTAAATGCCCATCAGTGGTAGACAGGATGAAGAAAACGTGGTGCATATACACCATGGAATACTATGCAGCCATAAACATGAGCAAGATTATGGCTGGGTACAGTGACTCACGCCTGTAATCCCAGCATTTTGGGAAGTTGAGGCAGGTGGATAACTTGAGGTCAGGAGTTTGAGACCAGCGTGGCCAACATGGTGAAACCCCATCTCTACTAAAAGTACAAAAAATAGCTGGGTGTGGTGGTACACACCTGTAATCCCAGCTACGCAGGAGCCTGAGACAGGAATATCGCTTGAACCTGGGAGGCAGAGGTTGCAATGAGCTGAGACTGTGGTGCTGCACTCCAACCTGGGTGAGAGAATGAGACTCTGTCTCAAAAAAAAAAAAAAAAAAAAAAAAAGCAAGATCATGTCCTTTGTAGCAACATGGGTGGAGGAGCTGGAGGCCATTATCCTTAGCAAACTCAGGCAGGAACAGAAAAACCAATACTGCATGTTTTCATTTATATGTGGGAGCTAAACATTGAGTCCACATGGACAGAAAGAAGAGAATGATACTGAGGCCTCCCTGAGGGTGGAGGGTGGGAGAAGGGTGAGGTCCAAAAAAATAGTACCTATGGGGCCAGGTGCGGTGGCTTACGCTTGTAATCCCAGCACTTTGGAAGGCCGAGGTGGGTGGATCACTTCAGTTCAGGAGTTTGAGTCCAGCCTGACCAACGTGGTGAAACCCCATCTCTACTAAAAAAAAGAATACAAAATTAGCTGGGCATGGTGGCACATGCCTGAAATCCCAGCTACTTAGGAGGCTGAGACAGGAGAATAGCTTGAACTCAGGAGGTGGAGGTTACAGTGAGCCGAGATTGTGCCACTGCACTGCAGCCTGGGCAACAGAGAGAGACTCTGTCTCAAAATACAGACAGACAGACAGACAGACAGACAGACAGACACACACACACACACACACACACACACACACACACACACACACACACTACTTACGGGGTACTATGCTTATTGCCTGGGTGGCAAAATACTCTACACCAAACCCTGGTGACATGCAGTTTACCTACGTAGCAGATTTGCACATGAACTCCTGAACCTAAAATAAAAGTTATAAATAAATAAAAAAAAAGAAATGAGATATGGTACTTGTAAATGTTTAGGATGCAGTTGCTTAGTAAACATGTTGATTGGACTAAAAAAAGTCACAGTCATCTGAGCGGACGTGGAGTGGCATCTCACTGAGATGCTGATTTGCATTTTCCTAATGACTGATGATGCTGAGCACCTTCCCATATGCTTGTTGGTACTTGTGTATCTTCCTTGGAGAAATGTCTATTTAGGTCTTTTGCCGTTTATTTATTCATTTATTTATTTATTTATTTGAGACATGATCTCACTCTGTCGCCCAGGCTGGAATGCAGTGGCACGATCATGCCTCACTGTAACCTCAACCTTCTCGGCTCAAGTAATCCTCCCATCTTAGACTCCCAAGTAGCTGGGACTACTGGCATGCCCCGCAGCACCTCCTTAATTTTCATATTTTTTGTGGAGATGAGGACTTGCCCTGTTGCCCAGGCTGGTCTGGAACTCCTGGTCTCAGGCAATCCTCCTGCCTCTGCTTTCTTAAGTGCTGTCACTACAGGCGTGAGCCACTGTGCCTGGCTGCTGCCCATTTCAAAATTGGGTTGTTCGCCTCTTTGTTGTTGAGTTGGAAGTCTCTTTATATATTTTGGACACTAAACTCTTATGAAATATATGATTTGTAAATAGCAAATATTTTCTCTTATTTTGTAGGCTTTTTCACTTTCTTGATATTGATAATTTATTTTTTATTTTTTAATTGTTTTATTGTATTTTGGGCTCTGGTGTACATGTGCACATCCTGCATCCTGCATGATTGTTGCATAGGTACATACATGCCATGGTGGTTTGCTGTCTCCATCCCCTTGCCTCCCCACCCCTGTCACCTACATCAGGCATTTCTCCTGGTGTTATCCCTCCCCATCCTCTCCACTTCCTCGCTGTCCCTCCCCTCCACCCCACCCTTCAGCCCAGTGAGTGTTGTTCTCTTCCCTGTGCCCAAGTGTTCTCATTGTTCATCACCCGCCTATGAGTGAACACATGTGGTGTTTGGTTTTCTGTTCTTGTGTCAGTTTGCTGAGAATGATGGTTTCCAGATTCACCCATGTCTCTACAAAGGACATGAACTCGTCATTTTTTATGGCTGCATAGTATTCCATCGTGTATATGTGCCACATTTTCTTTGTCCAGTCTATCACTGATAGACACTTGGGTTGGTTCCAGGTCTTTGCTATTGTGAACAGTGCCACTATGAACATTTGTGTGCATGTGTTTTTATAATAGAACAATTTATAATCCTTTGGGTATATACCCAGTAATGGGATTGCTGGGTCAAATGGAATTTCTAGATCCTTGAGGAATCGCCACACTGTCTTCCATTATGGTTGAACTAATTTACACTCCCACCAACAGTGTAAAAGTGTTCCTTTTTCTCCACATCCTCTCCAGCATCTGTTGTCTCCAGATTTTTTAATGATCGCCATTCTAACTGGCGTGAGATGGTAACTCAATGTGGTTTTGATTTGCTTTCCTCTAATGTGACCAATCATGATGAGCATTTTTTCATGTTTGTTGGCCACATGTATGTCTTCTTTTGAAAAGTGTCTGTTCATATCTTTTGCCCACTTTTGAATGGATTTGTTTGTTTGTTTTCTTGTAAATCTGCTTTAGTTCTTTGTAGATTCTGGATATTAGCCCTTTGTCAGATGGGTAGATTGCAAAAATTTTTTCTCACTCTGTTGGTGGCTGGTTCACTCTACTGATCATTTCTTTTGCTGTGCAGAAGCTCTTAAGTTTAATTAGATCCCATTTGTCAGTTTTGGGTTTTGTTGTTATTGCTCTTGGTGCCGTACTTTTAGTCATGAAGTCCTTGCCTGTGCCTGTGTCCTGGATGGTGTTGCCTAGGTTTTCTTCTAGGGTTTTTATGGTGTTAGTTTTTATGTTTAAATCTTTAATCCATCTGGAGTTAATTTTTGTATAAGGTGTAAGGAAGGGGTCCAGTTTCAGCTTCCTGCATATGGCTAGCCAGTTTTCCCAACACCATTTATTAAACAGAGAATCCTTTCCCCGTTGCTTGTTTTTGTTCAGTTTGTCAAAGATCAGATGGTTGTAGATGTGTGGCATTGTTTCTGAGGCCTCTGTTTTGTCCCATTGGTCTATATCTCTCTTTTGGTACTAGTACCATGCTGTTTTGATTATTGTATTCTTGCAGTATAGTTTGAAGTCAGATAGCATGATGCCTCCAGCTTTGTTCTTTTTGCTTTTGCTTAGGATTGTCTTGGCTATGCAGGCTCTCTTTTGGTTCCATATGAAATTTAGATGGAGTTGTTCTCTTGTTACCCAAGCTGGAGTGCAGTGGCACGATCTCGGTTCACTGAAATCTCTGGCTTCTGGGTTCAAGTAATTTTCCTGCCTTAGCCTCCTGAGTAGCTGGGACAACTATAGGCAAGTACCACCATGCCTGGCTAATTTTTCTATTTTTAGTAGAGATAGGGTTTTGCCATGTTGGCCTCGCTGATCTCAAACTCCTGACCTCAGGTGATCCGCCCGCCTTGGCCTCCTAAAGTGCTGCGATTACAGGTGTGAGCCACCGTGCCTGGCCTTGATAATTTCTTTGATGCACAAAGAACATTAATTTTACTGAATCCAATCTATCTATTTTTTATCTTGCTACTTGTGCTTCTGGTGTCATCTTTAAGAAATCATCATCACATTCAAGGTCTTGAAAATTTGCCCCTGTTTTCTTCTAAGTGTGGTATGGTTTTAGCTTTTATATTTGAGTTGTTGATCTTCCAATTCATTCTTCAGAGAAAAAGGAACCTACCTAAGCACAAAGCTGATTTCCTTTTTCAACTCTCTCTAGGTTTGAAAAGCAGCTGTTTTAAACCCAGAGAACCTTTTATTTAGTTCATATAGATGTTTTTCAGATGCTTCCTTTTATCGTCTGACCCTGACAGCAATCCATTTACAAACGTATTACTGTGTTCTCTCAAGTGGAATCCAGCAATGAAGAATTATATTAATAAGCAACCATGGGCCGGGTGCAGTGGCTCATGCCTGTAATCCCAGCACTTTGGGAGGCCGAGACAGGTGGATCACCTGAGGTCAGGAGTTCAAGACCAGCCTGGCCAACACGGTGAAACCCTGCCTCTACTAAAAATATAAAAATTAGCTGGTCATGGTGGCACATGCCTGTAATTCCAGCTACTCGGGTGGCTGAGGCAGGAGAATTGCTTGAACCTGGAGGCGGAGGTTGCAGTGAGTCGAGATCACACCACTGCACTCCACCCTGAGCAAGAAAGCGAGACTTTGTCTCAAAAAAAAAAAAAAAAAAAAATTATAGCAACCATGACATCAACCCTTTACCAAGCACTGACTCTGCCTGAATCTGCCTAAATATTTCACACTGGAGAATGAACTGCACTTCTCCCATGCTGGGCCTCATTTTTCCCAAAATTGAAATAAGATTTTGGCTTGGAGGGCCTCCACACATGGATCCTGTCAGTCTCTTGGCATGGGAAGACCAGAGCTTTGCCTTCTGAGATACCTTTCCCCCATATCTGACCACCTGACATGGTGGTTTTAATTTTTTTGTTATTTTAAAATTAAACAAAATTCAATTTTTAAGACAAGAGTCTTGTTCTGTTGCCCAGGCTGGAGTGCAGTGCTGCAATCACGCTCACTGCAGCCTTGAACTCCCAGGCTCAAGCAATCCTCCCACCTCAGCCTGCCAAGTAGCTGGAACTACATGCATGCCACCACACCCAACTAACTTAAAAAAAATTTTTTTTTGGTCGAGACAGAGGTTCACTATGTTGCCCACGCTGATCTTGAACTCCTGGCCTCAAGCGATCCTCCCGTCTCGGCCTCCCAAAGTGGTGGGATTACAGGTGTGAGCCTCCATGCCTGGCCAGGTCTGTTTTTCATATCTTTAGCAGCAGAGCTTTTAACAGACTTTTAAGGACTACTTTTAAAGAGCTTTTAAGGGCTATAGCAGATTCTTTTGCAGAGGTCTGGTTTGTAAAGAGAAAAAGTGGGGCTTCACTGGGCAAAGCAGGGGAGGTTAAACTTGAGGTGAGATTTACATTTTTCTCCACTTGACATTAGGATTATGTGTTGTATTGTTGTATAAGTCTTTTTTGTTTTGAGACAGAGTCTTGCTCTGTCACTCAGTATGGAGTGCAATGGCATGATCTCGGCTTACTGCAACTTCCACCTCCCAGGTTCAACCAATTTTCCAGCCTCAGCCTCCCGAGTAGTTGGGATTACAAGATCCCGCCACCACATCCCACTAATTTTTGTATTTTTAGGAGATGGAATTTTGCCATGTTGGGCAGGCTGGTCTCAAACTCCTGACCTCAGGTGATTTGCCCGCCTCGCCTCCCAAAGTGCTGGGATTACAGGTGTGAGCCACTGCACCTGACCTGTTTTTTTTTTTTTTTTTAAACAGAGTCTTGCTCTTGTCAGCCAAGCTGAAATGCGGTAATGTGAACTTGGCTCGCTGCAACTTCTCCTTCTCAGGTTCAAGCAGTTCTCCTGCTTCAGCCTCCCAAATAGCTGGGATTATGGGCGCCTGCCACCACACTTAGCTAAATTTTGTATTTTTAGTAGAGATAGGGTTTTGCCTTGTTGGCCATGCTGGTCTTCTCCTGACCTCAGCTGATCCACCCGCCTCGTGGCCACGGCGCCTGGCCTGTGTAAGTCTTTAAGCTCAATTGTGTATAATCCTACAATGATCCACATCCTACTCCCTCTTGGGCCATTTGAGGGCAGTGTCCACAGATCCTGGAGAGGCTGCTGGTGGGAGCTGTCACCTGGCAGCAGGGCCTGGAGCCCATCCATGGGCCACCCTCCCAAGCCTGGGTCCTGAGGTGCTTCTCGCTTATTCTCATGTGATCACCATGCTCTGGCCGATGGCGGCAGAGGATGGTGAGAAGAACCGGCCCCCTACCCCACTGTGATTTTGGGAAGGGCTATTCCCTGGCAGGAGGTTTTCTTTCTGCCCCAGTCCAGGTTCCAGCAGGAAAGAGCACACTCCAGTGGCATCACTGCATAGTGTTTGTTTATTTATATATTTATTAGAGAGAGGGTCTTGCTCTGTCACCCAGACTGGAATGTAGTAGTTCGATCATAGCTCACTGCAGCCTCAATCAACTGGGCTCAAGCGATCCTCCTGCCTCAAACAACCCTATAAGAAGCTGGGACTATAGGCATGTGCCACCATGCTAGGGTGATTATTTTTATTTATTTTTAGAGCCGGAGGTCAATCTTGCTATGTTGCCCAGGCTGGTCTCGAACGCCTGTGATCAAGTGATCCGCTCACCTCTACCTCCCAAAGTGCTGGGATTACAAGTGTGAGCCACAGTGCCTGGCCTCATTGCATAGGGTTTAATAAGACGATTTACTGAGGTGGGGCAGGATTCAAGAAAGGCAATAGGTACAGTGGAGCACTTCTGCTAAGGCCACAGGGGAAGCCCCGCACCCTGGTTATGGCTGCAGAAGAAGCGTTGGCGCCCAGAGGGATGGGGCAACTCCGGGGGATGGAGCAACTGCTGCATGACGAGACCTATCAGGGCCGGGGGCTCGTTCACCTCTCCCCTCCTGCGCACCTCTCTCCTCCCAGCATCTCCTGCGGCCAAACCCAACCAGAACCAGAAAGCAGGAACCCAGGTGGGTACTGAGGGGGTCAGCCTCCTGGACCCAGGATGGGGAAAAAGAATGGCAGGTGGATCTGGAGCAATCAAAGCCATCAGCTCCTGGCCCCATGTGGTAAGAGTTGCCCCTTGGTTTCTTGTGGTTTGAGCTTCTGATGGGGGCAGGGTTAACATTCCAGAAAGTTCCATCTCAAATATTGTTGGTTCTCCAGCCTGGGCAATATAGCAAGACCCCATCTCCAGAAAAATAAAAAAAATAATAATAAGCTGGATGTGGTGGTGTGCACCTGTGAGCCCAGCTACTCGGAAGGCTGAGGCAGGAGGATCTCCTGAGCCCAGGAGGTTGAGGCTGCAGTGAGCCGTCTTCACACCACTGCACTCCAGCCTGGGTGACAGGGTGAGACTCTGTCTCTAAAAAATAAAATAAAACAAAATGAAATAAACAAATAGGCTGGGCACAGTGGCTCATGCCTATAATCCCAGCACTTTGGGAGGCTGAGGCGGGTGGATCACCTGAAGTCAGGAGTTCAAGACCAGCCTGGCCAACATGGCGAAACTCCATCTCTACTAAAAATACAGAAATTAGCCAGGCATGGTGGTGGCACCTGTAATTGCAGCTAGTTGGGAGGCTGAGGCAGGAGAATCGCTTGAACCCAGGAGGCAGAGGTTGCAGTGAGCTGAGATTGCGCTACTGCACTCCAGCCTGAGCGACAGAGCGAGACTCCATCTCAAAACAAAATAGATGAAAGAAAGAAAGAAAAGAAAGAAAGGAAAGGAAGGAAGAAGTAAAATGTACTTGCTGTGGGGAGGGCCTCAGGTTAACTGACAGGTGACTACCATCGCCCAAGAGTGAGTGGTAACACACAATGCTCTGCCTTTAAAAACTCAGCAAGAAGTGCATTGGACAGAATCATTGTCTCATAGTATCTGGAGAAAGTTTAGTGGGCTTTTCTATAGAAATCAAGTGGGCTTAAATCCCCTGGCTGAAAAAAATTCCCCTGAGTCATGGGTTGGTATTGGCACAACAGTAAAAACAGAGGTTCCCTGAGTCTATTACCTAATTTCTATCCTTCCAACAGCCTAGGCAGGTGGGCGGGGCAGATGAGTAATGGCCTCCTTCCCGCAGGTGAGGAAATGGGCTCGGAGGGGTGAAGCAATTTGCCCAAAGACATACAATAAGTCAGCGTCTGAGACATGGCTCCATTTTTCTTCTCTTTTTTTGAGATGGAGTTTCACTCTTGTCACCCAGACTGGAGTGCAATGGCATGATCTCGGCTCACTGCAATCTCTGCCTCCAGGGTTCAAGCGATTCTCTGGCTTCAGCCTCCCAAGTACCTGGAATTACAGGTGTGCACCACCATGCCCAGCTAATTTTTGTATTTTTAGTAGAGACAGGGTTTCACCATGTTGGCCAGGCTGGTCTCGAACTCCTGATCTCAGGTGAGCTGCCCGCCTTGGCCTCCTAAAATGCTGAGATTACAGGTGTGAACCACCCTGCCTGGCCATTCATCTTTCTTTCTTTTCTTTTCTCCTCTCTTTCTTTTTTCTTTCTTTTCCTTCCTTCCTTCACTTCCTCTTTCCTTCTTTCCTCCCTCTCTCCCTCCCTCATTCCCTCCATTCCTTCTTCTTTCTTTCTTTCTTTCTTCTTTTCTTTCTTCCTTCTTTCCTTCTTTCTCTTCTTTTTTTCATTTTTGAGACAGCGTTTCACTCTGTCACCTAGGCTGGAGTACAGTGGTGTGATCTTGGCTCACTGCAGCCTCTGCCTCCCGGGTTAAGTGATTTCCCTGCCTCAGCCTCCCAAGTACCTGAGATTACAGTCACGTGTCACCACACCTGGCTAATTTTTGTATTTTTAGTAGAGATGGGGTTTCGCCATGTTGGCCAGGCTGGTCTTGAACTCCTGGCCTCAAGTGATACCCCTGCCTCAGCCTCCAAAAGTGCCGGTATTATAGGAGTGAGCCACTGTGCCTGACCACGGCTCTATTTTTTTTTTTTTTTTTTTGAGACGGAGTTTTGCTCTTGTTACCCAGGCTGGAGTGCAATGGCGCGATCTCGGCTCACCGCAACCTCCGCCTCCCGGGTTCAGGCAATTCTCCTGCCTCAGCCTCCTGAGTAGCTGGGATTACAGGCACGTGCCACCATGCCCAGCTAATTTTTTGTATTTTTAGTAGAGACGGGGTTTCACCATGTTGACCAGAATAGTCTCGATCTCTTGACCTCGTGATCCACCCGCCTCAGCCTCCCAAAGTGCTGGGATTACAGGCTTGAGCCACCGCGCCCGGCCCAAACAGCTCTATTTTTCTTTCTTGCGTTTATCACTATCCAACGATGACTGAGAGAGCAATCGGGTCATTTCTTGTCTCGTCTCTTTCTCATACAGAATGTGAGCAGGATGAGGGGAGGGTTTTGGCCTGGAGTGTTGGAAAAACAGATTCTGTTTGTTCCTCTTGTACTCGCACTCGACATACAGTGCCTCTGTGACCAGACGTGTGGGGGTTTTCTTTCTTCCTTTCTTTCTTTCTTTTTATTTCTTCCTTTCTTTCTTTTTCTTCCTTCTCTCTCTCTCTCTCTCTCTCTCTCTCTCTCTCTCTCTCTCTCTCTCTTTCTCTTTCTTTTTTTCTTCCCCACCAAGCAATTCCCCATTCTCTGTGAACACCACCTGGGCGTCCTCCAACTCAGTTCAGTTCGGACACTGGCTGGAGTGAGCACTGACCTCAGTGGATAGGGCTCAGTCCCACTAGATGACCCACCCACTTCAGACGCCAATCATAGGTAGGCGGTTCGCAGGTACCCACAATTTGTATCCCACTTGGCTAAAAATCAGAAGTTCTTACAACTCCCTTCTTGGGTTTGAGAATTTGTTAGAATACCTTGCAGAGCTTAGGAAAACAGTTTACTTTCTTTTTTTTTTTCCTTTTTGAGATGGAGTCCCGTTCTGTCACCAGGCTGGAGTGGAGTGGCTCATTCTCGACTCACTGCAACTTCCACCTCATGGGTTCAAGTGATTCTTCTGCCTTAGCCTCCCAAGTAGCTGAGACTACAGGCATGTGCCACCACACCTGGCTAATTTTTTGTAATTTTAGTAGAGATGGGGTTTTATCATGTTGGCCAGACTGGTCTTGAACTCCTGACTTCAAGTTATCCACCTGCATTGGTCTCCCGGAGTGCTGGGATTACAGGCGTGAGCCACCACGCCTGGTGATTATTAATTATTCACTCAATCTTCAGCCCTCTCCTTTTCCCAGAGGATGGGGATGGGGTGGAAGTTCCAAGATTCTAATCCTGGGTTGGTTTTTCTGGTGACCATGCCTCTACGCAGGAGCCCACCAAGAGTTGCCTCTTCAGAATAAAAGACACTCGTATCATCCAGGAAATTCCAAGGGATTTAGGAGATCTGTGTCAGGAACCGGGGTCAAAGACCAAATATTAGGACAAAAGACACCTGGCGTCCCTGTCTCTCAGGAAATTACAAGGGTTTTAGGAGCACCATGCTAAGCATCAGGGACCAAGACCAAATACATATATATATATATATATATATATATATATATATGTGTGTGTGTGTGTGTGTGTGTGTGTGTGCGCGCGCGCGCGCGCGCGCTAAGCATCAGGGACCAAGACCAAATACATATATGTGTGTGTGTGTGTGTGTGTGTGTGTGTGTGTGCTAAGCATCAGGGACCAAGACCAAATACATATATGTGTGTGTGTGTGTGTGTGTGTGTGTGTGTGTGTGTGTAGTCCCACAGTCTTTTTACTGGAAGGGAGGAGAATGTGGTGGTTGAAACCTTGGGCTCTGAAGCCAGATTCCCTGAGTCTGAATCCCAGCTTTGTCCCTTACTAGCTCTATGACCTCTTTGTGCCTCAGTTTCCTTGTTTGTAAAATGGGAATAATGGTGGTGTCTAACAAATCCAGTTGTTATAAGAATTAAATGAATTCATATATATGAAGTGCCGAGCACCTATTTGATGATGGAGACATATTTATTGAATGAATGAAAGCCAGATCTTTGGGATGGGAACAATGACTCCCAAGCACAGTGCTCCATTTGGGTGGTGGTGGAGATGGGGACGTTCTTGGCATTCACATCAAGACACCCCTGGACTTGACACATGCAGAGGGCTTGGCCCCTGCCCCTAAACAGCCAGATTTAGGAAGTAGGCGCCGGGGTTCCAGTCTCCCCTCCGTTCTCCTCTTCCTTCCTCAGCTCCTTGTTGAGTTCTGTGACAGCAGGTGATCATCACAAAATGCCTGATGAGCTGCATGGCTGTGGGTGAGTAGTCACTTTGCCTTCAAATTATTTCCTTCCCCTTCCTCCCTCCCTCCCTCCCTCCCTCCCTCCCTCCCTTCCTTCCTTCCTTCCTGTCTTTCCCTTCTCTTTCTTGCCTTCCTTCCTTCCCTTTTCCCCTCTCTCCCTCTCTCTTTCTCTCCCTTTCTCTCTTTCTTTCTTTCTCTCTCTCTTTTGTTCTTTTTTCTTTCCCTCCTTCCTTCTCTCTCCCTCTTTCTCTCTTTTTTCTTTCTTTCCCCCCTACCCTCCCTCCCTCCCTTCCTTTCTTGCTTGATTTCTTTCCTTCGTTCCTTTTCTCCTCCATCCCTCTTTCACTCTTTCTTTCTTCCCTTTTCTCTCTCTCCCCTCTCTCTCCCTCCCTCCCTCCCTCCCTCCCTCTCTTTCTCTCACTTCTTTCTTTTCTTCTCTCTTTTCTTTTTCTTGGGGACAGGGTCTTACTCTGTCACCCAGGCTACAGTGCAGTGGTATGATCACAGCTCACTGCAGCCTCTACCTCCTGGGCTCAAGCAATCCTGCTGCCTCAGCTCCCCAAGTAGCTGGGACTACAGGCATGCACCACCACACCCAGCTAATTTTTTTTTTTTTTTTTTTTTTTTTTTTTTTTTTTTAGTGACATGGTGGTCTCAAACCCCTGGGCTCAAGTGATCCTCCCACCTTGGCCTCCCAAAGTGCTAGGTTTACAGGTATGAGCCAGCATGCCCAGCCCATACAATGGAATATTTTAAAAACTGAGGATGTAAATTTATATATATATTTAAGGTTCTAGAATAGCTTAATCCCTTTTTTGCAAGATGGGTGCTTCTCTGACCACCAAGATAAGATCAGGTAAGATCACAGTGAGTTTATCTGGGTAGTGGGATTTTAGGTGATTATTTTAAAACTTTCTTTGCATGTATAAGTGTTGCCTGAAGTTTTTTTTCATGAGAAGAACCATTTTTAATCTGAAATTATTATTATTATTGTTTTTGAGACAGGTTCTTGCTCTGTCTCCCAGGCTGGAGTGCAGTGGCACGATCACAGCTCACTGCAGCCTCTACCTCCCGGGCTCAAGCGATCCTCCTGTCTCAGCCTCCTGAGTAGCTGGGACCACAGGTGTGTACCACCATGCCTGGATAATTTAAAACTTTTTTTTTTTTTTTTTTTGTAGAGATGGGATTTTGCTATGTTGCCTAGGCTTGAAATTATTCTTTTTTTTTTTTTGAGACGGAGTTTCGCTCTTGTTACCCAGGCTGGAGTGCAATGGCACGATCTCGGCTCACCGCAACCTCTGCCTCCTGGGTTCAAGCAATTCTCCTGCCTCAGCCTCCTGAGTAGCTGGGATTACAGGCACGCGCCACCATGCCCAGCTAATTTTTTTTGTATTTTAGTAGAGACGGGGTTTCACCATGTTGACCAGGATGGTCTCGATCTCTCGACCTCGTGATCCACCCGCCTCGGCCTCCCAAAGTGCTGGGATTACAGGCTTGAGCCACCGCACCCGGCCTTGAAATTATTCTTAATGAAAAGGAGGAAACAAATGCTAGTGGATGTCAAGAGGCTCCCTTCGGGTCCTCACCTCGGGGTAGCAAGGGAGTCCTCCTGGCCAGCTCCGGAAGGTGCATTCCCAGCTGTTGTTTGTCCAGGACTTGGGGGAGGAAGGCGATCCATGCCCTCCCAGGAGGGCGACAGGATGAAGCCTTGGCATGTTCACCCTGCGCTTCTTGAAGACCAAACATGGACACGGAGCCTGCGCCCAGAAATAGCCCCTTTTGCTCCAGAGACCCTTGGCATTCTGCAGGGTCATCTCAGGGAGGGGAGGCTGAGCAGGCTGCTGCTGACACCTTCCTCGCAGACTCTGAAATGGAAGATGGGACCTGGGGCAGGCTCCTCTGAGCACGACATTCCCGAAGAGGGGCAGAGATGAAACTGCGACCTAGACAAAGGGCTCCCCCGAGTCAGCCCAGGCCAGAAGTGGTGGCTCATGCCTGTAATCCCAGCACTTTGGAAGGGGAAGCAGGCAGATCGCTTGAGCCCAGAAGTTTGAGACCAGCCCGGCCAACATGGCAATACCCCATCTCTACCAAAAAGAGAGAGAGAGAGAGAGAGAGAGAGAGAAATTACGAACAATTAGCTGGGTGCGGTTGTGCATGCCTATAGCACCAACTACTCGGGAGGCAGAGGTCTGCAGAGAGCTGAGATCGTTTCACTGCACTCCAGCCTGGGTGACGAAGTAAGACTCAGACTCCTAAAAGAAGAAAAAGAAAAGTCAGCCCAGCTTGAAGAGCTTCTATTTCCAAGCCAACTGGAGATTTCCTAATAAATGTGAATTCTTTTTTCTTTTTTTTGTCTGTTTGAGACAGAGTCTCGCTCTGTCACCCAGGCTGGAGTGCAGTGTTGAGGTCTTGGCTCAGTGCAATCTCTGCCCCTTGGGTTCAAGCGATTCTCCTGCCTTAGCCTCCCAAGTACCTGGGATTACAGACCCCCGCCACCACGCCTGGCTATGTTTTGTATTTTTAATAGAGATAGCTTTTTGCCATGTTGGCCAGGATGACCTTGAACTCCTCACCTAAGGTGATCCACCCACCTTGGCCTCCCAAAGTGCTGGGATTACAGGTGTGAGCCACTGCGCCTGGCCCCTAATAAATGTGAATTCTATGGGATCCCAGAAATATGAAATGTGGTGGTCCAGGCTGCTGAAGACAGGTTTCTCCAGGGGTCCAGCTCTATGTCTTTCTTTTTTCATACTGTGTTTGGATTTATACCTCAATTTGATTTTCTTTGGCATTAAAGTGATATTTTTATTTTATTGTCTTCAAAATACCTCAAAAATCTTTCTGATTTTTCATCCTCCTTTCCTGTCCTTTCCCCTGCTCTCCATCATCATTTCTCTTTGTCAAGAAGTATTTAAGCAGGGCTTAGTGACTCTCGCCTATAATCCCAGCATTTTGGGAGGCCAAGGTGGGAGGTTCACATGAGCCCTGGAGTTTGAGACCAGCCTGGGCATGATGGCAAACCCCTGTCTCTACAAAAAATACAAAAATTAAGCAGGCATGGTGTCATGTGCCTGTGGTCCTAGCTACTCAGGAGGCTGAGGTGGGAGGATCGCTTGAGCCCAGGACCTGGAGGCTACAGTTAGCTGTGATTGCACCACTGCATTTCTAGCATGGGCAGCAGAGCAAGACCCCGTCTCAAAACAAAATTTAAAAAGAGAGAAAACCCATTCTTCCAGGACATGGTATGTGCTGGTGCTCACTGAGGCTGTGTGACACCTGGCTGCACTTCTGCCCATGCTTCCCTCCTCCTCCTCTGCCCCTCTAGGGCAGGCTGCAGCCACAGGGCTGGGGAGCAGAGTCCTGGATTGTTCATTTTATTCAAGGCTGAAAAGCCTCAGGAGAACGGCAGGATTGTAAATGACCCATCTTTTTATTAGGATGCTCTGTGAAGTCAGTTTGGGCAAGAAAATCAATTCTGCCCCATCCACCTTCTCACTCTCATTTATGCTCCACAGATGACAAGACAGAGCGGAATGGCCCAGAGTGAAGGAAGCCAGTCCCCATCACTGTCAGCCCAACCCAGGAAGGCTGGTTTACACGTGCTCCAATTTTCATTTTATTTTTCTTTCCTTCTTTCTTTTTTTGAGACAGAGTCTCACTCTTTCACCCAGGCTGGAGTGCAGTGGTGCAATCTTGTCTTGCTGCAACCTCTGCCTCTTGGGTTCAAGCAATTATCCTGCCTTAGCCTCCCAGGTAGCTGAAACTACAGGTGTGCACCACCATGCCCAGCTAATTTTGTATTTTCAATAGAGATGGGGTTTCACATGTTGGCCAGGCTGGTCTTGAACTCCTGATCTCAGATGATCCACCAGTCTCAGCCTTTCAAAGTGCTGGGATTATAGGTGTGAGCCACTGCGCCCAGCCTTTTAATTTTTTTTTTTCTTTTTTGAGACAGAGTCTCCCTCTGTTGCCCAGGCTGGAGTTCAGTGGCACAATCTTAGCTCACTGTAACCTCCACCTCCTGGGTTAAAGTGATTCTCCTGCCTCAGTCTCCTGAGTAGCTGGGACTACAGGTGTGTACCACCATGCCCAGCTAATTTTGTATTTCTAGTAGACACAGGGTTTCACTGTGTTGGTCAGGCTGGTCCTGAACTCCTGACCAAAGATGATCTGCCTGCCTCAGCGTCCCAAAGTCTTGGGATTACAGGCGTGACCCATCTTGCCCAGCCCAATTTTCATTTTCTTAGAGTGTGAACCAGGTTTCTTAGAGTGTGAACCAGTGCTTTATAAGAAGGCAACTCCTTCCCTCTCCTCCCCATCATCTATCCCTGGGACTGGGCAAAAAGCTCCACATGGAACCTCCAGATTTCCATGGCTTCCTCCATTGCAGGCTGGTTATGGTCTGAACCCTGGCAGATGATGAGCCCCGTGGGAGGGAAGGGGATGCTCTGTCTTCCAGTTTATCCCCAGTGCTACCACAGTTGTCTAAGACAAGATTGAATTAATGAAAGGGTGAACACGCCCTGTGTGGTGGCTCACACCTGCAATCTCAGAGCTCTGGGAGGCTGAGGTGGGAGGATCACTTGAGCTCAGGAGTTTAAGACCAGCCTGGGCAACATAGTGAGACCCCATCTCTACAAAAAGTTTAAAAATTAGCTGGGCATGGTGGCTCATACCTGTAATCCCAGCACTGGTGGGAGGCTGAGGCAGGAGGACTGCTTGAGCTCAGGAATTCGAGAGCTATCTGGGCAGCATAGCAAGACTCTATCTCTACAAAATTTTAAAAATTAGCCAGACATGGTGGCACGCGCTGGTAGTTCTGGTGACTTGTGAGGCTGAGGCAGGAGGATTGCTAGAGCCTAAGAGTTCAAGACCAGTCCAGGCAACATGGTCTCTACCCCTACAAAAAGTTTTACAGTGGAGCCTTTGGTTTCCCTTTGCTGCCTTTTCTCTCCCTGCACCTCCTTTTTCTTCCTTTATCCCCCCTTTCCTCCTCATCCCCCCGGCCTTGTTCCTCATGAAGTCTACCAGGAACCTCAGCAGTAGACCAAAGGGTTGGCATCTGGAGGAGGGGAAGTGGGGACTTCCTGACACTTGTGCATGAACACACACACACATACACACACACACACATACACACACAGACACATGGACACACACAGACACACAGATACAGATGGACACACACAGACACACAGATACAGATGGACACACACGGACACACAGACACAAACACAGATACACATAGACACACAGATACACACACGGACACACACACACATAAACACACAGACACACAGATAAAACATACAGATACACACAGACATGGACACACACAGACACACCCACATATACACACACAGACACACAGATACACAGACACAGACACGAACACACACAGACACAGATACATAGACACAGATACACATAGACACACAGATACATAGACACACACATGCACACAGACATAGAGACCCATAGATGGACACGTGTCAGGAAGACACGCACAGAGACACAGACACACAAAGAGATACACAGAGACACAGACACATAGAAGACACACACAGAAATACACACCTAGACATACAAACACAGACATACACAGAGACAGACATGGACGTACACAGGCATACACAAACAGACATACAGACACACACAGACACATAGACATACACATAAATGCAGACATAGAAACACACAGCACACACAGACACACACATAGAGATGTGCAGCACACACGCAGACACACACAGGCCAGGTGCGCAGCACACGTGCAGACACATGCACAGACACACACGCAGACACAGAGGCCAGGCACGCAGCACACGTGCAGACACACATGCACAGACACACACATGCAGACACACACACAGGCCAGGCGCGCCGACAGCTGCATTTGTCGGAGCCAGGGGATTCCCGAAGACTGACCTCAAGCACAAAATCTTTGCTGAATCCCCTGAGGGAAGTGTGCCGTCAACTCTCCAATTGGGGGTTTACAAAAAAACCCTTTTTATATTAATAACAAAATAAATATGTATTTATACATGAATGCCCAGCGATGTGGTGAGCTGGGGGACCATGGGAGCAGCTGGCCAGGGCCGTGGCAACAAGGGGATCAACGACAGAAGATTTTAAAACAATAAAATCCAAATAGAAATCAGCCCTCTTTCATGAGCTCCCTGCCCTGGCAATGAGAAACACTGTCAGTGACAAATGCTCCCGCTACTGGGGAGGGCCGCTCCCCACACCCCGCCTTGGGATGCCGCCGTAAATAGCAGTATAAATGATACTCCAGAAACAGAAAGATGTGCTTTGCTTTAGAGAAGTGAATCAGAAGGCAGAAAATTCTGACACACTCTCCTGCATGGAAGAGCCTCGAGGACATTGCCCCGAGTGAAAGAAGCCAGACACACAAGGACAAACACCTCACCATGCCTCTTCTGTGAGGCCCCTGGAGGTGTCAAACTCACAGACACAGAAAGTGACGTGGTGTGGCTGTCAGGGGCTGGGGTTGCAGGGGAAAATGAGGGGGGTGAGTCTTCAGGGGACAGGGTTTCCATTCGAAAAGATTAAAATGTTCTGGATACAGGGTGTGGTGGCTCACACCTGTAATCCCAGCACTTTGGGAGGCTGAGGCGGGTGGATTACCTGAGGTCAGGAGTTTGAGACCAGCCTGGCCAACATGAAACACACATGAACATGGGTCAGGAAGACACACACCTGTCTCTGCTTAAAAAATACAAAAATTAGCTGGGCGTGGTGGTGTGCATCTGTAATCCCAGCTACTCGGGAGGCGGAGGCAGGAGAATCGCTTAAATCCAGAAGGCAGAGGTTGCAGTGAGCTGAGATTGTGCCACTGCACTCCAGCCCCGGCAACAGAGCGAGACTCTGTCTCAAAAAAAATAATGTTCTGGAGCCAGGTAGTGGTGGTGGTTGCACAGTGATGTGAATGTGTTCAACATCACCAAGCTGTGCACTTAAATAGTTAAAATGGTAAATTTCATGTTATGTGCATTTTACCACAATAATACAAGCGAAGGAGGGAAAGGAAAAAATGAGAGCAAGGAAAGAGGGAGAGAGAAGCATAGGGAGGAGGGAGGGAAGGAAAGAAGAAAAGAAATAGAAAAAAAGAAAGGAAGGAGGGCCGGGCGTGGTGGCCCACACCTGTAATCCCAGCACTTTGGGAAGCTGAGGCAGGTGGATCACCTGAGGTCAGGAGTTCAAAACCAGCCTGGCCAACATGGTGAAACCACGGCTTTACTAAAAAAATAGAAAAATTAGCTGAGTGTGGTGGCGGGCGCCTGTCATTTCAGGTACTCAGAGGGCTGAGACATGAGAATCACTTGAACCTGAGAGTTTACAGGGAGCCAAGATCACACCACTGCACTCCAGCCTGGGCAGCAAGAGGGAGACTTCGTCTAAAAAAAAAAAAAAAAAAAAAGGAAAAGAAAAAAGGAAAATGAAGGAGGGAGAGAGGAAGTACAGAGAAGAAATGAGGAAAGGAGGGAGGAAATGAAGGAAAGAGAAAAGAACAAAGGGAGGAAGGAGAGAGAGAAAGAAGGAGGGAGAGAGAGAGAGAGAAGGAGAGAGAGAGAGAGAGAGGCACAGCCCGACACCAGGCATTAAAGCATCCTCACGAGGAAGATGAGGTCGCACCGATAAGACCTTCCCTCATCATGTGACCTAGATGTTCCCAGCCTCTTGCTCTGTGAAATGGGATTGACGATTCCTACTACATCAGAAGAAGCAAAGCTGGTTCAACAAAGGCAAATACACCCATCCAGGTAATATAATCTCAAGAATTTAACGGAAGACTTTGTTAGAGAGGAGCAGAAGTACCGCCAGACCTGTGGGCAAGAGGCCCTCAAGGGTCAGCAGAGGCTGGGAGGGCCGAGGAGATGGGCTGCATGGAAGGTGGGGCTGGTGGAGTGTGGGAAGGCAAGATGAGGATGGAGATGCGGGGGGTCGGGGGGACAGCACAGAGGCTCCCTGCCAGGGTGGACACGGCCTTACACAGAGTGGGCTGAGGAGTTGGGGAGGGCACAGGACTTCCACTGACATCCAGGTTTCCACCCACAGTGCTGCTTCTACTGCCTTCCTGAGACCCTTGGGACCTCCTGAGGGGCACCACTGTGGTTGGCTGATTAGATTTAGCCAAAGAATGATTATTGGATTCCAAAGCTTGATGTGGTTGGGCATGGTGGCTCATTCCTGGGAGGCCAAGGCAGGAGGATAGCTTGAGGCCAGGAGTTCGAGACCAACCTGGGCAACATAGTGAGGCCCTGTCTGTGCAAAAAAAGAAAAAAAAGTTTTCTAAATTATCCAGGAGTGGCGGTGTGTGCCTGTAATCCCAGCTACTCAGCAGGCAGAGGCAGGAGAATCGCTTGAGCCCACAAGTTTGAGACCAGCCTGGGTAACAGGAGACCCAAATTAACCAGGCATGGTGGCGTACACCTGTGGTCCCAGCGACTTGGGAGGCTGAGGTGGGAGGATGGCTTGAGTCTGGGCAATAGAGCAAGATCCCATTTCTAAAACACAATTTTTTTTTTTTGAGACGGAGTTTTGCTCTTGTTGCCCAGGCTGGAGTGTAATGTCACAATCTTGGCTCATTGCAGCCTCTGCCTCCTGGGTTCAAACAATTCTCCTGCCTCAGCCTCCCCTTTGGTGGGATTACATGTGCCCGCCACCACATCCGGCTAATTTTTTGTATTTTTAATAGAGATGGAGTTTCGCCATGTTGGCCAGGCTGGTCTTGAACTCCTGGCCTCAGGTGACCTGCCCGCCTTGGCCTCCAAAAGTGCTGGGATTACAGGTGTGAGCCACCGTGCCTGACCTAAAACAATTTTTTTTTTTAAATTGGCCATATGCGGTGGCTCACCTCTGTCACCCAGGCTGGAATGCAGTGGCACAATCATAGCTCACAGCATCCTTGACTCCTATGTTTAAGTGATGCTCCTGCCTCAGCCTTCCAAACAGCTAGGACTACAGTTGTGCACCACCCCTTGCAGGTACTTGTGTGTGTGTGTGTGTGTGTGTGTGTGTGTGTGTGTGTGTGTGTGATGTAGTCTTGCTCTGTCGCCCAGGCTGGAATGCAGTGACATGATTTTGGCTCACTGCAACCTCTGCCTCCCAGGTTCAAGTGATCCTCCTGTCTCAGCCTCCTGAGTAGCTGAGACTACAGGCATGCACCACCACACCTGGCTAATTTTTGTATTTTTAGTAGAGATGGGGTTTTGCCATGTTGGCCAGGCTGGTTTCAAACTCCCGACCTCAAGTGATCCTCCCACCTTGAACTCCCAAAGTGCTGGGTTTACAGGTGTCAGCCACCTCATCCAGCCCTCTCAGCTAATTTTTAAAATTTTTTGTAGAGACTCAAGGGTCTCATTATGTTGCCCAGTGTGGTCTCAAACTCCTGGGCTCAAGCAGCTCTCCTGCCTTGGCCTCCCAAAGTGTTGGGGTTACAGGTATGAGCCACCATGCCAGATTACAATTGCCATCTTGTTTCCACTGCTGGGAGGGCAGGAACCAGGTCATTCGTTCACTGTCGCTTTGTCAGGGCATGGCACACAAATATTAGAGTAGGCACTCTAAATATTTGCTGAATCAATACCTGAAATGTTATTCTTATTTCCATTTCAATATAAAGCAGATCTATTCTCACCTCCACCAAATCTCATTGCCTGCCTTGGGAGTAAACGCTAATGAACTGTTCCGCAGCAGCTTTTAAGCCTGCTCTGTGAGTTTAGGAAGGGGCCACTCAACCTAGCTAGATCCTGGGAACCTTAAACATCCAGAATGCCAATGCTTCCCTAGAGGGAGTTCCCCCCAACCCTCATCCCCCTTCACCTTTTAAAAAAAATGATATCTTTATTTATTTATTTTGAGATGGAGTCTCACTCTGTTGTCCAGGCTGGAGTGCAATGGTGCAATCTCTGCTCACTGCAACTTCTGCCTCCTGGGTTCAGGTGATTCTCCTGCCTCAGCCTCCCAAGTAGCGGGGATTACAGGGGCCTGCCACCACGCCCAGCTAATTTTTTTATTTTTAGTATAGACAGGGGTTTCGCTGTGTTGGCCAGACTGGTCTCGAACTCCTGACCTCAAGTAATTCGCCTGCCTGGGCCTCCCAAAGTGTGGGGATTACAGGTGTGAGTCACCACGCCCGGCCCCACTTCACCTTTTGATGGTTTCCCCAAGGGCCTCAAAACACTACAGCTGCAGAGGCTGAAGGTTCTCGACATGAGACTCACCTTCGAGGCCTGGGCCTCACCCCTCAACCTCCCTGACCAACTCAATCAGCCTTTTGCCCAGGGCATGCTCAAAACTCCCCAAGTGATTGCAATCTGCGTTCACACCTAAGAACCATCAATGTGGAGGTAGAATTAGCCCTTTAAGGTGGGGCCAAGGGCTGTGAAACACCTGCCATTGGCTGAGGGCATTTAAGGCTGACTGAGGGGCGGGAGGCTGCGGCTCCTGGGCAGGTGAGTGGCTGGTGGCTTGTCCTTGTGTGAGAACGTGTATGTGCATGCCACAGCTTTGGATATGGCTGAGTCGTTCTGTCTGGGTGCTGACTGATCAGATATCTTGCTGTTGTTCGGGGAGTGAGCCAGGCAGCTGCTTGGGGTCCCTGGGGGGGCTGCCGGGCCCTTGCCCTCTGCCATGGAGGCGCCTCTCGGGACCATTTCTAAAGCCCATCTGCCTGCCCGTGGGGGCAGCTCAGAGAAGGCCTAGGCTGCTCTCTGTTGAGATCAGCCTCGGTTTAGAGAACTGTGCTAGGTCGCCCTTAGCTTGTTTTCAAGGGCGGATAAGGAGAATGTGGTAGGGGCAGGGGGTCTGTTTACTCTGCCATGTCCAGATGTGGGCCTGCAGGGCATCTGGAGTGAGTCTACCCACATAGCGGGCTGTGGATGTCGTGTCCTGGGCCTTGCTGTGTGTCCCTCCTTCCTCAAACATTCCCCAGGACGTTGTCACCTGTGGGAATTGTTCCCGATTCAGCCCCCTCCCAGGAAGCTTGCTTTTATATCCTTGACAGGTAGAGGGCCTGGTCTTTTGCCTCCTTCTTGTGGCCAGGAGTTTGAGACCAGCCTGGGGAACACAAACCCTGTGCGTACCAAAAAAAAAAGAAAGAAAGAAAGAAAAATCAGGCAGGTATGGTAGTGTGCACCTGTAGTCCTTGGGAGGCTGAACTGAGAGGATATCTTGAGGCCAGGAGTTTGAGACCAGAGTAGGAAACATAGTGAGGCCCAGTCCCTACCAAAAAATATGAAAATTAGCCAGGTGTGATGGTGCATGCCTATGGTCCCAGCTACTTGGGAGGCTGAGGCAGGAGGATCGCCCGAGCCTAGGAGTTTGAGGCTGTAGTGAGTTGAGATCGCTCCAGCCTGGGCACTCTGCAGCCTCTCTGGTCCTTCTGTTTCTTAGCATTGAAACTATCCCCAGGTGCATCTCATGTTGGTAAAGCCCCTCAGAGAGCTAAAGAGTATCAAGGTGGGGCTGGGTGAGGTGGCTTAGGCCTGTAATCCCAGCACTTTGGGAGATAGAGGTGGGTGGATTGCTTGAGGCCAGGAGTTCCAGACCAGCCTGGTCAACATGATGAAACCCTGTCTCTAGCAAAAATAAAAAATTAGCCAGGCATGGTGGCATGTGTAATCCCAGCTATTCAGGAGGCTGAGGGAGGGGAGATAAAGCCTGAACCCAGGAGGCGGAGGCGGAGGCGGAGGCTGCAGTGAGCTGAGATCGTGCCACTGCACTCCAGCCTGGGTGACAGTGAGAATCTGTCTCAAAAAAAAAAGTGGAAAAAGCAAGGTGGAGCCCCTGTTCCTGGGCCTTTCACCCTCCCCGGCTGTCCTCTTGGTCCCTGGACACTTTTCCTTCCCTCTCCGCACCCCCACCCCAGCTGGCCTCAGCTTGTGGACCAATGCACCTTGGGGCATCAGGGCAGAGGTTGCTGGGATCCCCAAAACCCTGCTTCCTGGCAGATAAGCCTGCTCGCTCTAATCCAACATGTGGTTTTAGCTTTAAACAAACCCTGCTTTGAGGAAGTGGCTGGTAGTGATGCAGATTTGAATATACTGACATCAAATGATGTCCAAGGCACAGATGAAGGCAACACATGTCGCAAAATGGCATGTTCAAGATCCCCTCCTGGAATGACCAAGTGGGTGCCTCTGCAGCTGGGCCGGGCACACACACAGGGTGGTGTGAGTTGTTAAAGGTTAACTTGGTGAAGGAGTGGGGTTACTGGATGCTAACACTCAATGTATTTCTGCAGTATTTATATCCTTTAAGCCCTCACTATGTGTTACTTAGAAATCGGAAAAATGCTATTTTGTAGAAGCCAACTCTTGGATGATAACAGGTCTTAATTTAAAACGGTTCTCAGTTCATGAAAGTTGCTCACAGGAAAAGCTCGTCTAGATCTAGAAAAGTATAGGAAGCACAAAAATGGCCTGAAATGCCCCAACCAGAAGCAGTGACTCAATACCATTAATAAGACTTGGAAGTCTGTAATGGTCCCTTACCCAGAAGGATTGAAAGGGTGAGAGACGGCCGGGCATGGTGGTTCATGCCTGTAATCCCAGCACTTATAGAGGGTGAGGTGGGCAGATCACATTAGGTCAGGAGTTCAAGACCAGTCTGGCCAACATGGTGAAACCCTGTCTTCACTAAAAATATAAAGATTAAGCCGGGTATGGTGGCTCACACCTGTAATCCCAGCACTTTTGGGAGGCTGAGGCTGGTGGCTCTCTCGAGGTCAGGAGTTCGAGACCAGCCTGGCCAACATGGTGAAACCCTGTGTCTACTAAAAAAGTGTGGTGGACATGGTGGTGGGTGCCTGTAATCTCAGCTACTCAGGAAGCTGAGGCAGGAGAATCACTTAAATCCAGGAGGCGGAGATTTCAGTGAGCTGAAATCGCACCATTACGCTGACCCACCAGCCTGGGCAACAGAGTGAGACTCTGTCTTAAAAAAAAAAAAAAAAAAAAAAAAAAAGAGCCAGGTGTGGTGGTGTGCACCTGTAACGCCAGCTACTTGGGAGGCTGAGGCACGAGAATCACTTGAACCTGGAAGGTGGAGGTTGCAGTGAGCCGAGATTGTGCCGCTGTACTCCAGCCTGGGTGACAGAGCCAGACTCCATCTCAAAAAAAAAAAAAAAAAAAAAAGGTGGGGAGGGAGGTAAGCTTGGGAAGAGCCTGGGGGACCTGGAGCACGGTAGGGTTCCTTGGTGAGGCCTCTGCCACCTGTCACACAGGGAAGGGGTCTTGTAGTGTGTGTGTGAGCAGCTGAGCTGGACTGAGACTCAGATAAAGAAAACCCCTAGCGGATGACATTTGCCTAAATCACCAGTTAGGCTTTCTTAGGATCTCAAACTTAATCGATGAATGAAGGTACTATGGCCAGGTGCGGTGGCTCACGTCTGTAATCCCAGCACTTTGGGAGGCTGAGGTAGGAGGATTGCTTGAGACCAGCTGGGGCAATGTGGCAAGACCCCTGTCTCTAAAATGCAAAAAATTTAGCTGGGCATGGTGGTGTGTGCCTGTAGTCCCAGCTCTTCAGGAGGCGGAGGTGTGGGAGATCACCTGAGCCCCTGGAAGTTGAGGCTGCAGTGAGCCATGACTGCGCCAGTGCACTCCAGCCTGGATGATGTGAGTAAGACCTATCTCAAAACATAAAAAAAAGGGATGGGGTACTGACTTGGATTGTGTATAACTCAATGCTTTCATTTTTAATTTTTTTTTTTTAATTAGAGAAGGGGTCTCGTTCTGTTGCCGAGGCTGGAGTGCAGTGGTGCAATTGTAACCTGCTGCTGCAGCCTCAACCTACTGGACTCAAGTGATCCTCCTGCCTCAGCCTCCTGAAGAGCTGGGACTGCAGGTATACACCACCATACCTGGCTATTTCTTTTCTTTTCTTTTCTTTTGTGTGGAAATGGGGATCGCTGTGTTGCCCAGGTGGGTCTTGAACTCCTGGTCTCAAATGATCCTCCCACCTCAGCCTCCCAAACTGCTGGGATTACAGGCATGAGCCACTGTGCCTGGCTGTCAACATTCCTAAGTAAAGAACGACAGGGCAGCCAGCTTGCCTGGTCACTGCCAACAGTCGCATGAGGGGAAAGGAGCGGATCGGGTTGTGACTTGAGAAGCCTGGGAAAGCAACAGAGATCTGCTTTGCAGCTGTTTGCAGACTGTCCCTACACAGTGATTTGCTCAATCTGTAACCTTCAACCCTCTCCCTAAAGATACCTCAAGGAGTAGGGAGGACGCTGTCTGATCTGCAGTTGAGCTTTCTCTGCTTCAAACCATCTCCTATGATAGGTGGTTTGGAGGAAGGTGGCAAACACTTTTTATTTTTTATTTTATTGTTATTTTTGAGACAGTCTTGCTCTATCACCCAGGCAGGAGTGCAGTGGTGTGATCTCAGCTCACTGCAACCTCCGTCTCCCAGGTTCAAGCGATTCTCCTGCTTCTGCCTCCCAAGTAGCTGGGATTACAGGCATGCACCACCAAGCCTAATTTTTGTGTTTTTCATAGAAACAGGGTTTCGCCACGTTGACAAGGCTGGTCTCTAACTCCTGACCTCAGTGATCTGCCTCAGCCTCCGAAAATGTTAGAATTACGGGTGTGAGCCACCGTGCCTGGCTACACTTCCAAGGTTTCTTATAGCCATGTCTTCCAGGATGTGGCAGAAGGAGGAGCGGTTTCCTTGGCAATGGTCCTAGGGCTGAGTGCTATCTTGGGTCTTCCCAGAGGCAGGAGGATTGCAGCCCCTTGTATCACACTGGCCTCTTCACCACGCCCAGGCTCATTAACTGAGATGTTCGTGCCATTGGCAAAGATAGCAGGTGTGTCAGAAGGGGCCTCTATTGTTTCTGTCGCATGAACCAGGCTTGCCTCCTCTCACATCTCACTCGTGTGTTAAGTGCCACCCATAGTGGTGATTTTCCTCCTTTCCTTTCTCTTTTTTCCGTCCTTCTCTCACTCGGGCTGGATTGCAGTGGCGCGTTCTCTGCTCACTACAGCCTCCACCTCCTGGGTTCAAGTGATTCTCTCCTCAGCCTCCCAAGTAGCTGGGACTACAGGTTCATACCAAACCTGACTATTTTTATTTTTTATTTTTTTGAGACAGAGTCTCGCTCTGTCTCCCAGGCTGGAGTGCAGTGGTGCGATCTTGGCTCACTGCAACCTCTGCCTCCCAGGTTCAAGTGGTTCTCCTGCTTTAGCCTCCCAAGTAGCTGGGACTACAGGCATGCGCCACGACACCTGGCTAATTAAAAAAAATTTTTTGTATTTTTAGTAGAGATGGGGTTTAGCCACACTGGCCATGATGGTCTCAAACTCCTGAACTCAGATGATCCGCCCACCTCAGCCTCCCAAAGTGCTGGGATTATAGGCGTGAGCCAGCACACCAGCCATGGTGATGATTTCATGCTTTCCTAATGAGATCTTTTTACAGATCACTGGCTGCAAAGCTTGGACGCAGGAGTCAACTCTGATATCCTGGTTCTAATACTTCACAGCTATGAGAACTTCAGGAAAATGTCTGATATGGCTCCTTCACCTGCAAAATGGGAATTTTTTCTTTTCTTTTCTTTTCTTTTTCTTTTTTTTTTTTAACCATAGTATTAGATGTCACTTCATTTAATCCTAAATGTCTAAAATTCTGGGCACATAATAAATGTTATGGGCCAAGTGCAGTGGCTCATGCTTGTAATCCTAGTGCTTTGAGAGGTGGAGGCAGGAGGATCACTTGAGGTCAGGAGTTCCAGACCAGCACTGGCAACATAGCAAGACCCTGTCTCTAAAAAATGAATGGTGGTGCACATCTTTAGGCCCAGCTACTTGGGAGGCTGAGGTGAGAGGATTGCTTGAGCCTAGTAATTTGAGGCTGCAGTGAGCTATGATTACATCACTGCACCCCAACCTGGGTGACAGAGACCCCATTTCTACAAAAAAAAATTAGAAAAATGAGTGAAGTGTGGTGGCTTGTTCCTGTGGTCCCAGCTACTCAGGAGGCTGAAGTGGGAGGATCATTTGAGCCCAGAAGGTGAAGGCTTCAGTGAGTTACGATTGCACCACTGTACTCTAGCCTGGGCAACAGTGAGACCCTGTCTCTTAATAAAAAAGTTTTGTTCATTGCTCCCTAAATAGACCCATAATTCTTGTCTACTCCAGTCTTATAAATGGCCTATGTCTTAACTCTTGGAGGCCTAGAGCTAGAATATCATTTAAACCCAAATTTTGGTTTAACTGATGATCCTCTTGACACTGGTTATTCTGACCACTAGGAATCTAGTATTCCACATGATCTTTAAAGGATATTGTAATCAATAGCAATGCTTTTTTTTTTTTTTTTTTTTTTTTTGAGATGGAGTCTCCCTCTGTCACCCCAAGCTGGAATACAGTGGCATGATCTTGGCTTACTGAAAACTCTGCCTCCTGGGTTCAAGCGATTGACCTGCCTCAGCCTCCCGAGTAGCTGAGACTACAGGCACACGCCATCATGCCTGGCTAAATTTTTTGTATTTTTTTTAAATTTTTTTAATTTTAATTTTTATTTTTAGTAGAGATGAGGTTTCACCATGTTGGCCAGGCTGGTCTCAAACTCTTGACCTCAGGTGACTTACCCGCCTTGGCCTCCCAAAGTGCTGGGATTACAGGTGTGAGCCACCATGCCCAGTTTTGTCTTTTTTCTTTCGTTTTGAGACAGGGTCTCACTCTGTCACCCAGGCTGGAGTACAGTGTCACAATCATGGCTCACTGCAGCCTCTACCTCTGGGGCTCAAGTGATTTTCCCACGGAGCATCTGGGACTACAGATGCCCACCACCATGCCAGATTAATTTTTTTTTTTTTAATGTGGCAGTGGAGTCTCTCCATGTTGCTGAGGCTGGTCTGAAGCTCCTGGGCTCAAGTGATCCTTCCTCCTTGGCCTCCCAAAGCGTTGAGATTACAGGCATGAGATACTGTGGCTGGCCAATGTGTTAAAAAGCAACTCTTCTCTTCCTTATGGGGTGGAATTTGAGATTGCTTAAAAGTATGCTGGACATGGTGGCTCATGCCTGTAATCCCAGCACTTTGGGTGGCTGAGGCGGGTGGATCACCTGAGGTCAGGAGTTTGAGACCAGGCTGGTCAATATGATAAAACTTGGTCTCTACTTAAAAAAAAAAAAAAGAAAAAAAACTGGCTGGGCATGGTGGCAGGCACACGTAATTCCAGCCACATGGGAGGCTAAAGGCAGGAGAATTGCTTGAACTGGGAGGTGGAGGTTGCAGTTCAACCTCTTTTATATAATATAGCCTGGACCGTCTTGCAGTGAGCCGAGACTGCACCACTGTACTCCAGCCTAGGCAACGAGAATGAAACTCTATCTCCAAAAAAAAAAAACAAAAAACACACACACAGATGAAAGTGTCAGACACTGGTGTTTCCTAGCCTAAGCTCCGGTGCTGAGGCTGTCTTACAATGCAGTTCTCTTCCCTTCCCAGATGTACTGAGTTCAAATATGTTGCTAGGAGTAAAGCTACCTTGAGCTTGAAGTTGTATTGAAGGAATCTAAAGCCTGAGATTGTCTTAAGCCAACTTCTGTGAGGGCTCCTTGGACAGCAACCAAAGGACTCTGGATTCGCTGAGGTCCCTTGGTCCACAGTGGCTGGGGAAGAGGTCAGCGTGACTCACCATGATTGAGAGCTTTGTGAATGTTTAAACCAGTTGTCACTCTCCACCTTTCTGGCTTTGAGATCGGAGAAAGAGAGAGATTGGTCAATTCCAGGAATGAATTGGCATTTCCCATGATCAGATTTGCAGGTATAGGCTATTCTTGCCCAGGCTTTGGAGGAAGCTAATGCTTTAAGGCAGGCAGAGCAATGAGGATCTGAAACCCAGAGAGATGGTGTGGGCTTTTGGTTTCCTCTGCTCTGAGGCTCAGCTGATGTGCTCTCCTGCAGTTCCTGTCTTGCTGTGGGTGGCTGGAGCTTCGGTTTAGGGACTTGTCCCTGGGGCGGTGGCTGCTGTTACCGGCAGTGCCTCTGACAGTAACTTTGTTGTTCTGTCTCCGATCCCCTTCTTCCTCCTGGTTTTTTGATAATTCTGCATTCTCTTAGGTCCTAATGTGAGCATCCCTAATACTCAATCCTTGTTCTGATCTCACATAGAGCTTGTCTGTCTTCTTACAACAACAGTCTTGGCTCTAAATTCTTTCTTTCTTTCTTTCTTTCTTTTTTTCTGAGACAGTCTTACTCTGTTGCCCAGGCTGGAGTGCAATGGCTCACTGCAACCTCAGCCTCACAGGTTCAAGCGATTCTCCTGCCTCAGCCTCCCAAGTAGCTTGAATTATAGGCATCTGCCACCATACCTGGCTAATTTTTATATTTTTAGTAGAGACAGGGCTTCACCATGTTGGCCAGGTTGGTCTCGAACTCCTGACCTCAGGTGATCCACCTGCTTTGGCCTCCCAAAGTGCTGGGATTAGCCACTGCACCTGGCTGGCTCTAAATTCTCTGATGTAAATCTCCAAGTTGTCTACACTGTCCCATTCAAATTGATATGTCTGAATTAGTCTTTTCTACCAAAATTATTCTTGGCTGCTAGTCACTGAAGACTAGAGTCAATTGACTTCTTTATCCAGTTTTCTCTTTTATATAATATAGCCTGGACCGTCTTGTATGCTCAGAAACAGATGAATATTCATTGCATACCTACAAGAAATATTGCCAGCTGCCTTGTGAACATTCAAACTTGGGGCCAGGTGCAGTGGTTCATACCTGGGAGGTTGAGTGGGAGATTGCTTGAGCCCAGGAGTTTGAAACCAGTCTGGGCAACATAGTGAGATCCTATCTCTACAAAAAATGCAAATTAGCCAGCCATGCTAGCTTGAGCCTGTAGTCCTAGCTACTCGAAAGGCTGAGACAGGAGGATCACTTGAGCTCAAGAGGTTGAGGCTACAGTGAGCCATGATCACACTATTTATTTTACTCTAGCCTGGGCAATAGAGCTAGACCCTTTCTCAAAAACAAAACAAAAACACAAAAGCAAACTCTTTCTAATTAAGAAAAGAGGCCGGGCGTGGTGGCTCAAGCCTGTAATCCCAGCACTTTGGGAGGCTGAGGCGAGTGGATCACGAGGTCGAGAGATCGAGACCATCCTGGTCAACATGGTGAAACCCCGTCTCTACTAAAAATACAAAAAACTAGCTGGGCGTGGTGGTGCGTGCCTGTAATCCCAGCTACTCAGCAGGCTGAGGCAGGAGAATTGCCTGAACCCAGGAGGCGGAGGTTGCGGTGAGCCGAGATTACGCCATTGCACTCCAGCCTGGGTAACAAGAGCGAAACTCCGTCTCAAAAAAAAAAAAAAAGAAAAGAAAAGAAAAGCTCAGACTTGGTTTGATTTGAAAACCACCTCTAATTGAAGGTCAACTCCCGTCCCTTATTCCGCACCACCCTCCCTTGACAAATATTTGAGTACCTACTTTGTCATGTATTGTGAAAGAGGTTAGAAATCCCTGCCTAAGACATACATGGTCTTCTTGTGGGGGGAGGGAAGATGGACAAACAAGAAAATAGGCAGTGGTTAAAGCTGAAAAGAAAATAAAAGACTGGGAAAATAAGACTGGGAAGATGTTTAAGCAGAGGCTGAATGAAGAGGAGCCAAGTGGGCCGAGATCGTGGGCGGAGCAGCTCCTTCAAAGACCCAAGTATGATGAGCCTGTAGGCTTGATAATGAAATCAAGGGGTCTAGAACACAATGATCAAGAAAGAGTTGTTCAAAGTGAAGGGGGCGGGGGCCAGCGTAGAAAGGTGAATTTTCTCTGAAACTCAATGCGTAGCCAGGAGAGAGTTTTTTTGAAGCAGGAGAGTTAGATCAGCTTTTTTTTTTTTTTCTTTTTTCTTTTTTTTGAGACAGAGTCTCTGTTGCCCAGGCTGAAGTGAAGTGGCGCAATCTCAGCTCACTGCAAGCTCCACCTCCCGGGTTCAAGCAATTCTCTTGCCTCAGCCTCCCAAGTATCTGAGACTACAGGCCCACGCCACCACACCTGGCTAATTTTTGTATTTGAATAGAGATTGGGTTTCACTGTGTTGCCCAGGCTGGTCTTAAACTCCTGAGCTCAGGCAATCTGCCCACCTCGGCCTCCCAAAGTGCTAGGATTACAGATATAGGCGTGAGCCACTGTACCCGGCCTTATTATTTATAAAATTTGTTTTGGAGACAGGGTCTTGCTCTGCTGTCCAGGCTGCAGTGCAGTGGTGCAATCATGGCTCACCATAGCCTCCAACTCCTGGGCTCAAGCAATGTGTCCACCTTGGCCTCCCAGTGCTGCGATTTCAGGCGTGAGCTACTGTACCTGGCCAGAGAGAACATTTTCTTTTCTTTTTGACAGGGTCTTGCTCTGTCACCCAGGCAGGAGTACAGTGGTGCAATCATGGCTCACTGCAGCCCTGACTTGATGGGCTCAAGCGTTCCTCCCACCTCAGCCTCCCAAGTAGCCGGGACTATAGGTACGTGCCCCATGCCAAGCTAGTTTTTATATTTTTTGTAGAGACAGCGTCTTGCTTTGTTTCCAACACTGGTCTCAAACACCTGTCATTAAGCAATTCTCCACCTTAACCTCTCAAGTTATGGGGATTACAGGCATGAGTCACTGTGCCTAGCTAATCAGATTTTTTTTTTTTTTTTTTTTTTTTTTGAGACGGAGTCTCACTCTGTTGCCCAGGCTGGAGTACAGTGGTGTGATCTTGGCTCACTGCAACCTCTGCCTCCTGGGTTCAAGTGATTCTCCTTCCTCAGGCTCTTGGGTAGGTGGGACTGTAGGTGCCTGCCATCACACCCAGCTACTTTTTGTGTTTTTAGTAGAGATGGGGTTTCACCATGTTGTTCAGGCTGGTCTTGAACTCCTGACTTCAGGTGATCCACAATCACGTGGGGTCTGTGCAAAGCACAGATTGGAATAAGGCAATGGGAGAAGCAGGGAGACCAGCTAGAAGGTAACGGTCATAGTGTGGGTGAGGTGATGGTGGTCTGGATTGGGGTGGAGGCAGTCTACTAAAGGATTCTCAGTGACTTGTGCCTGAGACTGTCCTGACCCCTGTGCTGGTGCGTTGAGTGTAGGATTTTCCTGTTGCAGCCTTTGGGTGAGGGAGCTCCTCACCATCCTGTATATATGCCTGATTCATAACTCCTCAGACACACCCTGTGAAAGGCGGCGGCTTCTTTTTTTTTTTTTTTTTTTTGAGATGGTGTCTCACTCTGTCACTCAGGCTGGAGTACAGTGGTGCAATCTCAGCTCACTGCAATCTCCGCCCCCTGGCTTCAAGTGATTCTCCTGCCTCAGCCTCCCAAGTAGCTGGAGTCATAGGCATCCACCACCATGCCTGGCTAATTGTTGTATCTTTAGTAGAGACGGAGTTTCTCCATGTTGGTCAGGCTGGTCTCAAACTCCTGACCTCAAGTGATTAATCTGCCTCAGCCTCCCAAAGTGCTGGAATTATAGCATGAGCCACTGCAGCTGGCATGAAAGGCTTCTGTATATGACAACCAGCCTACCTGTCTCGTTGAGGACCTAGTTGAAGCCAAAGCACCTTTAAAAGGTTTCCTTCACTGTTAATGCCCAGGGCTGGTCATCCTGGTGCTTTCACGGTGCTCACAGCCTACTGAGCTGGCATGGCAATGCTTATAGGAGCTGTCTTCAAGTGTGGCGTGACGGCTCATGCCTATAATCCCAGCATTTTGGGAGGCTGAGGTGGGAGGATCACTTGAGCTCAGGAGTTCAAGAACAGTCTGAGCAACGTGGTGAAACGCCAGCTTACTGTGTATGTGTGTATACACACACACACAAGCCAGGTGTGGTGGCTCATGCCTGTACTCCCAGCTACTCAAGAGGCTAAAATGGGTGGATCACTTGAGTCCAGGAGGTCAAGGTTGCAGTGAGCCATGATTGTGCCATTGCACTCCAGCCCAGGTAACAGAGTAAGGCCTTGATGCCCACAAGCACGCCTTGCCGACATAGGACTTGGAACTGAGAAGTCCAGACTGTTGTTCTTGCTTCCAGGCTGAGCCCAAGGGCTGGGGATGGGGAGTCTGTGCTGTGTATGTGGATTCTAACTTGCACTCGGCTTCTCTGGTCTCAAACAATAAAGTGCTGACTTACTGGGTCTGTCCTCTGCTCCACTGGGAGCCCTTGAAGGGTTAGAACCTGATAAGACCGATGTAATAACCTACACAATGGGCACTGAAAATCTTTGTTCTTGTTCAACCTGCAGGTAACTTACTACTACCCACCAATATGCTGAGCTTAGATGCTCCAGAAGAGAGGCTCAGAAAATTTAAGTATCGAGGCAAAGATGCATCTGTGAGTATAAGGCACCCACATGCTTCTATCAAGGACTAGTGCAATCTGCATAAAAAATAGGATGGAAAGGCCAGGAGTGGTTGCTCACACTTGCAATCCCAGCACTTTGGGAAGCCAAGGCAGGTGGATCACTTGAGGTCAGGAGTTCAAGACCAGCCTGACCAAACATGGTGAAAGACGATCTCAACTAAAAATACAAAATGAGCCAGGTGTGGTGACATGTGCCTGTCATCCTAACTTCTTGGGAGGGTGAGGCAGGAGAATAGCTTGAACCTGGGAAGTGAAGGTTGCAGTGAGCCGAGATCGTGCCACTGCACTTCAGCCTGGACAACAAGAGCAAAACCCCATCTCAAAAAAAAAAAAAAAAAAAAAAAGGCGGTGGCGGGGGTGGGCACGGCAGCTTATGGCTGTATTCTCAGCACTTTGGGAGGCTGAGGTGGGTGAATCATGAGGTCAGGAGATCGAGACCATCCTAGCCAACATGGTAAAACCCCGTCTCTACTAAAAATATAAAAATTAGCTGGGCATGGTGGTGCCCATGTGTAATCCCAGCTACTTGAGAGGCTGAGGCAGGAAAATTGCTTGAACTCAGGAGATGGAGGTTGCAGTGAGCTGAGATCTCACCACTGCACTCAGGCCTGGCGACGGAGCAAGACTATCTCAAAAAAAAAAAAAAAAAAAAAAAAAAAAAAGAGGCAGGGGTGGTGGTGGTCAGTGGTAGAGAGATAGGTTGACAAGGCAAATATAGCAAAAGATTTTTTAGATAGATGCCTGAGTGTTTCCTTGAATTATCCTTTCAACTTTTCTGTATGTTTGCTATTTTCATCATAAAATACTAAAGGTGGGAAAGACAAAAACACGTGGATTCGGGAGCCAGACAACTGTGGAATCAAAGTTTCTGGGATCTTGCAATTATTTTATTTCAGAATCCAAGTTTCTTCATCCATAAAACAGGGCTGCTTGGCTAGGCGGGGTGGCTCATGCCTGTGTTCACAGCCCTTTGGGAGGCTGAGGTGGGAGGATCGCTTGAGGACAGGGGTTGGAGACCAGCCTGGGCAACATAGCAAGACCTCCAACTCTACAAAAACCAGCTAGATATGGTGGCGTGTGCCTGTAGTCTGTTACTCGGGAAGCTGAGGTGGGAGGATTGCTTGAGCCCAGGAGTTCAAGGCTGCAGTGAATGCGATTACACCACTGCACTCCAGCCTGGGTGACAGCCAGAGCCTGTCTCTAAAACAAAACCAAACAAAAAACCCAGGCTGGGCTGGGCACAGTGGCTCATGCCTGTAATCCTAGCACTTTGGGAGGCTGAGGTGGGCAGATCACCTGAGGTCAGGAGTTCGAGACCAGCCTGGCCAACGTGGTGAAACCCTGTCTCTATTAAAAATATAAAAAATTAGCTGGGCGTGATGGTGGGGGCCTGTAATCCCAGTCACTTGGGAGGCTGAGGCAGGAGAATCGCTTGAATCTGGGAGGCAGAAGTTGCAGTGAGCCGAGACTGCGCCACTGCCCTCCAGCCTGGGCAATGGTGCGAGATTCCATCTCAAAAAAAAAAAAGCCCGAAAACACAGGCTGCTATTTATCTCCCAGGGGCTGGATATATTTATCTCCAAGGGCCAGTATACAGGTGTTTAACTACAACTGCTCGTGTCAATGATGAGCTGTTCTTGCTGCCAGGCTGAGCCCGAGGGCTGGGGCTGGGGAGTCTGTGCTGTTTATATGATTCTAACTCTGACTCAGCTTCTTCGGTTGCATAGTTTTCTGTTGCTAGCTCTGTATCTCCATATCTTTTTTTTTTTTTTTTTAGATGAAGACTCACTTTGTACCCCAGGCTGGAGTGCAGTGTTGTAATCTTGGCTCAGTCCAACTTCTGTCTCCCAAGTTCAAGCAATTCTCATGCCTCAGCCTTCCAAGTAGCTGGGATTACAGGCATGCACCACTACGCCCAGCTAATTTTTGTATTTTTAGTGAAGGCAGGGTTTTGCCATGTTGTCCAGGCTGGTCTCAAACTCCTGGCCTCAAGTGATCTGCCCTCCTCGGCCTCCCAAAGTGCTGGGATTACAGGCATGAGCCACCATGCCTGGCCCCGTCTCTGCATCTTGACTGGCATCATAGAAGGTTAGCTCCGCTTTGGGAATCTGAAAGACTGATTAGGGATGAGGGAAGCACAGGGTGACAGCAGCCTGGTCAGGCCACCGTCAGGAACCAAATCCCTCTTACAGTAACCTGTTCCAACAATGAAGCTGTCTGGCTTCTAGGACCACTGCAGATTAAAGGAAACCAGTGAGAACAAAGGAATTGAGTCCTCCACATGGACAGCAACAGGGAGGGCCCGCCAAAGAGAAGAGAGAAACATACAGAACTTCACAGGGAAGGCCTGCCTGGTGATGGGACAAGAGTATGACAGACTCAGTGATTCTCACAGGTGTTCCTGCCTTGCCACATAATGCCACCGTGACCCTTTAAAGTTTTTTCCTTTTATTATTATTGCTATTATCTGATCACGGTCTCACTCCATCATCCAGGCTGGAGTGCCGTGGCATGATCATAGTTCGCTGCAGCCTTTGCCTCCCAGGCTCAAGTGATCCTCCCACCTTAGCCTCTCAAGCAGCATCATGCCCAGCTAATTTTTTTTAGAGACAGGTTCTCACCATGTTGGCCAGACTGATCTTGAACTCCTGAGCTCAAGCAGTCCTCCTGCCTCGGCCTCACAAAGTGCTGAGATTGCAGGTCTGAGCCACCATGCTTGGCTGATGACCCTTTTTCAAACAAGAATTAAATAGCTTAAGGAACCAGAAGTATCTCGTATATTATGACTTCTTCATAATTACTCCTTTAAATACTTCGGCTTAAACTCAGCTATCTAGAAAGGTTAGGTCATTTTCCTCAGGATTCTCAACACTATAAAATTTGAGTCATTAACTGACAAAAGGAGAAAGAGTGTGACTGTGAGTGTGTGTGTGTGTGAGTTTGTGTGAGTGAGTGTGTGTGTGTGTGTGAATATGAGAGAGAGTGTGTGTATGAGAGTGTGTGTGTGTGTATGTGTGTGTGTGTGTGTGTGTGTGTGTGTGTTTTAGAGGCAGGGTCTCAGTCTATTGCTCAGGCTGGAGTGCAGTGGTACAATCACAACTCAAAGCAGGCTAGACCTCTCTGGCTTAAGGGATCCTCCCACCTTAGCCTCCCAAGTAGCTGGGACTACATGTGCATGCCACCACGCCCAGCTAATTTTTTTTTTTTTTTTTTGGTAGAGATAGGGTTTTGCTATGTTGTCCAGGCTGGTCTGGAATACCTGGCCTTATGTGATCCTCCTGCCTTGACCTCCCAAAGTGCTGGGATTACAGGCATGAGTTGCCATGCCCAGCCTTGTTTTAATTTTAATCACCCTCAGTACATCGTCTTGGGGATGGAGGCCTTAATGGCTTATAGACAGGTCACGCGCAGTTGCTAAGCCTGTAATCCCAGCACTTTTGGAGGCTGAGGTGGGTGGATCACTTGAGCCCAGGAATTTGAGACCAGCCTGGCCAACATGGTGAAACCCTGTCTCTGCTAAAAATACAAAAATTAGCAGGTGTGGTGATGCATGCCTGTGATCCCAGCTATTTGAGAGGCTGAGACACGAGAATGGTTTGAACCCCAGAGGCAGAGGTTGCAGTGAGCCGAGATCACATCACTGCACCCTAGCCTGGGTGACAGAGTGAAACTCCATCTCCAAAAAGTAATGGAAATGATCAGGGCGTCTAGGACATGGACAGTTCCCTAATCATCCATGGCACCACCTATCAAACCACCACTGAAAAGGCCTGGGCACATTCAGGAAGCAACTATACTCTTCAGGAACTGGTCAGCATTGGTGAAGATGCTTTCAGACTTATGGAGGGCAATGGGATGCCTTGCCAAGGTGTTTTTACAGCTGAGAATCCTGACCTGTCAAAGTTGTACATAGTCTTGCTTTATTTTGGAAGGAAGATCGAATTATTTTCTAGACATGGTAGAAGAGAAAGCAGAAGAGGATGTAAACAGCTGAGATGATTTATTAACTGTGATCTGAACTCTTTCAGCCTGTTGGATTTGTAAAACTGAGATTGGATACTTTGAAATATGTCTGACAGACTAAATATGGTGACATCCCCACTCCTGGTTCTAACTGCTCCAATTTCTTTTCCTCACTAGCTGAGGCGACAGCAGAGAATGGCAGTCAGCCTGAAGCTCCGAAAGGCCAAGAAAGATGAACAGACCTTAAAGAGAAGGAATATTACCAGCTTCTGCCCTGACACACCTTCTGAAAAAACAGCCAAAGGGGTGGCGGTCAGTACATAGTGTTTAGAGCAGTCTTGTGCAAAATATGTTCTTAGTAAGTGTCTCTGGCTGGAAAATGTTTAATAGATTCAGAACTTGCAAACTCCCATTTGGGGCTTTTAAAGAAAAGAGTGAAGAGATTATGGTTTGAGCTAAACTGCCTTTGTCAAAAGGAAAATGGCCATTACTCCTGTGTTTGTGAGCTGTGGAATCTAGGTCCTAGTGGGGAAAGAAAAAGGTGCTATTTCTTTTTTTATGTCACTTGTTTACCTTTTCTTTTGAGACAGAGTTTCGTTCTTGTTTCCCAGGCTGAAGTGCAATGACATGATCTTGGCTCACTGCAACCTCTGCCTCCCGGGTTCAAGTGACTCCCTCAGCCTCCCGAGTAGCTGAGTTTATAGGCATGCACCACCACACCCAGCTAATTTGTATTTTTAGTAGACACAGGGTTTCCCCATGTTGGTCAGACTGGACTCTAACTCCCAACCTCAGGTGATCTGCCCGCCTTGGCCTCCCAAAGTGCTGGGATTAAAGGTGTGAGCTACCATGCCCGGCTTACTTTTTTACCTTTTTAATTTTTAATTTTTGAGAGAGGGTCTCTCTCTGTTACCCAGGCTGGAGTGCAGTGGCACAATCAGAGCTCATCACAGCCCTAACCTCCCTGGATTTAAGTGAGCCTCCTGGCTCAGCTTCCAGATTACCTGGGACTACAGGCACTCACCACCAGGCCTGATGAATTTTTGTATTTTTTATAGAGACAGGGATTTTCCCTGTGGCCCAGGATGGTCTCAAACCCCTGACTCAAGTGATCTGCCTGCCTCAGCCTCCCAAAGTACTGGGATTACAGGTGTGAGTCACTGTACCTGGCCAAAAAAGTGATATTTCTTTTTTTTTTTTTTTTTTTTTTTTTTTGAGACGGAGTTTCGCTCTTGTTACCCAGGCTGGAGTGCAATGGCGCGGTCTTGGCTCACCGCAACCTCCGCCTCCTGGGTTCAGGCAATTCTCCTGCCTCAGCCTCCTGAGTAGCTGGGATTACAGGCACGTGCCACCATGCCCAGCTAGTTTTTTGTATTTTTAGTAGAGACGGGGTTTCACCATGTTGACCAGGATGGTCTCGATCTCTTGACCTCGTGATCCACCCGCCTCGGCCTCCCAAAGTGCTGGGATTACAGGCTTGAGCCACTGCGCCCGGCAAAAGGTGATATTTCTAATTAAAAATTCACTTGCTACCTGTAAGCCTGAAAACTGAGGAAATGAGTGTGCGTGAAGGTTATTTCTCAATGGAAGCATCTAGTCCTTGGGTGGGTTAAGTCTTCCCTTCTCCATCTATCCCAACCTCATTAAATGCAGATTCCGGGTTGACTTCAAGGTTAGTTTGGTTTCTGTGAATCCCGAATGCCTTGACCAGGAAGTTTTCCTTCTTAGCACCTCAATAATGTTGCCTCTGTATGTCTTTTGGGGTACACCACTGTCTGTGTCTTACCTTAACTACCCACATGTACCCTTTTTACCCTGCTAGGCTTCAGGCTCTTAGAGGGCAGAGTCTGCTTTCATTTTTACCACGTGGGTCCAATGGTGCCTTCCCATTCATCAGTGAAATGGGTAGTCATTCTCTGAATTGCCATAGGAATCTGAACTATATCTTTAGTTAGCTTAATTTGTTTGGAGCAGTCCCTGGAATCCCCCATTCAAGAAAGGTATGAAGCAAAAGAGAAAATAAGGCCAGATGCAGTGGCTCACACCTGTAATCCTAACACTGGGGGAGGCTGAGGCGGGTGGATCACCTGAGGTCAGCGGTTTGAGATCAGCCTCGCCAACGTGGTGAAACCCAGTCTCTACTAAAAATATAAAAACTAGCCGGGCATGGTGGCGTGTGTCTGTAATCCCAGCTATTTGGGAGGCTGAGGCAGGAGTATAACTTGAACCTAGGGGGGCAGAGGTTGCAGTGAGCTGAGATCGTGCCACTGCTCTCCAGCCTGGGTGACAGAGAGAGACTCCATCTCAAAAAAAAAAAAAAGAAAAAAAGTTGTTTACCTTTTGGTTCTATATTAGCGTGTTTTTTTTTAATTTAAAGAAACATAGGTATAACTCATACTTCAAAATTCACTCTCGAAGTACCTAATCAGTGGTTTCGGGTATAGTCACCAAGTTGTGCAACCATCAACACTAGATAATTCCAGAACCTACTCATCACCTCAAACAGAAACTCCACACTCACTCAGTAGTCACTCCCCATTCCTCACCTGCTACAGTCTCTGCAAACACTAGACTACTTTCTGTCTCTGGAATAACCTCTTCTATACATTCCTTACAAATGCAATCATACAACGTGCAAGCTTTTGTGTTTAGCTTTCATGTTTTCAAAGTTCATGTTGTAGCCTGTATCAGTACTTCCTTCCTTTTGGACAGAATGATATTCTGTCATATGGGTAGACCACAGTTTGTATATCTATGTTTATAAGATAAATAAATATAAGTCTCACTCTGTCGCCCAGGCTGGAATGCAGTGGCGCAATCTTGGCTCACTGCAACTTTCACCTCCTGGGATCAAGCGATTCCCCTGCCTCAGCCTCCCGAATAACTGGGATTAGAGGCGCATGCCACCACGCCCGGCTAACTTTTGTATTTTAGTAAAGATGGGATTTCACCATGTTGGCTTGAACTTGTGACCTCAAGCAATCCGCCCACATTGGCGTCCCAAAGTGCTGGGATTGCAGGCATGAGCCACCATGCCCGGCCTGTTTATCCATTTATTAGTTGGGAGACATTTGAGTTGTTTCTACTTTTTGGTTATTATGATGAGTACTGTCATTAACATCTGTATACAAGTTTTTATGTGGATGGATGTCTTCAGTTCCACTGAGAATAATTAGGTTATGTGCCGAGTCTGTTTCACTCTTTGTGGTAGGCTGTATCGTGGCACCCCAAGTGTCTGCATCTTTTAATCTCCAAACCTGTGCATGTTACTCTATGACAAAAGGGACCCTGCAGATGTGATCAAGTTAAGAACTTTGAGATAGAGGTGATTCTGTATTATATGGGTGGGCCTGGCATTCGACAGGTCTTATAAGAAGAGCAATGTGATGATAAAAGCAGATGCGAGGGATGGTGGATTGTGCCTGTAATCCCAGCACTTTGGGAGGCTGAGGCAGGAGGATCTCTTGAGATCAGGTGCTCGAGACCAGCCTGGCCAACATGGTGAAACCTCATCTCTACCAAAAACACAAAAATTAGCCAGATGTGGTGGTGTGTGCCTGTAATCTCAGCTACTCAGGAGGTGGAGGAAGGAGAATCACTGGAGCCTGGGAGGCAGAGGTTGCAGTGAGCTGAGATCACACCACTGAACTCCAGCCTGGGTGACAGAGTGAGACTCTGTCTTAAAAAAAAAAAAAGGCGGGGGGGGGGGTGGTGGGAGCAGGGGGCGGGCAGATATTAGCATGGTGTGCTTTGATGATGATGGGAGGGACAACAAATGAAGGAATACACGTGATTCCATGAGTAGCTGAAAAGAGCAAGGAAACAGATTCTCCTCTCAGAGCCTTCAGGGGGAACCAGCCCTGTTGATATCTTAATTTTAGCTCAGTGAAATCTATTATGAACTTCTGACCTTCCAAACCACAGGAATAAGTCTGTGTGTTCTAAGCCACTAAGTGTGGTAGCTTTTGCAGCAGCAATAGGAAACATATGATGTCAAGCCATTTTCCAAAGTGGTTCCACCACCATACATCTTGACATTCCTAATAATACTTGTTACTGTTTATTTTCAAAAATTATAGCTATCTAGTAGGTTCAAAAAGCTATGTTACTATGATTTTCATACGTTTTCCCTTTTTTTTTTTTTTTTTTGGTTGATGTTTTGAGACAGTCTTGCTGTGTCACCCAGGCTGCAGTGGTATGATCATAGCTCACTGAAGCCTCAAACTCCTGGGCTCAAGCAATCCTCTTGCCTCAGCCTCCTAAGTAGGGGGGACTACAGGCATACACCACCACACCTGGCTAATTTAAACATTTTTTTGGTAGAGATGGGGGTCTCACTATGTTGCCCAGACTGGTCTTGAACTCCTGGCCTCAAGTAATCCTCCCACCTCAATCTCCCAAAGCACTAGGATGTGCTTTGGATGGGCTTAATGACTATTTGTATATTTTCTTTGGAAAATGTCTATTCTTGCTGGGCACAGTAACTCACACACCTGTAATCTCATCACTTTGGGAGGCCAAGATAGGTGGATCACTTGAGGGCAGGAGTTTGAGACTAGCCTGGCCAACATGATGAAATCCCATCTCTAGTAAAAATACAAAAATTTTCCAGGTGTGGTGGTGGGTGCCTGTAACCCCAACTACTCGGGAGACTGAGAAGGAGAATTGCTTGAACCCAGGAGTCAGAGGTTGCAGTGAGCCGAGATCATGCTACTGCACTCCAGCCTGGGTGACAGAGCAAGACTGTCTCACACACAAAAAAAGGGTAGTCTATTCAAGCCCTTTGTCTATTTTTAAGTCAAATTGGGTTTTATTGAGTTGTAAGAATTCCTTATATATTCTAGATACTAAACCTTAGCAGATATGACTTGCAAATATATTCTACTGCTCTGTGGGTTGTCTTTTCACTTTCTTGATAGTATCCTATGAAGCATGAAAGCTTTTAATTTTGAAGAAGTGTAGCTTATTTTCTTGGCTGTGTTTTAGGTGTCATATTCAAGAATCCATTGCCTAATCTAAGGTCACAAAGAGTTATGCTTATATTTCTTTCTAAGAGTTTATAATTTTAGCTCTTACTTTTAGGCCTTTGAGCCATTTGGAGTTAATTTTTGTAAATAGTGAGAGTAGGAGTCGAACATTTTGCTTTTGCATATGATACATAGTTGTACAAGCACAATTATTTGATGAGACTATTTTCTACCCATTGAATTGTCTTGGTACCTTTGTCAAAAATCGATTCACCATGAATATAAGGGTTCATCTGTGGACTGTCAGTTCTCTTCCATTGATCTATATGTTTATCTTTATGCCATCAAATATTTGATTACTGTAGTTTTGTGGTAAGTTTTGAAATTGAGAAGTGTGAGTCTTCCAGCTTTGTCCTTTTTTCAATATAATTTTGGCTATTCTGGATCCTTTGTATTTCTATACAAATTTTAAAATCAGCTTGTCAACTTATTCAATAAAGGCAGCTCAGCTTTTGATGGAGATTGCATTGAACCTATAGAGTGGAATCATTGAACCTATAAGGTGGAGTCTTGCCATCTTAATATGAAGTCTTCCCATCCATGAACATGGGATACTTTTTCATTTATTTCAGTTCTCTTTATTATTAATTTTTTACAGTTTGCATCATATAACTCACATTTCTTTTGATAAATTTATTACTAAGCATTTTATTGTTTTTATGTTATTGTAAATTAAGTTGCTTTATTTTGATTTTTGATCACTATTAATTGTGTAAAAATACAAATAATTTTCGTATATCAATTCTGCAACCTAGCTGAATTTATTAGCTCTAGGCTTTTTGTGTAAATTCCTTAGGATTTTCTCTATATAAGATTATGTCAGCTGGGCAAGGTGGCCCACACCTGTAATCCCAGAACTCAGCACTTTGGGAGGCTGAGGTGGGCAGATCGCAAGGTCGAGTTTGAGACCAGCCTGGCCAATGTGGTGAAATTCCATCTCTACTAAAAATACAATAATTAGCTGGGCATGGTGGCATGTGCCTGTAATCCAAGCTATTTGGGAGGCTGAGGCAGGAGAATCACTTGAACTCAGGAGGTGGAAGTTACAATGAGCTGAGATCACACTACTGCACTCCAGCCTGGGTGACAGAGCAAGACACTGTCTCGGGGGAAAAAAAAGATTATGTCACTTGCAAATAGTTTTATTTCTTCCTTTCCAATCTGGGTGTACTTTGTTCATTGCCTAATTAATGCATCTAGAACTTCCGATACCATGTTGGATAAAAGTGAAAAGAGCAGCATCCTTGTCTTATTCCTGATCTTGGGGGAAACCTTTAGACTTTCACCATTAAATATGAGGTTATCTCTGAGATTTTTTTTTTTTTTTTTTTTTTTTTTTTTTGAGATGGAGTTTCGCTCTTGTCTACCCAGGCTGGAGTGCAATGGCGCGATCTCGGCTCACTGCAACCTCCGCCTCCTGGGCTCAGGCAATTCTTCTGCCTCAGCCTCCTAAGTAGCTGGGATTACAGGCACGCGCCACCACGCCCAGCTAGTTTTTTGTATTTTTAGTAGAGACGGGGTTTCACTATGTTGACCAGGATGGTCTCGATCTCTCGACCTCATGATCCACCCGCCTCGGCCTCCCAAAGTGCTGGGATTACAGGCTTGAGCCACCGTGCCCGGCTACCTCTGAGTTTTTTGTAGATGCCTTTATCAGAATGAAGAAGTTACCTTTTATATCAGTTTGTTGAGTGTTTTTTATATTATGAAAGTATGTTGAATTTTGTCAAATGCTTTTTCTGCATTGAGGTGATCATGCAGGTTTCCCCCTTTACTAATATGGGGTACTATGTTGATTTGTTTCACATGTTAAACCACTCCTGAATTCTTGGATTAAATCCTAATTCATCATGATGACCAATATGTTGATCATATGTTTCATATGTTTATGCATTTGTTTTCCTCCTATTTTGTTGAATTTTTGCATTTGTAGTTATACGGGATATTGGTGTGTACTTTTCTTGTAATGTTCTTAGTTTGGTATCAAAGTAATACTAGCCTCAAAGGATGGGTGAGAAATTTCTTTTGTAAAGTTGGTAAAGATTCTTCTTCTTCTTCTTCTTCTTCTTCTTCTTTTTTTTTTTTTCTGTTTTGAGATGGAGTTTTGCTCTTGTACCCCAGGCTGGAGTGCAATGGTGTGTTCTTGGCTCACTGTACCTCAGCTTTTTGACCTTGACGTTTTCTGATAAGAGATCAGCTGTTAATCTTATTGAAGCTTTGTACATGAGTTGTTTCTCTCTTGCTGGTTTCAATGCTTTTGATTATATAGTTTTGGCTTTCAACAGTTAGATTATAATATGTCTGGATCTTGGGATTTATTCTATTTGGAGTTCATTGAGCTTTTCAGATGTGCAGACTGATTATTCTGTTGGATTTGGGAATGTGTTTGGCCATTATTTCTTTAAATATACCTTCTGCCTCTTTCCCTCCTCTCCTTCCTATTGTGCATTTGTTGGTATCCTTGAGGGCGTTCCACAGAGCTCTAAAAAATCTGTCAATTTTCATCTTCAGCTGGGCGCCGTGGCTCAAGCCTGTAATCCCAGCACTTTGGGAGGCCGAGGCGGGTGGATCACAAGGTTGAGAGTTCAAGACCATCCTGGTCGACATGGTGAAACCCCGTCTCTACTAAAAATACAAAAAATCAGCTGGGCATGGTGGCGTGTGCCTGTAATCCCAGCTACTCAGGAGGCTGAGGCAGGAGAATTGCCTGAACCCAGGAGGCGGAGGTTGCGGTGAGCCGAGATTGTGCCATTGCACTCCAGCCTGGGTAACGAGCGAAACTCTGTCTCAAAAAAAAAAAAAAAAATTTCATCTTCAGTCTCTTCTGTGTGTTATCTTCCTCAGACTGGATAATTTCACTTAACCTATCTTCAGCTTCACTGCTGCTGTATTCTATCTGCTTAAATCTGATGTTAAGCCCCTTTAGTGAATTTTTTGTTTCAGTTATTGTATTCTCCAATTCCAGAATTTGTATCTGGATCCTTCCAATAACTTATATCTGCTCATTGATATTCTGTATTTGTTGAAACCTCATTCTTGTATTTTAGTTCTTTAGTCATGGTTTACTTGAGTTCTTTGACTATATTTAAAATCTTTGTCTAGTTGAGCATCTGGTCTCCTCAGGGACCATTTCTATTGATTACTTTTTTTCCACATATATATGTATATGTGTGTGTCACACTTTCTTTGCTTGTCTCATAATTGTTGAAAACAAGTCATTTAAAATAGTGTGACAACTCTAGAAATCAGACTTTCCGTTACCCCAGGGTTTGTTGTTGTTGCTGGCTGTGCTTGTTTAGTAATTTCTGAACTAATTATCTAAAATCTATTTTTTGTAATGTGGGGCTACTGAAGTCTCTGCTCAGTTTGCTTAGTGTCAACTAATCAGATTTATTTTAACATTTGGAACCACAAGGAAAAGAACACTCAATTTTTTGCCAAGAAGCTGTGTGTTGGGAGCATGCCTTCATCACTCAGCCAGGCAGTTGACAATTCTGCCGTAAGCCTTCACTTCCTGTTTGCATAGAGCCTTAAGGTCAGTGAGAGGTGAGAGCTGAGGGTCTTAGTTTTTGTTGTTATTGTTTTTAGCATGTGTTTAGCCCTATACGTGCACATGACCTCCTAGATTCTTAGGAATATGTCAGAGCTTTCAAAGCCCCAATGGACATCTAATTCCTCATATATTCCTTTCAAGTTTTTGTGTTAGCCTGTTGTTTATCCCAACTGTTATTCAACCTCTCAGGTAGCTATGAGGTTAAACAACTTACTCTGTTTTCAATGAACATTCTTAGGGAAAGGCCTTTTCACGTTGAGTAAGCTCTGAGTCAGCATGGTCTGTAAGTGGGATCTTTTAGGGAATGACCAGGAAGATCAAATAATCATTTTCTGGGAATGGAGCTTCAAAGGAGCACCTACCCATTTTACCTCTTCTGGTGGCTGTGGTGGCCATTGGTTTTTCACAATGATTGTGGACTACTGGTTTTCAAGGCTACCGTGGAGCTGAGGGTGGACAGGAATAGTGCAAAGTGCCACAAAGCTCTCATGATTCTTTTTTTTTTTTTTTTGGAGAGAGTCTCACTCTGGTGGGCTGGAGTGCAGTGGTGCGATCTTGGATCACGGCAACCTCTGCCTTCCGAGTTCCAGCTATTCTCATGCCCCAGCCCCGTGAGTAGCTGGGACTATAAGAGTATTTCATCATGCCCAGCTGATTTTTGTGTTTTTCATAGAGACAGGGTTTCACCATGTTGGCCAGGATGGTCTGGATCTCCTGACCTCGTGATCTGTCTGCCTCGGACTCCCAAAATGCTGGGATTACAGGTGTGAGCCACCAGGCCCAGCCACTCTCATGATTCTTACTGAGATTCAGCTGTCTTTCCTGGATGAACAGTTCCTGGCTTGAATAAAACAACTGGCTGCAAGCCTTTGGTCAATTTCTACAGTGCTGAAAAAGTTGATTCTATTTTGGTCAGTTTTCTTATTGCTTCTGCGGAGGAGAGAATTTTTTGGACGTCCTTAGTCTGCCATGTTTCGTATCCAGTAGCAAGTTCTTACTGCATGGGATAAAAATGTTCTTGGGATCCAAGTAATGATAGGAATGACTTCTCCCCTAAGCATGGGAAGTGTCACCCAGATCTGTGAGATCCGTGGACCACCAAATGTTCTTGCCTCCCCCAGTAGAGAGTAGCATGCAAGATGGGACATACTGTTCAAGCCAGCCTGTGTTAATCAGATGGACGACGGCTAGATGAGGTGATGTTGACAGCTCCTTTTGGCAGAGAATCTGACCTGAATGTGTCTCTCCTTGCAGGTCAGCCTCACTCTGGGTGAAATAATCCAAGGTGTGAATAGCTCAGATCCAGCCCTGTGTTTCCAGGCCACCAAGACAACCAGGTATCTTTCCAAACAGACTTCTGCTGTTAGCAGGTTCATAGTTAGCCATGAGGTCCAGTGGCCTATTTGGTTTCTTGGCATTGGCAATATGTCTGTAAAACACACACAAAAGGGTAGCCCATCTACAAGTGAGATGAGATTGCAGTTCTACACTATCCTTGATGGCAATTTAAAAGATTCGATGTGTTGTCAGAAATGAATTGCTTAATTTACATTGGCCTCTACAGAAATTTCAGCTTGTAGATAATACAGTACCTTAAAGGGGAAAGTGTCGCTTGATCACTGCAAAATGCTATCGTCTGAACACTAGGATGTAAAATAGCTCAGATCCAGTTATGTGCCTCATCTGATAGTTAGGAATGCCAAGAACATGTATAAAAGGAGGTTCTTTTTTTTTTTTTTTTTTTTGAGACAGTGTCTCACTCTGTCACCTAGGTTGGAGTATAGTGGCACGATCTTGGCTCACTGCAACTTCTAGTTACTGAGTTCAAGTGATTCTCCTGCCTCAGCCTCCCAAGAGGCTGGGATTACAGGCGTGTACCACCACGCCCAGCTAATTTTTGTATTTTTTTGTACAGATGGGGGTTTCACCATGTGGGCCAGGCTGGTCTTGAACTCCTGACCTCAAATCATTTGCCCGCTGAGGCTTCTCAAGGTGGTAGGATTACAGGTGCGAGCCACCGCACCTGGCCTAAAAAAAGTTCCTTAAAACCTCCCTCTCATGACCTCCCCCTCCCTACCCTCTCTTTCATTGCATAGGAAAATGCTATCACAGGAAAAAACCCCCCCTCTGAAATCGGTCGTCGAAGCAGGCCTCATTCCCAGGATGGTGGAGTTCCTGAAGTCATCACTTTACCCCTGCTTGCAGTTTGAGGCTGCCTGGGTCCTCACCAACATTGCTGCAGGGACTTCGGAGCAGACTCGAGCCGTGGTAGAAGGGGGAGCCATCCAGCCCTTGATCGCGCTCCTGTCTTCCCCCAACCTGGCTGTGTGTGAACAGGCAGTGTGGGCTCTTGGTAACATAGCCGGTGAGACTCTCCCCTTAGTGGGCTAAGAAAAGGGCGGGCCTTTGGTTGGTGGGGTACACTCAATGTCCCAGAACCCATTGCCACGTAAATACCTAGAAGTACTGTCAAGAGTACAATGAGCTATTTCATAACTTAGAGCCAGGCCAGGCACAGTGGCTCACAGCTGTGATCCCTGCATATTGGGAGGCCTATGTAGATAGATCACTTTGAGGTTAGGAGTTTGAGATCAGCCTGGCCAACATGGCGAAACCTCGTCTCTACTAAAAATACAAAAATTAGCCGGGTGTGGTGGCGTGTGCCCTGTAGTCCCAGCTACTTGGGAGGCTGAGACGGGAGAATCACTTGAGCCTGGGAAGAGGAGATTGTACCGCTGCACTCCAGTGTGGGCAAAAGAGGGAGACTCTGTCTCAAAAAGAAAAACCCCCTCAAATCCAAGTTTAGAGGCCAAATATTGAAGCTGAAACAGGATGATACAGTGTGTACTGAAGCCATAGGCTAATTAGAGCTATCTGTCAATACCAGGGTCCTACAGCCTCAGGGCTTAGTGGCTTCAAGAACAAGTCTTTGGCTCATGCAGCGTGGGAGTTTATGACAGACCCTGACATAACTCGGGATCCTAGAAGGACTCTGCCTTCAGCGGAACTTGCTAAGGGAACATGCCAAAAACAAAAACAGAAAAACAAAACTCCTTGGTTTGGGCTAAAAAGCATTCCCTGCGAATCCGAAAACTCCATTTTTGAATGTGGCGCTCAGTGCCATGTTTCCTTCGGGGTCTAGTGAGTTAGTGCTGTAGGGTTGGAAGCCCTCAGATTCCTGGCCGACATCAATCCAGTAACTTTTTAAGGAAAACTCAGTTGAGTCCCTCAGGATTTTGACAAATTAAATCAGCCAACTATTAGCATTTTCAAGTTCAGAGAAGCAACAACTCACCATGACTGAGTCAGCAGAAATGGTATGATTAGACCTCCAAGGATTTCACATATTAGAATTAGCAAACAGAATGTAAAATAACTGCTAAAACAAAACAATACAAAAATGCTTGCAGAGGCTTAGCATAGTGGCTCATGCCTTTAATCTCAGCACTATAGGAGGCAGAGGTGGAAGGATTGCTTGAGCCCAGGTGTTTGAGACCAGCCTGGGCAATGTAATGAGATCTCATCTCTACAAAAATAAAAATACTCACTAGGCATAGTGATGCATGCCTATAGTCCCAGGGACTCAGGAGGCAGAGGTAGGAGGATTGAGTCCTGAAGGTCGAGACTGCAGTGAGCTATGATCGTACCACTGCACTCCAGCCTGGGCAACAGGGTAAGATCCGGTCTTGGAAAAAAAAAAACGGCTTGCAGAAGTACCTACTAGAGAAGCTGTCTCTCATTTTGCTTTGTGTGCAGTAAAGTAGGCAAGACTTGAGGGCATGATGTGACGCTTTGCCTTATGGTTAACAAATACGAAGAGGCTTAGGGGTCCAAAATTGTTACCCTAGCTAAGGTAGCCGATGGCTGGTCACCAGCACCTATGGATCCCCAGACTGTTCTGAGTTGCACTGGAAGTTATTGCCCTGTGCCAGGGTCTTCTGGGAAGACAACTTGGTCTGCACCAGCCTTCGTCTTCCTAAGAACCATGCTGTGAAATGCCACCAGCCCACCTTAGCTGAGTTGGATGGCTCTGCTATGCCCATAGCCTCTGCTTCTAACATTGCTGACGAGGGTGCCTGCTTGTTATGGGACTGTCCACCCACCAGCCACGCCAGACACCCAGAATTGAGTACATGGCTATACTACCTACTTGCCAAACCCAGGAATGAGTTTTTTTCTCTTGCCCTTTGCACAGACTCTTAAAAACAGGTCACCTGCTTCAGGATTGTCTTTGTTCTCTCCCTGAATGTCACATTCTGATCTATTTGTAGGTGACGGCCCAGAGTTCAGAGATAAGATCATCTCAAGCAATGCTATCCCACATCTGCTGGCCTTGATTTCACACACCCTACCAGTGAGTGTCTTTTTCTTTCTTTTTATTTTTTTGAATTAAAATTTTAAAATAATTTTAATAGAAATGGGTGTCACTATTCTGCCGAGGCTGGTCTTGAACTCCTGGCCTTAAGCAATTCTCCTACCTCAGCCTCTCAAAGTTCTGGGATTATGGACGTGAGCCACAGTACCAGGCCAAGCGAGTGTCTAAATGTGAGAGAACCTAGCTAGGTAACAAATTCTAATGTTGGGAAATTGGGAAGTACTTCCAAATCAATGCTAGATCATGTGGCTGCTGTCTGGTCTCTTAGGGACTTGACAACAAGGCTCAGGGCTGGGCACGGTGACTCATGTCTGTGATTCCAGTGCTTGCTGGACCAAGACAGAAGGATCACTTGACACCAAGAGTTCAAAACCAGCCTGGGCAACATAGGTGAAACCCTGCTTCTAAAAATAAAAAAAATTAGCCAAGTGTGATGGTGTACCCCTGTAGTCCCAGCTACTCAGGAGGATGAGGCAGGAGGCTTGCTTGAGCCAGGGAGATGGAGGCTGCAGTGAGCCAATATCACACCACTGCTCTCCAGCCTGGGTGACAGATTGAGACTCTGACTCTAAAGAAGAAGAAAAAATAATAGCAAGGCTTAGGACTGAGTATCATTTTAGGTAAAGATTGACTCAGTTCTGTCTTTAGGGACCAGTAGCACTGATCCTTCTCTTTGAGGCACTGAAAGAGTTCCACAAGCTTACCATCTTGCAAAATAGATGGCTGAGATCTCCATTCTAGGATCATAGTTTAACATTTATGCCCAGTGTTCCATTATTGGAATGCTAAGCTTGTGGGAGTTATTTATAACCTGCTCAAGGTCATCACCAAGGTCTGATTTTTCACCACAAAAATGTTGCAACTTCTGGCATAAATGGGTTAATGTCTCACCAGTTCTGTTCATGGGGAACAGGATCTTCTTTTGAGGCTGAGAGTCAAGGTTTGTTGATTGTGGTTGTTAATTGAAGAGGACTTCTGGTTTAGGAACTGGGTTCTAGGTTGGCCTCAAACAAAAAGAAGCCATGGGACTATGTTCAAAACCTTCGGCTGGGCGCTGTGGCTCATGCCTGTATTCCCAACATTTTGGGAGGCTGAGGTAGGTGGATCACCTGAGGTCAGGAGTTCAAGACCAGCCTGACCAATATGGTGAAACCCAGTCTCTACTAAAAATACAAAAATTAGCCAGGCGTGTAAGCGGGCGCCTGTAATCCCAGCTACTTGGAGGCTGAGGCAGAATTGCTTGAACCTAGCCGGAAGTTGTAGTGAACCAAGATTGCGCCCCTGAACTCCAGTCTGGCAACAGAGTGAGACTCTGTCAAAAAAAAAAAAAAAAAAAAAAAAAAACCTCTTCAAGCTGGAAAGAAAATCTGACATGGCTGAACAAAAAAAACACTAGCCATGACCCGAGGGGGGTTCCAACTAGAGAACACTTACAATATCAAGCAGGGAAAGGGCTTAGACACTCTCTTGCTGGCAATGGGGAGGCTTTGGAGGATTTTGAGGCAAGGGAATAAAGTGGTCTGATCTTGCAGAAACACCCGTCTGGCTGCCTGCAGTAGAATTATATAGCAGAGGGAGATGGTGGAGCAGGTGGGTCTGGAATGTGGCTATCATAGACATGAAAGGGAAACAGGAAGAAGCCATGATGCCCCTAGGTTTCAGGTTAGGTTGTTCAGATGACTGTCTTTCTAGAGAAAGAGGAAAGTGCAGAAAAAAAAAGAAATCGGACCTTTCATTGCAGGGGTTAAGTTGAGGCAAGTTAGAGATACATTACAGCAGAGTCGGGTTGAGAGATGTGCCCCCCTAGGTGACCTATGTGTATGTATCACCCAGCTGGGCAAGGTCAACTGGGGCCAGGGGTCAGAAACCTGTCCTGCCCAGCTCCTTGCTTTGTAAACAAAGTTTTATCAAGCTGGGCATGGTGGAGCACGTCTGTAGTCCCAGCTACTTGGGAAGGCAAGGTGGGAGGATTGCTTGAATGGAGGCTGCAGTGAGCTACGATTGCATTTCTGCACTCTAGCCTGGGTGATGGAGTGAAACCCTGTCTCAAAAAAAAAGTTTTACTGGCACGCAGTCATGCTCATTTATTTACACACTGTTTGAGCTGCAAGGATGGAGTTGAGTTGTTAACACAGAGGCCACAGGCTGAAAATGTTTACGATCTGGCCCTTTATAGAAAGAGCTTGCCAACCCCTGACCTCGAGTGTGAGGAGGGCCTGGGACCCAGTCCTGCGGGCTCTAAGGTTCTAAAGTTGGGCAGAGCCTGTCAGAAAGACTGAGTAGCAACAGCTCATTTGGCTGTAGAAAACCAGGCGTGGTGTCATGGTTGCCTAGAAGATCTCTTTCAAAAGGGGAAGGGCTGACTGCTAATCACAGCTGAGAGGTTCAGTCACTTTAGGACCAAGAAATAGTTGCTGAGTTTGGTGACTTGGAAGGAGATGATTCCCATTCCTAACCCCAAAGAATTAGGGGCAGAAACATGACTAGAATGGCCTGAAGAACAGCTGGAGACCAGGCGCTCATGCCTGTAATCCCAGTACTTTGGGAGGCCGAGGTGGGAGGATTCCTTGAACCCAGGAGTTTGAGACCAGCCTGGGCAACATAGCAAGACATCGTCTCTACAAAAAAGCATGCCTCAAGCATAGCTACTCAGAAGGCTGAGGTAGGATCACTTGGGTCTGGGAGGTGGAGGCTATAGTGAGCTATGATCGTGCCACTGCACTGCAGCCTGGGCAACAGAGTGAGACCCCGTCTCAAAAAAACAAAAAACAAAAAACAAAAAAAACTCAACAATTGGGAATCTGGGAGGTCGTGAATATAGATGCCTCCTTGAGGATGGACACTGAAAGAGGTGGGGTGATGGCTGAAAGCATTGGAAAGGGGAGCAGCTGACAGTCCCAGAATGTTTTTTTTTTAATTGGTGGGAGTGACTTGGGGTCAGAGGTGATTCTGGGCAGAATCTGTAAAGGCAAAAAGTAAAGACCAGGTGTGGTGACTTATGCCTGTAATCTCAGCACTTAGGGAGGCTGAGGTAGGCAAACCAGTTGAGGCCAGGAGTTGAAGTCCAGACTGGGCAACATAGCAAGACCTCCTGTCTCTACAAAACCTAAAACTAATAATCATTAAAGGCCAAAATGGATGGGATTCAGAGGCAGAGTAGGAAGACTTATCCTCAAATAGAAGACTAGAAATATGGAGATGACATGCCAGTGGTGTTCTAGACCAGTAGAAAGACCAAGTAACCCGTGCTTGGGAAAGAACATTTTGAAAGACACAAGGAAGGCTCCACCTAATGTTGGAATGTGAAATATAAAGCTCATCCTGTGTCCCTAATACACATCACTGCCTAGAACACATTTCTATTTGAAGCTCAACGCTCTGATTCAGCTGGGCACACAGCCTGTAATTCCAGCGCTTTGGGAGGCCGAGGTTGAGGCCAGTAGATCACTTGAGGTCCGGAGTTTGAGACCAGCCTGGGCAATATGGCAAAACCCCATCTTTACTAAAAATTTTAAAAATGAGCTGGGCGTGTGTGATGGGTGTCTGTAATTGCAGCTACTCAGGAGGCTGAGGCAGGAGAATCGGTTGAATCTGGTAGGTAGAGGTTGCAGTGAGCCAAGATTGTGCCACCGCACTCCAGCCTGGGCAACAGAACAAGACTGTCCCAATAAATTAATAAATAAATGAACGTGTTAAAAAGTTCTGGTTCATGCTGATCCATGATACTGATTGGAAATGGTAAGAACACACTGCTGCCTGCATTTTCTCTCCTTTACACCGGATGCTGGAGGCAGTCTCTTTGTTATAGATCACATTCCTGCGGAATATCACGTGGACCTTGTCGAACCTGTGCCGAAACAAGAACCCGTATCCTTGTGACACTGCAGTGAAGCAGATACTGCCGGCCCTCCTCCACCTCCTACAGTACCATGACAGCGAGGTTCTCTCTGACGCCTGCTGGGCGCTGTCCTACCTCACCGACAGCTGCAGCAAGCGCATCGGCCAAGTGGTTGACATGGGGGTCCTGCCCAGGCTGGTGGCGCTCTTGAACAGCTCAGAGCTCAACGTCTTGGTAAATGTCATCATGGGCCCTGCAGATTCGTGTCCTTGAATCATAGTCACTTCAACAGGTTCTGGGGCAAGGCTTGTCATCTGCATTTCCCTGGTCTTTGCTATTGTCTCTCTTTTTTTTTTTTTTTTTTTTTGAGATAAAGTCTCTTGTCACCCAGGCTGGAATGCAGTGGTACAACCTCAGCTCACTGGAACCTCCACCTCCTGGATTCAAGCGATTTTTCTGCCTCAACCTCCCCAGTAGCTGGGATCACAGGCGCCCACTACCACCACGCCTGGCTAATTTTTGTATTTTTAGTAGAGACAGGATTGCACCAGGTTGGCAGGATGGTCCTGAACTCCTGACTTCAGGTGATCTGCCCACCCCAGCCTCCCGAAATGCTAGGATGACCGCACGAGCCACTGCGCCCTGCTGCTTTGTCACGTTATTAAACATGTTCCCTACATCATACACTGCTTTGAAAGGTGGGTGCATGATATTGACGATGCCTCTGTGCTGCCTGCTCTTGACTTTCCTAATCTTTTACCTACTTTTGCATACTCTGCAGCCTTAATGATCATCTGTTTTGAGATTAGCATAGGATTTCTCAGATGTCAAGGTTGGTTTGGGGATGGTGCTGGGGGCATGGAGAGCATGAGGGAAGACAAGCTCTTTTTTTGTGGGGGTGGGTGGGGGGGATGGAGTCTTACTCTGTCACCCAGGCCGAAGTGCAGTGGCACGATCTAGACTTCCTGCATCTTCCATCTCCCGGGTTCAAGCGATTTTCCTGCCTCAGCCTCCCGAGTAGCTGGGACTACAGGCATGCACCATCACGCCCAGCTAATTTTTGTATTTTTAGTAGAGATGGGGTTTCACCATGTTGGCCAGGCTGGTCTCGAGCTCCTGACCTCAAGTGATCTTCCCACCTTGGACTGCCAAAGTGGAGAAGCAAATTCTATAAGTTCCTTATCCCTGAGTTCTGTGGTCTATTTGGAGCTGCACTGGTAAGGCCGTGACTGGCCTGAAGTACCACTTATACCTCTCACTTTAGTATCACGTAAGTAGCCTAATAGGCTAGGAACATTCTAGAACTGTTGCTGGACTTCACTGGGGCTGCCACTACAGTGCAGAGAAATCCGAATTATCTCCAATTAAATATTTAACAAGCTTGACACTGCTGCTAAATACCGATTCAGTCATTATTACATGATAAAGGCTATAGTCACCGGGCGCAGTGGCTCATGCCTGTAATCCCAGCACTTTGGGAGGCTGAGGTAGGCGGATCTCTTGAGGTCAGGAGTTCGAGACCAGCCTGGCCAACACGGTGAAACCCTGCCTGTACTAAAAATATAAAAATTAGCTGGGTGTGGTGGTACATGCCTATAATCCCAGCTACTCAGTAGGCTGAGGCAGAATTGCTTGAACTCTAGAGGTAGAGGTTGTAGTGAGCCAAGATCACACCACTGCACTCCAGCCTGGGGGACAGAGCAAGACCCTGACTCAAAAAAAAAAAAAAAAAAAAAAAAAAGGCTATCATAAACTTAGCATTCGATGATAAAATTGAAAGCATATGAAAAGCACAACAGCATTTCTCAATAAAGACATTTCTTGGGTATTTCTATCCCACTTGAGCCAAACAAGTCGGAGACCTGAAAGTTCCTTTAAATCACATGGAGATAGCCATGGGCCAGGCATAGCAGCTGATGATTGTAATGCCAGCACTTTGGGAAGCCAAGGCAGGAAGATCACTTGAGGCCAGCCTGGGCAACATAGCGAGACCCCCGCCTCTACAATAAAATTTAAAAATTAGCTGGGCATGGTGGCACACACCTGTAGTCCCGGATACTTGGGAGGCTGAGGGAAGAGGATCACTTGAGCCCCCAAGCTGCAGTGAGCTATGATCATGGTGCTGCATTCCAGCCTGGGTAACAGTAAGACCTTACCTCTAAAAAAATAATAAAAGGCCATGCATGAGTTGAATAAATAATGATCACAGATACAATTCCTGTGCACAGACTTCCAGACTACCGTCAACATAGCATGGCAATGTTTGGGAGGGAATGGGTTGGTGTGATTGTTGCCTTCTCCTGTGACAGACTTGCAATACAAACAAAACGGCTAGTCTTGTTCTTCCAGACCCCTTCTCTCCGCACTGTGGGGAACATTGTCACGGGCACAGATGAACAGACACAGAGGGCCATCGACACAGGCATACTGAACGTGCTCCCGCAGCTCCTCCAACACAACAAGTCCTCTATCCAGAAGGAGGCAGCCTGGGCCCTGAGCAACGTGGCAGCAGGGCCCTGTCACCACATCCAGCAGCTGCTTGCCTACGATGTCTTGCCTCCTTTGGTGGCTGTGCTAAAACATGTAAGTGGTGCACACAGGGACCATGGCAAAGGATTGCTTTCCAATAGCACTGGGTTGAACTCCTTCAGAAATCCAGACATAGGCAAGCAAATTAATTGAGATCACAGGGAAGCTATGAAACCTGAGATTCCTAGGTCTGCCTGAAAAAAGGAAGGGGGCATTCCATTCTGAAGAACCCATTCAAGATTTAAAAGATGTGGCCGGGCGCGGTGATCAGGCTGGACTCAAACTCCTGACCTCAGGTAATCCGCCCGCCTCAGCCTCTCCAGTGTGGTGAAACCCCATCTCTACTAAAAATACAAAAAATTAGTGGGTGTGGTGGCAGGCGCCTGTAGTCCCGGCTACTTGGGAGGCTGAGGCAGGAGAATTGCTTGAACCTGGGAGGTGGAAGTTGCAGTGAGCTGAGCTCATGCCACTGCACTCCAGCCTGGGCGACAAGAGTGAAACTCCATCTCAAAAAAAAGATTTGAAAGATGGAACAAGCATTGTTCAGTGACAAAGTGACCCCATGGCTCAAACATCCAGAAAACTCTTGAGCTAGTAAATAGTGGCTTATGTCTAAGTGGTGGTGAAAGAATGTGCCGTCTATTCTCTCCCTACCAAAAGAGGGTGGAGTTTTTGTTTTTAGGAGGAAAACCCTATCAGGCTATGGTGATATTATACACTGAAGGGAAGCCAAGTTAAATTGATTAAAGTGGCAATGTCAACAAAATTCTAATCTAAACGTAGAAATACAATAAAGCAGACTGAGCACAGTGGCTTGTGCCTGTAATTCTAACATTTTGTGAGGCTGAGTAGGGTGGATAGTTTGAGCTCAGGAGTTCGAGACCAGCCTGGGCAATGTGGCAAAACTTCATCTTTGCAAATTATATATATATATGTACACACACACACACACACACACACACACACTAAGTAGCCAGGCATGGTGGCATATGCCTGTCGTCCCAGCTACTTGGGAGGCTAAGGTGGATCTATGGAGCCTGGGAGGTCAAGGTTGCAATGAACTAGCATCACACCACTGCACTGCAGCCTGCGTGACAGAGTGAGACCCTTTGTCAAAAAAAAAAAAGGGCCAGGCACAGTGGCTCACAACTGTAATCCCAGCACTTTGGGAAGCTGAGGCAGGTGAACCACCTGAGGTCAGGAGTTCAAGACCAGCCTGGCCAACCTGGTGAAACCCTGTCTCTACTAAAAATACAAAAAATTCGCTGGGCGTGGTGGTGGTGGGCACTTGTAATCCCAGCTACTTGGGAGGCTGAGACAGGAGAATTGCCAGAACCTGGGAGGCAGAGGTGGCAGTGAGCCGACATCGCACCACTGCACTCCAGCCTGGGCAACAAGAGTAAAACTCTATCTCTTAAAAAAAAAAAAAAAAAAAGCTTCATTCTTCTGATTTGCACCCCCCTTTCGCAGGAGCAATGACTATCCTTTGCATTTTTCTTTTTGCCACCTTTAAAGAATTGAGCTGTATTTAAACCATCTGTAGTCAGGAGTGGTTACCTTGGGCTGGAGGTGGGGAGGCAGGTGGAGTCCCACGGGGGTGAGGAGAAGCTACTGGCAGTGTTCCTGTTCTCAGGTTGGGTAGTGGGTTCCCAGGGATGCATCAGGTATAACAGGCTAGGCAAGAAAGGCCAGGTGTGTCACCTAAATTATAGCTTCTTCCAATCTATTCAGTACTAGCTCTCCTGCACTCCCCTGTGAATCTGTACATATTCTAGTGAGAAACGTCTGGTTATGAACCAAAGAGCATTTATATTTCAAGTGGTGTCTTTTGAACTAGAACTTGATTGGAGCCATAAGTTATTTGTTTTGTGTTTTTACACTGAGGTCAGTTTTCCCCAGCCATAAAATGGGAATAATAAAATAGGAATAGAAAAATAGAAGATAACTCTTCCCATATCTCTGGGCCAAGTATACTTTATAAATGCAAAGATGTATTGAGTAATCTTCCTTCCTTCCTTCCCTCCCTCCTCTCTCTCTCTCTCTTTCTTTCTTTTGATATGGAGTCTTGCTGTGTTGCCCAGGTTGGAGTGCAGTGGCACGATCTTAGCTCATTGCAAAATTTGCCTCCCAGGTTCAAGCGATTTTCCTGCCTTAGCCTCCTGAGTAGCTGGGATTACAGGTGCACACCGCCACACCTGGCTAACTTTGTGTTTTTAGTAGAGACAGTGTTTCACCACGTTGCCCAGGCTGGTCTTGAACTCCTGAGTTCAGGCAATCTGCCTGCCTCAGCCTCCCAAAGTGCTGAGATTGCAGGTGTGAGCCACCACACCCAGCCCATTGAGTGATATTTCTAGGCTCTTTCTCTGTCACCTCTGGTCTGGCCTGGTCCCTCAGGCTTTATCTGTGTTCCCAGCCTTTATAGCTTCTTGTCCAAAGCTTTACTAGATCAGAAAGACTAGAAATGCAGACGTAGGTCACTATCATCTAAAACCCCAAGCATAACTCCATCTATGTAGATTACCCGGATTGCTTAATGTCAGTTTCATTTTCTCATAGCCTGATGTGGGCAAATGAGCCTATTTAATCTTAGAGCCTCCCTTTAAGACCCCATCTCATTCTGTCTGCCTGCTTCTTAGCTTTTCAAAGATGCTGTCTTCTGATCAAAAGCTAGAGACAGGGGCTGGGCATGGGGGCTCACGCCTGTAATCCCAGCACTTTGGGAGGCTGAGATGGGAGGATCACTTGAGGTCAGGAGTTTGAGACCAGCCTGGCCAACATGATGAAACCCTGTCTCTACTAAAAGTATAAAAATTAGCCAGGCGTGGTGACAGGTGCCTGTAATCCATTATTCAGGAGGCTGAGGTTGGAGTATCTCTTGAATCTAGAAGGTGGAGGTTGCAGTGAGCCAATATTGCACCACTGCACTCCAGCCTGGGAGACAGAGTGAGCCATGGGGGTGGGGGGTGGGGTGGGGAAGAAAAAGAACTAGAGGCAGGTAGCCAAGGCATTCTATGTAAATGGTACAGGCATTCCTGGCTGTCACCAGGCTCCCTAGAAAGTGAACCAAGTTGGTGTCACTATATTTAGGTTCTTCAGGACCTGTAGAGAATGTAAACGTTCTTGTTCTGCAGGGAGAATTTAAAGTCCAGAAAGAGGCTATCTGGACGGTGGTGAACTTTGTAACGGGGGCCACCATGGATCAGCTGATCCAGCTGATCCATTCTGGAATCCTGGAGCCCCTGGTGAATCTGCTCACCGCTCCAGATGTTGAAATTGTTCTCATCATCCTCGATATCATCTCTTTCATCCTCGAGGTGAGATGTCCTGAACAGGTTGGTTTGTAAATAGCTGTCTCCAATTGGATGAAGACATTTAATTTGGCTTGTAAAACCCAAGTTGCACTTTGTGAAGCCTAGGGAGGTGGATCACCTGAGGTCGGGAGTTTGAGACCAGCTGGGCCAACACAGTGAAACCCGTCTCCACTAAAAATGCAAAAAAGTAGCTGGTAGTGCATGCCTGCATCCCAGCCACTCAGGAGGCTGAGGTGGGAGAATCGCTTGAATCCAGGAGGCAGAGGTTGCAGTGAGCTGAGATCGTGCCACTGCACTCAAGCCAGGATGACAGAGCCAGACTCTGTCTCAAAGCAAAACCCAAGTTGGATTATTTCTGTTCCCCTAATCCCTCCTCCCTCCTCTGTCCATGTGTCCTGTGGAGAAACACAAAAAGAGCCATCTTGAAGGACCACTGTCTTCATTTTCTCAAATCAATGTCTATGTGCCAGGTATTTTTTTCAGATGCTCAGACTGTGACAGTGCAAAGTCCTTGCTGTGATGGACACTATGTATGAGGAGAGAAACAGAGGACAGATGCATCAGGGAGGAAGTTATGGATAAAGTAAATCAGATAAAGGGGCAGTCACTGATAGTTCAGGTTGGGGAGTGGCTGTAGCTATCTTTATTTATTGAGAGAGAGAGAGAGGATCTCTGCTCTGTCGCCCAGGTTGGAGTGCTGTGATCTTAGCTCACTGCAGCCTTGATATCCCGGCTCAAGCAATCCTCCACCACAGTCTCCGGAATCCCTGGCACTACAGCCAGATGCCACCACGCCTGGCCAGTGTTTGTATTTTCAGTAGAGACAGGGTCTCGCTGGCTGTTCTCTAACTCCTGGGCTCAAGTCATCCTCCCACCTCAGCCTCCCAAAGAGCTAGCATTACAGGTGTGAGCCACCATGCCTGGCCAAGAGGATTGGCTTCTCAGGTGGGTCACACAGTGCTGAGAAGTCACTTGTACATGTGGCCCCTCTCCGTTGGGGTGGCTGAGTGTCCTCACGTCGCAGCAGATGCCTTCCTGTGGAGCAAAGGGTCTTAAAACAAGGCAAAGGTCTCAGTGTCCTTTGCGACGTGACCTTGGAGGTCAATTATGTCACTTTTATAACATTTTATTGGTTACACAGGTCACCATGATTCACTGTGAGTGGGGAACTACACAGGTTTTGAGCATCAGGAGTCAGGGATCATCAGGGCAATCTTGGAGGCTAGCTAGATTCATTTGGTTAGGGTCCTTTGCAAAATCACTATTTTTTGAGCTGGAAGTGATGGCTCATGCCTGTAATCCCAGCACTTCGGGAGGCCGAGGCGTGTGGATCACCTGAGGTCAGGACTTCCGAGACAAGCCTGGCCAGCATAGTGAAATCCCATCTCTATAAAACGAAAAAAAAAAAGGAAATTAGCCAGGTGTGGTGGCTCATGCCTGTAATCCCAGCTACTCAGGTGGTTGAGGCATGAGAATGATTTGAACCGGGAGGCGGAGGTGGCAGTAAACTGAGCCAACCTCTGGGCTAAGGTTATCCTCCAACCTCAGCCTTCCAAGTTGCTGGGATTACTGGCTTGTGCTACCACACCCAGCTAATTTATGTATTTTTAGTAGATACGAGGTCTTGCTATGTTGCCCAGGCTGGTCTTAAACTCCTGGGCTCAACTGATCCTCTCACCTTGGTCTACCAAAGTGCTGGGATTACAGGAATGGGCCACTGTGCCCAGCTTAGTTAAGGTCCTTTTATAGGTGACAAAACCATCTGAAAAGCTTCAAAGTGACACCAGGGAGCTCCCTTTCGAGGACCGCTTTAAGCATCTTTTTAATGTAATTGTCTTGAAAAGAACAATTTGAGTCAAGACTAGATTTGAAACTCAACCCAATGGCATCCTGCAACTTGGAGCAAACAACACAGATAAAGAATAGATATTTGGATTAAGTGCAGTGGCTTATGCTTGTAATCATAGCACTTCGGGAGGCAGAGGTGGGCAGATCACCTGAGGACAGGAGCTCAAGACCAGCAGGGCCAACATGGTGAAACCTGCTCTCTACAAAAATATTTTAAAAATTAGCCAGTCATGGTGGCATGTACCTGCAGTCCCAGCTACTTGGGAGGCTGAGGTAGGAGAATCTCTTGAACCTGAGAGGTGGAGAGTGTAGTGAGCAGAGATTACGCCACTGCACTCTAGCCTGGGCAATAGAGCGAGACTGTCTCAAAAAAAAAAAAAAAAAAAAATTGGGCCAAGTGCAGTGGCTTATGCCTGTAATCCAGCACTTTGGGAGGCTGAGGCAGGAGGATCGCTTGAGACCTGGAGTTGGAGACTGATCTAGGTAATGCGGCAAGATGCTATCTCTACACAAAATGTTAACAAAATTATGATAGCTTCTGAGTCTTTCCTGTGTATCTTCTTGTATTTTTTTTGAGACTGAGTCTCATGCCATCATCCAGGCTGGAGTGCAGTGGCACAGTCTCAGTCACTGTAACCGCTGCTTCCCATTTCAGGCATTCTTGTGCCTCAGCCTCTTGAGTAGCTGGGATTACAGGCACTGCACTACGCCCAGCTACTTTTGCATTTTTAGTAGAGATAGAGTTTTACCATGTTGGCCAGGTTGGTCTTGAACTCTTGACCTCAAGTGATCCACCTGCCTTGGCCTCCCAGAGTGCTGGGATTCCAGCCATGAGCCACTGTATTATATATGTCTATATATCATGGATACATGGAATGGAGGAAGATCATGTAATTTTCAACCAATCTGGGAAAAGCAAAACTGCAACCACCCCTTCTGGAATAGTAGCCTTTGGTTTGCTTCCACTGAGGGCAGCTCCCTTGAGGGCTGGCAGAGGTCCTGCTGGGGTCTCATGTGCCCTTGTACTTGGTCACAGGCAGCAGAGAAACTGTCTCAGAAGGAAAACATGTGTCTTCTGATAGAAGAACTGGGTGGAATTGATAGAATTGAAGCTTTGCAACTGCATGAGAACCGTCAGATTAGCCTGTCAGCTTTGAACATCATCGAGAAGCATTTTAGCAAGGTAAGTGACTTAGGAGTGTGAAGGAGTGTCCAGGGCTTCTGGTAGGGCCACCTCTGCAGAGGGTCACCCTGCCAGGGCCCGGGCTGTTGGTCGTGGCAGGTGACTGGGCAGGTAGGCTTCTGTCCTGCCCCATCCTCTGAAGTTAATGTGTTTCCCCTATCCCTACTGTATCGGGTCACTTTCTTGGTGCCTGGAAGTTCTTCTAATGCCTTGGGAGCTTGCCCCACTGCCTCGGGAGCCTGTCCTGCTGCCTCTAGCTTAAAACTTCACTCTACTGGTCTCCTTTTTGGGAGAAGTATGGCAGGGGAGAGGATTTGATGCTAAAGTGACCTTTTATGTTTTTCAGTTTTTATTTTATTTTTATTTTTGAGATAGTCTCACTCTGTCGCCCAGGCTGGAGGACAGTGGCGTGATCTCGGCTCACTGCAACCTCCACCTCCCAGATTCAGTGGATCCTTGAGCCTCAGCCACTCCAGTAGCTGAGATTAGAGGGATGTGCCGCCACACCCAGCTAATCTTTAGCAGAGATGAGTTTTCCCTATGTTAGCCAGGCTGATCTCAAACTCCTGATCTCAAATGATCCACCCACCTCGGCATAATCCCAAAGTGCTGGGATGACGGGCATAAGCCACCATGCCCAGCCCATCTCCACAGCGTTTTTAACTTCTCAAATGGAAACTCCCTACCTATTAACTACAAAGTCCCCAACACACCTTTCCCCCAGCCCTCAGTAACTATCATTTTGCTTTCTGTCTCTATGAACTTGACTATTCTAGGGACATCATGAGTGGAATTGCACAGTATCTGTCCTTTGGTGACTGATAGATTTCCACTCAGCATAGTGTCTTTAAGGTTCATCTATGCCATAGCACGCATCCGGATTTCTTTCCTTTTTAAGGTTGAATAATATTTCATTGAATATATATGCCACATTGTATTTATTCATTCACCTGTGAATGGATAAGTGAGTCTCTTCTACCGTTTGGCTATGGGGAATACACTGCTATGTATTTATTCATTCATTTGTCAAAGGATATGTGAGTTGCTTCTACTATTTGGCTGTGGTGAATACACTGCTATGAACATGGATGTGTTAGCCTATTAGAGTCCCTGCGTGAATTTTTTTTTTTTCAGATGGAGTTTTGCTCTTGTTGCCCAGGCTGGAGTGCAGTAATGCAATCTCGGCTCACCACAATCTCCATCTCCCAGGTTCAAGTGATTCTCCTGCCTCAGCCTCCTGAGTAGCTGGGATTACAGGCATGTGCCACCATGCCCAGCTAATTTTGTATTTTTAGTAGAGAGGGGGTTTCTCCATGTTGGTCAGGCTGGTCTTGAACTGATGACCTCAGGTGATCCACTCATCTTGTCCTCCCAACGTGCTGGGATTACAGGTGTGAGCCACCGTGCCTGGCTGCCTTTTTTTTTTTTCAAGACAGGGTCTTGCTGTGTTGTGCAGGCCGGAAGGCAGTGGCTGCAATGATAGCTCACTGTAGCCTTGACCTCCCTGGGCTCAAGCAATCCTCCCACCTCAGCCTCCCAAGTATCTGGGACTACAGGCATGCATCACCACGCTGGCAGCTAACTTTTCTTTTTTTTTAGAGATGGGGTTTCTCCATGTTGCTCAGATTGGTCTCAAACTCCTGAGCTCAAGCAAGCCACCCCTCTTAGCTTTCCAAAGTGCTGGGACTACAGGCATGTGCCAACACACCTGGCTCTATTCTTTGGAGTATATATCCAGAAGTGGAATTGCTAGGTGATATGGTAATTCCATTATGGATTTGTGAAGAACTATCATGCTCTTTTCCGTAGTAGGAGTACCATTTCACATCCCTACCAAGGATGTACAAGGATTGCAGCTTATCCACACTCTTGCCAACACTTGTTATTTTCTGGGTGTTTTGGTAGTAGCTATCCTCATGGGTATAAAGTAGTATCTCATTGTGGTTTGTTTTTCACTCATATCAGCTACTTTTATATGAGGAAGGCAGCCTCATATTTATTACATGACCAGATAAACGTTTATTACATGATCAGATAAAAGTCAGTTAAGTTGATGTGTACTATGCCTGAGTGAGAGGCAACAAGAAGGTATTGGGGAAGGGAGGAAAAAGGGTGGGGGGCCCTCCCTGTGATGAACTGACAGAACCTTCTCAGATAAGCTGCCAGTATACCCCATGGATGGGGTAGTGCCATGTGAAGGCATGCTAGCTGACCAACAGAAAAGGCAGGGTGACAGGCTGACACTAAGCTGTCAAAGGTGACTTATCAGCAAAATACAGGACTATACAATCAATATGACCTGATCATATTGATTGTATGCTGGTGGATGCTGTGGTTAGCTGGGGCAGTTAATCTTGATTTGGGACCACAGAGGATGCTCTCGGCTGGGAGCAGTGACTCACATCTGTAATCCCAGCACTTGAGGAGGCTGAAGCAGGCTGATCACTTGAGGGTCAGGAGTTTGAGACTAGCCTGGCCAACATGGTGAAACCCTGTCTCTACTAAAAATACAAAATTAGCTTGGCGTGGTGGTGCGTGCCTTTAATCCCAGCTACTCAGGAGGCTGAGGCAGGAGAATCGCTTTAATCTGGTAGGCGGACGTTGCAGTGAGCCAAGATCGCGCCATTGCACTCCAGCCTGGGTGACAGACAGAGCAAAGCTTCATCTCAAAAAAACTAACAAACAAAAAAAACTCAAGTCAGGTGTGGTGGCTCACGCCTGTAATTGCAACACTTTGGGAGACTAGGTGGGTGGATTGCTTGAGCCCAGGAGTTTGAGACCAGCCTGGGCAAGATAGCATGAACCCATCTCTACAAAAAATAAAAAAATTAGCCAGGTGTAATGGCATATGCCTGAAATCCCAGTTACTCGGTAGGCTGAAATGGGAGGACTGCTTGATCCTGGGAGGTGGAGGCTGCAATGAGTTGTGATTGTGCCACTGCATTCTAACCTGGGCAACAGAGCAAGACTGTCTCAAAAAAATAAAAAAAGATGACCTAGAATGGTGATAATGGTAATAAGCATCTTCTAGGTTAAGGGTTCCTATGAAAACCTTGTAAAAAAGAGACTTGGCCAGGCAAGGTGGTTCACGGTTGTAATCCCAGCACTTTGGGAAGCCAAGGCGGTGGATCACCTAAGGTCAGGAGTTTGAGACCAGCCTGGCAAACATGGCAAAACCCCATCTCTACTGAAAATACAAAAATTTGCTGGACATGGTGATGCATGCCTGTAATCCCAGCTACTCAGGAGGCTGAGACAAGAGAATTGCTTGAACCCAGGAGGCAGAGGTTGCAGTGAGCTCAGATCACTCCACTGCACTCCAGCCTTAGGTGACAGAGGAAGGCGCTGTCTCAAAAAAAAAAAAAAAAAAAAAAAAAAAAAGACTCCTCTCTCAAAGGGGGTTGAATCCCAGGGGCTTATCCAAGAACTCCAGGTTAAAGACTTCTCATCTAGAAATGGTAGCTATTCCCATCATTTTCTTACTCATTGTCAGGATGGTGTTCTAGTATATCATAACTGCATTTAAAAAGAAGCTAGTCACAAAAGGACAAATGTGCGATTCCACTTACATGTGGTACCAAAGTTGTCAAATTTGTAGAGACAATGGTGGTTGCCAGGTGCAGGGTGGAGGAGGAAATGAGGAGTGATTTAATACAGTGGTCCCCAGCTTTTAAAATTTATTTATTTTGAGACAGAGTCTCACTCTGTCGCCCAGGCTGGAGTGCAGTGGCACGATCTCGGCCCACTGCAACCTCCACCTCCCAGGTTCAGGCAATTGTCCTGCCTCAGCCTCCTGAGTCACTGGGATTACAGGCATGTGCCACCATGCCCGGCTAATTTTTGTATTTTTAGTAGAGACAGGGTTTTGCCATGTTGGTCAGGCTGGTCTCGAACTCCTGACCTCATGATCTGCCCGACTCGGCCTCCCAAAGTGCTGGGATTACAGGTGTGAGCCACCATGCCTGACCTGATCCCCAGCCTTTTTAACACTAGGGACCAGTTTTTATGAAAGACAAATTTTCCACTGACTTTGGGGTGAGGGAATGGTTTCGGGAAGAGCATTATATTTATTGTGTACTTTATTTCTATGATTACATGGTAATATATAATAAAATAATTACACAACTTATCATAATATAGAATCGGTGGGAGCCCTAAGCTTTTTTCCTGCAACTAGATGGTCCCATCTGGGCGTGATGGGAGACATTAGATCAGGAGGCATTAGATTCTCATAAGGAGCGGGCAACCTACATCTCTCTCAGGCACAGTTCACAATAGGGTTCATACTCCTATGAGAATCTAATGCTGCAGCTGATCTGACAGGAGGCGGAGCTCAGGCGGTCTTGCGAGCCATGGGCAGTGGCTGTAAATACAGAGAAAGCTTTTTTTTGCTGCCCTGCTGCTCACCCCCTGCTGTGTGACCCAGTTCCTAACAGGCCATGGACAGGGGGTTGGGGACCCCCAATTTAATAGATGCTAAGCTTCAGTTGTACAAGATGAAACAGTTCTAGAGGTGGTGGTGGTGGTGGTGGTGGTGGTGGTGGTGGTGGTGGTTGCACAATGTGACTGTGCTTAATTGCTACTGAGGTGAATGTACCTAATTAATTCAATGTGAATGTACTTGATGACTTAGACATGGTGAAGAGGATGGATTTTGTTACAAGGTGCATTTTGTCAAATGTGCAGTGATGATGTGCTGAGAATCCTGGAGGTATAACAGTGTTTGTTCTCTCCTGAAGGAAGAAGATGAGAGCCTAATGTTACTGAGCCAAGTCGTAGACCAAGATTGTGAATTTATGAATTGTGACTGCTTAGCAAAAAAATAGCCAAGCTCCATTACTCCTAACCCAACAACCCAATGCCAGTGGATCCCTCTTTAAGAAGCAGCAGCCCTATATCTTAGTGTAACCCAAATGTAAAGCTTCTAAACTTAATATTAATAAAATGTTCAGCATGTACACCTTTCTCTATCTGAACTTCAGATAAACCACTTGCATCTTAAAGCCATGTAGAATTCATCTCCTAAGAATATTTGTTTAGGCTGGGCATAGCAGCTCATGCCTGTAATCTCAGCGCTTTGGGAGGCCAAGGCAGGTGGATCATTTGAGGTCAGGAGTTCAAGACCATCCTGGCCAACATAGTGAAACCCCATCTCTACTAACATGGTGAAATCCTGTCTCTACTAAAAATACAAAAAATTAGCTGGGGGTGGTGGTGTGTACCCATAATCCCAGCTACTCGGGAGGCTGAGGCAGGAGAATCGCTTGAACCCGGGAGGCAGAGGTTGCAGTGAACTAAGATCATGCCATTGCACTCCAGCCTGGGCAACAAGAGTGAAACTGTCTCAAAAAATTAAAAATAAACATTTGCTTAGTAATTGGCTTTTAAAAGGTCTTAAAGCAAAAACTTCAAGTCGGTAGAATGGTCTTATAACTATCTGGACAGACTTTGTTTTCTTTTTTTCTTTTCTGAGATGGAGTTTCACTTTTGTCACCCAGGCTGGAGTGCAGTGGTACAATCTCAGCTCACTGCAACCTTCGTCTCCCAGGTTCAAGAGATTCTCCTACCTCAGCCTCCCGAATAGCTGGGACTATAGGCACCTGCCACCATACCCAGCTAATTTTTGTATTTTTAGTAAAAGAGATAGAGTTTTGGCCAGGCGTGGTGGTTCACACCTGTAATCCAAGCACTTTGGAGGCCAAGGTGGGCAGATCACCTGAGGTCGGGAGTTCAAGACCAGCCTGACCAACATAGTGAAACCCCGTCTTGAAAAAAAAAAAAGAGAGAGAGAGATGGGGTTGACCAGGCTGGTCTTGAACTCCTGATCTCCAGTGATCCACATGCTTCAGCTTCCCATAGTGCTGAGATTGTAGGCGTGAGCCACCACGCCTGACCTCTGGACAGACTTTGACTTGAGGATACCATATCATTGGTTCTTGGTGCTGCAGGGATAGTGTTACTGGCTTGCTTTTCTCTGGCAATTAACATCCTGACACTGATAAGATCAGAGATGATCGTCTGTAGAAACTCAATCTCTCTTACCTTTCCTAGAAAGTTCAAGAGAGAACGTGTGTGTGTGGATTTAAGCCATCATCTATAGTTCAGGGCAGTGCCACCACACACAGCTAACTTTTTAAAGAATTCTGTAGAGATGGGGTCTCACTATGTTGTCCAGGTTAGTCTTGAACTCCTGGCCTGAAGCTATCCCCTCCCCTTGGCCTACCAAAGTGCTGGGTTTATAGGTATGAACTGCACCTGGCCTACATTTTATATTTGAACCATGACTTTCTTATATACTTGGTTTTCATAACTTAATGAACTTTGATACAATATATGCATTTATAGAACTAAAGATGTTCAAAGCAAGGGAGGACCCGTGTCTGCCTCTTCCACCCCTGCTCCACCTTACCCAACCCTGGAGGCCAGAACTTTCTACTCTTTGATCTATTTATTCTAGTCTATGCTTTCATAATTCTTAACATCATGCTTATGCCACATTTAAAGATGATGCTCAAATTTACAGAAGAGATACCCAGGTTTTTTGTTGTTTGTTTGAGATGGGAGTCTTGCTCTGTCACCCAGGGTGGAGTGCGGTGGCATGATCTTGGCTCACTGCAACCTCCACCTCCTGCGTTCAAGGAATCCTCTGTCTCAGCCTCCTAAGTAGCTGCGATTACAGGCATCTGCCACCACACCCGGCTAATTTTTTTGTATTTTTAGTAGAGACAGGGTTTCACCATCTCAGCCAGGCTGGTCTAGAACTCCTGACCTCATGATCCACCTGCCTTGGCCTTCCAAAGTGCTGGGAGTACATGCATGAGCTACTGTGCCTGGCTGAGACACCCTTTTTTTTTTAAATACCACCTGCCTGTCTTCCTACCATAGATACCTAATTTTTGTTAGCTTGATGTCAGGTTTTGTCATAATTATGTAAATTATATTCAGAAGTGTGTTTTCCTTGGAATTAATCCACATCTTCACTCATATCTTTGTTTTCCTTGGGCTTACCTCATGCCAAATTGTTTGCTACAAGTGTAAACCTCCTGCTGAATGTAGTACATCAGTAATCTACCAACATGCTTGTCATCCACACCCACTGTAAAGCTCTCTGTTTACTCCAGCCTGGAATAGTTACCCCCTTCCTCTGGTACATGTATGTTGTCCTGGGATCGGCTTTTACCAACATCCTGGAGGCTCCACTCACTTTTCTTGGGTCTGTTTTCCTGTTTCCTGGATCTCATGCCTGCCTTCACTTGTTTTCTCCTTTATTTTAGAGCTAAGGTCTCACTCTGTTGCTCAGGCTGGAGTGCACTGGTTCAAGTGATTCTCCTGCCTCAGCCTCCAGAGTAGCTGGGATTACAGGCATGGGCCACCATGCCCGGCTAATTTTGTATTTTTAGTAGAGACGGGGTTTCTCCATGTTGGTCAGGCTGGTATCGAACTTCTGACCTGCTGATCTGCCTGCCTCAGCCTCCTAAAGTGCTGGGATTACAGGCGTGCGCCACTGCACCTGGCCCATCCTTCACTTTTTTTTTTTTTTTTAAGAGCTTGGCATGGTGGCTCAGGCTTATAATTCCAGCACTTTGGGAGGCTGAAGTGGGAAGATCCCTTGAGTCCAGGGGTTTGAGACCAGCCTGGGCAACATAGTGAGATGCCCATCTCTAAAAAGCAAAGAAAAAAATAGTTATCTCCCTTGTCACCACCGTTTTTTCCACTGAAACAGATTCTCTAATTTTCTTGTCTTATTCTCTATTTTCCTTCTTTATTTTTTACTTTCTGGGGTATTTATTCCACTTCACCTTATTTCCTCTTCCAGGCTTTTCATTTCTGCAGTCACTTAATTGGAGACATTTTGTTTGCACGTTTCCCTTGTCAAGCCTCCTTCATTAATGGAAGATCCTATCTGTGCTATCCACTCTAGCTGTTTGTGCATTGATTCTTGGATGGGGGAGTGTCTGTCTGTTTTTAGTTTGGTGTGCCCACGGCAAAGGCCTCCATCAAATGTCTGATGTCCTTGGATCTCTGCTTGTAATAGAAAGGTCCTTGGGCTGATTGGAGCCAGGAGCGGGGCCTGTCATTGGTGGACATCTGCTAGGTGACCGCATAGGAATCTGGCCCTTCCAACAAGTGATCCCAACGGTCAGAGCTGCAGATGTTATTTATTTATTTTTTGAGACAAAGCCTCCCTCTGTCACTCAGGCTGGAGTATAATGGCACAATCTCAGCTCACTGCAACCTCCACTTCCCGGGTTCAAGTGATTCTCCTACCTCAGCCTCCCAAGTAGCTGGGATTACAGGTGCGTGCCACCACGCCTGGCTAATTTTTGTATTTTTAGTAGATATATATAAGATATATAAGATATATATATATTAGTAGGCATATACCACTATGCCTGTAATCTAATTTTTGTATTAGTAGAGATGGGGTTTTACTATGTTGGCCAGGCTGGTCTTGAACTCCTGACCTCAAGTGATCTATCCACCTCAGCCTCTCAAAGTGCTGGGATTACAGGCATGAGTCACTGTACCTGGCCAAGGTCAGGCTGTTCAGTGGGCAGAATCCTCATTTTTCTCAGGGTTGCTCCCTCGGGTGCTGTCCACCCCAAGTCCAGAGTCATTACATCCGCCCTCCCAGGGACCCGCCAAGCTTTCAGGCTGGAGGCTAAAAATCCAATAAAATTGTTTCAGGTTACATTAGTAGAGAGTTCAGGATAGAAAGCAAACTAATGTCAAGGGCTAGATGTGCTTTAAAGTTCTGTAAAGTGGGTGGTGGTGTGTCCATATCAGATAAGGAAACACAGCTGGATGTGCATGTGTGGTCCCAGCTACTGAGGAGGTAGAAGAATTGCTTGAGGCCACGAGTTTGAGATCAGCTGCAGGCATCATAGCTAGATCCCATCTCTACAAAAAACTTTAAAAATTAGCCAGACAAGGCAGTACACACCTCTGGTCCTGGCTACTTGGGAGGCTGATGTGGGAGGATCACTTGAGCCCATGAGGTTGAAGCGGCTGTGAGCCATGATCCTGCAGCTGCACTCCAGCCTGGGCAGCAGAGCCAGGCCCTATCTCTAAAAAAAAAAAAAAATAAGGGGCCAGGCGTGGTGGCTCATGCCTATAATCCTAGCACTTTGGGAGGCCGAGGTGGGCAGATCACAAGGTCAGGAGTTCGACGAGCCAGTCTGGCCAATATGGTGAAACCCCCGTCTCTATGAAAAATACAAAATTAGCTGGTGTGTGCCTGTAGTCTAGGCTACTCGGGAGGCTGAGGCAGAAGAATCGCTTGAACCTGGCAGGTAGAGGTCAAAGCGAGCTGAGATTGTGCCACTGCACTCCAGCCTGGGTGACAAAGCAAGACTCTGTCTGAAAAAATAAAAATAATAAGGGAACAAGTCCCAAAGTGGTAAAGATGAACACCAAGTAATAGCAGGGCCAGGATTCACTCTGCTGGTCTGGAAGCCCATGTTTTGTGCGTGTTTGGGGGAATGGGGGTTTCGCTCTGTGAGGGACACTAACCCCCTATCCCCACATCCCTCAGAATGCTGGCTATTGCCACTTGCCTGAGAGTCATCCAAGAAAATGGCAAAAATGCAGAATTCTTGGCTGGGTGTGGTTGCTCACACCTGTAATCCCAGTACTTTGGGAGGCTGAGGCGGGCGGATCGCGAGGTCAAGAGATCGAGACCATCCTGGCAGCACAGTGAAACCCCGTCTCTACTAAAAATACAAAAATTAACTGGGCATGGTGGCACACACCTGTAGTCCCAGCTACTCAGGAAGCTGAGGCAGGAGAATTGATTGAACCCGGAAAGCAGAGGTTGCAGTGAGCTGAGATCACACCACTGCACTCCAGCCTGGTGCCTGGCAACAGAGCGAGACTCTATCTCAAGAAAAAAAAAAATACAGAATTCTTGCACCTCAAACAGACGCTGTAGGGTGGGACCTAAATATCAATGTGTTTAACCAGCTTCCCTGGGGCATATGAGAGGTAAATACTAAAGCAGATGAAGTTCCTGCCCTCAAGAGGTTTAGATTCTAGTTAGGGAGACAGACAATAAACCAATGTATGGTAAATCGGGTTCCAGGAAGAAAGCAGAATCAGAAAACATGACAAGGGTGGTGTTTAGACTTGGTGCTAAGCCAGTGGTCCCCTTTTTGACACCACGGATTGGTTTTGTGGAACATAATTTTTCCATGGATGGCAGGGTGGGGTAGGGTGGAATGGTTTTGGGATAATTCAAGCACATCCCATTTATTGTGTACTTTATTATTATGTTGCAATAGATAATAAAACTATTCTATAACTCACCATCACATAGAATCCACAGGAGCCCTAAGTTTGTTTTCCTGCAACTAGATGGTCCCATCCAGGGGTGATGGGAGACACTGACAGATCATCAGGCCTTAGATTCTCATAAGGAGGCTGGACGTAATGGCTCATGCCTGTAATTCAGCACTTTGGGAGGCCGAGGTAGGTGGATCACCTGAGGTTGGGAGTTCAAGACCAGCCTGGCCAACACGGAGAAACCCCATCTCTACTAAAAATGCAAAAAAAAAAAAAAAAAAAATTAGCTGGGCATGATGGCATGAGCTTGTAGTCCCATTTACTCAAGAGGCTGAGGCACTATAATTGCTCAAACCCGGGAGGTGGAGGTTGCAGTGAGATGAGGTCGCGCTGGTGCACTCCAGCCTTTTGTGACCCTGTCTCAAAAAATTCCGAGGAGCGTGCACCGTAGATCCCTTGCATGCACAGTTCACAATAGGATTCTCTCTCATGAGAATGTAATTGCTCCGCTGATCTGATAGGAGGCGGAGCTCAGCGTCGCTCACCTGCTGATCACCTCCTGCTGTGTGGCCCAGTTCCTGTCAGGCTATGGACTGGTCTGGGGGTTGGGGACCACTGTGCTAAGACAAGGCTGGCACCAAAGGAGGTGAAGAAGATAGTCTTGCAGATCCCCAGGAAAGGCATCCCAGGCAAAGGAGACACAGGCCAGGGCACAGAGGTGAGAGCTGGCTCCAGGTGTGTGAGCAGCAGGCTCCAGGGCTGGAGTGAAGTTGGGTATGAGAGGCTGAGGCTGGAGAGAGTTTCAGGTCACAACTGGGGGCCTTGTAAGCTGAGATGTGGACTTCAAATTTTATTCTAAATATTGTGGGAGGCCAGGCGCAGTGGCTTGTGCCTGTAATCCCAGCACTTTGGGAGGCTAAGGTGGGTGGATCACTTGAGTCCAGGAGTTTGAGTCCAACCTGGCTAACATGGAGAAACCCCATTTCTACTAAAAATGCAATAATTAGCCTGGAGTCATGGTGCGCACTGTAATCCCAGCTATTTGGGAGGCTGAGGTATGACAATCACTTGAACCTGGGAAGCGGAGGTTGCAGTTAGCCGAGACTGTGATACTGCACTCCAGCCTGGGGGACAGAGCAAGACACCATTTCAAAAGCAAAATATATTATGGGAAAACACAGGAACATTTGCAGTAGGGAGTGATGGTCCCTAACAGTTTAGAAGGGTCTCTCTCTCTGACTGTTGTGGGTGGCTGGAGTGGAAGCAGAAGGAGCAGTTAGGAGACTGTTGGAACCATCACAGACTGAGTGAGAAAAGGAGGATCAGACTGGATGGAAGTGATGTTGGCGCCAGTTGCACAAACAGCCTGCAGAGCTGCTGATTTGTTCCAGTTTCAAAGGACAAGCTGCTATGACATTCATTGTTTATGCCTTCTTCTTTTAGAGGCAGGGTATCGCTTTGTTGCCCAGGCTGGTGTACAGTGGTGCAGTTACAGCTCACTGTCGCCTCAACCTTCTGGGCTTAAGCAATCCTTCTGCCTCAGATTCCTGAGTAACTGGGACCACAGGGGCACGCCACCATACCAGGCCAATTTTTTTTTTTTTTTTTTTTGCTTTTTGTAGAGGTGGGTCTTGCTATGTTGCCCAGGCTGGTCTTGAACTTCTGACCTTGAACAATCCTCTGGCCTCAGCCTCCCAAAGTGCTGGGATTACAGGCATGAGCCACCATGCTCAGACTCGTATTTCTTTCAATTCCAGGTCTAACAAAACTTCAAAGGTTTGATAGGTCACTGGGCTGAAAGAAAATACTGGGAACACATGTCTTGCAGGAGAGGAGTTGTCTCCAGCGGCATTCCTGCAGCCTTGGCCAGACAAAGAGCTTTGGGTGGGTTTAGCCAGTATCTCCTAAACATAGGTGACTTTTGGTCCCCTTCACTTATCATCTTCGTATAACACCTATGAATGCAGATCATTCTTCAGAAAAAGATGCGTGGGCAACGGTCAAAAGGAAAGTAATTAGGCCAGGTGCAGAGTCTCATGCCTGTAATCCCAGCACTTTGGGAGGCTGAGGCGGGCTGATCACCGAAGGTCAGGAGTTTGAGACCAGCCTGGCCAACATGGCGAAATCCTGCTCTACTAAAAATACAAAAATTAGCCAGGTGTGATGGTGCACACCTGTAATCCCAGCTACCCAGGAGGCTGAGGCAGGAGAATTGCTTGAACCCGGGGAGTGGAGGTTGCAGTGAGCTTAAGTCATGCCACTGCACTGCAGCCTGGGTGACAGAGCAACTCTGTCTCAAAAAGAAAAAGTAACTGGGATGGAAGGGACCTAGAAATGTAGATTAGGTGCTAGGCAGTGTGGTCATGGATATGAGATATGTTGAAAGAGGGATTAAACTGGGCGAGGTGATGTGTACCTGTAATCAGCGTATTCGTCTGTTTTGGCATTGCTATAAAATACTTGAGACTGTGTGGTTTATAAAGAAAAGAGGTTTGGCCAGCTGCGGTGGCTCACGCCTGTAATCCTAGCACTTTGGGAGGCCGAGGCGGGGGGATCACAAGGTCAGGAGATCGAGACCAGCCTGACCAACATGGTGAAACCCCATCTCTGTTAAAAATATAAAAATTAGCTGGGCATGGTGGCAGGTGCCTGCAATCCCAGCTACTTGGGAGGCTGATGCAGAAGAATCCCTTGAACTAGTGGGGTGGAGGTTGCAGTGAGCCGAGATCATGCCACTGTACTCCAGCCTGGTGATAGAGAGTGAGACTCCATCCAAAAAAAAAAAGAGGTTTCTTTGGCTCATGGTTCTGCAGACTGCACAGGAAGCATGGCTGGGGAGGCCTCAGGAAACTTACAATCATGGCAGAAGGGGAAGGGGAAGCAGGCACATCTTACATGGCCAGAGCAGAAGGAAGAGAGAGAAGGGGGAGGTGCTGCACACTTTTAAACAGCCAGATCTCAAGACAATGCACTATGATGAGAACAGCAAGTGGGGAATCTGCTTCCATGATCCAGGCCCCACCTTCAACACTGGGGATTACTATTTGACATGAGATTTGATCAGAGACACGAATCCAAACCCTATCACCCAGCTACCCCGGAAGCTGAAGCTGGAGGATCCCTTGAGCCCAGTAGTTCAAGTCCAGCCTAGACAATCTAGCAAGACCCCGTCCCTAAGGGATTGGACTTGGTTTGCACAAGTTTAGTGTAGAGATTAGATCAAGCTAAATTTTGGCTCAAAAGTGTCACCAAAACATCATGCCCAATGCAGGTCTTTGGTGGCCTTTGATATATGGAGAGAAAAGGGTGTTTGGGTATTGGTCTAAAATACTGCTGGAAAACAGTTCACATGCATCAATTGCTTATTTAGTGATAGAACAAGTCTATGATTTAGTGGACATGGGGCCCTGCAATCAGTATCTTCATCTCCTTCTGAGGCGATTAGCTGTCCACTGTTGAGGGGTATGATGGGGGCAGGGGCACTCTTTGAGGGGCTCTGCCATCTCACATGGAGATGGGGGCACCTGGGAGATTCCAGTTCCTCGTTCCTCATCAGCTCAGGATGTCCTAGGTGGCAGATCTTTGTCCAAGCATACTCTCATCTTTCTCTGAGGTTTTTTTTTTTTTTTTTTTTTTTTTTTTTTTCTGAGACAGAGTTTCACTCTGTTGCTAGGCTGGAGTGTAGTGGCACCATCTCGGCTCATTGCAACCTCTGCCTCCTGGGTTCAAGTGATTCTCCTGCCTCAGCCTCCCGAAAAGCTGGGACTACAGGCCCGGACTACAGGCATGTGCCACCACACCCAGATAACTTTTGTATTTTTATTACAGATGGGGTTTCACCATGTTAGCCAGGATGGTCTTAATCTCCTGAACTTGTGATTTGCCCGCCTCAGCCTCTGAAAATGCTGGGATTACAGGCATCAGCCACCGTGCCTGGCTGGCTTTTTTTTTTTTTTTTTTTTTGAGACAAGGCTTCACTCTGTCGCCCAAGCTGGAGTGCACTGGCACAATCTCAGCTCGCTGCAACCTCTGCCTCCCAGGTTCAAGTGATCCTCCCGCCTTGGCCTCCCTAGTAGCTGGGACTACAGCTGTGCACTACCACATTCGGCTAAGTTTTGTATTTTTAGCAGACAGGGTTTTGCCATGTTGACCAGGCTGGTCTCAAAACTGCTAACCTCAGGTGGTTCTCCTGCCTTGGCCTTGCAAAGCGCTCGGATTACAGGTGTGAGTAATCAGGCCTGGTCTGAGACTTTGAATCTTAGACCAAGGGGCTGGGGACAGAAGAAACAGCTCATGTGTCTTTGATGAGTCCAGTGGCAAGCCCTGCAGTCGACGTTTCCAATGGCTGCCTGCATCCTACCTCTGCAGGCCTCCTCTTTGGTCTTATGTGCTCTTGGATTCTCTCTCTCAAATTCTTTTTTTTTTTTTTTTTTTTTGAAGCAGACTCTCGCTCTGTCGTCCAGGCTGGGGTGCAATGGCGAGATCTCAACTCACTGCAACCTCCGCCTCCTGGCTTCAAGGGATTCTTCTGCTTCAGCCTCCTGAATAATTGGGATTATAGGCGTGAGCCACCACACCCGGCTAATTTTTGTATTTTTAGTAGAGATAGGGTTTCTCCATGTTGGTCAGGCTGGTCTCAAACTCCCGAACTCAGGTGATCCGCCTGCCTCAGCCTCCCAAAGTGCTAGGATTACAGGCATGAACTACCGTACCCGGCTCAAATTCTTTTTAAGTAGCCAGAGTGGGTTCCTGTTGCTTGCAACCGAAGGATCTTAAGCACATGAGGAGTAGAAAATGACACCATAGCTCCAGCCATTATTTAAATCTAAAAGATCTATTAAGTCTCATTCTGTCAAGATAGAGACATTATATAACATTTGAATTTTTACATTAAATATGTTAAGTATGTAATATTAGTTATACACAAAATACATATTACGCCAGGCATGGTGGCTCATGCCTGTAATTGCAGCACTATGGGAGGCTGAGGTGGGAGGATTACTTGAGGCCAGGAGTTCAAGACGAGCCTGGGCAACACAGTACAACCCTATCTCTATAAAGATAAAAAATTAGCCAGGCATGGTGGTGAGCATCTGTAGCCCCAGCTACCCAGGAGGCTGAAATGGGAGGATCACTTGAACCCAGGAGTTCAGGGTTACAGTGAGCTACAATTGCACCACTGCACTCCAGCCTGGGCAACAAAGTGAGACCCTGTTTCAAAGAGATATGTTTATATAGCTATATATTTATACATCTATAGATAATATATATCTATATAAATATATATTTATACAGATATGTAAAAATATGTATCTATATTTATATATAAATTTATAGTGTATATATAAAATATATAGAAAATACATTATAAATTTAAAAATTAACAGAAAAAAATGTATATGTCAATTCAAACTAGAAAAATACAAACATAAAAATGTTTGTGACTTCACAACATGTTTTTCCCCATTCGTAGACTGTAGTTGAAGGGAGGCAGAAAGGTAAGATGGTATGCAAAGATATGTCTTTGAGAAAAAAAAAGTTTTAATTTAAAAAGCTGGAAGCCCATCGAGCTTAGTTATTGTTGTCTAAGTGATTTAACCTTGTTGGCTCAAAATACTGTCAACCTCTTTTTTTTTTTTTCTTCTCTCTCAATTAACTATTCTTTGCTAAAATTGCATGACAAAGGAGCCTTTGTAGTTTGAGGATACTGATACCAGCATGCCTAGCAAGGTTTAAAAAAAGGAGCAGTTTGCCTTTTGTACATGGTCTGGATGCAGAGATGGTGTTAGTCACCTTCTGGCTGGGGGCCTACGTGCTTAGACTCAGGGAGCTGGGATGACTGGTGAGGCAACAGAGAGGAAGGTCGGCTTACAGTGTGAACACTGAACTCAAACAACTTTGACCTTTTGCATTTGCCCAGAAATTGTCATGCACCATTGAAGAACGCAATTCTCAACGAGGCACAGTGGCTCACACCTGTAATCCCAGCACTTTGGGACGCCAAAGTGGGTGGATCACCTGAAGTCAGGAGTTCAAGACCAGCTTGGCCAATATAGTGAGACCCCATCTCTGCTAAAAATACAAAATTAGCTGGGCATGGTGGCACATGCCTGTAATCCCAGCTACTCAGGAGGCCAGACTGGAGAATCGCTTGAACCTGGGAGGTGGAGGTTGCAGTGAGCTGAGATGGCGTCACTGCACTCCAGGCTGGGCAATGAGAGTGAAACTCTGTCTCAAAAAAAAAAAAAAAAAAAAAAAGGAATTCTCTTGGTTAGCCATGCACACCGTGTAACTTATCTGACTTATTTACTGTTTGTTCCTGAAACAGGTTGTATTAATGATAATGAGATACATTGTAAGGCAGCACAGGTTGCTTTAAGGCATGAAAGAGAATAATTTGGTTTGGAGCCATGAGCCCTGGGGTCAGTCCTAAGCCTGGACATGTCATGTAATTTCTCTGTTAAGTGCCTCATCTGTGGATTCTTTTCTGTGAATTCCTTTGGGCTTCAGTTTTTTTCATCTGTAAAAGAAGGGGTTCAAATGTCAAATGAGGTGATGCAAAAATGGTTATCCTCAATTTCCAAGTAAAGAAACTGGAGCTCATAAGGTTAGCCAACTTGCGCTTCATCTTTCAGTAAAGTGGCAGACAAGGAATCACTAATAACTAATTCAAAGCCTCATGAATTAGTTATTTGCTATATAACAAATTTCCCAGAAACTTAACAGCTAAAAAAAAAAATTACTATACACAGCTTCTGTAAGGCAAGAATCTGGGGACAGTATAGGTGGTTCTGGCTCAAGGTCTTTTATGAGGTTGGATTTAAGCTGTCAGCCAGAAGTGTGATCTCATCCGAAGGCTCAACTGGGAGAGGACCTACTTATAGTGGTAGTATGTGGTGGTTAGAGGGTTTCAGTTCCTCAGTGGCTGACGGCTGGAGATTTCAGTTCCCTACCACATAGGCTCTTCCCCTTGGGCTTCCTGAATCTCAAATAACAGGAAAATTTGCTTCTCTCAAAGCAAGTGATCAGAGAGAGAGAGAGAGAGAGAGAGAGAGAGAGAGAGAGAGTAAATGGGAGAGAGAATGTTCAAGATAGAAGCCACAGTCCTTTATGACCTAATCTTAGAAGTGGCATACAGGGCCAGGCATGGTGGCTCACACCTGTAATCCCAGCACTTTGAGAGGCTGAGATGGGCACATCACTTGAGGTCAGGAGGTGGGACCAGCCTGGTAAATAAGATGAAACCCTGTCTCTACTAAAAACTACAAAAATAAGCCAGGCGTGGTGGCACATGCCTATAGTCTCAGCTACTCGGAAGGCTGAGGCAGGAGGATCACTTGAAGCCTAGAGGTTGCAGTGAGCTGAGATCATGCCACTGCACTCCAGTCTGGGTGACAGAGCAAGACACTGTCTCCAAAAAAAAAAAAAAAAAAAAAAAAAAACCATACAATCACTCTGCTATATGCTAATCTTGGTAGGATGTGGCAGGGGCCACGCAGGAGTGTGAAGACCAGAAGACAGGGGTCACTGGGAACCATCTCAGAGGCTGGCTTCCCCACTCATCCACTGCACCCTGGGGTGGATCATTTGTTCTCATTGGAAAGGACATCATTTAGATGTTAACCTAGAGTCACTGAAGTCTCAGCAGAGAAATAGAAGAGAATCAAATGTAAGTTTTGGAACTGAGAAAATACAATAACTGGAATTTAAAATTTACTGGATGATGGCTGGGTACAGTGACTCAAACCTGTAATTCCAGGACTTTGGGAGGCCAAGTCAGGAAGATTGCTTGAGCTCAGGAGTTCAAAACCCACCTGGGCAACATAGTGACACCCTGTCTTTAAAAAGAGTAAATAAATAAATTTACTGAGTGGGCTAAACAGCATAATGGAGGAGACAGGAAAGAATCCATGCGCTTGAAGATAAAACAATAGAAAGCTGCAATTAAACCTCTAGATCCAACCACCAGTTTATAAGAAACACAAAAGACAGAGGAAAAACGCCAAGCTACACTTCAGAAAAGCAAGCGGTAGACTCCAGACTGTGAGAAGCAGGCAAGCTACTTCATTCCTCCTTCTAATAAATTCCAACTAAAAAATTGCTTAGCGGGGGACGGAACTTATAACTTTAAACCTAAATGACGTATTGACTAACCAGAATGGGCCTCATTTACACCACCAAACAATTGAGAAAATAAAACACACATGATATTTTTGAGACAATTGGAAACTTGAACATTGAATGGAGGTTCGATGATGTCAAAGAATTATTGGGTGTTTTGGTTTAATCGTCATACTGGGGTTATGTAAGAAATAAAGTTCTTTTAGAGAAATCTGAATGATCATAGATGAAATGATGTGATGTTTGGAATTTGTTTCAAAGTAATAATGGAAGAGGGACGTGAAAGAGATACACGCATGGGGTGGAATTGGCAAAGTGATCATGGTTACTGGGGCTGGTGATGGGTCCATGGGGAATTATATACTCTTTTGTTTCTTTTGAGAGTGCTTGAAGTTCTCTATAATATAAAGTTAAAAAGACAAAAAGCTGTTATAGCCCCCTATTTCGCGTAGGTGACCAACTGCCCCCTGCCCCACCTGGTGGCAGTAAACTGAAAGTTTCTTTTCTTTCTTTCTTTCTTTTTTTTTTTTTTTTTGAGAGAGAGAGTTCTCGCTGTGTCACCCAGGCTGGAGTGAAGTAGCATGATCATAGCTTACTGCAGCCTTGAACTCCTGGGCTCAAGGAATCCTGCCACTTCAGCCTCCCAAATAGCTGGGACTATAGGCATGCACTACCATGCCTGGCTACTGACATTGCTTGTATGAAGCAAAACATAGGATATGGCCGGGTGTGGTGGATCACGCCTGTAATCCCAGCACTTTGGGAGGATGAGGCAGGTGGATCACTTGAAGTCAGGAGTTCGAGACCAGCCTGGCCAACATGGTGAAGCCCTGTCTTTACTAAAAATACAAAAATTAGCTGGGCATGGTGGTGCATACCTGTTAACCCAGCTAACTCAGGAGGGTGAGGCAGGAGAACTGCTTGAACTCAGGAGGTGGAGGTTGCAGTGAGCGGAGATTGTGCCACTGCACTCTAGCCTGGGTAACAGAGTAAGAGTCCATTCCAAAAAATAAAAAATAAATAAAAATAATACTGCAAATGAAAAACAATGGTAAAATTGGAAGATGAAATTGAGGATATTTTCCATAAAGTAGAGCAAAATAGCAAAAATAGAAAGGATGAAATTATATAAAGTCCAGAACTGGAGGCCTGAAATCTGAATGAAGGAATTCCAGAAGTAGAGAAAAAAAAATACAGAGAAAAGAAAATTATCAGATAAGTCAAGAGCATTTCCCCAAACAGAAGAAAACTGATCTCCACATTTAAAGGATCCAGTGAATAGCCAAGAGACATAGATGAAAGCTGATTGATGCCAAAGCATGTCATTGTGAAAATTTAAAACTCTGATTTAAAAAAAGATCCACACTTTGGGAGGCCGAGGCGGGTGGATCACGAGGTCGAGAGATCGAGACCATCCTGGTCAACATGGTGAAACCCCGTCTCTACTAAAAATACAAAAAATTAGCTGGGCATGGTGGCGCGTGCCTGTAATCCCAGCTACTCAGGAGGCTGAGGCAGGAGAATTGCCTGAACCCGGGAGGCGGAGGTTGCGGTGAGCCGAGATTGCGCCATTGCACTCCAGCCTGGGTAACAAGAGCGAAACTCCGTCTCAAAAAACAAAACAAAACAAAACAAAACAAAAAAAACAAAAAAGATCCAGTTGGGTGCAGTGGCTCACACCTGTAATTCCAGCACTTTGGGAGGCTGAGGTGGGAGAATCGCTTGAGGCCAGGAGTACAAGACCAGCCTGGGCAACATAGGGAGACCCATCTCTACAAAAAAAATCAAAAAATTAGCCAAATGTGGCATGTGCCTGTAGTCCCAGCTACACAGGAGGCTAGGAGTTCAAGACCAACCTGGGCAACATAAGGAGACGCATCTCTACAAAAATAGAAAAAAAAAAAATTAGCCAGATTCGGTGCCACCTGCCTGTAGTCTTAGCTACTCAGGAGGCTGAGTTGGGTGGATTGCTTGAATCCAGGAAGTCAAAGCTGCAGTGAGCTGTGATCACACCACTGCACTGTAGCTTGGGTAGCAGACCCTGTATCAAAAAAACAAAACCAACCTACACATTTCTGGAGTGTAAAAAGAAGTCATGTTTAAAAGGTCAAGAATCACAATGGCTTGCTTTCTTACCTGACAGTCAAGAAATTTTAAAATCACATTCATAGGGCATCCAGTCAGCTAATCTATTCGTAGGAGAATTCTTTTTTTTTTTTTTTTTTAGGCAGAGTTTCACTCTTGTGACCCAGGCTGGAGTGCAATGGCGTGATCTCGGCTCACCGCAACCTCTGCCTCCTGGGTTCAGGCAATTCTCCTGCCTCAGCCTCCTGAGTAGCTGGGATTACAGGCACGCGCCACCATGCCCAGCTAATTTTTTGTGTTTTTAGTAGAGACGGGGTTTCACCATGTTGACCAGGATGGTCTCGATCTCTTGACCTCGTGATCCACCCGCCTCGGCCTCCCAAAGTGCTGGGATTACAGGCCAGAGCCATCGCGCCCGGCCTCGTAGGAGAATTCTAACAGGAATACCTAGATGTGTGTCTACAAGAAGAAATCTAAATGAATTGTCCTGAAAAATCAACCTGGGCTCCCATTCTTAAATATGAAAGATCAGACACGAAAAGAAAGTTGGCATGATGGAAGAGAAAAAGGCAAATGAATAAAACCATTTCCCAGAAGAAACAGTCATACTTGGGGAATTAGGGGGAATTAAAACCAACATCCTCTAATTCATAGTCTCAACAGATCTGAGAAGATTCTGCGGCCATAAAATAAAAAGATACCATGAAAAAGGAACAATCTCATAAACTAAATGATTACCAGAAAAAAAAATTCAAGAGAAATGTTTGAAGATAAAGAAATCTGGCTGGGCTCGGTGGCTCATGCCTGTAATCTATCACTTTGGGAGGCCGACCGAGATGGGTGGATCACTTGAAGTCAGGAGTTGGAAGACCAGCCTGGCTAATATGTTGAAACCCTGTCTCTACTAAAAATACAAAAAAATCAGCCAGGTGTGGTGGTGTACACCTGTAGTCCCAGCTGCTCAGGAGGCTAAGGTCAGAGAATAACTTGAACCCAGGAGGTGGAGGTTGCAGTGAGCCAAGATCACACCATGGTACTCCAGCCTGGGTGACACAGAAAGATGCTGTCTAATAAAAAAATAAATAAAAGAGAAATATTTCAGAATGTAGGCCAGAAAGTTACAAAGAGATGAAAAGTTTGGGGAGAAGAAAAAATATAAATTCAAGAGGCTCACCATCTGAGTAACTGAAGTTCTAAAAAAAGACAAAACAGAAAACGCAGGGAAAGACATTATCAAAGAAACCCTAGAAGAAAATTTATCGGAATTGAGACCGAGCACAGTGGCTCATGCCTGTAATTCCAGCACTTTGGGAGGCTGAAGCGGGTGGATCACCTGAGGTCAGGAGTTTGAGACCAGCCTGGCCAACATGGTGAAGACTTGTCTCTACTAAAATACAAAAATTAGCCTGGAGTGGTGATGGGTGCCTGTAATCTCAGCTACTCAGGAGGTTGAGGCAGGAGAATCATTTGAACCTGGGAGGCAAAAGTTGTAGTAAGCTAAGACTGTGCCATTGCACTCCAGCCTGGGTGACAAGAGCAAACTCTGTCTCAAAAAAACAGAACAAAAAACCCCCAAAAAACCAATTTATCAGAATTGAAGAAAGTAAATCTCTAGGCTGAAAGGGCTCATTGAATGCTAAGCAGAATAAAAATGATCAATCCCTGGATTCAATGCTGTAAAATTTCAGCATGCCAAGAATAAATAGAAGACTCTTTCCTGAAAGAAAAAATAGATTATAAAAGAATGAGAATCGGATTGGCCTCAGATTTCTCTTTGTGGACACTGAATGATAGAAAAATTCTAAGTTCTGGCTGGGCACAGTGGCTTGTGTCTGCAATCCCAGCACTTTGGGAGACCGAGATGGGTGGATCACCTGAGGTCAGGAGTTTGAGACCAGCTGGAGCAACATGGTGAAACCTCATCTCTACTAAAAAAATTCAAAAGTAGCTGGGTGTGGTGGTGGGTGCCTGTAATCCCAGCTACTTGGGAGGTTGAGGCAGGAGAATCATTTGAACATGGGAGGTGGAGGTTGAGGTGAGCTGAGATCGTGCCATTACACTCCTGCCTGGGCAACAAGAGCAAAACTCTGTCTAAGAAAAAAAAAAAAGGAAAATTCATAAATTTAGAACCATAAATTATTTAGAACTACATAGCCATATAAGACATAATCATATTTTCAGATATAAACTCAGAAAGATGAAATTTCAAGTACTAAGAAAGTTACTTGAGAATGTACTCCATTAAGAAATGATGTAAATAATATATCCCACCTCCAGAAAAGAGAAAGATAAAATACAAGAAATGGTGAAACCAACCTAGAGGTCCACTGAAAAGCAATCTCAAGATGAGAGTTGTACAGGAGATCTGGAAAGCTGTTTTTTCCATATTAGAACAGATGGGGCAGCGAGCTCCAGGTAGGCTGTCTTCAATAGGAAGAATAAAGTTGATTCTTGTTGGAAGAATGAAATTGATTCCAAGCAGTAGAATGGCTAAGATGCCAGATGATACTAATGACATGACAAAGAAAACAGAAATCTGGGCTGGGTGCAGTGGCTCATGTCTGTAATCCCAGCACTTAGGGAGGCCAAGGCAGGCAGATTGCTGGAGCCCAGGAGGTTGAGACCAGCCTGGGCAACATGGTGAAAACCCATCTCTATAATTACAAAAAAAAGTGGAGTGTGGTGGTGCTCACTGTTAGTCCTAGCTATTCAGGAGGCTGAGGTGGGAGGATCATTTGAGCCCAGGAGGTTGAGGCTGCAGTGAGCTGTGATCACATCACTACATTCCAGCCTGGACGACAGAGCAAGATCCTATCTCAAAACCAAGAAAAACCCCATAAATCTGTTCCTTAACACCAATAAGAGGAAAATAAAGCAATTAGAAACAACACCAAAAAAATATGTAAGAAAACTCCAGGTCCAAACATGAAGCCAACTGAAATGTGGTGTGATTTTGACCTTGATTCTAAAACAATCCATTTATAGAATCAACAGACAAAACAGAGAAGCCAGTAATGAACACAGAAGAGAATGTGACTTGTCATCCTTGACATTGTCAACGTTCAGCTGAGAAGGATGAGGTGGGAGTATAGAGCAGAACAGATGGCTCAGCGCCAATATCTTTGTCTAACATGGAGGGGATTGTAAGTAATAAGCTGATAGGAGAGGAAACAGGTTCAAAAAAAATATTTAAAAGTACAAATAGAAAAACTGAAAATAGTAACTATAAAAATGGAGGCAGGAAGAAGGAAGTGTTAGTCACCACTCTTCATCTTTCATAAATGAAGAGCCAACACGTAATGTCCTAAATTGGTGAATCAAGAAATATATGTGCATATGTCTGTATACATATACACACACAGACACATGTATATATATATATATATATATATATATATATATATAAAGTTTTATACAAAGTATATATGTGTTAGTATATGTATAGAAAATAATTCTGGAAGCCTGTTCACCAAACTGCTGACTTCTGACTAGGACACAGAATTGAGTGGATGTGTCAAGTTTATCATCGGTAGCTTTTTAGTGATTTAAAATCTAGGAAAACCTCAAACATTAAAACTGTGTAATTTCATGGTGTATTTACATGAACATAGATTCAAGACCTAAGTTTCTGAAGCATAACTGTATACGATCAAAGTCTGATAAATGACCTGGGAGTTACCTGTAATTAAAAGGCATTTTTGCTGGGTGTGGTGGCTCACACATGTAATCTCAGCACTTTGGGAGCCCAAGGTAGGCTGATCATTTGAGGTCAGGAGTTCAAGACTGGCCTGGCCAACATGGTGAAACCCCATCTGTACTAAATATACATAAATTAGCCAGGTATGGTGGTGGTGGGCACCTGTAGTCCTAGCTACTTGAGAGGCTGAGGCATGAGAATCACTTGAACCCAGGTTGCAGTGAGCTGAGATCATGCCATTGCACTCCAGCCTGGGCAACAGAGAGACACTGTCTCAAAAAGAAAAGCATTTTGTGTGTGAGCTACTCTCCTCTAAAGTAAACATTCTTTTTTTGCTCACTTTCAGCAAAGTATGAATGGGAAAAACATTCTATATCCCTGATTTACTTGTCTTTGAGAAGCATGATTATTTAGAAAACATCTAAAGTGTTGTTTTGGGAGGGGGATCATAACATTAAACAATTATTAAAAATTATGGAAACTTCTTTTCTTTTCCCAGGCTGAAGTTCACCCACGCTGAAGTACAGTGGTGTGATGATGGCTCACTGCAGCTTTGAACTCCTGGGCTCAAATGATCCTCCCACCACAGCCTCCTGAATGGCAGGGACTGCAGGCATGATCAACCACACCTGGCTGATTTTCATTTTTATTTAATTTTTGTAGAGATGATGTCTTGCTAGGTTACCCAGGCTGGTCTTGAATTCCTGGGCTCAAGCAATCCTTTCAACACAGCCCTGTAAAGTGCTGTGATTACAGGCATGAGCCACTGTACCCATCAGGGAGCTTTTATTATGTATAAAGTTCTGGTTACTATATAGATATTCAGTAAATATATAAAGAAAACCAAAGTCTCTTTTTAGACACTTGTAAGGTTTACTCCAAGATCAAGAACAATCTTTTCTTTTCTTTTTCGAGACAGTCTTGCTCTGTCGCCCGGGCTGGAGTGCAATGGTGCAATCGTGGCTCACTGCAACCTCTGCCTCCCAGGTTCAAGTGATTCTCCTTCCTCAGCCTCCTGAGTAGCTGGGATTACAGGCATGTGCCACCATGCCTGGCTAATTTTTTTGTATTTTTAGTAGAGATAGGGTTTCGCCATGTTGGCCAGTCTGGTCTTGAACTCCTGACCTCAGGTGATCCTCCCAAAGTGCTATTACAAGAATGAGCCATTGCGCCTGGCCAAGAATGATCATTTATATAACACTTCTACAAAGAACTTTCAAAGACATCATCTTCTATACCAGTAATGCTTGCAATAGTTGTATGATGTTGGTATCACCTCTGTTTTATAGACGACAAAATTCGAATCTCAGAATTTAAGGGAACATGTTGATGCCAAATTCACACCAGGGAATTAATTGTTCTGGGGTTTATCCTTGTTCTTTTTTTTTTGGAGACAGAATCTCAATCAATGTTGCCCAGGCTGGAGGGCAGTGGCTCAATTTCAGCTCACTGCACCAGTGTATCTCAGGATCAAGTGATTCTCCTGCCTCAGCCTCCCAAGTAGCTGGGATTAC